>NC_000086.7:57885216-59085216 GCF_000001635.26 Mus musculus
TGGTGAGTGGAACACAGCATCTGCTCCAATCCAATCGCACGGGACCTGAGACTGAATTAACTAGGGAAGCAGAAAACCCGGCCTTATCAGGGACACAAGTCCCTTCTGGTCCACACCAGTACAGAGGTACCTTGGGAGTGAAGTCTGCAGATATCCATAAGGTAAACACAGGACCCTCCACGAGATCTTAAGACCTCTGTGAGTGGATCACAACTTCTGCCAGGAGGCAGGTTCAAACACCAGATATCTGGGCACCTTCCCTGCAAGAGGAGAGCCTACCTGCAGAGAGTACTCTGAACACTGAAACTCAGGAGAGATCTAGTCTCCCAGGTCTGCTGATAGAGGCTAACATAAAGAACTGAGGAACAAGATCTAACCAGAGCCAACTACAACAACTAACTCCAGAGATTACCAGATGGTGAAAGGCAAACGTAAGAATCTTACTAACAGAAACCAAGACTACTCACCATCATCAGAACGTAGCACTCCCAACCCACCCAGTCCTGGGCACCCCAACACACCTGAAAAACGAGACCCAGATTTAAAAGCATATTTCATGATGATGGTAGAGGACATCAAGAAGGACTTTAATAACCCACTTAAAGAAATACAGGAGAACACTGCTAAACAGGTAGAAGACCTTAAAGAGGAAGCAAAAAAATCCCTTAAAGTATTGCAAGAAAACACAACCAAACAGGTAATAAAATTGAATAAAACCATCCAAGACATAAAAAGGGAAGTAGACACAATAAAGAAAACCCAAAGTGAGGCAACGCTTTTAGGGAGATAGAAACCCTAGGAAAGAAATCTGGAACCATAGACGCCAGCATCAGCAACAGAATACAAGACATGGAAGAGAGAATCTCAGGGGCAGAAGATTCCATAGAGAACATCGGCACAACAATCAAAGATAATACAAAACGCAAAAAGATCCTAACTCAAAACATCCAGGAAATCCAGGACACAATGAGAAGACCAAACCTACGGATAATAGGAGTAGATGAGAATGAAGATTTTTCAACTTAAAGGGCCAGCAAATAATTTCAACAAAATTATAGAAGAAAAGTTCCCAAACCTAAAGAATGACATGCCCATGAACATACAAGAAGCCTACAGAACTCCAAATAGACTGGACCAGAAAAGAAATTCCTCCCAACACATAATAATCAGAACAACAAATGTACTAAATAAAGGTAGAATATTCAAAGCAGTAAGGGAAAAAGGTCAAGTAACATATAAAGGCAGGCCTATCAGAATTACACCAGACTTTTCACCAGAGACTATGAAAGCCAGAAGATCCTGGACAGATGTTATATAGACCCTAAGAGAACACAAATGCCAGCCCAGGCTACTATACTCAGCCAAACTATCAATTACCATAGATGGAGAAACCAAAGTTTTCCACGACAAAACCAAATTCACACATTATCTTTCCACGAATCCAGCCCTTCAAAGGATAATAACAAAAAAAAAAAAAACAATACAAGGATGGAAACCATGCCCTAGAAAAAGCAAGAAAGTAATCCCTCAACAAACCAAAAAGAAGACAGCCACAAAAACAGAATGCCAACTCTAAAAACAAAAATAATAGGAAACAACAATTACTTTTCCTTAATATCTCTTAATATCAATGAACTCAATTCCCCAATAAAAAGACATAGACTAACAGACTGGCTACACAAACAGGACCCAACATTCTGCTGCTTACAGGAAACCCATCTCGGGGAAAAAGACAGACACTACCTTAGAATGAAAGGCTGGAAAACAATTTTGCAAGCAAATGGTCTGAAGAAACAAGCTGGAGTAGCCATTCTAACATCGAATAAAATCGACTTCCAACCCAAAGTTATCAAAAAAGACAAGGAGGGGCACTTCATACTCATCAAACGTAAAATCTTCCAAGAGGAACTCTCAATTCTGAATATCTAAGCTCCAAATGAAAGGGCAGCCACATTCATTAGAGACTTTAGTAAAGCTCAAAGCAAACATTGCACCTCACACAATAATAGTGGGAAACTTCTACACACCACTCTCATCAATGGACAGAACATGGAAACAGTAACTAAACAGGGACACAGTGAAACTAACAAAAGTTATGAAACAAATGGATTTAACAGATGTCTACAGAACATTTTATCCTAAAACAAAAGGATATACCTTCTTCTCAGCACCTCATGGTACCTTCTCCAAAAAAGACCATATAATTGGTCACAAAACAGGCCTCAACATATACAAAAATATTGAAATTGTCCCATGCATCCTATCAGATCCCCATGAACTAAGGCTGATCTTCAATAACAACATAAATAATGGAAAGCCAACATTCACGTGGAAACTGAACAACACTCTTCTCAATGATACCTTGATCAAGGAAGGAATAAAGAAAGAAATTAAGTCTTTTTAGAGTTTAATGAAAATGAAGCCACAACATACCCAAACCTAGGGGACACAATGAAAGTATTTCTAAGAGGGAAACTCATAGCTCTGAGTGCCTCCAAAAAGAAACTGGAGAGAGCACACACTAGCAGCTTGACAACACATCTAAAAGCTCTAGAAAAAAAGGAAGCAAATTCACCCAAGAGGAGTAGACGGCAGGAAATAATCAAACTCAGGGGTGAAATCAACCAAGTGGAAACAAGAAGAACTATTCAAAGAATCAACCAAACGAGGAGCTAGTTCTTTGAGAAAATCAACAAGATAGATAAGCCCTTAGTCAGACTCACTAGAGGGCACAGGGACAGCATCCTAATTAACAAAATCAGAAATGAAAATTGAGACATAACAACAAACCCTGAAGAAATCCAAAACACCATTAGATCCTTTTACAAAAGGCTATACTCAACAAAACTGGAAAACGTGGACGAAATGGACAAATTTCTAAACAGATACCAGGTACCAAAGTTAAACCGGGATCAAGTTAACGATCTAAACAGTCCCATATCCCCTAAAGTAATAGAAGCAGTCATTAATGGTCTCCCAACCAAAAAAAGCCCACTTTCTCCCTACCTATTCAACATTGTACCTGAAATCCTAGCCAGAGCAATTCAAAAACAAAAGGAGATCAAGGGGATACAAATTGGAAAAGAAGAAGTCAAGATATCACTTTTTGCAGATGATATGATAGTATATATAAGTGACCCTAAAAATTCCACCAGAGAACTCCTAAACCTGATAAACAGCTTTGGTGAAGTAGCTGGATATAAAATTAACTCAAACAAGTCAATGGCCTTTCTCTACACAAAGAATAAACAGGCTGATGGGTTTAGTTCAGAGTTCTATCAGTCCTTCAAAGAAGATCTAATTCCAGTTCTGCACAAACTATTTCACAAAATAGAAATAGAAGGTACTCTACCCAACTCATTCTATGAAGCCACAATTACTCTGATACCTAAACCACAGAAAGATCCAACAAAAATAGAGAACTTCAAACCAATTTCCCTTATGAATATCAATGCAAAAATACTCAATAAAATTCTCGCTATCCGAATCCAAGAACACATTAAAACAATCATCCATCCTGACCAAGTAGGTTTTATTCCAGGGATGCAGTGATGGTTTAATATACGGAAATCCATCAACGTAATCCATTATATAAACAAACTCAAAGACAAAAACCACATGATCATCTCCTTAGATGCGGAGAAAGCATTTGTCAAAATCTAACAACCATTCATGATAAAAGTCTTGGAAACATCAGGAATTCAAGGCCCATACCTAAACATGATAAAAGCAATCTACAGCAAACCAGTAGCCAACATCAAAGTAAATGGTGAGTAGCTGGAAGAAATCCCACGAAAATCAGAGACTAGACAAGGCTGCCCACTTTCTCCCTACCTATTCAACATTGTACTTGAAATCCTAGCCAGAGCAATTCAACAACAAAAGGAGATCAAGGGGATACAAATTGGAAAAGAAGAAGTCAAAATATCACTTTTTGCAGATGATATGATAGTATATATAAGTGACCCTAAAAATTCCACCAGAGAACTCCTAATCCTGATAAAAAGCTTTGGTGAAGTAGCTAGATATAAAATTAACTCAAACAAGTCAATGGCCTTTCTCTACACAAAGAATAAACAGGCTGAGAAAGAAATTAGGGAAACAATACCCTTCTCAATAGTCACAAATAATATAAAATACCTTGGCGTGACTCTAAGGAAGTGAATGATCTATAAGAACTTCAAATCTCTGAAGAAAGAAATTAAAGAAGATCTCAGAAGATGGAAAGATCTCCCATGCTCATGGATTGGCAGGATCAACATTGTAAAAATGGTTATCTTGCCAAAAGCAATCTACAGATTCAATGCAATCCCCATCAAAATTCCAACTCAATTCTTCAACGAATTAGAAAGAGCAATCTGCAAATTCATCTGGAATAACAAAACACCTAGTATAGCAAAAACTCTTCTCAAGGATAAAAGAACCTCTGGTGGAATCACCATGCCTGACCTAAAGCTTTACTACAGAGCAATTGTGATAAAAACTTCATGGTACTGGTATACTGACAGATAAGTAGACCAATGGAATAGAATTGAAGACCCAGAAATGAACCCACACACCTATGGTCACTTGATCTTCGACAAGGGAGCTAAAACCATCCAGTGGAAAAAAGACAGCATTTTCAACAAATGGTGCTGGCACAACTGGTGGTTATCATGTAAAAGAATGCAAATTGATCCATTCCTATCTCCTTGTACTAAGGTAAAATCTAAGTGGTTCAAGGAGCTCCACATAAAACCAGAGACACTGAAACTTATAGAGGATAAAGTGGGGAAAAGCCTCGAAGATATGGGCAAAGGGGGAAAATTCCTGAATAGAACAGCAATGGCTTGTGCTGTAAGATCGAGAATAGACAAATGGGACCTCATGAAACTGCAAAGCTTCTGTAAGGTAAAAGACACAGTCAATAAGATCTAAGCCCTCATTCACTGCTGATGGTAATATAAATTGGTCAATCACTTTGGATAATAATGCTGATTCCCCCAACATGTCAGGAATAGAGAAATAAAAACATACTTGCACTTTAAAAAACATACTATATGCATGATTGTGTCACTTAAAATGATTCCAATGTGGAAATAAACCAAATTCCCATCAATTTCTGAAAAAAGATAGCAGACCTATACAATGGAATATTATTTAACTATTAAAATGGCTGAATAAGTAATAGATATTACAACTTGGATGAACCATGAAAATATTATGGTAACTGAAATATGCCAGATACCAAGGATACTTCATAGAGAAAGAAACAGAAAAGTGATTTCCAGAGCTTGTGGTGAAGAACTGTTACAATTGGGGTTATTACTAAAGAATACATGTCTTTTTTCCCCTTAGAGTTATGAAAATACTGTAAAATTAAGTAGCTGTGATAGAATATACTAAAAACTACTGAAATATTTAGTATTGTGTGTGTACATGTGTATGTGTGTTGGTAAGTATGTGAGTAGGCATGCAGATGTGTGCATGTAGAGACAAGAGAAGGATTCAAGGATTGTTCCTTAGGAACCATCAACTCTGATTTTTGAGTCAGGGTCCTCACTGGCCTGCAGCTCTTTATGCAGCTAGACCAGGTGGCCTGCAAGCTCCAGGAATCTGTCTGTCTCTGCCTCCATAGAGCTGAGATCTCAGAATTCTACTGTTATGCATGTACTGGGCACTGAACTCAGGGCCTCATGATTGCACAGCAAACAATTTAGTGACTGAGCCATGTCTTCATATTTTTGAGACATTGTCTCACTGCGCACCCTAGGCAGATCTTGAATTAATAATCTTGCCTCAGCCTCCCACATGCTAGGATTTTAAGTATATGGTACAACACTTGGCCTTCCTTGTTCATTGTTCCATCGTGTCCCATATTTTCATTTAAGTCAAAGTTTTACCAAAAGGTTAACCAAGAAAATGAAAAGGCTAATGTGAGTTCTAGTTTGGAAGGAGCAGTATGTTTCCAGGAGGTGGCTTGAAATAGCACATGTTAAGTTTGAGCTTAACTGCCACCAAAATTACAGGCAAGGTCAATGGTTTTGTATCCTTGAAAGATCCCATTCTAAACCTGAGAATGTTTTGGGCTAAACCAAGATGCTGCCACATCCTATATAACATAGTTTTATCAACTGGGTTTAATAGCCTGAATCCAAATGAATCACGGACTGGTAAGTGCAACAGGCCCCTGCAAGTCTGAAAAGTATTACAGACAAAGAGACATGCTTGGGCCCTGGTGATCAATAGCCCTTTTCTTCAATCCTAGGAAAGGGGGCCTAGGTGTTTTTATTTGTGAAAAAAAAGTGAAATGGCTGGGCTACTATGCTAGGAGATACTCTGTCTCTGCAGTTATTCTCATACTTTCTATTTGTATAAACAAATACCTAGTGTAAGAAAGATAACACAAATTCCTTTGTGTTCTCCATCTTTTAAGTAAAGGCTTCATCTTAAATAAAAACAAACAAATATAGATTTCGAGAATACTTTCCAAAGCCAAGCCTTGCGGCCAGCAGGTGCAAATATAAGCTCTACATGTTCTCTTCTAACTACAAAGAAGGTAATAATATTATTATTATTCCCATTATATGTATAAGGAAAGTGGTACCCAGTCAGAAGAAGTAGCTTATGCAAAGTCACATAGCTAATAGTCGCTAAAGGGTTCAAGTCCTGCCAGTCTGGCTTTGGACTTCAGGGTCTTGGTTATGATGGTAAGTTGTATCCTCAAATGAAATTAATGTGACTGGGCAAAGAGGGTCAGACTAACTTGGTCAAGGCAAGTGAAGAAGGGCTTGAACCTGAACACGCAAAGTGTAATAAACCAGGAGAATTGCCTTCTCGGAACTCTATTGTGAATAGATTCAAGGCCCACAGTCATAACTCCCCTGATATGGGACTTAGACAATTTCTGCAGAGGTAATCTTCTCCCCACAGTCTCAGTTGAGATGCTTGCACCATATACCATAGGCCTCTTTTGCAGCTAGGGAAATAGGTGACTTTTAATGGTTAACTCTAAAACACTCAGTGTCTTCCAGAAAGCTTCCCATGTTAAATTCATGGTTTGCCTTGACTACAGTAAGTACAAAGAGAGTTGTGAAGATGACATAGACAGGAGGGACGTGGGTGGGAAAGCCTGAAGAATGGAACACAGTGAGGCTAAGTCTGTAAGTACATTAGGAGAGAGCAGAAAGCTATTTCCAGAGAAAATTCTCAAGAACACTATAGGAAATTAATACAAGGAACTGGTATAATCTCACCTAATAAAGCCAGGAGCAGGTGTCAGCTGCTCCTGCAGTCAAAACAACTTAATAAGATTAGGCTCTAGCACACAGAGCTTAGGGATCTCATGGCTTACGTTAAGTAGGATTCCATTTTCATTAAGGGGGTAGACAAACTTTCAGTTACAGCTGAAAATCTCTCATTCAGTAAGTTTTTCTTTTAAGTGCCTGCTATCTGGGAATATTCATGCCATCAAGGATTCTCTGCTTTCCTGATCTTATGGTCCACTGAGTAAAACAGACATTTTTCATGTCACAAGCAAAGGTATTCCTATAAACTCTGCTATGTGCTTGAATGAAAGGAGTAGAAAAGACTAAATACAGCAGGTAGCTGAGCTGGGAACCACAGAGCTTTCTATTTCAGTGGGGTGTGAGCTGATACCTGGAAGAATAATAGGAAGGAGTTGGATAAAGATGTGGAGGTGGAATTGAAAGTAGACATCAGGCTAATTGGGTCTACAGGTGGGAAGGAGCTTTGTAATATTCTCAGAATGGAGTGGCTATGTATCTGCTGAGTAGAGAATCAATGGGCAGAGTGGCTGAGACTAAGGATGTATCAAAAGGATGTTTATATCTTTTTAGGTTTTTGCAGACCATGGGAAGAGTCTGGTTTTTACTCTGAGTGCAACAGAAAGTCATTATTGATGGATTTAATTATTATGACAAGGGATAGTGACATTATCCAATATGTGATTTAAATATCCCCCAACTATATGTAAATCAAGATCTGTATTAAGAACAGATTAAGGTATGGAAAGATCAGCACTAAAGAGTGTGTGTTGCTCTGGCACAGGGCCCAAATTGTAATCCTAGCATCCAACTGCCTCTAACAGGGGATTCCACATACTCTTCCAGTCTCTTACAGTACTGCACTGACACATAACATGTGTACACATAGATATAAATGCACAAAAATAAAAGTAACAACAAATTCTTGCTTAAAAGAAAAGAGTAGAGCTAGTGCGACTACTCTGCAGGTAAAAGTACTCCTTGTTCAAACCCGAGGAACTGATTTTGACCCTCAGAACTCACAGTGGAAGAAGAGAACCAACTTCTAATGGTTGTCCTCTGACCCCCCCATATGTGTATCATGTCATGTGCATATGTGCATGCACGTGTGTGTGAGTATGAGCATGTGCATACACACACACACACACACTAATAAAAATAAGAAAAGGTAAGGATAATCTTTAAAATAACAGATTATTTCTTGGCAGAGCTGGTATGAGCTGTTGTCAGGAAAAATACTGGCAGTGACTGTCAACAACCAGTAGGTAGATTACATAAGGCAAAGGTACTTTGAGCCAGAATAGTGGCAATTTGGCTAAATAGATTTCTTTTGACCAGAAGAGATAACACAGGGCTTAGAGAAGATTTGGTATCTGAATAAGAATATGGAATAGTGATTGAAACAGTCAAAGGTTAGCACCATTGGACCTGGAAATATGATGGCAAAGAAACAAAATAGAATACAGTTAAAAGATTTAAATGATCTCATGTCAAAACTAATTGTAATGATACTTTAGTCAATGGTTGGTAGAGACATTTAGCTCAGTGGTAGAACACTGGCCTAGAGTGTGCAAAGTTTTGGACTCTAAGAAAGACTAGCCATATAGATGAATATAGCCAAAGAGTCAAGAAATAAACCCACATACATAAAGTTAACTGATTTTCAACAAAATGTTTTAGGAATTCAGGTTAGGGTGAAGATAGCAATATTTAAATTTTTAACATAAAATATATGTACGTAATTTCTTTTGTTCTCCCTCCAAACCTTCCCATGTACTTCCTGCTTGCTCACCTGCAAAATTGTGACTTCTAGCCTCTTTACATTGAATTGTTGTTAAATAATTAGCTAATAATAAATACAACCTGCCAAGTTTGTATAATGCTACTTATGTGTATATATTTCATGAAAGACCAATTAGTATTGAATAACCAATTGGTGGGGGTAGGGAGAAGTTTCTCCTTAGGAGAAAACTATTTCCTCTGCTCTCAGCATTCCTTACTTGCCTTCATTCTTTATCTAGAATTGAGACCACCATGAGGTTTCCCCTTCTGTGTTAAGCATACCTATTGGTGGTGTCCTTGTTCAGGTCTTGTTTAGACAGTCATTTTGAGATGTCACGGATGTTTCTTTCCTGATGTGTCTAGAAGAAAGAACTAATTCTAGAACTACTAGATATCCATATGGAGAAAGAATAAATATCACTGCTTACCTCAAACCATAGATAATACATCACATCTCTAAGCACAAAATACAAAATTATAAACATTCCAGAAGAAAGTATTAAAATATATGGCCTTGATCTGGGTACGTCTGACATCTTTTTCCCCCAGAATTTGAGAGGTCGAGGCAAGAGAAATGCTATAAATTTGAGTCTACACTGGGCTATATAACTATACTGAGTTACAGGCTAGCTTAGGCTAGGATGTGAGAACCTGCTTTACCACCACCACCACCACCACCACCAAATAAAAACTCTGACTTAAAAATTATTAAATATAAAATAAAATTTGAGGGGCTATGGAGAGGATATGAAAGGTGTTAGGGAGGGGAAATCATAATCAGGATACATTGTATGTTAGAATGTAAACTTTATAATAATAATTTAAAAATTGAAAAGATAGCTAGAAATGTGACTCTGCAGTTAAGAACCCATGTTACTCTTTCACAGAACCCCAAGCTTGCTTCCCAGTGACCCATCAAGCAGCCAACAACCACTCACAAGTCCAGCTGCATAGACTCATAGTTAGAATAAAGCCAAGCTACTGGCTAGAGGGAAATACTAGAAATGTGTATTTGATATGAGACTTAGATCAAGAATATATGAAGAAGAGTCTGAAAGCTCGCTCAGCAGGCAAAGCCGATGCTGTGCAAGCCAGGTCACCGCACTTTTATCTCCACAACCCCACAAAAAGGCAGAAACAGAGTGGGAAGAGAAAACCGGCTCTGCACAGTTGTCCTCTGACTTCTACACAGATGCCATATTATTCATATGCCCTCCTCATCCACTAGTAACACAGAAAAAATGTCTTAATAGAAAAGAATGGATAAAGAAGTCTCACCATCCAGTAAGAAGAAAACAAACACTCTTCCACCACCAAATGGTCAAAAGCATGAATAGAAGCTCAATGATAAAAGTATGGGAATTGCCAACAAACACACAAAAAATCGTTCAGTATCATCATAATCATCACAGAAAAACAAATTTAAACTATACTGAGATACTATTATACAATCTCAAGAATGGTTCACATTAAAAGACTGCCTAGCGAAGCTGGGGAGAGCTCAGCAGGAAATGGTGGTTCTGCTTTTGCAGAGGGTCACTTGCCAGCACCTGTGTCTGCCATCTCCAATAGATATGACACTGTCTCCTGGCTTCAGCAAACACGCGTGCTCACATGCATATACCCACACACAGATACATATGCATATACATAATTACAAATCAAAATAAAATATTGCTTAGGTTCATGGCTTCTGAGATCAGAATTACTTTTCTTCAGGGATGAGCTCCCAAATAAGTTGTTCATGGATCTATACTCTATACCCATGTACATACAGACAAGGCTAACTGGACTATAGTGATGAGCTTAGAATGTATATGTATATGATGTATATGTATATGTTTGTGTATATGTTTGTGTATATGTTTGTGTATGTGCATATGGATATGTATACATACATACATACATACAGGCATGCCCACATGTGTGAGTCAAAATGTTACGCATTCTCTAGAAACCACATTTAGAAGTTTAGATATTTGTGTTGCCTCAAATATCACCATGTGATATAATATGATTTTTTTCTCTTGATACTGGACAGTGGCAGATATTGACACTTCCAAGTCAGTCGTGTTACAAAGCCAGGAAAAAAGTAACATGCTACAGTGAACTTGGTGGTTGAGCTAGGATGTTGAATAAAGTCTATCAGCCGGGAGTGGTGGCGCACACCTTTAATCCCAGCACTCAGGAGGCAGAGGCAGGCAGATTTCTGAGTTCGAAGCCAGCCTGTCTACAAAGTGAGTTCCAGGACAGCCAGGGTTATACAGAGAAACCCTGTCTTGGAAAAATAAATAAATAAATAAATAAATAAAATTAAAAAATTAAAAAAAAGAATAAAGTCTATCAAGTATACTACTGTTGATTTGTGGCATCTTTGATTTCCAATGCTGTGATCTGGAAATGTCATGGTAAACTAAGTAGCATCTCTGTAGAATCCTATTATAGAAGATGTTTATTCTTCCACCCTTTCAACCCCCTTATACTAAATAGGAGAGAAAAAAGGATAGAGGGAAACAATGTTACCATTAGACTACTTAATGCTGATTAAGGGCATCATGCATATGTCTAATTTCTTCTTTCTTCTTCTTTGCACATAACTACTTAACGAGCAGCAACCAATTAATAACCTACCAAGAGCAACAACCACACCTCTTGGGTCCTAGCATTTGTATACCCTCTGTAAGTACCCAGAATTCCAAACATCACACAATAGCAGAAACTATCTGCAGCTGGCAACATCATTCCCTGCCAGAGTATGAGACAAATCATGGTCAGCTGCTTTGGACAATCTGAAGCAGTCTCATCCCACACTTGGAATTCAAATGAAAACATATAATATTTCTGTGTTTTTAAAAGACACCAAAATTCTCACTGCATCCATACAGTTAATTTCTTTACATTTCTTTTTTGTTTTTGGAAGCCAACTAGTAGTCTTTCTATAGTCTATGTCCATTAATTTGACACTATGCAGAATTCAGAGACATTTGCCAAAACAAGGTTTAAGTAGCTACTCTCACTTTGTAGTAATTAAAACACTGAGAATCATTCTAGCACCCTGAACAGCCCATTGCTAATATCTGTTGAACTAAAAAGGTATCTTTTAATTCCTTATCTTTTTGTACTGCTAAGATGCTTTCCCATGTGTCTCTCCTCCCATAACATAAAACCTCTGAGACATAGGAGCAAACTAATTACCTAGCCCACAAAAGGCTAGAAAAATAATAGAGGAGACAGAGCACTTACAGCCTAGCAAGCTCTGTGAGCTTCCTGTGAAGTTGGTCCATTCATTCTCACAGTATCTCTACAAAGTAGTCACAGTATCATTATCCCATTTTCCTAGTGAGGAAGCTGAAGCCCAGAGTGATTAAGTATCTTGTCCAAGAACACCTGGTTGGTAAGTGTGAAAGGTTAAAAATGAACTATCCTCGCCTACAGAGCATTTCTCCAAGTACAAAACTTTTATCACAAATACAAAAGAAAGTAAGCAATGTGGCAAAGGTGAACTGGAAAACAGCAACATTCTTTTCAGTGGAGGCTTAGGTACAATACATCCTTGATTTTTGTGATCACATATCCAAGGCACACATGGACAGATTGATGATAGACAGACATAAAGAAAGCTCACCTCTTGTTGATGAAATTATGCATGATTGCCTTTCCTTCCTTGAGAATTTCTGTATTTACCAAAAGCCGTCCAACATGTATGTGTTGTGTTACGTTTATCATTGAAAATTTTGACTTTCAAAAACTGCATGTGGGGGTTAAATATTTTAAGTAGTCTTTGACATTATATAAGGTTGAAAACCCTCTGCAGTTAAATCAAAGTTCATTTCTTACATAACATACATCAGCGGAGAGCACTGAGTTATCCCTGATGTGTTGCCTATTTTATAGAATAATTTCATATACCACTTGATATGACTCATAGCTTGGCAAGGGGAATTTTAACAAAGCTAGCTTTTAAGCAAGTGTCACAAATAACATTAAGACAATCAACTTGTTTTGCCATGCATTTTAGAAAAGAGATGGATTAATTGAAAATTTATATGCAATAGCATGGGAGTAATTATATGTAGTAAGCCAAATTTACTTATGATAATAGACTTAATTGGAAAATTCTTTAATGTACCATTTTAATAAGGGCATTAAAGAAATTGGGAAATTTGAAGAACATCCAATCATTTCTGAATTATAATTGTAAATGAGTGCAGATGACCTAATCTGCTTACGTAAATGATAATTATTAATTTAGCAATTGCACAAATGAGCTCCAAATATGGGCTGCAATAATTACAATACGAACCAATAACTTCCTTGTCTGCCATTTGCACAAATGATTAAATTATATGAGGAATGTTTTCTCTATACTTTAAGAGCTAATGTAAATTTAAGAACCCAGGGAAATTATTAGTGTAATTAAAACTAATAAGTATACACAAATATGGAAAACAAACAGCTGGATTTATAAAGCTTGAAGTCTTAATATCATGCATCTTTCACTGTAGCTGTAATGAATAATGAATCACTAAAAAAAAAAAAAAACAATACTGTTTCCTGCAGTAAGTTACCATGTACAGTATTGATTTTGTAGTGCATTTTGTTTTGCACTTCAGGCTTTTCCTCAAGAACAATATTTTCTCATTACTCTCTCACCACTGATTAAGTTTATGTTTTTAAAATGCTGGTATATATTGTCAGTTAACCAAGGCCTTAAGTGGAAACCTGACGTGATATTCAAAGCATCATTAAAAGCCAAAGACTTTTCTTTTGCAGGAGTCGTGATTCACATTGAATTTGTGCAGAATGATTTGGGGAGGAAGAGAATATCAGAAAATTGTAGTTATTTATGGGCGGTGAGGTGAAATTAAGCACAAAATTCTCTCTCAATTCAGGAGTAACGGAGTCCCAGAAGTTCCTCAGATAAGGGGGCAGCAGAGTCATTTGTGCTGGAAGCAGCAAGCCCTCACTGCTGAGTGAGATGCTTCCAGAGGCTCTCAGCCTGTGTCCAGCTGCCCTGCAGGGGCCCACGGCTGTCACCAGGACCGTCAGTGTCCCTCTGAAGGGCCCTCCAACAGACTGCTCCCTAGGCAGGCCTGTAGGTCATGGCTAGGAACTTTAGGTGACAACGCGAGAGCTGTTGCCCCTTCGTCTGGCTTTGTGTTCTACCTGCTTTGAAAGGTTAGGATGGAACAGCAGGCCAAGTCCTGGGAAGTGTCTCACATCCCGTGACCTTTCAGCGTCTCAATTGCCTTGTCTATAAAACGGTCACAATACTAGCTGTTGCTTTGGGAGTTACTGAAATACTTATCTCTAGCACATAGAACTATCATCACCCTATGTATTTATCACTTTACCTGCAATGCATGGGAAACAGCCCAATAGAAACTAAAGCAAACATGTCATATAGCTTTAATTCCAATGCATATGTCCCCTTCAGAAAAAAAAAGTATATAATGTGCATTCAGATTTACAAACTATATTATGCACAGGAATCACCTGAGGATCCTTGGAGCACACTTTTTTTTTAATAAAGCCAAACATTCTGCCCTTCCAAGTGATGTTAACATGTCCAGCAATATACACCAAGCACTCATGTACTAACTATCCACACCAAAAAAGGAAAAGGCACCATCATGACAGAAGATTGCTATCACTACATCCCACTAGTCCCACAGTTAACATTCTAGTCACTCCGTAATCACTGCCTTGCTTCCTTTAATAGTTTTGAAATATATTTATATCCTTAATGTAAATGACACTTGCCTAGGTTCAAAATTCAAGTAAATGAAATGGTAATATGCACATTCTTTTGTAACTTGCTTATCTATCAATATTTTGTGATATCCATATTGATAAAAAATTGACTTGTCTTTACTATTGTATAATGCTTTCATTATTCACATTTTTAAAATTTTGATGTTTTAAATATATAAAATGTATTATTAATAATAATATTGATAATATATTGCTGTTTTAACCATCCTGAAAATTCTAATTGATACGTAACAATTATACATCTCTGGGGGGAACAGTGTGGTATTTTGGCATATACATACAATGTGCTATTGATAAACAAGTTTATTACAGCATATATTTATTGCCTTAATCACTTGTTGTTTCCTTTCATTGGTAATTTTTAAAAATCCTGTACAATAGATCTTTGTCACCTCTCTACTGTGACACAGAGCATAACAACTTGATTCTTCTGTCTAACTATATTTTTGTATCTGATTATCATCCCTTCTCTATGCCACCTGTCCCCATACCACTGCCAGCCTCTAGTGTCCCCTATCTTCGATCTGCTTTTGTGATGTGAACCTTTTCTAATTTGCCAGTTGTGAGTGACAGCATGCAACATTTGGTTTATGAGCTCACATCTTAACATTACCGTTCTGCAGCACTGGTTCTATGTTCAGTGTTGTACAATTGTCTCTGCTAGATGTTTCTGAAACTTTCCCATTACTCCTCACAGAGACTCTAAGCATTGAGTGATAACCTGTTCCCTTCCCAAACGTCTGATCACTTTTAAGATGTTTTATATACTTCTAACTTTATCTATTGTCTGTATTTTACATAGGTAGCATCATAGAACAATTATCTTCATGTGTCTGGCTTTTATCACTTAAGAAACTGAGGTCTATCTCAAACCACATCTTTGTTCTTTCTTATTTTGACTGAAGACTATTCTACTATATGTATATAACATACATTGTTCCACCATTCATATGTAGATGGACACTTATGTCATTTCGACCTTTTCACTAGTGTGAAAAGTACTACGATGGATATGGGCATATCAGTATCTGCTTGAGTCTTGTTCTCAGTTTGGGTTTTATCCAGACTTGGAATTATGTTATGTTCTGTTTAGAATTTTTAGAAACTATAAAGGCATTTTCCATAATGACTTTATTTTACACCCCCCACCTGCAATGCCTGAGGGTTCCAATTTCGCTAAAACCTTGCTAACATTTCTTTGGTTAGGGGGTTAAAACAAGGCCTCGTTCTGTAGCTCAGGCTGCTCTGGGACTCTCTATGTATCCCAAGATGGCCTACATCTTACCATAATCCACTCTTGCCCCAGAGATTTTCCTTCCCTTCCTTTTGTGCACTGCTGGGATTGAACTCAGGACCTCATGAATGCTAGGCCTTTTTTCTTTACCTTTTATTCTGTAGCAGGCTAACACTAAGTTGAATAAAATGGCTTTGAATTCATCCTGTACATCAGGAAGTTATTCAACTCACAATCCTTCTCCCTCAGCCTCCCCAGTAGTTGGGATTAGAGCCCTAAACCACAAGTCCTGGCTCATACTTCCATTACCAATGCTAAGTGTTTGTGTGCTCAATCTGTCTTTGCTTCTGTAATAGCTGACAGTTTAAGGATGCTGATCTTTTCACAGCGCTCCCTTCTTTTCCTACACCATTTTGTATTAACTGTGGCATTTATTATTCCTTCCCTTTTACTGTTTGTGTGTTTAATGTGCTCATCTTTCTCTAGTTGTTCAAGGAATAAAATTATGATGCTTACCTGCCCCCTTGTCACTGCTGCACACATAACTGTTTGTTACTAGAATTTTTCTGACACTGTCTTCACTGCCTTCACCTAGGTTCTAGTGTGCTGTGTTTTGATTTACATTGTCGCTAAATTCTTTCTGATCCTTTGTAATTCCTTCTTTGCTCATTTGTTTGGGAAAAATATGATGTTTCATTCCCACACACTCCTGGAGACTCTAGATCCTCTCTGTTATTGATTTACAGCCTCCTTCTGCTGTGGTCTGGAAGGATGCTTTGTATGAGTTTGGTCTTTTCAAATTAGTTGATGCTTCTTTTGTGGCCTAACTTATGCTGTACCCTGGCAACGTCCCATGTAAATGTAAGAATATGGATTCTACCGCAGGGTAAGATGTTTTACATTCCAGTAAACCTCACTGTTGGATAGTGCTCTTCCAAGACTCTGTCTCCTCATTTCCTGTGACACGTTTTATTTAACTATTTACTCTGCTGTTGGACAACTTTATCAGTTATGGTTTTGTGTTATTATAAACAACACTAGACTCTACAAAACTAAGATGATTCTTCACAAATAATGAAAATCAGTTAAAGATGAACCCTGAAATTGGGAGTGAATTTTTGTCAGCTACACATATGACAGAGGATTAATATCTGGAATATGCAAAGAACTAAAAAAAGAGACAAAACAAACAGAAACCCAACTAATTTTAAAGGGGGTGGCTGGGGACCTGAACAGAGGAAAACTAGCTAAGAAATATCTAAAAACCATTCATTGTCCCATGCAATTGGGCAAATTCAAATCAAAATATCTTTGAGATTTCATGTGATCCCAGCTGGAATTGCAAAGACCAGAAAAATGACCAAACATCAAGTGCTAGAAGGGATGTGGAGGAAAGGTACATCACAGTCCTGTTGCTAGAATTGCAAACTGGTCCAGCCACTTAGCAAATCATTGGAAAGAATGCAAAAAAAAAAAAAAAAAAAAAAACAAAAAAAAAAAAACCTCAATCTACCATAGGACTGCGATATGCCACTCACTCCAATATCCTACTCCACAGATAGTAGCTCAGCCATGCTCATAGAAATTCACCCTGCCAAGGGAATAGTATCAACCTGAATGTCCTTTAACTGACAAATAGATCATGGAATTGTAGTGCATATACTCTGTGGAATACTATTCAGCTGTAAAGGAAAACAAAACCAGAAACTCTAGAGGTAAGTGAATGGAAGTAGAAAAGATCACATTGAATGAAAAAACCAAGACCCCAAAAGATAAATGTCATGTGTTCTGTCTCATAGGAGAGGACCCTCCTAGCTCCAAATCTTCAGATGTGAAAACATATCCTAAACTGCATCAACCAGAAAAGGAAAGCGTGCTTACTTTTCTTAAAGTAGAAACAGTGAAGGGGTAAGGAAGCTTGGAGAGAGGGGTAGCAGGGTACAAGTGATCTATGTGGGAAATGGGAAAACCAAGGGGCCTCTAATTAGTATGACAGGTAACACAGATGAAGGAGAGCAAAATTAGCATAAGGATGTCTAAACAAATCATTAGGAATTATATCACTAACTATCTGCCTATAATATACATAAGTCTGTGTGTGTGTGTGTGTGTGTGTGTGTGTGTGTGTGTCTTTGTGTCTCTGTGTGTGGGGGGGAAGGGTTAAGTAAAATTTCCCAGTCTGAGCTTACAATGCTCCCTCAAAGAGCTAAAGTCCACCTAACAAAATCCCTGACAGGAGACGTGAGAATCCCCTTTTGAGTTGTTGGTCAGAGTTTCCCAAGAGACTCCCAAAACATTACAGTCTATTGCTATTGCCCTTGATTTCTTCCCCATTGCTGAAGACACCATGCACTTCAGACACAGGGCCCAGAGGCCTGTGAGCTGGAACTGAACTGAACTCCTAGGTGAGGATTAGCTTTCATAGTACCAGAAGGTACCATGTAAGCTTCTAAAGGATGGAGACAGCCAACTGTCCTACCCAGTTATGATGCCTACAAACCACAATGACCAGCATAGACCCACAGATAGGTGTAATCCTCACCCCTCATCAAGGTGGTTTCTCTTTGTAACAAATGGAAACCATTACAAAACCCACAACTAACTAGAATGTAGAGCTGTGGAGCCCAGTCCCAATACAACTCATGCACACCAGGTTCAAGCATCACACAGATTGGAGGGCATAAATATTGTAAAAGCCACAGGAACAGGAAGTCTCCTAGTAATGTCAGGAGCTATATCCAAAAAGTCTCACCAACACAACTTCCTCAAACTTACCTAAGCATTAGGTGAACCAGGACAACAATAATGGACATGATAATGTGGTCATTGAGAGGCCTCAACCTTAGACAAAGAGCCACAGGCAACTAAGGAGTGCTGAGTGTCGAAAATGGTTTTCCCCAGAGAAGAGCACACCAATGGGGCATCCAGTACCAGACGATCATCCCTGAAAACATACAGACGAGCAGACAAGTAACATTGTATAGAGTGTGTGTGTGTGTGTGTGTGTGTGTGTGTGTGTGTATGCCTATACCTGGGAGTGGAATTGCTATATACATGGTATGCATACATGCAATGAATTGCTAATATACATGTTCATCTTAAACTAGCCAAGTCACATATTCCAAAGTAGCTATATCAGTTCACACTCCCATCCCCTGTGTATAATAAAAATTCTCAGTATGTATGAACATTTTGCATTGTCAGACTTTTTAGATTTTATCAACCTAATAACTTTTGTATTTAACTTTAATATTTTGAGAATTTCATATATGAGTACTATATTTACACATTCATCTTCCATCCTGTCTGCCTCTAACTCCTCCATGTCTCCCCAACTCACTCTAAAATCCACGACCTCCTCTTCATTAATTATTATTGTTACATATATATATGCAGCATGTTGGCTCATTTATTATTTCTCATATGTACACATATTTAGTGCCAACCACTTGGGATACAGTCACTTATCAGAAGTCTCATCCCAGAAGAAGACTTATCTCCCTCTCTCAGCAGTGTGTGTGTGTGTGTGTGTGTGTGTGTGTCTGTTTGTCTGTCTGTCTGTGTGTGTGATAGAAACCAAACGCTTTGTTGATGGTAGGCAAGCCCTCTAACACCTATCCATATCTTCAGCCTTGGAGATGCACTTCTTCATCTGTGAAACAGAGATGATGCATATATAACTCTAAGTATAAGGTTACATTATCAGGTTAAGTATACAGTGAAATAGTATGTGTGCGGAGCCTGTGGTAAAAGTAATTGTCAACCTTGGTAGTTACTAGAGCCTTGCTACCAACTTTAAAAGCTGGAAAGGTTGGTGGAACCTACAACATATAAATAAGGTCTGCAGACATTTTGGAAACGTGCTAAGTCATCTATAAAATGCAGCCACTCTCTGTAATGCAAGGATGTATACGCACACAGATGACTAGTGCCATCTAGTACACCATTCCCACAATGAGACCCTATAGAAGGTTGGTATCCAGTACAGACTCTCCAGTACTGGAAGGCACATTAAGGATCTTAAGGTATGCATGGATACACTAGGATACAACTAATGACAGGTGCAACACCGTAGGCATTAATTAAACTCACTTTGTGCATGGCAGGCCTTATAAGAAAGCAATCAGATGGTTTCCCTCTTCATCTAGAAGAGATGCTGAGCAGGCTGGGTTTGTCTCTCTTACTATTTTTTTTCTCATTTGTTTTCAAGTGTGGATCAATGTTTGTTCCTTTAAAATGAAAAGGCAAAGCAACTGGGGTGAGGGGAGACATACAGCCCTTGTACAAATCCCGAGTGTGTGCAGAATGCTGCTTGAGGCATTAGCAAACTTGCCGAGTGAGCCGAGTATTTCAGTCATAATACACAACTGGGCAGTTAGACTACATCAGGGAAAAGAAAGAACCATGATATGACTAAAATCTATGTTCGTGTGATAGTGGTGGCAACCCAGAAACTGGCTCACACACCTGGGTTTTTGATTGTATTGCCATTGTGAACAGCTTTCAGACCCTTCAGCTGCTGTCCCTCTCTAGCCATGAAGCTGCTCTTACGTTTTATACTACCACCACCTGCTGTCCTGCTCCTACCACACACAAACTCCTTTTTTGCACGGAGAAATGACTGAACTGAAAGCCCACAACAAGGGGGCCTTTGAAGGGGTTTAAGCAATCATCCCACCTTTGAAGGCGTGATTTTTGAATAACAGACTTTTAAAAATAGAATTGCTTTGATTTGATGCCTTTAAGTAAAGCATCCATTTTTTTCTACCATGGCAAAAAGAAACCACTGTAAACAATTGTACAGATAAGCATTTATTAGTATTTGCAAATACTTATTTAGCACTTATATGCAAGGCACTATTTTAAATATGCTAACAGTAGCATCTGTTTTATTCCTCATAACAAAGTTATGGGGTAAGTTCTATTATCATTCATATTTTAAAGATGAGAAAACCAAGAGAGGTCAGACATGTCACCAAAGTCACTGATATGTATTGTTTTAAAGATTTTTTTGCTTTCTTTTTTCGTTTTTGGTTTTTCAAGACAGTGTTTCTCTGTGTGTAGCTTTGACTGTCCTGGAACTCACTCTGTAGACCAGACTGACAAACCCACAGAAATTTGCCCCCTAAATGCTGGGATTAAATGTGTGCACCACCATCAACCTGTATTTTGGATTTGAAAAATATATGTTCCAAGGAAGTTGCACCTATGAACATACAGTGAATATGACTATGTGCAGGCTCAAGCCAGACAAAATTCCTGCATAGTAGAGAAGAAAGAGGGCAGGAAACCCTACCACTAACTTAGGTGTTTTGGGTATTTAATAGCTGCTAGGAGAGGGGAATTCAGTTTTTCTTAATGGTGTCATTATATACTAAGACTACTGATATAATGGAGAGTTGGAACTAATTATTGAATCTGACACAGATAGTTGCGTGATTGTCGTTGTCGATAGGCAGAATTCACATCCAGACAATCTGGTTTTATTGGTCATTACCTATATGATATTTCTCATTATTTCTTCATTTCAATATGAAACAACTATGAACATTTATTGGGTCCACTGTGCTCCCTCATTTGCCATGTTTTGAATTAGTGTATATAAATTGGACAAAATATTGGGCTTTACTATGAGATTTTCTTTTGTATAGCCATACTACACCCTCTGATTATATTTATCTCCTACTACCTTTCCTTGTTTCCCTTCTTTCTCTGGTTCCCTCCACTTTCCACATTGTCTCATTTCTACTTTCAAGGCTTTTAGTAAGATCTAGAGTCTACATATGCAAATAAACATGTATCTTTCTGTCTGAGCCTGCCTTCCTTTGTTAAACATGGTCATCTCCAGTTCCATCCAGTTCCTGCAAATGACATCATTTGGATTTTCTTTATAAAACTATGTTGTTGTTGTTGTTGTTGTTGTTGTGTGTGTGTGTGTGTGTGTACACAAATGTGCATTGTGCATGTGTGTGTATATGTGTTTGTGTGTTGGGAGGGGGACGTTTTATTTATCCATTCCTGTGTTGCTAGGCATCTGGACTGATTCGATAACTTGGCTTTTGTGAATAAGCATGGATATACAAGTTCTGCACAGGCAGGTTTCTATAGATAGATAGTGACTTGGTTAAGGTTTCCATTGTTATGAAGAGACACCATGACCAAGGCAATTCTTATAAAAGCAAACATTTAATTGGGGCTGGCTTACAGTTCAGAGGTTCAGTCCATTATCATTATAGCAGAAAGCATGGCAGCATCCAGGCAGACATGACACAGGAGGAGCTGAGACTTCTGCATCTTGATCTGACTGCAGCTAGGGGAAGCTGTCATCCTCAGACAGCTAAGAGCTCTCTTCCACAATGAGTGGAGCCTAAGCAAAAGAGGAGACCTCCAAATCCCATCCCCACAATGACATACTTCCTCCAACAAGGCCACACCTTATAAGCATATGCAAACCACCACCACAGACAGACAGACAGACAGACAGACAGACATAAATGGAATTCATGGATTGTAGCTTCTGTCCATCTGTCATATACAATTCAGTGACTTTGGATATATTTATAGACTTATGCCACAATCTCCACTAGTTTCAAAACATTTAATACCCACTCAAAGAAACACCATATTCATTGGCCATTGCTCCCAACTGTGCCCCACTGTCAGCTCTTTTCAATGACTGATATGTTTTCTGATTATCCATTTGGCCTCTCTGGGCAATTCGTATGGATAAAATCATACACGATATGGCCTTTCTTGATTGGTTTCTTTCTTAGTGTAGTATTTTCAGGACTCACTCATGTCATAGGCATATATCAGCACTTGGTTTTTGGTGAACAAATAAGAATTCATTGAATGTAGATGCCACAAACCATTTTTCTGTTCACCAATTAGATAATGTGGACACTTGTAGTTCAGTTCTACATGGGCCTAAACTTTCTCTGTCATTAAGTAAGTTTTCTAATGTGTTGGTTTTCCTCAATATTCTATTTTTATTTTATATATATGAATATATTTTTTCATGTATTCATAATAAAAATATACCTTTATTCTGTCTGTTTCCCATATACCTTGTTTTATTTTTCCTGGTTTCCTAGTCAACATTTCGGTTAGTGGTTCTAGATCATTGTAGAGATTAGGTTATTGGTTGTTATTGATTTAAGTTTTGTGCAAGGTAAAAAGGTACTCTATAACTAAGATATAGAGTATCCATAGCCTAAAGACTATTTTCTCAAATATATACATGTGTGTGTGTTTTCATGAAGTTGTATAAGTTGTGTTTTACTTTGTGTTGTAGGTAAGCATTTTATGATTTCCTTTTGGATTCATTGATTTGGAAGTATGTTCTTTAAACAAACAGGCGCGCGCACACACACACACATGTATATAAAAAGAGAGATTTAATGAAACTCATTACTTTGTATGCTCACCTAAAAGTTTTTAAAGATTTTTATTCTTTCATTTCTATTGTATATCTGAAACTTTCCCAATAGGTTTTTTTTTTTTTAATCACCCTATGGGCAGACAACATGTTTCATGATTTTGTAGACAAATAATAATCTATCTTTTTTTATTCTGCAACTTGTTTATCTAACATTATTTAGCCTAATAATTTTCACTATTACAGAACACTCCACTTACATTAGACAAGGTTATACAGTCACCATTATTGTTGGGAATATCCTATAGGATTATGAAAATTCTAGTTTATTCTTTAATTTCCAATTTTCTGGCTCACCTTCTATCTCATTTCTATATCCATTATTGAAAATGTGTACAGATAATTTTTAAATAGTGTAGTTAAATTGTATTATTATCCATACCTCTTTTTTCTCCTATCTTGAAAGACAATTGCATAAAGCAATTATGACTTGTTTTGATGAACATACAATGAATTACTTCATTCATATGTCAGTAACACTACAGAGGAGGAAGGAGAGCAAAAAGGAATTTAACAGAAGTGGTTTTATGTGCCATTGAAATTTTCTTGCTACTAATCTGAACCAGATTATTAGGGCAAGGTATTATTTTTAATTCCAGGGCAGCCACTAAGAAAATAAGTTCCTTAAAAATACCATAAAGGAAATAGCATGTACATTAAAATAGTACAGAAGAAAGCACATAAGAATCATAAAAGAGCAAAGAGATACAAAACATATGGAAAGAAAATAGTAAATGGGGGATGAAAAGCTGACCTTACCACTAATTTCAGTAATCAACATACTGTTGGTTGCTTATGTGCTCCTATTTGAAGAACAAGAGTTAGATGAATTAATTCTAAAAATTACATGGTAGGATTATATTCTGCTTATAGAGATACACTTTAAATTCAACAGTACTAAAAGGTTAATTGAAAATAACAAGATGCAAACATATATACTATGAAAATAATGGCAGCAATTAGGCATCAGCTGTAAAAAGCTGTATTAATTATCAGTCATAATATATTTAAGGAAAATCTAATGCTGGAGTATGGTGGCACATGCTATTGATTCCAACACTCAAGAGACAAAATCAGGCTGATTTCTGTAAGTTTTAGGCCAGCCTAGTCTACCAAGACATAGTGAGACACTACTTAATGAGAAAAAATGATAATTATAAAAAGCTAACATTTTAATTTTTAAAATATGCATATGAGAAGTGTAGTGATCCTTCTGCCTCAGTGGTTCTCAACTTATGGGTTGGCACCCTTTCAGGGTCCTTTCACAGGAGTCACATATCAGATGCCCTGCATATCCTATATTTATGTTATGATTCGTAACAGTAGCAAAATTATAGTTATGAAGTAGCAAAGAAAAGAATTTTTTATTGTTGAGAGTCACCACATGAGGAATTGTATTAAAGGGTTGCAGCATTAGAATGGCTGCAAACCAATGTTCTATCTTTTCTACTACTTAAAAGCATAAAGCAATAGATGATATAAAGATCAAAAGTACTGTCAAGCATTTTAAACAGATAAATAAAGACGAAGGAAAAGGAAGTCAAGAAGAAGGGAGCCACGAGACAGTAGCATATGACAGAAGACAGACACATTTGTCTGTGTTTTAGAGGGAGGATTGAGTGGAGAATCAGCAGCAGTAGTTGCAACATGGACTTGTGGAGTAGATTTACTGGCTTTCTTTTATAAGCTTATAGTTTCTGTTTACACTGTCAAAGAATTCTTTTTGAAGAATGTGATACCACTTCTCGCTTGTAAATTCCTTGAGGGCACAGGCCATGTCTTATAGGTCTTTGTATCTCACAGAGCATCTAAATAATTACTAGCTGTGATAGCAGTGTTCAATAAATAACGGTGGAAGGAAGGGTTGACCACAGGAGAGGAGGGATATGAAATATTTTCAAAGCAGTAAAAAGGGTAGTTGAATAAAATTCAAAACCTACTTTTTAAGAACATTATTTTAGGTCAATCATGAATCTAAATATTTCAAAATAAATTGAATTTACATTTTGCCAATTCACATTTTTTTTACTTACGAAATTTTAGTTTTTAATATGCACGGAAATGTTTATAGCCCTTTTGAACTTTTATTTATATTTATTTTACATTTCTCTAGCTTTCCTTTTGAAAATTGTAAAGCTACAAAAACAAACATATATAGCTTTTATCTCGCTGTATCAGTTGTTAATACGTGGCCCCATGGATCTCACCCAGGTATTAAATAATTAAAAAGTGGAGCAGTTCAGTGACAGAGTCATGCTCAGCACTTGGGAGAAAAATTCTCTTGGAGCTTTACCAACAATACAAGGAATGTTGAAGCTGGCAACAGAGAGCAGTAGACATGTTTTATCAACTCTGATGAAGTTAAACCTTAAGCATTTCTAAGACTTCAGGACCCTTTATTAGAGAGTAATACATTTACTTCAATTTACAATTTTAAGCAACCTACAAAAAATATAATTGGAATTTGGCACATCAGGATGGGGTATGGCCACCGATGAAAACTATAATTGAAACAGCATTTCAACATTTGTCGATAGTGTAAATACATTTTACAAAACAATAATTTTTATTGTTGTTGCAACTCTACTAAGAAATTATATTCATAAGTATAACATACAAAAATTCTCTTATTTATGATGCATATTTATTTTCAATTCTTAAAAAATAAATATTTGACTCGTCATAGTACCCACCACAAAAACTTTTCATTTTCGTTTCTATTTTTTTCTGTGATACAGAGGAGACTTAAGTTTGTAAATCTAGAATTGAATGTGATATTTCTGCTACACATGTCAAGGTTAAAGTGTGGGTTACATGATAAACATTTGAAACCACAGCACACATATCCTGGCGACTGGCCATGCATTTGAGCTGGTTCCCTGCAATGCCATTGTTTTTGCTCACAATGAATTTCCAGTTTTTTAATAACATAAGACTAAGTGGCAGACTTTAGATTTTTTTTAAACTTTTTAAGAAGTTTTTGTCACTTGAACTTTACCCTAACCATTCATGTGCAAATTAGATTACTAACCATACTGTGTCATATTGTATTTCCCAGTTTTCAGGAATGAAAATATGTTTTATTCTTTCAGACATTTCTCTGAGTATTTTTTGATCATTACTCATTTATGCTTTGCAATCAATGTTTTTGTGCAATTAGTGACACTACACACCCCCATTTTACATACAAGGAAACTACATAAGAGCTTCAGTGACTTTCCCTGGGACATCCTGCCATGAGATCTAGAACAATCGAATTTCTCACTCCAACATTAGGGCTTTATCCTTATCACCACTCCTAGTTGCTGATAGAAAAGTCTGTGAGTGGCTTACAAACCTAATAATCTATTTTAGGGGGGTTGTTCTTGTTTCTGTTTGTGGGTTCATTTTTAGGTGATGCAAACAGTAATGTTGGGTGAGGGATTTAGATGTGTCTGATTCTAGAATTGATGGCCTTTCCTTTCTTGCACTATACTGTGTATACATAGAAAACGGTGTCGTCTAAAGCCTCCTAGGATGCTTTAAGCATGGACTGAACACCATCTTAGGGTTGTTTATCATTGATATTGGCCATGTAAACTAACTCTAAAATAAGTGTTTGCTCAAATTGAACACTGGAAACTTGGTAGAACTTAGGTGCTCTGAGAATTCTAGGAGATGGGGGAAATAGTGTTCGCATTTCTCTTGGAAAAGGAGCAAAGACTCAGTGTTCATCACACTTCCTAGAGGTCAGGAAGGCAAGATGGCTTCTACCATCTACATGGGTAAAGAACAGGAAAGAGCTTACCTTTCTGCCTTCTACCTGTCAGTCATCACTGATCTGCTATGTTTCTTTTCTCAGATGTACTTCCTCATCTGTTTTCCCATGAGGTTGGATCAACTCTGTTTTCGGAGTACTTGTTAATTCCCTCTACTTCAGTCCATTGTCATTGTCCTGGTCAGGCTCCTCTTTATCTCCCATCTAGATAAAAGTAACACCACGGAATGGGCTCACTTACTTCACTCTTGGCCCCTACAGTCTGTTTTCAAGAAGAAAACGGAGTGATTTTGTGAAAATATATACTGGATCATCTCACCTGGTGGCTCAAAATATTTCAGGCCTCCTCTTTCTCAACTGACAAAGGCAATTTCCTTTCAAAGACCTATGAAAGTCTCCCATGGTTGGGTAAGTGGCTGTGACTCCCCAGTGTTCCTGCAAAGCATACTTCTCCTGACCTCCACCATGTCACGAGCAATACACTGTAGCTGTTGCTATCTACTGAATTCGGTAATCAGACTACTTGGTCTTGACCATATAAGTACTTGGTAACTGAGACAACTGACTTAAAATTTTTGTACTCCAATTATGTACATCTGTAAAATGAAATAATGATATCCATTTCATGGGATTGAAGAAATTTTATGAGGGTTTTTTTTTCTTTTAGTGAAAGGTTGTTCAAATACTGCTTAGAATATAGTAGAGGCTTACTGTAATTTTAGTCTGGTCCAGTCCTGCTTCCAGGATTTACAGTTGTTCCTTTTGTCTAGAATGTTCTTCCATCAGGTCATCATTAAGCAGCACCTTCTGATTCCTTTGTCTTCATGACACCCATCACAATTTGTTAAATGAATAAGTACTTGTTTCCCTAGGAGCTAGTTACTACAGTAGAATTTAATTAAAATGAGACTTGGAGTCTGGAAGGCTCTTTGCGACATTTACGAGGATGAAAGTGTCAGAAACCTATGTTTTAGAACTCTATTTTTATGCTCCTTCCCTTTTTGTTTCTTCTTGGTGATTAGTAAAGTTCTCTTGGGAAAATGTCAGGTTTTCCAGCTGTGCTAAGGGCAATGCTAAGGGGCTTTTTGTACTTAGCTGACCCTGAGTCACAGGAACTAGAAGAGAGCATGTCTGTGATGTTGAGAACCTAAGGAAATAGCCCATAGTAAAATGACTGAGCTCTGAGGCCCAAGGACACAGTCAAAGCCCCATAGAGTTCCTTAGAAGAGCTGTCATGGCTCATTGGTGACTGCCTTAATAAGGAACTTTGGGCTCTTGTGGAGTACTACAGCTAAGAAGAGGACAACACCCATAACCATTACTCAGTAAGCATCTGGTAATTAGCCACAGTAATTAGTATGTTCTAATGTGTGTATTACTTTCCTACTGTG
The DNA here is from genome assembly GCF_000001635.26 of Mus musculus. Taxonomy (NCBI): domain Eukaryota; kingdom Metazoa; phylum Chordata; class Mammalia; order Rodentia; family Muridae; genus Mus; species Mus musculus. The sequence continues at coordinate 57,913,859 of NC_000086.7, forward strand.
TACCATGCACTATGCTAAAGGCTAATTGCCTGTATAGAGTCCTTACATGAACCCCATTTTGTTTTGTTTTTAATTTGCACTATTGGATATTGAGTCCAAGTGGCTTCATACATACTAAACAAGTGCTATATGACTGAGCTTTAAACTTCCAACTTCAACTCTCATGGATTTTGGGATGGCTTTTTCACAAGGAAAGAACCTGAGGTTCAGAGGGGTTCAATGGCTTTCCTGAAGTCACAGAGATAGTGGTTTATAGTAATGCCTGTGATCTCAACAATCTCCTTATAAAATAAATAATGAAACCTTGTTATCTTCACTGACCTAAGATTATGTTTTACCAAGTTTATACAACAAAACACAGTTGGGGGTCACAAATGTAACTGGTAGAGCCCTTACCTAGCATGTATTGTACCCTCAGCTCTGCCACACACAAAGATCTAACTCAAAATTAAACTTCACTCTGTTTTGTAAAACTATTTCTCAACTTGAGATCCTTCTTGGTTCAGAGAAAACATCTATCAGTCTCTGGGCCTACTTTTGTCACAAACAGAAATATGTGGTTACTCCTATCTTGTGGATAAGACATAAAGAATGCTGGGAATTATCTCAGAAAGTATAGGACAGTTTTCACACACACAAGGAACAGAGCTCAAAATGCCACTAGTAAAAAGTTTGAAAACTTCGATGTAGAGAAAAAAAAATGTTTAAAGCCAAAAAAAGGAAGCAGGTTTCCTTGAAAGGATATGCTAAGAAGGGCAGAATAGGTTGATGTATCACTTTGCATTTCTCTCTCATGATAGAGTACTCCAAAATTTCAGTGCAAAGTATGTCTTTTGTAGTATTCAGCCTGGCTCAGTAGCAGCTAGCTCTTCTGACAATTATCATCCTCTAAATTGAATGAAGGAAAATGTTAACCTACAGGACTGGCCACCCAGGCTTCTGCCCACTAATACATTCCTTGCCCCCTTAATTCCACAGTAATGAAGGGAGGTAAATAGCGTTCAAAAAAAAAAATCTGTCTAAGCTCATGACTCTGAACCAACCTTGACCTCTTACTGCTGTCTTACAGAAATAGTTTCTCCAAATTCTGTGGATATTGAGGGCTTGCTTACATGAATAGTAGCTTCAGTTTTGAATAAATTTCTTAAGCCACAGTCATATTTCCTTCCAGCTTTGTGGTGAGCCTGGGTGAAACAAGTAAAGGCGTTAGCTCACACAAGAGGAAGCAGATGAGACTCTGGCTCTTCTAAGCCAGCCACATTGTTTTCTCATTCTCCTGAATTCATGGCACGGTTTTGATGACCAGAAACAAATGGTTTGCTACAACCCATCCTAGCACTCTCTTATTTTTCCAAAAGGTTGGCTAGAACCATTGCTTTGTTAAACTTTATGAATTACATTTCAAAGGAGAAAATGCCACTCTAATCCACTTTCTATAGATAACAGCTAGATTTCCACAAACTCATGTCCCTCCCACAATGACGACCAAAGTATTTGTTAAGTGTTGCCCAGGGATCTACCGCTCATTAAAAAGACTCATGTAGCAAATACGGATCTGGAAACCTATTGGCTTCTAGAACAAATACAAGTAAGTAGATTATGTCGTTTATCCCCTCTCTTTTTGTATCTGTAGCTAGAGGAGTATGAAATAGATTGTGATATAATAGACTTTAAGGGGATGGTGATATGGAAAGATTCTGCTTTTAAGAAATAAAATAGCAATAAAAATTTGTCTGAGGTTAAGAGAGGCAAAGTAAAGACCAACTGAGCACAAGTTTCTCCTTTTGGTAAATCAAGGTATTTTTGTAACTAGGGGTTTGTAAACCATGGTTAATGCACTGCATATCATTAAAATTTTCATTTCAAAATGGTTAATCTTATACTATGCCAATTACATCATTTTTTAAAAGAAAGGCTCTATAAATGGGGTTAAGTCTGACATACTTAGTCTTTTGTGTTTGACTCATTATTCATGGTATTGACAGCATCTTCATTATCACAACATGCCTGATACATGTTTGCATCCTTGAGGTGTTTGTTCATGTTATATCTCCTGTTCATTTTGATAAAAGCAGAATTTAAATTAATAAGGGTATCTAAGTTATAAAAACTAGAATCTTCTAAGTTATAAAAACTGGAATCTTCAAATGGTAAAATTATGTCATTGGGATTTAAATTGTTGGCGAACCTAACTACTATAAATACCAAGATGATGTCCTGACTGCTTTGGTTAATTCCCACCTTTCAATTCTGTAATTAAGAACAGTGGGTATTTCACTCACTGGAACCTGCAGGATTGTTCTGTCCTGACTTGCATCTCTGTTTCAGCTGAAAGACAAAATAGAAAACAAATTATGAAATAAGTGTCCTTTCTGTTTATTGTGCACCCCCCCCCCCAAACTTTCTTTAGAGACCTGGCATTTTGTCCAGATATCTTAGTTATGTCTCCCTGTGTTACAGGAAGGAACAACTCAACCATCCTGAACTCCTCCTATGCAAAACCAGGTGTGAAACTCACACTCTTTTACTCCATTCCTCCAGAGCCCCTTCAAAAAAAAAATAAAATAAAATAAACAATAAAACAAAAGACTTCCACACAAATCACTCCCCTCTTCTAAGGCCAGAATAACTCAAAGCAGAGAGTTCAGATGGGAATTTCATTTAAGGTTCAGTTGTCCAACCCCCTCCAACTTCTCCAAAGGTCAGCATATTTCTCTGTTTGTTTGATGTTTCCACTTAAGTCCCAACATGGAAACACAAATCAATTGTTTCAGAACACACACTGCACAGAGCCAGAAAAAAAAATAGAAATATCCCAACTGTCACCACTATCTTGGCGAGGGTGGGTGAGCTCACAAACACACATCCACGCACGCGCCTGTACACGCCCTGCAAGGGCGCTCAAAGATACACAGACACACACAGGCATACAGCTCACAGAGCCGATCCATAAAGCCTGGTGCCTTCCCTCAGGGTGGGTTTTTTTTTTTCCTATTCTTTTCTGCTTGCTGGGTTACACGGTTGGGGGAAGGGACCAGAGGCAAAGTTCGCTGAGCATTCTTTCTTAGCTCAGCAGGCAAGGCTAGGAGCTCCGGGTTTCCCTTCCCCGCCCCCTCTCCCCATCCCAGGAAGGGCCTCACACTTATTCCTCCACCTAAATACCACACTCTCCCCACCCTACCCCACCCCCGCAAAAAAAAAATCTGTTGATTCCACTGTGGGCTTGATTCCTTGAAAGAATTAATCTTGCTATTAAGTGGAAAACTCTCTAACACGGGGTGGAGGTTGTAGGTGAGGGTGAAGAAGCTAGCAGGGGAGTTAGCAAGCAGGGCCGGTAATGACAATTCACAGCCAAAACGACTGTTAGATTATACTTAATTTTTAATGATTCATAAAGAGAAAGAACGACGTTTTCGTTTCCAAAGAATCCCTCCCATTTCGTGGGAGTCTTGCCCTTGCGGTCGTGCCTACTTTCCCCAGCCTCAGAGCTCCAAACCAAGCAAGGAGTCCCCAGATAACTATTTAGTATAAACAAACCGAGCGGCTTTAATGGAATTACCTCAGCCTGCTAGTAAATAATTTATAGTAGGCAGTAAATAAAATATGGTTCTGCGTCTTTAAAAGAGTTGTCAAGTAGAAAACACCCACCAGAGGGACGTAAACCCCAAAGATCGCCACGCTCAAAGACATCGGTTGGGACCAAGAGCCGGGTGAAAAGACATGTTTTATAACTCGAAGGAAGGCGTGGGTGCTGCCAGAGCCAATGCCGAAAGCTCCCAAAGAAGATCCCCGCCAGGAAGAGGGGAGAGACAGGATGTCCTTTGCATTTAGCAGAGGGGCGAGCAAGCCTAGAAAAGGGGCTGTACCTTCATAATAACTCCATGAGTTTTCAAATTCATTACACCCTGAGCCTCCGAAGCCATTCTCCCAAAAAGCAGGCCAAGGATTTGATTCCCATTTCCTGGATGGGTTAGGAAAAGGCTCTGAGGCTGAGGCAAGGTTTAGGTGTGTGTCTGCTAGGGATTAGGTAAATTGCTGGGTTGCAGGTCTCACCCGCTGGGGCAAGCTCAGTTCTTCCCTGCCGAGCGAGCCCCGGCGTGGACTAGTGCTCTCTGCCAGCACGTACGCACTGTCCAGCCCGGCACACTTGCCCAACTTTACAACATTCTGGCATCTCTTCTTCTTTTTCAGTGACCTAAGACCCCTCTAAATAAATTTTCTGCCTCCCCACCCCGCCCCTACAAGACTCATCCCCAGTTCAGAGAGGACAGATTTATGAAGGTCTCCTCAAGGCTACCCCCAAGACAGCCTTGACCATGAAACCAGAATCTTGAACACTTGACCTAAATTTCCAAGGGCATCTGTTTCCGTCTGTAATTGTCACCAGGCTTCATTTGAAATTTGATCCTGTGTCACTAATGGTATTAACAGGAGCTGAGGTCCAACCTTCCAAAGGGAGGCTGCTGCATATGAATTTACATCCAAAGCAAAGTAAACCAGTCTCTGTAACCCTGCAGCAACCCCCTCCCCTAGTACAATAAAACTGTTGTCGCAATCAATACATCTCCGCTTTGGGGCAATAAAAATTAGATAACTGTCTCTCTTTCTCTCTTCTCACCCCCCCCCATTAAGACAAAGCCACTATTCAAAGAATGAGGCGTCTTGTTAACCATTTCTGAAGTCTCTTGCTGTACCCGGCGCCTTTCAGACACGCACCTCTCAGTCATCGGAGAAAAGCAGACGTTTAATTACGGTGACTTTTGTTAGATCATTACGGATAATAAAGGCAACCTTTTCGCTAGATACAATTATAAAGCAAGCTGCCCCAACACCTGCACGGATCGCATTTGTCTCCAGCGGGCTTTTTACTCCTCCTCTAAACTGCCTTTGAATTTCTCCTTCTCTTCTGACCAGAAGATTTAATATGTTGCAAGAGATAGATTTCACGAAAACGCGTTGTCCCTTCTGTAGCTACATCTGCTCCGACCTATTAAGAAAAGTAAGACATTTTGATACTAATTGCAAATAAATTGTGATGTGTTCACCGAGTAATTGATTTAATGAAGTTCATATGAAACTCCTGAGATTGGCCAAGTAAAAGGCCCCCCGGTGTGTCTATTGTGGAGGGAAAGGAAGGTTGGTTTTTCGTTTTCTTTCTTAAAAAAAAAAATGGGTGGGGGAAAAGAGGTGGTGTGGAGGGTGGAAGCGGGAGGGGCGGAGGGGGGGCACAGATGTTACCTCCACTGCAGAGGCGACCGCAGGCAGGAGCCTCTAGGGTAGCTCCACCCAGCCGAGGGCTGCTAGCCTCCCTAAGGGGCCAAATGGAGTACAAGCAGTGGCTCTAAATTCGGGCCCCCACTGCCTGAAGCGTGCAGACTTGGGCAGTGGCCTGCGGGGAGAGACAGTAGACCGGCCGCCCACCTGTCTACTCAAGTTGCAAAACGCTGCCCCAGGGTCTCCCAGATGAACTAGGAGACCTCCCTTAAACCCATTCTCAGGCCTTAACTCTAGAGGCTGGGAGGCTAGGCGGGGAGGAATGGCCCCAAACTGCTGCCCCTAAGCTGAAGTAACTAGTAGCACTACCCGTATCCAGAGATTCTGGACTTGGAGCCCTAAACTCACGCTGCAAGCAAGAATTGAAACACCTTTGGCACTCAAGCGGGCTTTTTTTCCCTCACTCCTTTTGATCATCCAAGTGTGTGAGTCAGAGGTTCAGGACCTAAAGTATGGAAATAAAGAAGGTCCTTTTGAACACCTACTGTGTGCTGCCAACACTGTATTTCATTAAACACTAGTTTTCTTTCACTAATCAATGAGTGGGAAGTTACTTGGTCTCTCATACCTTAAGAGATGCAGAAAGTGAGGCAGGAAGGGCATTTGGGAGCTATAGCAGGAATGCCATAGCTACCCAGACCCATTGACCAATCTGGCTCTTGTGAAGAAGGAAAGAATAAAATAAATAAATAATAAACAAACAAACAAACAAACAAAAACAACGCTAATCCCGAAAGCCATCCAAATATTTTACAGGATAACTCTGAGTATGGGACATAAAAGGACAGCGTAGAAGCAGCTGCAGGGCCCAGTTCATTTCTCGGAGTTAGCAGCAGAACGTCTTGCAGTCGAGTTTTGAATCTTTGTTTCGTTTTGTTTCAAAGAAAGAAGCAGTCGCTTCTGTAATCAGAACACAAGCTAAGCCAAAGACCGGCTCCAACTTCGTCGGAGTAGCCCAGCTGGTGAACTCTCTCCAAGTTGTTTCCCCTGACTGACATCCTGAGGGTCCACTAAATTAGATTCTCTTTGTTGGCAAGGTACGTACAGCGGGGCAAGAGCGGCGGTGCTGACTGGGCCAGGCAGTAGGACGCCACCTAGACCGCGGGGAGTGGGGGGGTGGGGGGGGAGCGAGGGATGGCCCTCCCATCCTGGTTCGCTGGCTTTATTAAGGCTGCACGGGCTTCATGTATTAAAAGATCTCTAGTCAGGAGCAAACTGCCTCTGAAAACACACACACACACACACACACACACACACACACACACCGCCTCCGCAATGCAGAGAAGAGCTTAAAACCCAAGCAAATGCTAAGGGTCCACATTAGGACCCGGACCAGGGCCTTGTTCTTTTCTACAGACGCAAGACGCGACGCAAAGGGAATAAATGAGAATTTAGGAATCCCCTTCACTTGTCACAGGATAGTGCTCTAGAGCGTCGAAAAAGGGAATGAGTGAAGCTTGGGCTAGGCCTCCAGGAATCCAATCCTGGCCCTGACTGAAGCTGGGAACCAAGTGCCCAGTTTCTTTGGAGAGACTCCGCTCACCCCGCTCCTCTAGGGACCGGTCCAGCGCCGACCTAATCCTGTCACTGTTCGGATCAGTTACTTTCGTTTGCCGAAGCATTTCACTTTTGCTCGTTTTTTGGTTTTGTTTTTTTGGTTTTGTTTGTTTGTTTGTTTGTTTCGGTGGGCTGAAGAATGAGAGCTACCCACGGGGAAGCCAGCTACCCACCCGAGTCCTAGGTTTAGCATCCCTAGGGTCCAAGAGTGGGCTCACGGCGCTCTTTGGAGCGCTCTCCCCACACCTCCACTTCTCTGAGTAGGTGAACTAGAAGTAACTTTTGTTCACCTCCAGAGTACTTTCTTAGGCCGCGGAAATTCAGCCCGCCCCCTTCTTTGGGGGCATAAACCGTGGCCTCGAGGTCCCAGGACGTCGAAAGAGGGGCAGGCTACAAGCCTTTAGGCGGGGAGGCCAGGGGCACGGGCCGCAACGGTTTTCGGGATTGTTAAAGGAAGCTCCCGTTGGGAGAAAAAAGTTAAAATCTGAACGGTTTGGCTGGACTGGATTGTTTGGGAGTGACCTTTTCTCCCCAGAGTAAGTAAGCATTGGCTACTTTATAAGTGCAGGCTAGAAGAACACAGCTTTTCTGCAAGTTTTCACATTCCCGAGGCTAGGGAAACACTAACAAGGGACTTGGAAGGTGTGGGAGTCACCATATCTATCCTGCTGGTGTTTAATTGCAATCTGTGTGTCCCAGAACTTTTCCCATCCAGTAGGCAGCTGCCAGCGCAGTCTGGCTCCTCCGCAGTTCCCTGGACGCAGCGCCCCCTACGGCCGGGAAGTGGACCCCAGTGGGCTTCTAGTGCCGGGACCCACTGGGGGTTGGCAGGGGACAAGTGGACGTGAAACTAGTGCACTCGAGTCGCTCCTGAAAGCGGTCACCCGCGGGGCCTTGGCTTCTGAAAGTATGGTTTGGTTGGGTAGCTGGGAGTGGAGATTTACGATCCTGGAGGACAGAGCGTGAAAGGGGTATCATCATCAGTTTTGACTGAAAGAAAGAAAACATATCTTTAACAAAAAGAAGGGTCCTTGCCATTCACCCGCGTTGTTAGGACAACGTGAACTATCTTGAAATGATTAGTTCCACTTCAAAGGAATTTACATTCAACAGTGAAAACTCAGCCTCTTATTTATTCGAAGACTTCACTACGGAGAGTCATATGCCCTGTCCTTCTATTTATTTTTCCGCGTTCACGGTGCCATTGTATTGCATCAACACTGAGCCACACAACACATTCATAGCGGCCAGCCTAGGGTTCTGGAGAATCCAGAAATACAGGTAGTGAGGGCGAAGGGGCACGGGGTTTTGGTTCAAGTTGAGGTCTGGGACAACTCTAGCTCCTGTAGGGCCAGGAGGATGGAGCGGCAAGGGTGGGAAGCGGATCTGGCGCAGGTGGGGAGCCGGCAACAGAAAGAAACCTATCGCAAACCCAAACAAGCCTGGGAGATGGGGGTGCGGCACAGTTCTCAGAGCTCCAGACACTTCAGGTTTCCTATGAGGAAAGTGGACCTGAAATTCCCCCAGGGACCTTTCAGAAACATCTGTTAAAAACGGGTGGGGGTGGCACAAAATGCTTGGGCACGATTCATGCGTATAGCCACACCAGGACTTAGCGGCACCCCCACCCCGCGGGCACACATTGACTCTCCGCCCATAGCTCCCTATCTACCCCCCTCCCCTCGCGCGTAGGTTGCCAAATGTGCTCACCAAACGTATGAAACCTCTAACCAAGGAACAACTGTACTAAGTTTACAAGCCAGTCCTTGGAGTTGCAGGGGAGTCCGGTTTCTCCTCTAACTGTCCTTGAAAACCCCAGAGACAGAAGTTCTAATTCAGAACGAAGCCCCAGCCACCAACACCCACCCGCCCAACCCCTTCTCCCTCCTCCTCATTCCCAACAGCCCCTTTGTATAATCTACCCTGTTTCCTCACCAAACCAAATGATGCTAACCTTTTTCCAGACGATCTTTTCCCAGCTTCTAAATAAGCATAAACCAGACTCTGACTTGAGCAGGTAATCGAGAATGTAGTTAACGTTTTCTGGATTCACCACCACTCTTGAAGCTTGGTTCATCCTCAAAATTCCTAACATGGACTCTGTAGTCTCCTTTCTTAGGTTTGGAAGCAGTGCCCCCCCCCAACCCCCAACAACGCCAGGGGTTCAAAGTAGTGGTCCCTGGCCACTTGGTAGTTGGTACTGTGACACTGGGAACCCTTCTTTCCCCGTCTTAGGGTTGAATGAATATTCAGGGTCTGTTTATTCGGAAGTATTCAGTTTTCAGAAGCATTCTAGAGCTTCTCTCTGGCTGGTCCTGGGTTTATTCCATCATACTGGGTACTTCGGGTGATCCTTCTGGTCCTTGTCCTGCCTCAATCTGAATCTTATCCACAGGCGTTTGCTCCTCCCAACCCCCAGGGAGTCAGGATCGCTTTCCTGACCTCTCAAAGCCTGAACTTTGGAGGAGAATCCAAAATTCACAGAGTTAGAACTTCAAGGCAAACTGTGGGTCGGTCTCCTCCCACGAGATGGTTTGAGAACGTGTGAAGACAGCCATGACATTGCAGCCCACCCCCACCCTACCCTGATCCCATAGGCAAATAGGCCCAAGAACTGAAGGCTTTCAAGTGGGTTGGTGTTTGTCCCTCTGGTGGCTGCACTTCTCTGCAGGTGGCAAATATACTCCAGTATCCCAGCCAAGGTCTCTTCCTGTGGGGTTGCATGTAACCTTGGAGGTGCCTCTCTTGATCTCCGGCAGGGAAGAAAGAAAGACGGAAAGAAAAGGAGTGGGAAGGGAGAGGCCCGGGTAGAAAGCTGGGAAGGCGCAGGAGGCCTCCAGCTGAAAAGACTTGAGAATGAGACACAGGCTCACACGGCAGCTCTGGTGGGGGCGGGGGTGGGGGGGAGGAGGCGTGTGAGAAAAGTGACGCATCCTAAAGCATACCCCAGGAGAGCCGAGGATCTAGGAAGGACTCAAAATGTATTTCTAATTACTTTTCATGCTCCCAGAAAAAGAGTTCTTTTAAAACCCTGCTTTAAAAGCTTGTTATTGTGCTGAATTATAGCGTGCTCTGACAGTGCTGTTTATACGGTATAGCTTTTTGTCAGGTGGGAGACTGGTAAGTACTAGAAATGTACTTTTGTGGCTAAATTGGTAGAAATTCACAACTTGAAAACTTCTAGAGTGAAAACAACAGAATTTTCTTATTATAAGGACGGATGAAGGGCATTGGAGGTGACGCTTTGCAAGAGCTGGTATCCATGTCTCCTCTCTGTTTAATGGTTCTGTCAGGTAACTGAGGCAGTGGATTTTGTGGCCATGACTGCAGAGGAGACATCCGGTCAGCAGAGGGCACACTCGTCACTGTCAAACCCTATTTTCAGATTTGGAGGTGACACATAGGTAGGACTGGAATGGTAGACATAATCATACTGGAATTGGGACCCAACATGAGTTGAGGAATGAGAATAATTTTTTCTTGACTATATGTGATCATAAAAAGAGAAAGCAGAGACACACTATGTTTTATGCTCACGAAATTCCCTGACCTGGAAAAGTATGGTAGCCTTCAAAAAAGAAAAACAAAACAAAACAAAACAAAACAAACAAACAGACCTTACAAATTCTTGTCTTAACTGATATGAGAGATTAAGGTCAAAATATCCACTGGAGCAAGGACCTAAGATCTGTTGTCTAGCCATAACACCACGAAACACGTGGGACTTTTCAAAACCAGGAAATACCTGGAAATGCTCTGCATACTAGACATGACTTCAGACGCTTCCCATTGTAGTAAGCAATTAGGCAAATCACTTCCTCCTCAATGAGTTGAAGGAAGAAAAAAAATAGAACTAAGATTATCTTTAACCCTGGGAACAGAACGAAATGTGAGCCCACTTAGAATGTATTCCGAAATCTCAAAATGGTGGGTTCTTAAAACGTATCCTTCTCACACAAGAAGGCAGGCAGGTAGCAAGTCACTTGGTGATGTTGTTTTGTGCTGTCTGTTATGCTCTGCGAATGATACTGATCTTGCTTGGTAGGAAATGACAGATGCCAAGAGCCTCTCCGTGAACACTGGCAGCAAATAAGCAGAAATAGTTGAAGAAAATAAAAGCCAGATACAAAGGTCCTTTTCATACGAAGGGGATTGAAGGTCCAGGATAAGACCCTAATTCTAAAGTTACTATACTGATAGCATTGTCCTAGGCTAAGATTGAAGACCTTAAAACCCTTCAGATTAACAGATGCCACTGTTTCTTTGTTGATTCATTTGTGTTCCTTAGATCTTGTGAACCTACATTAAAATTCTGGTTTTCCTCTGATGAGCTAATTTGAAATAATTTAGTGTCCTGAAGCAGACGCTTGAACTGGGCTTCTAGGTACTATCTAGACTTGTTTACCAGGAAAAACGGAGCCTCCCCGATTTTGGTTTTTCCCTCTTTAATTGGCATGGAGCTTCTAACACCAATAATAGCAAAGCTGTTGTGGATACTGGTCCTCTTGATTACTGGCTAAAGTGACTTAGGACATGTTACAAATAGTTAAATTCAGGACATCGCCAAAGGCTTAAGATAGCCTGTATTTTGGGGCTGGGAAGCTTGGCTCAGCAAGTAAAGTCCACGCTGTAATACAAGCCTGACGGCCTGAGTTCAGTCCTTGGAACCAAAGTAAAGGCAGAAGGAGACCTGACTTCACAGAGCTGTCCCTTGACCTCTGTATGTGTGTCATGACATGCACACAACATTATGTTTGCCTCTCACATATAATAATAGCAACTAATAAAAAATTAAAAGATGTCATGTATTCTGGAACCCACCTATCTCTGTTTCTATCAACTTGCTTCACAGTTTCAATGATTTAAATAAGCACCTCTGCCCGAGCCTGCACGTTACAGTTAAGTATTGGGGATAGGATGCTGCACGCTTGTGTGTAGGGCATAGAACAGGGCCTACGAGAAGGGAGGAAGAAGTCTAAACAGATGGAGGGTAATGAAATATTTGAGAGACGAAAGCAGAAGAGGGGACTATTTGGGGTGAAGGAAACCAGTAAGAAGAGACGATGGCAGGAGGAACATGAAGGAGGCAGTAATCACAAAGCATAATGACAGATGAATGAAAATGTCACAAAGATACCCATCTCCTAGTGCACTATCTGAAAACTATCAAAAATGTTTAAAACAGGGCCTAAAAGGGCATGGGGGGGTGGCTAAGGTGTGAAGAACACTGATTGCTGAGTTTAATTCCCAGTACCCACACGGCAGCAGCTCCCAAGCCCCTACTATAACTCTAGTGCCAAGCAAGGGGTTCTGACACCTTCTTTCTGGCTTCAGGAGGCACTGTAAACACGTAAAGACCATACATCCAGGCAAAACACCCATACACATAAAATAAAAATAATTATGTCTAAAATAAAATTGAAAGGAACCTTGTCCCCAGTGCAATCATTCTGAGAGGCGGAGACTTTTGAGGAGCTGGCTAAGCTGGTACTGCTCTAAAAGGCCTCTGAGGAGTCAGTTGGCCCTCTCCTGCTCCATCTCCTCCCCCACCCTCAGCCCCTAGATTTTCCTCCTCTTCAGAGCGCACTGAATTGAAGGCTTCCTCTTGGAAGCTGAGACACCTGGCTCTAACCGCCTGAACTTTGCCTCCAGAACTGAGAAAGATTACATTTTTAATTTTATAAATTACTGAGTCTTGGGTATTTTCTCATAGCAGCACAAAGTGACATGAGATATCACGGTTATGTTCACAAGCTGTGAATTTATAAATTAAGAGGCTACGGGGAAATTGGCCTAGTGTTTGACAAAGCTAGGTGTTAGTGGACAACTATTGTTATTTACCTTGAACCTATAGTGTCTAGTATCAAAGTCATTGGTCACATGTGACTATTGGACACTTAAGATGTGGCTAGTGTCAACTGAGGTGTGCTGTAATTGGAAAATGCATATTGCATGTTCAACGCTTGTAACCAAAAGAGAACTCTAAATATCTCATTAACTATTTTATGTTGGTTACATGTGGAACTGATAATGTTTTAACTCTCTACTCAGTTAATTCAATATATTATTAAAATTAATTTCAGATGTTTCTTGTCACTCTTTTTTAATTGGAGCTACCAGAAAAATAAAAATGATACAAGCAATTTGGGTTTGCTACTCAAATTCTAATTTATTGGAAAGCAGTGCCTGAATGAGACACTTGACAGTTGCCAGTCCATATTCTGAGCCTAGCCTTAGAACATGTTTTCTTGAATATTGGGTCCCTAGAATTAAGCACAATGCTTGATGCATAATAGGAGCTTATGGAGTTTTAGGGGGAGCAACTTTCTTTCCAATGCATTTGTTTACTGTGTGTGCATGGGCATGCGCATGCCATGGTGCACGTATAGAAAACAGCTTGCTGGAGTTGGTTTATTTCTTATACCATGTGGGCTCTGGAGATCAAACTCAGGTCATCAGGCTTAGTAGCAGGAACTTTTGGCCATTACGTTTGTTTCAGTGGGTGCTTACTGTTGAATGAATGAATGTCCTTCATACCCTGATATACTACAATTCACTGACTATGGAAAACAGAGCCAGGATTGAATGATCCTTAATAGGCCTACCTGCCATTGCATGGTAAAAGAGAACTTAAGGTCTTACTTAATTTAACATTTAGCTTAGCAAATGCCTGTGTACCTTGAGCAAGCCATGTGTTTCTGGCATCCTTTCCTTCTGTAGAGTAACGAGGTTGGGCCAAATAGTTATTCTAGGCAACTTCCTATGGTCTGAGCCTATGACCAGGAAGGGGCAGAGCTGGCGCTCCGCTATCATGTCCCACCTAAGTGGGTTTTTTTGTTGTTTTGTTCGTTGGTTTTGGTTTTTGTTGTCTCTTTCCTTTTCCTCCTTACTATTGTTCATTAAACTCTGAGCTCCTTTTTTTTTTTTTTTTTTTTTTTTGTGCTAAAATTGAAACTCGGGACCTTTCGTATGGTAGGCAAACACTCTGTGGCTGAGCCTCATCCCCACCCCTTGCTCTTTAGTTTGCTCCTGCTTCCTGCCCTTCAGGCAACTTGAGTATATTGCTTCTCCAGTTTCGAGGGAGGGAGGGAGGGAGGGAGGGAGGGAGGGAGGGGGAGGGACAGAGAGAGGGAGAGAGAGAGAGAGAGAGAGAGAATAAAAATAAATAAGTAAATAACCTTCCCAGTCCTTGATGACTACAATGTCAGCTTCATTGTATGTATGGGGTGGGGGTTCTCTTTTACTTTGAGCATGCCGATGGTGGAGATACAGCTGAGTTAGAGAGCACTGAATCCCATCCCCAGGACCAGAACAGAAAACAGAACCAAATGGTAACACACTTTGAATGGCCTGGTAGTGAGAAAGAATTCAGTTTACAGACAGAAAGCTCCAGTTCTCTGGAGGACAACATCCTAACCTGTATATTCATCCCAGCCAGGACAGCAGCACAGCTACAGCTCCTGAACCCCAACATTTGCTAACCTCTTGGCACTTACAAATGCCCTGCCACCAAGTGTAAAGGTTGTATAGCACCAGTCTGAAGCATTGCTTCTCTAGCTATGAAACTAGAAGAAAACCCCCATAGAATAAGGATCTAAAACCCAAATACTTATTCAAGGTCAAGCAGGTAACAGGAAACCTGAGTTAGTGGGCGAGCGAGGGAGGTAATAGGGAACAGTGGAAGCTGTGGCAAATCACAGGGCTCATTCTTGCTAAATGTATGAAAGTGCTTTTGTTTGTTTATTTATTATTGTTGTTATTTTATGTACTTAGTTGGTTACTTGTTTGTGTGTGTCTGGGTGTGTACAAATGTGCTCATGCATTCATACCACATTGTCTCTGTGGAGGTCAGAAGACAACCCACAGGACTCAGTGTTCTTCTTACATCATATGGGTCCTGGGGAGCAAACTCAGGTTGTCAGGCTTAGTGACAACTGCTTTTACCACTGAGCCATCTCACCACTCTTGACCCAACTTTTTTGGTTTCTATTTGGCTGTGACAACAAACAAAACATGTCTATGGGATGAACCACATCCATGGACCTCAACATTTGCCATTCCACCTAGTTTATCCATTGTTGCATAGGTCCATTCTAGAATCCTAATTTCTCTCGTTGTGGTGGATACCACAATAACAAAAATAACTTTAGACCTAAGAGTCTAGCTGGGCAGGGTAACACATGTCCATAATCCCAAAAGTTAGGAGGCAAAAGTAAGAGGATTACTACAATTTTGAGTCCAGATTTATCTAGAGTTTCAGGCCAGCCAGGGCTCCATAGTGATACCTTATCTTAAACAAGGTAAACCAACCAACTACAACACAAAAGAAATTAAGGGTCTGTATTCCAAGTCTAAGTTCTAATCAATATATACAAATCTTCCCTCTCCCCTCTATTTCTAGAGATATTCTTGTCCTTAGCTAGGGTCCTCAATTCCTTTCATGGATTACTTGAACAAGTGTTAATTTTATTGAACCTCAAACCAAAGTAAAGGATCTTTATGACATTTGCATCCCTTTGACATCTGGTTATATATTTGAGGCAGATTTTATTTTCAAAAACTCAAATACTGGTGCCTACAAACAAATAAAGTAAGATGTTTGATAAGATTAATTTTCTAGCTGTCAGGATTTCTGAGAATATGTCCAGGCTGTTATGGGGTTAAGAAGAGTGTTAGTAGATGCTTTGCCAAGCCACACCTGCCTTTCCAATGCATCCTTCTTCAGTAAGAGTAACAGATGTCTTTCAAACTCAAATGAATTGAAAGCACCTGGTCATTACTTCCACACTTCTCTGTATTGCATCTCTAGGAGATAATGAGTAGTTTGAAAACACGGCCTGTGTCCTAGCCATCCCTAAGTCCCAGTACGCAGTGTCAAGTAGGCCACATCACATACTCAGGGTAAAACTGAACTGGATAGTTAGGGAAGTAAGATGGTGCCTCCTTTCCTAAGTAGCTGTTTCCCATTCACTTATTTATTTAGTGCATATTCATTGCAAGTAGGTTTTCTGCTGAGCCAATGGAAGGGAGAAGTATTGATTCAATGGATTTCATTTTAAGTATCATTTATTGAACCCTATGATACACTTTCCTAGGTATTGAAGATAGTCTTGTAAACCGGCATAGCTATTGCTCTCTCAGGCCTCTGGTTAAGCATGACAAAGACTGGACTCACCCTTCCACCATGAGTTTGGACCCTCTACATTTATCTTTCTTGTGCAGCTTGTGTACCTGGACACTCTTTGTTCAGAGTCCTTGATACTCCATATTTTAATTGCCTGTCTATCTGAAAACCTCTGAGGGCTAGACTCATCCCAACAGGGACAAAGGCTTCATCACTACTGCATTCCCATAGCATAACACAGAAGGAGCAAATGCTAATTTAGAAGTTTGTTAGTTTAGAAGATGAAAAATTAGCGATTCTATATATACCTAAACATAGCCTGGGTCAGAATCACTTATAGTTTTATAAGTTTGGAATATGACACAAAACAAAATGTGTTACCAGAGGATAAAAGGAAGTCCATCTTGAATCTAGTGAGATGGCACATGTCTGGAACCCCAGTACTCTTGCAGCTAAGGCAAGAGGATTATGAATTTGAGGGTAGCTGATCTATGTGAGACTTTCTGAAGGAGGAAGAGGAGGGAAAGAGAAGAGGAGAAAGAGGAGGAGAGAGGAGGAAGAAGAGGGGTAGAAGAAAACAGGAAGAAAGAGAAGAAGAAGAAGAAGAAGAAGAAGAAGAAGAAGAAGAAGAAGAAGAAGAAGAAGAAGAAGAAGAAGAAGAGGAAGGAGAAGAAAAGAAAAATAATAGGAGGAGGAGGAAGAGGAAGAGGAGAAAAGAGGAAAAAGATAAAGAAGAAAGAAGAAGGAGCAGAAGAAAGAGGAAAAGAAGACAATAAAGAAACAGAAGGAGGGAGCAGGAAGAGGAGGAGGGGAAGAAAGAAGATCTTAGCTCTGGGATGACCTAGAGTCCAAGCTAGAGTCTACTCTCACTGCTTTCCTTTGAGCCTTCCACTGCCGTGCCACACGAAACACAATAACACTGTAGGTCAGCAGAAATCACAAGGTTTTGGACTCATTGATTCCAAGCAGTTTAAGAAAGGAAGGGGCCTGAAGACATAGTTCAGTACATAATCATCAGTACTTTCTAATCTTGCAGAGAGCTGTGGTTTGGTTCCCAGCATCTGTGTCCAGCAGCTCACAATTGTCTATAACTCAAGCTCAAGGTGATCTTCTGGCCTATGTGGCACCTACACACAGGAACACGCACAATCAATCAATCAATCAATCAATCTTAAGGGAATAAGAGTATACCTGGGAATATATTTTACCCTTCTTTTTACATATTTAAAGCTAGGGTTGAAGTCAGTATCCATATCCATGTTTCTATTTCGATTTCCTCATATTCTTTTGAGTTAACAATGTTATTGTAAGGCTGAAGAGATGGTTCAGTAGTTAAGAGCACTGGCTGCTCTTCCAGAGGACTGGGTTCAGTTCCCAGCAACCACATGACAGCTCAAAACTGTCTGTGACTCCAGTTCCGGGGGATCTGACACCCTCACACAGACACACATGCAGGTGAAACCCTAATGGACATAAAATACAAAGAAGTAAATCATTTTTAAAATGAATTTTACTGGACCTGAAGAAAAATCATGTGGGAAAACTAAGCCATGCAAAATGACAGCAAAGGGGTAATTGTGTGCAAAACAAGTACCTTTCATTTCCTGAATTTAAACAGGTTTTGCTTTGTGGTTTGGGGTTTTCAAATAATATGCAGGGTGAGGTTTTGTTTTGTTTTGTATTTTTTGTTTTAGATGAAAACTTTTCAGTTTTGTACCTTTCTTAAATATTTTTAGTTAGCATACAAAGTGATGGTTTTAATTATGTTTCATTTATGTAAGGTACAATTATATATGCATGTGTATATTATAATCCTAAGGTAGCATTTGATGAGTGAAACTTTATTTTTTTCCAGTCGTAAAATATGAACTGGCAATTCAATTAAGATTCATAGAAGGGTTGTATTTCCTTTTCCTATTTGCTTTCGTGGCTTCTTTCACATCTTTTTTTCTGTGTACGGAGGAATTTTCTAGAACAGCACTCCTTGGTCTTCTCAACACAAAACACCACAGGCCTTCAGAAGCCTTGTCAGGAGCACCACTTAGAAAAGGAACCAGCCCCTTTTCCATGCTAACATTTCCAGATGGAGTTTAAAGCTAGTCTCCAACTTTGTACCTTTTCATAGCTTATTTTCTCGTTACTCCTCTAATAATTGTCCCTGTACTGTGAGGCGTAGATTGTGTTATGCTTTGTTTTCTTTCTTTTAGTTCTGTTTTCCCAGAGTCCCCAACCTTGGACTTAAGCAGATTGCAGTCAGCATCTGTCCCTCCTAAAATACCCCAGTGTTTAAGTCCTCCAGCTCTGGTGCTGGGTAATCATGACACCCGTGGTCCCCCTCCTGTCTCCCTGTATGTCTTTGGCACTCAAGCATTGAGCCCCCACTGATTTCCAGTCCAAAAAAGGCTGTGTGAAAAAGGCAGCCTTTGGAGTTGAGGCTTGGGCCCCGGGTAGGGAAGCTCCCTTCTCAGTGATCATAACTGAGTTCATTAAATAATTTTTTTCCAACCCCAATTTCTCCAGAGAGGAGGATTGGGGTCTGTCATGTTGAAAGGCTGCTAAGAATAGTATAGCCTCTGTCTAGACCTACCCCTTAATTCTTCTAGACATCTCAGCCCAGGTTTGCCTTTGTTTGCAGCTGACTGACTTCCTGTCATTTGAGAAATCAGTTTAAAGGAGATCCAATGTGCAATATAGTGGTTGGCTTGAGCCTTGGCCTGTATTTTTTTTTTTATTTTAGTGCTGAGGAACCAACCCAGAAACTTTAACATGCTTGAAGCTCTTCCTCTTTATCAGCATTCTTCTACCTCTTTTCCTCCTTATTACTGTAACTTCCTAAGCTATGAAGAATATACAATATGATCACTTTTCATGATGGATATCAACCAGGAAAGACATAAAAGGGAATCATTTTCCCCCTAAGTGTTATGACGTGTGTGTGTGTGTGTGTGTGTGTGTGTGCTCATGTGTATGCAAACACGTGTGAGTACTGGTACCCACAGAGTCCATAAGAGGGCTTTGAAGCAATGGGTGGGGTTACAGGTCATTGTGGGCTACCCTACATAGGTGCTCGGAACCAAATTCGGGTCCACTTGAAGAGTTTTAAGTGCTCTTAACCACTGCACTGTTTTTCTAGTTTTATATTCCCAATTCTTTTTTTTTAAGAAATGGAGGACCTTTATAATGAATACTCTTAAAGATTTATTTCTTTATTTATTCACTCATTCATTTACTTATTTATTTATTTAATGTATATGAGTATATCATTGCTCTTTTCAGCCACACCAGAAGAGGGCATCAGATCCCACTCCAGATGGTTGTGAGCCACCATCTTCTTAGGAACAGGGGTGCATTGGACCAACTTGAGTTAGACAAGTTTCATCAGCTAGAAAGGGGATGGGGCCTTCACTCAAGCAGTTTAGATTCATCTTCTCTCTTAGAACTCTAAGTAGAAAGCAGCTCTTACAAAGCATATGTACAGGGAGCCACCTTCTGCTTGACTGCTTAACTATTCGCTAGATCAGAGGTAAGACATTTCTTAGTGGAGAGTAATTAACAGCATTTCGTTTGATGGCCATACTCATTATCCTTGTAGCCCAAAATGACCAAAGCTTACATGGATTTAAAACACAAGCATTTCATTAGCCTGTGACTATTAACTTGCGTAACACTGGTGCTTTAAATAGGCTTAAGTTTTTTGCCTTTGTGTATGTCTGTGTGTTTGCCTGTGCACTCCTGTGTATATGTGAACATGAATGTGTGAATACTATGGCACACATGAGGAGATCAGAGAGAAACCTTGGATGTTGGTTCTCATCTTCTACCTTTTTTAAGATAGGGCTCCTTTTTTTATTTTGCTGGATACATCAGGCTATCTAGTACGAGAGCACCCATGTACTGGCTGGTTTTGTGTGTCAACTTGACACAGGCTGGAGTTATCACAGAGAAAGAAGCTTCAGTTGGGGAAGTGCCTCCATGAGATCGAAATCCAGCTGTGGAGCATTTTCTCAATTAGTGATCAAACGGGAGGGCCCCTTGTGGGTGGGACCATCTCTGGGCTGGTAGTCTTGGGTTCTATAAGAGAGCAGGCTGAGCAAGCCAGGGGAAGCAAGCCAGTAAGAAACATCCCTCCATGGCCTCTGCATCATCTCCTGCTCCCTGACCTGCTTGAGTTCCAGTCCTGACTTCCCTTAGTGATCAACAGCGGTTTGGAGGTGAAAGCTGATTAAACCCTTTCCTCCCCAGCAGCAAGCAATCTTGGTCATGATGTTTGTGCAGGAATAGAAACACTAAGACAAGTTGATAACAGCGTAGTGGGGAATTCCTATGACAACCTGACCATGTTTTGGGAAGAATTGTGGAAGGACTTTGGAACTTTGGGCTTGAAGATCCATTTGGTGTTAAGAGTTCTGTGGGATGTTGTGTAGGAGCTTGGAAGATAATGTTGAGAACAGTACAGAAGATGGAGGCCCGGCTTGTGAAATTTCAGAGGGAAGATTAAAGACTCTTATCAGGGCCACTGCTATTTTGATTGTGAAGATTCTGTGGTTCTGGTTAGCTGGGGCTGAAGAATCAGCTGTGATTAACAAGATACCAGAACTGCTAAAGTAAAACCTTTGCATTACTGGAACAATTGATGCTGGTTAGCTGGAGCTAAGAAATTAGCTGTGGTTAAGAAAAGACCAGCATCATTGAGGTGAAATCTTCTGGGAAGTGTTTCCTGAGAGCACAGAAGGCTATATTCCATAGGTAGCCAAGGTTGTATACCTTGTGCTGCAGTGGGACTTGGTAATGTGTAAGAGTCACCCAGGTGGTACTGGTTTTAAAGGCATGAAGGGGTCATGAAGAGCAGCTGAGGCTCGGCACTGTGAGAGGCCATTTCTCTGCATCTCATCTCCCTATAGGAGTCCTGGGATTCTAGACATGCGGGCACCAGAGTCTGCAATTGTGTCAGTTCTGGGGATTCATGCTTCCTCACTGAGCCATCTCTCCAGCCCTTGCACTTAGAAAGAGCTGATCGACAGGCCCTACCATCTAACAGCACCCAGTAAATATTAGTTGCTGTTGTTTGTAGTTGTTGGTTTTTTTTAAGGCTCATGACTAGCTATTTGGATCTGCTGCCTTCCAAATATGGAAACCTTCTTAAAGAATCTTCAGGCTCTAAGACTTCTGGATGGAACAGGAGGCTGGAAGAAACACCAAGTAAATGGAGCCCTTTATGACGCCAGTGCAATTCTTGTGATTGTCTAGAAAGCTAATATTACTATGTAGGATAAAGGTCATTTTGGGGTGTCTGTTCTAAGCATAGTGTGATTTTTTAAATGATTTATTACTAGTATATATTCATTGTACATATTGCTGTTAGGTTTCATAGACAATTTCTCTTAAATATAACATGATTTTGGTAATATTCATTCCCATGTCCTCTTCTTTCTCACCCTCCTTTTCCCCTCCCCTCTATCCCCTCCCAATAGTGCCCTGCCTTTTTCCAATCTCCCTTCTGCTTTTACAACATATGTATGTGCTTTCATATATCTGTAAAAAAAAATTTCTAGCATCCACAAATGAGCAAAAAAATGTGATAGTTACACACTTACATTTATGTCAGAACTATGTAGAAACCAAGTTATTGAACCAGCCTGGGTATCCAGCAACAGATGAACAGATAAAGAAAATGTGGTACATAGACATTTATCCGGCCATAAAGAAAAGTACAATTACGTCATTGATGAAAAATGGATGCAACTGGAAATCATCATATTAGGCAAAATAAGCCAGATTCAGTGAGTATAGGGTTTGTTTGAACTGAGAGATCTAGTTAGGAAAGAAGCCATATACTTTGTATATTACTTCTTAGGAGATACGGAGACAAAGAGCCCTGAAGTGCTAGCACTGCTAACACTGGCTGTTTCTTCTCAGCTAGCTGATGGGAGTCAGAAGGATGGAATGTAACTGCTCAGGAGTCATGCTGTTAAAGCATGCGATGTTTGCAGGGAGAGGAAGTGATATGAACAAGGAAAGAATTAAGGTCACTCCCTGAGTTAAAATGACTCAGCAAAGAACAAGGAAGCCTCTAACCCAAGTTAACACTCCAAAGATAAGAAAAGTGTTAAGTCTGAATAAAAGAGAAGTGTTTGTAGGTCAGGTGTTCCATAGTAACAGAGACATTGTGCTAAACACTGAACATCGGTGAACACAAAGGTCAGAGGACAACTTGAGGAAGTGAGTTCTTTCCTGGGTTCCCAGGATCAACCTCAGGTCTTAGGCTTAGCACCAAGTGTCTTTACCTAGTAAGCCACCTTGCCAGTCCACTTACTGTATTTTGATGTTTGAAATCCTGATTGATCACTCATGAGAGCTGAGCAACGAAAGGATGTATAAGAATTAAACTGTTACAGTTTTAGTTGCAGGGTGCAGAGATGAGGAAGTCTGATCAGTAAGTTCCAGAGGGATAGAGAAATGGCTACACGGGTCAAAGTATAAGCATGAAGACCTGCATCTGAATCCCCAGCACTCAAGAAAAATCTACATATGGCCATTCTTGTCTGTAACCCCAGCGGTGTGAGTGGCTAGAGACAGGAGGATCCTGAGTTCACTGGGCAGCCAACTGAGCCACTAAAAGACCCTATCTGAAGGCAACAAGATGGAGAGTGATAGAGAACAGCTGATAATCTTCTGTAGCCTCTGCATTCATTCGCATGTACTACATGCACCATACGCAAACAACATTTTAAAAGCACATACAGATGGACAGATAATTTCTACCAGATGGAGTTATGGATGGATAAGAGGTAAGCAGTCCTGAGTGCTATTGCATGGTCAGAAACTTGGAAGAAAATATTTTTAAATATTTTTACCATAAAAATGATATATATTGGCTAGATATATTTACCCTGATTTAAGTAAAGGAGTCTATCTGTGCGTTAAAGTATCACATAAGCCACATAATTGACACAAATATAATATTAGTGTTCTATGCAACAATTAAAATAAATTTCAATTAAAAACACAAAATGTCTGTAGTTAGAAGATTTGGGGCACCAAAATTTCTTCTGGGGTCTGGAGAGGAGACTCAGAAGTTAGCAGCTACTACTACTTTTACAAAGGAATCTTTGCACTGTAATTGGTGGCTGCATTGTTTGGGCACTAGCTAATAAAAAAGTCCTCTATTACTATTCTTATTGTCATCTTATCTTGTATGGTTCTCCTTTCTTCACCCTCCACTGAAGAGCCTTTCCAAAGATGAATTAAATCTGACTTCTCTCTTACCCACTATAGGTACCTGGCGTCTACTGAACTGAAATACTGTGGAATATTTTTTTCCTATAAAAAGTTTTAACTCATACATCTATTTATATTTCCAACAGGATAATATGAACACCATTAGGTCATCTTAAGATCAGAGCATGTATTGTCTATCAGTGAAGTAAAATTTAGATTCAATCAAGAACATGAAAAGAAACAACACATTATAAGTTATCAGCCAAGACTTCTGTTAAGCTTTAAACAATAGCAGTGATAACTGATTCTGACCTTTTATCTCTGATCAGCAGGAGAAAAAAAAGGCCCTTAATCCAGCCACTTAGGAAAATAAAATTTGAATCCTGCCAGCAGCTACAAGCCTGAGCATAGAAACAAATCAAACTTAGGGAAAACTAACTCCAGTGAAGCCCCTCAGACAGCCTGAGCCAGAGAATCCAGTGATGCCACACCTACTTGTTTATCATGAAGAAACTTTGAGATAATAAGTATACTTTTTTAAGTCCCTTGGTCTTGGGGCTATTTGTTACACAGCAGTAGTTAACTAGCACTTTGTCCACATAGAATGACAAGTTACAAAGGAGTAAGTATAAGGAAATGCAGGCAGGAAACAGATAACCTCTAAGAACCGTGATGGCAAAGGGAAGAACAGCAAGCAACATTTATTACTCAAGATGACTTTTAGGTGGCTTAATATCAATGAAATATTATTGAAAGCTATTATGATTATTCAGACATACTGTAACCTCAAGACTAGTTGAAGTGGCACTTCTTTTTTAATGGTTTTGTGAAATTGTATGTGCCATTAGTGTTTTGCTTGCTTGTATGTCTGGATAAAGGTGTTAAATCCCCCGGAACTGGGGATTCAGACATGTGTGAGCTGCCATGTGGGTTCTGAGAATTGAACCTGGGTGCAGAACTGCACTGGAAATGTAGCCAGTGCTCTTACCCACTTAGCCACCTCTCCAGTCCCCGAAGTGATGCTTCTTAAATATATGGGAACTTGGATCTTCACTAGGTTGTTTCTTATCAAGAATCTGCTAAGGAATAGTGATCAGAACCCTTCACACTTGGCTGTCAATGTATAGTTTAAATAAGCGTCTCTTCCCCAAAGCACAAGGGACCCCTGTCTTTAATTGCCAGGGAGTCGTGGAACCTAGTGAAAGGAAGTTGAGGCATTAGGAACATGAGGTAGAAGGGGACTTCTCAAATCTGCACCCTCCCCTCTTTCTGTTTCCTGGTTTCCAAGAGATGAGAATGTTTGCTCTTATCATACACTCCCACCATGCTGTGCTGCCCTGTCACAGGCCCAATAGCAACAGAGCCAGTGAACCATGCACAGAGTCTCTGAAGCTGTGAGTGAGAGAAATCTTCCCTCATTACAAGCTCATTATCCCAGGTATTCTGTCAGCGCGGCTGAAAGCTGACTAGCATACTTGGCAAGAGCCTCCTTGCGACAGGCGAGGGGATCAAGATGCACTGTGAACATTACTTGTGTAGCACAATACTTACTGTTGTCACAGTAGCAAATAGCTAGACAGATTTTGCTGTAACGGACAAGGCTGGGCTCACAGGCCTTGGTTGGCACCAGTATGTGGATTTCAGGGGGTGGGGGTGGGGAGTGGAGCTGGAGCTGAGTAGGTGTAGCCCTGCTCAGTCCTTACAAGCAAATGCACGTGGAGCTGCTTGTTGTCAGACTCATGAAGCTTTAAGCTTTCTTCCATTATCCAATTCACCCCCCTCTGCCAGCAGTGAGTCCCCAGCTGTTGCGTTTAGCAAAGGACTGACATTAACTGATACTCTTTTATGGGTAGAACATTTTATTCTAGTGAAAATTCTGTAAGCTTTGAAAAGAAAACTCTCCCAAGATTTTTTTTTCATTTGTGTGACATTTGCAAGGGCCTTCAAGGAAGGTTACCTGTTTGTGGGTGCACTCTGGTATGTTTGTTGCCTTTGAAGCTGGACTTCTGGAGTCTACCTAGTGCAGTTGCTGGACACATAATTCTTCAGGCAACCAAGTGTTCCAGAAAAGCTGTGCAGAAGCTGCCAGGCAGCTCATCCATCCTGACCCCTCCTGCTGCACTTCAAACGGTGACCTCCTGTCTGACTCAGCTTGAGAACTCAACAAACAAAACTTTAGTAGCTTCAGGAGGCAAACACCACACTCATCGATGTGTAGAATTCATGGTGTCCTGGCTCAGTTGGGGAGTTTTAGGAGCATATAAGCCAGTAAAACAATGTTTATTCCTACCATGCAAGTTATTGACAAATATTTTCCTTCCTCTGGAAGGTAACGGTGGCTGGATAGGTCTGTATTGGGCTGCAGTGTTGAGTGTTGTTGTTGTTCATTATTTCTCAGCTATAGCACACATTCTATACTGTAACTCTCTAAGCAGTTTAAACAGCATTAACTCCTAACTCACTTTAGAGGGGAGGATACCAAGGTGGAGCAGCTCCAGACTATGTAGAAGGCTGCAAACTCACTAACTGTGGAGCTGGGATTTGTGCCCAGGCAGTCTGTGCTGTACCTCACTATTTAAAAATTTTACTTGTAAAACTTTGAAATGCTGCTTTAGTCACATCAAACTTTTAATTTACATTGTCTTGATAGCAAAAGACAATTTAATGTTTAATGTTTCAATATAACAACAACGACAACAACAAAACTAGCAAGAATTCTGGAAAGGGGAGTCCTGGTGCACTGCTATGGAAATCATCATGAATCAGTATGTAGGTTCAAAAAACAAAAACGTCAAACAAACAAACAAAAACCCCAGAACTACTATAGAACCTAGCTATAGCCCTTTTGGGTGTATATTTAACAGACTCTAAATAAACAAACCATAGTTATTTTTACATCCATATTTATTGCAGCCTCATTCATAATGGTCAAATTATGGACTCTCCTTAGTTACCCTTCAATAGATGAATGGGTAAAGAAAATGTGCTACATGCACATAATCAAGATTTATTTAGATATGAAGAATAACAAAATGTAAAACATCACATTAAGCAAAATAATTCAACCTCAGATGTTGCTTGTTTTTTTCCTCATTTGTGGATTTAGATTAGATTAGATAGATAGATAGATAGATAAATAGATAGATAGATAGATAGATAGATAGATAGATACGTACGTACGTACGTAGGTAGGTAGGTAGGTAGGTAGGTAGATAGATAGATAGATAGATAGATAGATAGATTAGATAGATAGATTAGATAGATAGAGAGATATCACTTGCACAATAACTATATGCCAGTAAATGAGGGGTGGGGTTGAGACCATGGTCGTCTTATTTAACCCAGGCTGGCCTAAAACGTACTATGTAACACAAACTGCTTATATAGTAATCAAATTCATGGCAATCCTCCTGCCTCTACCTCCCTTGTGCTAGGATTGCAGATATGCCTACCTTTAAAAATCACATTAAAAAGAGACATCTTCTCCCAATTCTCTTGAAGAGAGGAGAACTGCTGACTCCCCAGACCAAAAACTTCTGACTTGGATAGGCAGTTCTCAAGAGATGGAAGGTGGTCCCCATGGAGGCTTCAGCCTGGCCAGGGCACTCTCTGAAGCCAGCCTCCAGGACTCCAGACTCCAGGACCAGTGACTGCAGGCAGGACTCATTCCCATCTCAGCAGCTAAGATGCTGGGCTCTGCTGGGCTGTGGAGGGGAATTCATCCTTGCAGCTGCTTCTAGCCTCAAAGCCTGCATGCAGCTCCAGAGACCAGAAGCTCCAGGCCTGCTAAGGATCTGCAGACTTCCTCTGCAAGGTACTGGCACCTAAAGCACCCAAATGTAATGGCTTTGTGCTAGCATGCTGCTTCTGCTAGGGGTGGGGGGTGGGGGGCTGTGGGGATTCAAACTTGCTTCATTTAAGTGTAGTGTAGTAATTCATTTTAATTTCTTTTCATCAACTTAAAAATTATTATTCCTGAATTGATGGTACTCCTTAAAAGAAAATAATTTTTTCAAGAGTCACTAAAATGTAGCAAGAATGGTCTTCAGGGCTGGGATGTTGCTTGCTGTGTATAATGCTTGCCTGGCATGAACAGAGCCCTCGGTAAACTGAAGCACCACATTAATAAGACACGACTGTATGCCTGTGTGGATTACATGCCTATAATGCAATCAGTGGGGAGGTTGAGGCAGGAGTATCAGGAGTTCAAGGTCACCCTGGCTTACCTCAGAGGCTTTGGCATATATATTTCTCCTACATAACCATAATTCAGCCATTAAAACTGACATGTTAAAATTGATACATCACGGCCATCTAATCTTTAAACCTCCATCATTCTGGTTTCTCCAAATGCCTCAATAAGGTCCACACTAGCAAGAGGATCCAATCAAGGATGAACAGGGAACCTTTAATGTGTTTCCGTTCTTCTGTCTTTCCTTGTGTTTTCAAGCCTGACACTCTTTTAAAGAATACATTTCTTATTTGTAGGATGTCCCTTTATTTAAATGTGTCTGGAAATTTCTCACAATGACTTCCCAACTCTGCCTTTTTTACAGACAGGATGCTGTGTTCTCACAGCATCCTATCAGGTGGCATATGATTTCAATTTGTCTTTACTAATGATGCTCTCTTTGATCAGGTCATTAAGGTAGCAGTACTTGCCATGATCCTCCACTGTAAAGTTATTCTCTTTGTGATTACTAGATATTCTGTGTGGAGGTACCTAAGACTATGTCAATCCTCCACTTCTCATCAAACCTTTACCC
Source organism: Mus musculus (assembly GCF_000001635.26). NCBI lineage: Eukaryota > Metazoa > Chordata > Mammalia > Rodentia > Muridae > Mus > Mus musculus. The sequence goes on from NC_000086.7 coordinate 57,941,798, forward strand.
ACTAATTTGAGCAGCCATTGATGTTTCTTGGCTGAATTAATTATTACTATGATGGTTACCAAGAGGTGATTTTTCTAATTTAATGATCCTAAAACATGTATTACTTGGGTTTTCATGTCAGAAAAAAAGCTTTTACTTCTCCCCATTTATTTACAAAAGTATAGACAATTATGAAAGTATGGCTTCTAAGTTTCTACACAATTTTACAAATCTTTCTCTTCTGATATCTGCAATCCTCAGCAGAATCTCCTTTCAGCAGAATATGGAGCAGATATCAGGCAAAAACAAAACTATTCTCAGAGTGCTTATCAATCTCTATCCAACAGAGAGCCATTAGAGAAATGTTATCTTATTGGAACATGTGTGCTTTCACTAGAGCGTCATAACAGCTGCCTTAACTGAACACTTAAAATATATTGTGTGCTGAGGTGTTTACATACATATTTGATCTCCCCAATAGCCCAACCCTATGATATAGGTATTGCTAGCATCTGCAATTATATATATATATAATCATGACATCTATTTACTTCTCCAAGAGGGGCTCAGCACCCATCAGTAATAAATAAGGAACACAGCATGTATGACTCCTACCCCGTGCCACCTTCACGTTGAACAAGTCCAGTCTCATATTTTCTTCACTACACAGGTCTCTGAGACCAGAGTCATTACTTTCCCTTTCTCCTTATTTTGATTTCTTTCCTAGGATGCACCGTTGGCCTCTCCTCTGTCTTTGGGACATGTTGTTCTCTTGACACAGTCATGGGGGCTGCAGTTGAACCAACCTATTTGCAGGATAAAAAGCAAACTATAGAATGTTGTATGAGAAAAGTAAACAGACTTTGTAGACACTGAATTCAACGACAAAAATAAAGTGGAAACAAACAAACAAACAAAGCAAGTCAAATCCCAAGGTCCCCTCTCCCTGCACACCCTTTGTCTAAGCCTAAGAAGTAGAGTCTACAGAGTTCAGTTTCCAAGGTATTGCCCAATGAGGGTGGAGTCATGTACAGTGCATAGGGCTCCACAAGGCCACTTGAGTCTCAGTGGAGTTGTGCTCTTGAAGGAGGATTCTCAGGGATTGTACAGTTAGCAGTCCTTGTTGAAAGTCTGGAACAAAAATCCAACAAACGTAGTTCTTCACTGAGTAGGACACCTGAAAGACCAACTTCTGGGATCCCCTCTTTCCCCCTACCTCCCTCCTCCCTCTGTCCTTCCCTCCCTTCCTCTCTTCCTTCTTTTTTTCCTTTCAGTGAATACTTATTTAAGCACCAGGTGATGTATAATGAGCTAAATATTGTTCTTTGTTGTTGTTACTTTCTTTCATTTGTCTGAAATGGGATCTCAAGGTGTAACTCAGTATGACCTTGAACTTCCAATTCTGCTTCCTGAGTGCTGAAATTATAGACGTGCACACAGCACACCTCATGGTAAAAATAATTCTTTACCACAGAATTAGATTCTTTTATTGGTGCCACTAGTGAAGAAAACAGGCTAATGTTCTAAGGAAATACAAATACAGTTCCTCCTATCTTCTTCTCAAAACGTCTTTCTGAGGCTGGAGAGATGGTTCAGCGGTTAAGAGCACTGACTGCTCTTCCAGAGTTCCTGAGTTCAAAGCCCAGCAACCACATGGTGGCTCACAACCATCTGTAATGGGATCTGTTCCCTCTTCTGGTGTGTTTCCAAATGTTCCACAGTGAGCATGGATTCCAATAGCTATCTGTGTCTTCACTCAATGAACATTCATGTCTGTGCTGAATACCAAAAAGTAAAAAAAGAGACAGATAGCAATACTCAAAAAAAAACCTCTTTCCAGGTATGATCTAGTGCCTAGCTCACGAATCCACGAATCATTCCTGCCGTGAGATGTAGATTCCTGGATCACCTATTCTGCATGAAAGTTAGGCAGGGCAAAGAAGGTTCTAAAGGCATTTTAGATGAATAGGCCTTGAAGCCTTACACTTAGACAGATAAAAGGAAAGGTAGACTTTCTTAAGCCAGTGAGAATTGGGACCAGGAGAGCCCTTGGATCCAAGAACTCCCAGGAAGTTGTCTTAGAGGCAAGGGGTGCCAACCCAGAAGTGGAGGCTGAACTGCCGCTCGGTGATGCAGATTTCTGAGGTCAAATCTTAAAAAGCAAAGTTAAGGCACAGGGGCTGTTTGCAGGCCCCATTTCTGCCAGCCAGGTAACAGTCTTGAAAGGGTAACAAGATGCCAGTGCAAGAACCAAAGGCAGGTGCTATACACTGCATTTATCACCACAATCCCCTCACACAGCAAGTTCAAAGGAAATAGCTCCAGTTATTGTTCAAAGACATTCTAAAGTGGACAACACACACACACACAGAGACACACACACACACACACACACATTTTAGCTTGCTAAGTTTACTTGTTTCCACTGATACTGTTTTATGCAGCTCGTGCAACTTTGCAGAGGCAGCTACAGGGTTAGGCCTCAGGCTTTTTTGGCAGGTGGGCAGCCAAAAAGCTCAAACCAAAATAAAATGTGTGGTTTGGGGAAATTTACTACTAGAAATACACATTTATTCTGGTACACTCAAAACATGTTTTAAAACGTCCAAGATAATTTTCCCTTGAGCTGGCTATGGGTTGCCACAGGCATCAGTCAGGGCCTGCTCTTAGCTTAACTTCTTCAGGTCTTAAGGCTGACTGTGGATAGTGACATAGGGCTTTTCAGCTCTAAAGCTAAACCCAGAACTCAGCTCCCTGCTGCTCAATCACATACAAGCTACAAAAGGATCCTAGAAAGAGGGTTATCAGTCTAATTTGAACTTTATTTCCAAGGGTTCAACATTTTAGCACTCAGAAAATCGAATTTTCATGTTATCCAAGAACATAGGCCTACCTGGTAGATTCTGGATCGACAAGGTTGACCTGTGTGACCTTGGGTGTGTCACACCTCCTCTCAGAGTTTCCTCAGTAAAAAGAGAATGAGCCTGCTGGAAGTGTCACTGGGATGGTTTAACAAGATGATAGCAATAAAATCACTCTAAATCAAACTGTAGACTGCAGCCTAATTATTCCCACTGCCATTCTTCTCTGTACATAAAGGAAGGCCTTGGAGGGCTTGTTACCTACTCGTGATGAAGTTAGCAGCAGAAACACCCAGCGGAAGGAAGCGGAAGCAATGACTCCGGAAGCAATGACTCCTGGCAGGGCAATTGACTAAGGTTGTTCCCAGAAACTACAACCTTCTAGTGGCCTGGTGTGGAACAAGTCCTTCATTTTGTCCTCTATTCTTTTTCTGGAACTAACTTCCTAAAGCCAGTGTTTAGGGACAATTCCTCTCTGCTCAGGACTCAAAGCTGTTTTTATTATTTTTTTTTCCTCTGAAGATGTGGCACAGGGTCAGGACTGGTATTTGCTTTAAAACTTATGCTACCTCGAAGGGCAATGTGACTGAATTTGCACACTCATTTTACGCTCAGTGCCATGCACATATAGCCAAATGGAGCAGGCAAGAAATTGTATTCAGGGGCTGGTGAGATGGCTCAGTGGGTTAGAGCATCCGATTGCTCTTCCGAAGGTCCAGAGTTCAAATCCCAGCAACCACATGGTGGCTCACAACCATCCGTGACGAGATCTGACTCCCTCTTCTGGAGTGTCTGAAGACAGCTACAATGTACTTACATATAATAAATAAATAAATCTTTAAAAAAAAAAGAAATTGTATTCAGTGGCCAATGAGTGGAACAGTTCTGGGCCTGAGCTCCTAAAGTAGTATTTTGGGTTATCAAGGGAGCATAGCATGCACACCATCGTTAGAGAAGAGGAGAGATTTCCAGAAATCAGGTACCACTTATTTTCTTCCCATGAACAAATCTGTGATTATACTGCAAGTTTAAATCCTTTTAATGAGAATATAATAAGTCCAAGGTCACTTGACATTTCAGCATAAGGAGTAGCCCAGAATGAGCAGGTCTAGATCTGCCCTGGGCAGTTAGGAGGACTTGTTAAGTTAATGGGGGCGTGTGGATTTTGGAATTCAGCTGGAATTTGACAAGTTAAAGCATCTTCAACTAAGCAAGGTTGCTAGGGCAATGAGTCCTTGGTTAGTAACCTTGGGGCTCTGATGGTGATAACCAGGACAGTTAGGATTAGTCACCAATTTCCAGATGAAAACAGTGGACTTCAGAGAGGTGAAATGGCAATGTCAAGGTCACAGTCCACATTATTCACCCACTTGTACTCTAACAGTTTATCCCAAATGAATGTATCTAGTCAACAAACATCTCTTGAAAGCGGCAGTCATTGTTAGGGGATTTCCATGGATTAATAACAACTGTAAGAAGCCAAAGCACACAACCCTGCCCTCTGGAGGTTTATGCCCCAGGAAGGTTGCATACGTGTTAAACTGAGGAATAATTAATTAGCATCTTCATTTCCCATAAAACCATAAGTACTAGAAAGATAGCAAGAAAAAAGAATGACAGACATTCAGAAGGAAGGAAGGAAGGAAGGAAGGAAGGAAGGAAGGAAGGAAGGAAGGCTGGAAGTGATGACATACACCTTTAATCCTAGCAAAGGCAGGTGGATCTCTGAGTTTGAGGCCAGTCTGGTCTATAGAATGAGCTCCAGGACAGCCAGGGCTACACAGAAAGGAAGGAAGGAAGGAAGGAAGGAAGGAAGGAAGGAAGGAAGGAAGGAAGGAAGAAGGAAGGAAGACATTCCTGAGAAGGGAGTTGACCTGAAGAAAGCCTGAGGAGTTAGCAGGAAGCATGGGCAGCCACATGGAAAAGCCTAAGTGCATAGCTCCCAGGCAAGACTGAGCTCTGCTAGAGCATGTGTGCCAAGGCTGGTGAGTGGGACAAGGGTGAAAAGGAGCCTATGGAAATAGATGGCGTTCAAAGAAACAGTTGTACACGTGTGCCAGTGTAGAGTTTGAATTTTATTCTAAGTGTGTTGAGACTCTAGGGAGGGTTTGAGGGAAATGAATATGGTCTGTCTAAAAGATGTACACTGAACCAAAGGCAAGAAGAACAGGAGGGCTGCGGAGAAGGAGCAAGCTAAAGAACTTGCTCAGATAAAAAATACCATGACCCAAAGTAGCCTAGGAAGGAAAAGATTGACTTCAGCTCACAGTTCTCCATCACTGAGGGGAATCAGTAGAAACTCAGGCAAGACAGAAACTGAAGCACAGAGATGGAGGGGTGCTGCTTACTGGCTTGCTCCTCATGGCTTGCTCAGCCTGCTCTCTTATAGAACCCAGGACCACCTGCTTAGGGATGGCCCCACCGACAATGGGCTGGGGCTTCCCACTTCAATCACTCATTGAGAAAATGTCTTGCAGGCTTGCCTACAACCCAATCTTTGTCCATTTTCTCCTTTCTTGTCTCATTTTCTCAATTGTTTCTTCTTCTAGGCTCACTCTAGCTTGTCATGTTGACATAAAACTAGCCAGCACAGATTACTCGAACCTCCTTGAACGTAGAGACAGGAGAATCCCCCAGAAACTCACAGGCCAACTAGCTTGGCATATGGAACAGTGAACAAAATAAAATTCTATTTCAAACAAGGTGAAAAGTAAGAGATCAAAACCCAAGGTTGTCCTCTAAGCTTCACTTCTTGCCCACATGAACTTTCACGTGCGTGTGTGCTTTCACACATATACACACATGCACACAAACATCATCCACACACACGCACAGACTAGTGTCAAATCACTAGTTTGGTTAATCATTGAAACGATAGAAATGGCTTATTTGTGTGTGTGTGTGTGTGTGTGTGTGTGTGTGTGTGTGTGTGCAAGTGGTTTTGCTCAGCATTGTATTAACTACTTGTAACTTAAGAAAACATGAACAGGTAAGGCAAAAACAACAAAGCAAACTTTAACATCTTATCATAATGCAGAAAAGGAGTAAACATTTGAGAACAGTGATAGATGACACTATTATCAATGAAAAAAGTAGAAAGGACATATACTAAATGGTAGCCTCTGATTGATGAACTTACAGTGATTTTTCTTCTCCCTCTTCATCTTCATTCTCCTCCTTTTCCTCTTTCTCCTCTTCTTCTTCATATGCATATCTTATAAATTTTTAAAGGAACCTACTTACTTATAAACTTAAATTCATTACTTGTAGACATACAATCATAAATGGAAAATCATAAAATCAGTTTAAGTGGTGTTTCAGACTCCGGTTTTTATGTTCCTAGCAGTGCAAAATAAGCTACTGATCACTTCAAGAAAGTAGCTGGTTTACTCATGCTGTTTGTTCATTGAGAGTTAATTTAATAGATTTATCCTAGAAAATAATACATTATTCAGTTTAATCAATATTCATTTGTTCTTTGCATAATCATATTTGTTAAGAGTGTGCCCAAAGACTTACAGGGAAAGGCCATTCTATAAGAAGACTCCAGTTTTGAAATAAAAGAAAAACAATGAATTTATCAATACTAGAGAAGTGATTAATCCTAATGTCCTGCAGATTATTTTAAAAATGCAGCCAGGAATCTTTAGTATATGTATTTTTATTGGAAACAGAAATAGATAACACTGTCAAATTAATGAATATCATGCTAATTTTGGAGGAAATGAATCTGTGTTTTATCGAATACTTGGCATATTTGTATATGTAACATTAGCACTTGTGCCATACCCTCAAATAACTACAATAGTCAGTGCTATGGATATTTGTAAATATTTGTGGCTATATACCTAGGATATATATTTTTTCTATTTTAATGTAAATGCTTAGCATTATACAGAAGCAAACACTCTTCATAGGCTTTCCAAACATCAAGTCTTTAAAATTTCACCTTTTCATAACAAAAAGAACTTTTTTATTTGCATTGTTAGGATTTTTCTTTAAGAATCTTTTTTAGTTGGGCAGCAGAAGTGCACGCCTTTAATTCCAGCACTTGGGAGGCAAAGGCAGGTGGATTTCTGAGTTTGAGACCAGCCTGGTCTACAGAGTGAGTTCCATGACAGACAGGGCTACACAGAGAAACCCTGTCTTAAAAATAAAACAAAACAAAACAAAACAAAACAAAACAAAACAAACAAGCATAGCCTTTAATCACAACATTCAGGAGGCAGATGTGGGCTGTTCTCTGTGAGTTTAAGGTCAGCCTAATGTACATAGTCAGTTCCACGACAGCCAGAGACACAAAATGAGTCATCAAAAAATAAAATAAAATAAAATAAAATAAAAGGAATCATTTTTATTGTGATTTTTTTTTCATTATAGAATTAATGTAATTTTTAAGAGCTTGGACTTTGGTGGATAATTGGTTATGGAAAGTATATACTTATTACATGTATACATAAATGTAAATAGCAACCAATTAAAGCTACTTTCAGCTGCATTGAAAACTGACAGGAAAATCTAGCTTTGAGCAGAGCATCAGGGAAGCTAGTGCAAACACTAAACAGAGAGAACCCAAAGCATTTTAGCTGCCAGGTGGAGGAACTAACATGGAAGAAGGTCCCATGGGGCAGTGCAGGCTTCAACTTACACATGCTATTTTATTATTTTAGAAGTACCTAAAGCCTTAATTTTTTATTATTTCAAAATAACTACATGAATATGCCTACTATTAACATCATACCCCATAAATGAAAAGGAGCAATTTGAATAAAACTTCAAGCTTAGACATGGGTCTAATATCGAGAATAACTGCAAAAATTATGTCTCAATTTTCTAATCAATAAGCAGGGTAATGAACTGAACAGACAGCTCTCAAAAGAAGAAATACAAATGACTAATAAACACTTTAAAGATGTTCAACATCCTGCGCCATCAGGGAAATGCAAATTAAAACTACTTTGAGATTCCATCTCACCCCAGCCAGAATAGCTGTCACCAAGAAAATAAATGACAACAAATGCTGGCATGGACGTGGGGAAAGAGGAACATTTTACTCACTGCTGCTGGGGGTGGAAACCAGGGCAGCTGCTATGAAAATCAATGTGGAGATTTCTCAAAAACTCAAGAAAGAAGTATGCTATCATCCAGATGTGGCACTCCTGGGTATGTACCCAGAGCATTTAAAACCCTACCACAGAAAATACCTGCACATCCATGTTCACTGCCACTCTATTTACAAAAACAAGAAAGCAGAACCAGCTCAGATGTCCGTCAATAATCAATGGAAAGGAAAATGTGGTATGTGCACACAATGGAATTTTACCTGGCTATGAAGAAAAATGGAATGGTGCAAGTTACAAGAAAATGGATGGAAATGGAAATTAAATGAAGACAAGTAAGCAAGATGGGAAGACAAATAACCATGTTTTTTTTCTTCTCATATGGCAGCATGAGTGCTACTGGGGGAGAAAGAGGCTAAGTTGGGGAAGGTGATGGAAGGTTGGTGAGAGCTGATTGCATTCCTACATAGAATCTAAAGGAGTTGATCTCATAGAAATTGAATGTGTAATAGTGGCTTCCTGACACTGGGAAGGAGATGAGTAAACCGTATCTATTTCAAAATAGCAGAAGAGATGTTTTTGAACATTCTCCTGACAAATAACTGATCAATGTTTGGAGCAATGATATGCTATCTACCCTTGTTTGATTGCTGCACATTACATACAAAATATCACTCTGGAGCTAATAAATATTTGTAAGTTAAAAGGAATTTAAAATGATGTTTTAAAAATTAAAGAAATGTTGTCAAAGTGGCCGTTGGTGCTTCCTTCCCAAATACAAGTAAGTACAATTCATCAGGTGGAATATACCCGTAGAAATAACAACTCCTGGAGGAATTAGCCTTCAGTCTTGTGGGTTGGCTATGCAGACTTCTTAAGTCTGAATTTAAAAGTGCAGTAACAAACATTGCCAGTACTGATTACCTTAAGAATGATTAAATAAATAAACAATTAAGAGATTTCCTATATGATAAGCCTCCTCACAGAGGAGCAGCTAATTGCTTTGAGTTTTCAAAAGAAATATTTATCTAGAGAAGTGAGCAAGAGAGTAATTTAAAGACCAAGGAAACACAGGCCAAACGTCCTTCTTCAGATGTAATCAGACCTTTTTCTAATCCCTTAATATAAAAGTAAAATTTGTCTTAGAATGTGGATTTGGAAACTTTTGTAACTTCTTTTTAATTTAAAAAAAAATCACCCAGTTTTGTCACATTCTAAACTGTGATTTGTATCACTTCTTAGTAGCCAAAGAGTCATGAAAGCAGCTATAAGTTTAGTGCAGAGGTTGATGAGGGAAATATGCTTTAATTTACAAATGCTGGCATTAGAGCCAGCATTTCTGGAAGACATCCATTCTAGAAAGGCAAGCACATCTGTGCCTGAGGTGGCTGAGTCCCAACAGTTTGGGCTGCTCTCCAAAGGCAGCTAGGGGGCCATGTCTGTTCACTACAGTCAATGCCAGATCAATCATTTTTCTTTTCTTTCTTTCTTTTTTTTTTTTTTTTTTGTCACTTGGCACAGTGACAATGATTTCTCAAAGCCCAAAGATCGTATTCAAATTTAAATGGAGATACAAACTTTCTTTAACGCATCTAAGAAGAATATTATCAATTCCACATCCAACTCAGGAGCGTCTCAGTGTGTGCTTTCACAATGACCCTAACACTACAGATGGTCTCATGGGTCTGCATTTTCCCCTCCAGCATGGGAGGACTTCATCTGAATAGGCTTCCAGATCAGACAGTTAAGAGCCACTAGCTGAAACAATAGTTTACAACCTGATTCCCTAGTCCTAGCTGGTGACCCTTTCTTGCTAGATATGCAGGTATGCGAGCCTGTTTTATAGATGCCAATTAATCAAGACACATCTGTCAGTATGGAAATTTCTCCCTCTCTTCTTTTCTCCCACTGTCCCTCTCATCACCCTTCCCCCTCCAACAAGGAGGGAGCTTGAGAGGGGGATGCTGGGTCAGCCCGTATGCAAGACCTCTCCCAGTTGTGAGGAAATTGGATTGAGTGTGGGTTGTGGGACGGATCATCTCAGAGAAAACCATTTTCACAGGCCCCAGTCTTAGTTACCCAGGTGGCAGAAAACTCACCTAACACTCCATCTGTGGACTCCTGAGAGCGCCAGCTGAACAAACGAACAAATCAAACCTAACTGACCTTCCAGGATGGGAGAGAGAAACCACAAACAACAACAAAGAGCACACTCAAATCCTAGGAGAACCTACTTTTGTAAAGGACCCCAAAGGGAAAGGACCTGTCTGTCACTCACTCACGCTTGGAGGAGTCAGAATTTTTCACTTTTTGAAAAAAAAAAATTTAATTTGTCACCCAATATATTTTGATCATATTCTTCCCCCTCCCCCACCTTTTAAGCTTCAGACATGTGTGTTTCATTCAGAATAGCCACAGAGGTTAGGTAGCTGGCATGCTTGCTAGGGGAGGGGGCACATATCTTCCAAGGAAGGAGAAATAGAATATTGTGGAATATTGTGTTATAAAAGAACAAAGGGGAAACTAGAATAGGAGGATTAGCTGGAGGAGGGTAAGCTAGAGGAGATAGTCTGGGGAGGGGTAGGCTATCCCTGAAAAAGCTATACAGAAACTTACTACTGCAGAAGCTTCCAAAGTGTATACATAGAGAAAAGGAGCTTAAAAGAAGTTGCCGTATAATGGGGGAGACAGTACCCCACTGAACATCATATGCTAACCTCTGTGCCATGAATTCATTACATCTTCTTTTCAGTACTTAGCCAAAGGGGTCTCATAGACTTCCTCTAGCAAAACATAACTATTGCCAGTGCTATTGGCGAATTTCATTTTTATAGCAGTTTATGGCCAACCCGAAAAAACTACCATGTTATGGTTTGCAACTACACTTGTGAAACACAATTTTGGGGGGATGAATTTCCTTGTAATTTAACAGTTGCTACAGTCAGGCCATCTTCCACAAAGGCAGTCTCCCACTCTACCTGGTCTCAGTGGAAGCCTCCATTCAGCAAAACTTGTTATTTCCTGTTCTCCACTCGCACAAATATAGACATAGCATTCTTTGATTTATGCATTTATTTGCACCTGTATGTCTATAATAGGGCTGCTTTTCTTAAGTGATCTGGCAAGCATTCAGCTGGAGGAATGGTTTCTTTTTTTCTTTTTGTTTGTTTGTTTGTTTGTTTGTTTGTTTTTGGTTTTGTGAGACAGGGTTTCTCTGTATTGCTCTGGCTGTCCTGAAACTCACTTTGTAGACCAGGCTGGCCTCGAACTCAGAAATCCACCTGCCTCTGCCTCCAGAGTGCTGGGATTAAAGGCGTACGCCACCACACCCAGCTTGGAGGAATGGTTTCTTAAAACGCACAGTAATATGAAGTTTTATATATCATTAAATAATGCTGTACTTAATTTTACAGTCTATTCATCCTACAGGATCTGGCTTTAAACTGCTATCAATTTACTAGACCAATATTCAAATTAAGTATTCAAATTAATGCACTAATCATAAAACTCATTTTAATAGGAAACTATCCAAAAAATACAAAACACAGAAAATATTTGGTCCCCTGACCCACTGACTTGTCATTGCTATTGAAGGCCAATTAGAATTTTCCAGGACCTCCTTGTCCATCCAGTACCTTTGAGGTACATCATAGTAAATACTAGAGTCCCTTCATTTCATCCTGTGTGTCTCAGAAACTGCTTTAAAAGATAAAAAGGGCTTGGAGCAATGGCTCAGTGGGACGAGTGTTTGCTGTGCAATAATGTGGAGTTGAGTTTGAATCCTTAGTACCCATATAAAAAGCTGGACATGAAGTTCTGTAATTGGGGAGTAGAGACACCAGGGTCCCTGTGGCTTATCTGGCCAGCTACTCTGCCGGAATCCGTGAGCTCCAGGCTCAGTGAAAGATCCTGTTTCAAAAAACAAGGAGAGCAAAAGAACATAGTTAACATCAGCCTTGGTAAGATTCAGACATTTTTAGATGACCAAAATGTCATCTCTATAGCTAACAGAATTAACCCTTTGTCATGATGTAATATTCAGTACACATTCACATTCCCTTGATTTCTCTGTTCAAACATCTAAACCACTAGGGCTGGCGAGATGGCTCAGCAGGTGAAGGCATTTCCCATGCAACCCTGGCAGCCTGAGTTTGATCCTGAAACCCTTGCAAAGATGGAAGGAGGGAACTGACTCTGCACAAGTTGTCCTGGAGCCTCCAGATATGTGTCATGGCGTCTATCCCCACCTCATCTCTCACAGACACTAGTGATACTAAAAAGAAAAGAAGTTATAAGCACACCCTACTCAGTTGGATCACTTCTCTATAGGAACAGGCAGGAACATTAAATTAGAGTTGCTTAGTAAAGTTTTCATACAGAACAACCCTCTGATTCCACATCCTGAGGCCACACACAGAAGGTGGTGCTCCATCACTGTTTGTTGAATCTGGGCTTTCTCTTGTTCTAGGAAAGAAATCAAAAGTGACATGAAGAAAGGTGGTTTTTCCAATGCAGCTCCCAACTCTGAGGCTGGATAAGGCTATTATTGATTTCTGAAGCCTCCCACCCAAGTGTGGTCATGCCTCTACTGAATGTTGAAGGCATGTTGAAGAAGTCACCTCTTGTCTGTGTCTGGTCTCACTACCTTGTACATTTCCACTTAAGGGAGGCATAGGCGTATTTTGAATGAGTAAGGAATCCACTAGCCTAACTGGAGTGGCTTTGTTTTCTCCTTTCTCATTTGATGCAGCTATAAAAGATTAAGTGCGTGCATTTTCCCTTCCTCCCAAAGGTGCAAAAGCTCAAACACATGCCAGCTAACTGTTCTCTCCTATGCTTAATTGATGTTTTGCACTCACAGCCTTGGAAAGTAATCTTTTCCATGCCCAGTGTTAGTTGTAATGAGATATATTATGCTGACAGCTTGAGCTCTTGCAAAGGTATGGAACTCAGCATGTAAATAATTGTGTCTGCAATTTAAAAATTCGATATAAATGGTGCACTGTTCAGAGTAAAGGCTATGCTTGCCTGCACTTGGCCAGCTGTGCCCAAAGGTGCAGCACAGCCACTGTTTGGCCCCGGCAGCCTTTACTCAGACATGGATAAACTGGGCCCACTCTGTCAGTGCCTGGCACATCACATGCCCAATGAGGAGCAAATGGGGATTAGGCAACAAATGTTTGTAGAGTGAATGAATGATTATACAAAGAAATCAGTCTTCACACAATGCAACTTTATTTCTTAACATCAAAAGAGAGGAATGAAATCAGACAGTCCCAGACAAGCCCACAGGAGGCTGTGACAGAGCTCTATCCCAAGTGCAGTGACCAGAGGCTATTGGCTGACTCACACTGGCTAGCCACGGGGTGCAAATGAAATCCTTCATTTTCAAATGAGGATTTAATGTGTTTTTTTTTTTCTCTCAAAAGATCTGGTCATCTCCCTAACACTGACTAATTAGTATTTTTTAATTTTAGATAAGAAAGGGGAAAAAAAGAAGTCATAGTGGAAAAAAAGTCTTTCAAGCCACAACAAACAATGGTTTAGTGAAAAATATGGGGAAAGACCAAATATGTAAACAATTTAACTTAACCTGAACTGTTCCTAGCCTCATGGTCAGGATTTAGGTAAGAGCTCTAATCCCATGCTCACCCTATGACCTGGTACTTCATTTATGAGACTCTACCCCATAGAAATAATCCAAAAAAGAAAATGTAATTTTATGAGACTATTTATAACAAGACCATTTATTATAGGGGAAACTTGGAAATAACCCAAATGCCCAACAGTAAGGAGACCGGCCAAGCCAAGAATATTGTATCAATTCTACAGTTAGTCAAGCAGGTGGCTTGCTTCAATATGTGGAAATGTCTGTATGAAATAACATTAATTGGGAAAAACAGGGCACAAAGCATCCACAGAGTGACCACAGCTCTGTGAAAATGTACCTGCTGCTTTGAAATCCTACAGAACTATGTCAGGGGTGATGTAAACGGGGTTGAAGGTTTACTGGGTTCCGTTTCTGCATTTTGGCTAATGGTTTAAGGGTTTGATGAATAGAAAAGATGAACAGAAGGATAGAAGGGGAGGAGTAGGGGAGGAGGGATAGAGGGGAGAGAAGGAGGAGATGGGGAGGAAAGGGGTGAGGAGGGAAGGAAAGAGAGAAAGGGGGAGGAAAAGGAGGGAAAGAGGAAGGAAAAGAAAATAAAGGAAAGGAGGGAGAAGGGAGGGATGTAGGGGGAAGAGGGAGGGGAGGGAGAGGGGACAGGAGGGAAAGGAAGGGAAGGAGGAAGAAAAGAAGAAGGAAACCACTCTCTGTGAGCCTGGGCTGCCCCACAAAGAAGTACAAGAGGAAAATCAGAAAGATGCAGGGACATCTAAATGGCAGTCTATATGCCTGATGCAAATTCAAAATTCATTTGGAAAAAGATTCTTTCTGAATGCCTTATAGCACTGAATAGATGATTAGAAACCAGAATAACTAAGCTGTGCTCAGACTCCTACAGAGAAAGACAACTTCTGGGGGCTAGCCATGTTTACTTCTCAGCAAACTGCTTTTCACATAATGATGTCACCGTGAAGGAGGAAATCAATGCCGATGGAGTTTGTCATCAACCAGCAGAAAACAGCATGTCCAGACCTTTTGATTGATTTTTGTCCATGTATAGCACACTGTCTGGATTCTGTGGTTTAAATTAACCTCTAATAAAAATTAGAAAACATTCATTTTTAGATTGTACCCGTGGCTCCTGAAACTAAAACTGGGAAGGTCTCTAAAAATAAGTAAGTAGAGATATTCCCCAAGGATTTAGTTCTAAGCTTCAGTGAGGATACCTTCAAAGTTTGCCCCTTTTTCGTCCATATTAAAGTTTGCCATCGTCACTGATTTTTTCTCTCCTTGTTTCCTACAAATGTAATTATAGTTATGAGGTGAAAATAAAGGGTATTTTGGATAAAAGAGCATCATGTGTCATGCTTATTGGAACATTTAAATATTATAGAACTGAATTGGAGGAGAAATACTCTTAAACTTTGTTTTAGGTATTAATACATCCAATATTCATGTGCAAGTGGTGAAGAAGCCAAAAGTGATGACAGACAGTTGAAATGTGTTTCATCTCAAAGGTTTTCATTTATGCCACGATTTTTATTGCTGCAGAGAGACATCAAAATGGTGGGTGCCTGTATTGCATTGTTGTGAATAGGCTCTATGAAAATAGGCGCCGTATGTGAGACACTTACTATACCATCTCAGCCTTGAAAGCACTGGCCTTCCTGCTGTACAGCGGACTCTCTGACACATGTGCTGATCTTGAAATTGCGAAATGAAAGTACCACATTTTTGCAACAGAAAAAGCTTTACCAGCTTAATTGAAGACTATATTCTTTTTCTTTGTGTTCCCCTCTCTCTGCTCCCAATGGCCTCTTGGGGAACAGAAAGAAAAAAAAAATCTAGTAGCATAAGAAGTGGAGAGCTGGAAGGAGCCTAAACACTTGGACTGCATGTGTGAATATGTCTGTGTTTAAGAAGTGACTGACCCTATTTTCTTCTTCAGCTACGATTGCAGGAGGTCTCCTGGAGAAGTTTTCTATTCATTCTTGAACAGTCAAGGAGTTTATGTATTTTGGGGCTTTTTTCAAAGTGGGCAAGCAAGGAAGTAGACGCTCATCAGACTGTTGTGTTTAAATAAAACACTGACTTTTACCTCTGCCTCTTTCTCCTCCTATACTCTCAGATCCAAAAGAAGTTTTTCTTGGTTTGTTTGTTGGATTTTAATTTTTGTCCTGCTGTGTGCGCAGACTGTATGTGTTCTGTGTGTGATATAGGTACATTGCCTTTAGCTTACAATGGACATGACTCCCGTTCTACTCCCACTGGTAACAATTCTTACCAGAGAGTATATGAAACTAAGCTTTAAAAGAAGGAGGAGGGGGAGGAGGAGGGGGAGAAGGGAGAGAAAGAGAAGGAGGAAAAGAAGGAGGAGGAGGAGGAAGAGGAGGAAGAGGAGAAGGAGACCACAGCTATTGAGGGTGAAAGCTATCACCATATTGTCCTTTGAGATCTAGGTAGTACTTCTGCCGTAAGAAAGGTGCTTACATCTTCAATTTCTCAATGTGACCAGTGTCTGCTTAAAAGACTTCTGTAAGGAATTTAACCAAAGATGTGTAAGGTTAGTTGAGTTGGCCACTAATGTCTGGTTTAACTCTGCATAGCAGAGGCAAAAAAAAAAAAAACTGATCAACAGAGTCCCCAAATCCACATAGGTAAAAAGGAGGAGTGGTCAATTGTCTGGGAGAAATGGGAAAAGGATTGTTTTTATCTCCAGTTGCTTCTAGAAAAACAAGTTTGGCAAAAAAATAGAGAGAGGGGCTTGGGTATTTTCTTTTTTGCAAAAAGGTAAATAAATCAATATAAATGCATGTTCTAAATCTTGTTTCAGAAAGTGCTTGGATGAGCCATCAACTGAGACAGCCTATCCCTAATATCATGCATTTAAAGCATTTACTACTGAGTTGCTAAGAAATATCAGCTACTCAGAGCTGTGTGGATTCATTCAGTCAAAAAGAAGTGCCATTTGTGGCCCAGACACACCCCTCTTTGGCATGTATCCACAGGCCTCAATGCCTACTCCACAGATAGCAGCCCAACCGTGTTCATTGCTCCTAGTCACAAGAGCCAGAAATTGCAAACAATCTAGCTGTCCATCAGCAGATAAATACATAATGAAATTGTGGTACATTTGCACTAGGGAATACTATTCAGCTCTAAAGGAAAATAAAATCAGGAAATCTGGAGATAACCAGAAAAGACCAGATTGAGTGAGGTAACCCAGACCCGAAAAGACAAATTTCTCATGTTCTGTCTCATGGGAGGCTCCTAGCTCCAAATCTTCAGATGTGCATGCATATCATCGAGTATCTGCAGAAACCAGGAAAGTACAAAGGGGCCATTTTCTGGGTAGAGGGGTAGGGAAGCAATAGAGATGGGAATAGTAGGTTACAAGTGATTTGATGGGGGAAATTGGTTATATGGGAACACGCTAATTAGGGAGAGGAGAGGATGGTAGCTCCAAAAGAAGAATGGAGGAGGGTAAGATAGCCATAAGGATGTCCTATTCACAACATTAAGTACCTACCTAAAAATACCTATAATAAAAGGGAGTCACAGTGTAAGTATACAAATATGGTTTAAATTAAATCTTCCCATCTGATGACAATGCCGCCTCCAAGAATCAAAGACCATCTAAGAAAGAGAAGAAACAAACAAACCAACAAAAAACAAAACCAAAAGAACAGCAAAATATCAGGCATGAGACAGGCCCTCCTGAGTTCTTGGTCAGGGTTGCCAGAGACTCTGAAAACACCATAGGCCAGCAATTCTCAGTTGGTGCATCACAAGCCCTTTAAGAGTCAAATGGCCTTTCACAGGGGTCTCTTAAGACCTTTGGAGAACACAGATATTTATATTACAGTTCAGAACAGTAACAAAATTATAGTTATGGAGTATGAACAAAAATAATTTTACAGTTGGGGGTCACTACAACATGAGGAACTCTATTAAAGGGTCAAAGCATGAGGAAGGTTGAGAATCACTGCCGTAGGCTATTGTTGTTGACATTGCCTCCCAAGCATGCAAGGTAAATCTCTATTGCTGAATCCACCATGTATTCAGACACAGGGCCCAGAAACATCTGAGCTGGAACTTCCCTGAACGTCCCCTCCCGGAGGAGGAGCTTTCACCGTACCAGAAGGCAGCACACACACTTGCAAAGAAGCAACCAAGAGTCTGGCCCAGCTATGATGCCTGAGAGCCACAACAATAGCCAACCTGGCACAATCACACTAAGGGTATATTAACTGCACACATACCTTGGCAAGTAACCAATAGCTCTCTAATCATACTTAACACCTCATGATGAGCTCCCATCTCTCCAGCATGACCACTGCTTCTTCAGAGAGAACTATATGTGCATTCATCTGTTTAATTTTCATAGCACTGTAAAGGAAGTATTATTATTATCTCCAATTTTAGATGAGTAAACAGCCATATAGAGATTTTGTTTGTCTAACCATGCAGCTAGTGAGTATAGGAACCAGACTACAAATGAAGACAATTTGAGTTTATAGCAAATATATATATATATATATATATATATATATATATATATGTAAAATGTGTGTATTGTGCTGGATTTCAAATACTTTAACCTTGGAAACCTCAAAAATATTTTGCCAGATAAATTGCCTGTTTGTTTAACAATTTATTGAAATAGTATATGTAAAACTCACGCAATTTATAGTGCCTCGTTTTTTACACTATTTTGCATTTTGAGAGAAATGAAATATTTTGCTTTTTACATATGTCCTAGTTAGGTTTGTTTTTGGGTTTTTTTTTTTTTTGGTTTTTTGTTTTGTTTTGCTTTTTGTTGTTTTTTGTTGTTTTTTGTTTTTTTGCCAACCTGATGCAAGCTACAGTCATTGGGAAGAAGGAACTGCAATTGAGAAAATGTCCCCACCAAATTAGCCCATGGGAAGGATTGATACAGGAGGGCACAGCCACTGGAGTTTCCTGGTACTATAAGACAGTCGCCTGAGTCAGTAATCAGCATTTCTCTATGGCTTCTGCTCTGGTTCAAGCCTCCAGGTGCCTGCCTTGAGTTCCTGCCCTGACTTCCCTCAGTGATGAAGTGTGACGTAAGAGTCATAAGCTGAAATAAACCCTTTCCTCTCCAGGTTGCATTGGGTTATGGTGTTTTACCACAGCAACAGAAACCCTAAGACACATACTGAGTTTGTCACACTGTAATCTCATAGAAATTATGTAATATTTAAGAAAAATTTGACCCCTCCTTATATTAGAGTATTCCAAGAAACATCTTCAAAATTAACCAAATCTAAATATTTTCCAAGTCTAGCACATTTGAATTCCATTCAGCACTTCTAGGTGAGTCTCCAGGAACACCAAGCCCTATTGCTAGTGAACAGGGGAGACAAGGGAGACATTTCTTTATTATTTATTTACTACTGATGTGGAGTTGAAACTGGTATCTTGTACCTGGCCATGGTAATTATAATTGACTTGTAATTACAGCACTTGAGAAGTTGAGGCAAGAGGATTATAAATTCAAGGCCAACCTGGTTTACAGAATGAATTCTAGGATAGCATGGACTACAAAGTGGGCACGGGTTACATCCTCACTCATCTCAAGAGAAAAATAAGTAAATAATTTCTTTCTAGAGGGCATATGGAAAATAATTATTGAGATCCTTGAATGTAAGTGTACATGCTGATCTAGCAATTCTGTTCTAAGTATTTATGTAAAGGAAATCATTTTAAATTTATGAACAGATGTCTTCTCGAGGATGTTTATAACAGTTTTGCTTGCAGTAGTGAAAAATGGCAATAACCTACACCGGCGGTGATGGAAAACTGTTTACAGAATTGATGAGCCATTTATATAGTGAGATCTCATGGAGCTATGGGAAATGTTGCCTTCAGTCTATTTTGTGTATGAAGTAGTATCCTGCTTTTCAAAGCATCCACGGGTTTGCATGGATTTGTTATCACAGGAAAAGTTCTCTTTAATCTCTGCGATAGCGTTTGGTCCTTGCTTAGTCGGATCAGACAGGCTTTGCAAAATTAGTTTTACTTTCCCTGAATGTTTAGGAGAGAGGGAATAGCGAGCAGTACTTTAGAGACACTGGATAGACAATCCTTTCCATGTACAAAGTCAAGTGATTGAAGAACATACTGAAAGCCCCACCAACAGTTTACTTTGCTTAGGCGGGGATTGCAGGGAAGGGTGGCACCTGAGATCCTAGCGCTGTGGTAGGTGGAAGGACTGAAGAAGGATGACATGAGTTTGAGACATAGGCTACAAAGCAAGACCGTAAGCAAACAACACTGAAAGGATAAATGATACTGACCTTGAACTCACCGCAGAGTCAGGGATGGACTTGAACTTTTGGTTCTCCTACGGAGTCAGTCCTGAGAGCTGGCTTTCCAGGTGTGCATCACCATGCTCAGTTTATGAAGCGCTGAGGATCAAACCCAGGCCTTCACACGTGCTAAGCAAACACTCGATCAAAGGTGACGCAGCTCTGGTTACTTTTGCTTTTCTGAAATTGTTATGATAGACATACACAGGTATTACAAAATGCACATACACAAGACAACTATGTTATCACTAGTGCATGCAAGCTAAGGGGACCACCACAGAAATATTTAATGAAGCACATAGCTATATAACTTGTGGTGTGGGGGTTGTGCTGGGAAATTTTCTTAAAGTGTATTATTCTCAGGCATAATTCAAAAGTTTGAAAGATGAACCTTGGAATGTTTTATGTCTTGGTTCTGCTCCTGACAATACTTCAGGACATTGTCATTTGAAGCCCCTGACTCAGATACGATGCTTGTCCTCCAGCTTAACCTGCTTAGCCTTTTCATCCAGACATACTTTAACCACATCTGACACTTTAAAGACAGCTCAAGCTAGGTCCAGTGTGGCATGTATACATTGCTTTACCTACTGGAGAGTATGAGACCAGAGGAATACTTCAGACCAGGGATTCGGGGCTAGCCTAGACAACACAGAGATCTTATTTTTTCAATTTATTAATTTTTTATTTTATGTGTATGAATGCTTTGGCTACATGTATGCACACCACATGTGTGCCCAGTGCTTACAAAGTTCAGAACAGGAGTCTCAGTCATCTGGACTTGCAGTCCATTGTGAGCCACCACATAGGTACTGGGAGCTAAAGTCATCTCCTCTTCAGAAGCAGCAAGTTCTCTTACATGATAAGCGAATTTTACATTTTCCAATGACATGTTTTTATTTGAAGATGCTATGGACATTTCATGACACACGTGTGTGGAGGTTCTGGTGACTGCAGACAAGCCACCAGCCTTGGTGGCAAACACAGTTACTTGCAAAGCCATTTTGTCAGCCTTAAAAAAATTTAAAAGCTCAGTTCCGGTGCCATAAAGTTTTGAAATAAGCTACAATAATGTTCACCATAACCTGAGAACACTATTGAATTTAAAGCATGTTTTCTCCACCTGGTCATGCATAAAGGATAGGTTCATTTTATAAAACAAATAAAAAATCACCGTTTTGATTTCATACTTTAAAAAATATTCATTCTTTAAAATATGCTTTAATGTTAATTGTTACTAATAGTATGCTTGGCTCACAGAAATAAAATAGGTTTATTAAGTTGCTAGTTGTTAAAAAAAACCTAAAGGTGTAATTGGATCAAGAAGTACAAGAAAAATTAATCTCAGCAAAATATCTCCTGGACTCAGTTTCTGAGCAATTGCCCTATAGGCTGTAATTATGAATAAAATACCCTTTGAAAAGACCTCATCAGAATCAGAGAGAAATGAGAACAATGGGGTAGGTATTACAAAAGATTGGTTCTTCTCAGATAATTGTTTTTAATAAAATGGTGAAAGTGTAGAAAACACCAGGCAACTATAATTAAGATAATAATCTATTGTTCTGCAGGAATATGTACCCTGTTGTCTCTTCTATCAGAAAGCAACAAAGAAAAGAAAGTAAGGGATGGATGAATACATGGGAAGGGTAGTTACGTGGTGAACTGTGGAGGGAATTGATTAATTTTCCCTTTATGGCAGAACCAGCCAATAATGAAGAGTGAATGTTGTGATGAATACAGACTCAAGAGAGTGTTCTCTTTGTATTTTACTTATTTCATTTCTGAGATGAATGCTGGGGACAAAAGCAAAGCCCTTGCTGTCCACTTGTGCCACATACCCAGCCACTAGAGCGCCCTGCTTTTCTTGAGGAAGCCAAGGCAATTAAAGGACTGCATCCAGATGATGGATAGTCTGTATCCATTTTCTATTCACTGATATGTATTTATTTATTCAAATGGTATTGAGGACAAAACCTCTGTTGTAGGCTGCTGAATTCTATTCTTACTCAGTAGCTTAGTGTTTGAAGCTATGCTTCATTTCTCCCAGCGATGTCTCTGTGAAGCTGGGTACAAATTGAATCATGGCAGTGATACAAATGTGTTCTCAAAATGAGGAGCAAGTAAGATAAGGAAGCTGAGTTGGGCAGTGGTGGTGCACTCCTTTAATCCCAGCACTTGGGAGGCAGAGACAGGCGGATTTCTGAGTTCGAGGCCAGCCTGGTCTACAGAGTGAGTTCCAGGACAGCCAGGGCTATACAGAAAAACTGTTTCAAAAAAAAAAAAAAAGACCAAAAAAGAAAAATAAGGAAGCTGAACAAAATCTGGTTTTTGTCATCATTTTTAAGATGATAAATATAAGAGTAATGTAAAACAAGCTGTTTCCCCAGTTGTGGGTTGGAGAGGACAGGACCAGCAATGTCCTAGAGTGCCTGTTTCCTTGTTTCTCTGGATCAGGACACAGCCAAGCTCTTCCCACAGGGCCTATTGAACAACATTCCTCTGCCCATCTCAGAGAGCCTGACTGCCACAACCCATTAGGCAGATAGGCCCGGCATGGGGGCCATGTGGGCCTGGACCATGATGTTAGGTTTTTCTGGGTATTATTTAATGCAATAATAGAGCTGGACAATACAGCATCAGTTTCCATCTGGATATTCCTCAACAGCACCACATGTTCAGTGCCCTCCTCTATCTGCTGTCGACAGAAAACAAGTTTCCATGTAGTTTTCCCACCTTAAAACACAACCTTTCGGTTACATAAGTTTGTGTTTCTATGGTGGTATATTCCAACTACACAAGAAGCTGAAACAGGAGAATTGCTATGAGTCCAAGGCCAGTTTGGGGTCTGAGATCTTGTCTAAAATGTCCTAAACAAGCCAAGTGTAGTGGCCCACATCTTTAATCCCAACACTCAGGAAGCAGAGGTAGACAGATTATAGTGAATTTGAGACTAGCCTGCTCTACAGTAAGTTTCAAGCCTGTTAGGGCTAAATGGTTAGACTTTATCTCAAAATAAATTCTAAATGATAATATAGATGAAAATACTCTAATGTTTCTAGATAAGCCCTCAAACAGCTTTATTTTCTAAACCAAAGAAAAGGATGGAGATGGGGATTGGAATTGACCATATCCCGGTACTGATGTTTCATTTCTATTAGCAGCAACATTTAAAGAAATGCTTCATTTGACATGTAAAAACAAAGGGGCTTTTTTCAAATCTTAAGAAATAAAAAGTGTGTAGATTGAGAGGCAAGAAAAAAAAACCTACAAGTTTTCAGGGCTTTTATGATGAATATTGATTTTACTTGTTTGTTTTGTTTATTTTTTGAGACAGGTTTTCTTTGTATAGCCTTGGCTGTCCTGGAGCTTTCTCTGTATATCATAGGCTAGCCTTGAACTCACAGATATCCACCTGCCTCTGCCTCCCAAGTGCTGGATTTAAAGGCATGTGTCATCACTACCTGGCATGAATATTTTTTAGCAGTATATTAGGATAAGTTTTCCTTCCCTCATCTCCTCCCAAATCCTCCCCACCTCCCACCTATCCCATGCCACACCTTCTTCCTCTCTCTCTTCAGAAAACAATCAGGCAAATATAAAACCAACACACACACACACACCTCACACGTGCACACACAGAAATGCACCCCGCCCCCTCCCCCTCCCCCCCAAAAAACCCCCACAAAACCAGAAACCATCATATGTAAGCAAAAGACCCATAAGGTTAAGGACAAAGCCTCCCAAAATACCACTGGGTTCATTTTGAGTTGGCTCTCTACTGTTAAGTGAGGGGTGTGTGTGCGGGGGGGGGGGGGGGGGCTCCCTTAAGTGTGGTTTGTTAACCCTGTAAGACTCCATTGGAGAAAACAAGTTTTTCCTTTGTGAGTAGTCCTCGATTGGAGCTAGTTACTTGGTTAGAGATGGGGCTCATGCCCACTTCTCTCTCTTGGTGCTGGTACCCCATCTAATTTTGAACTCTGCAGGCCCTGTGTATGCTGTCATCGTTCTGTGAGTTCATATGTGCATTGGTCCTGTTGTGTCTGAAAGGTCTGTTGCTCCTTGATGTTTTCCTTATCCTCCATTCCAATTGACTATTTTTTCTTGGATATTTTCTTTATTTACATTTCAAATGTTATCCTCTTTCCCAGTTTCCCCCCTCCCCTGGAAACCCCTACTCCCTCCCCGCCCCCCCCCCCCCCGCCACCCTGCATCTATGAGGGTGTTCCCCTACCCACCCACCCTCGAATTTTATTATACTAAGGAATCAAGCCAAGAGCCTCTCTGCCCATTGATGGCTCGACAAAACCATCCTCTGCTACATATGAGACTGGAGCCATGGCTCCCACCAAGTGTACTCCTAGATTGGTGGTTTAGTCCCTGGGAGCTCTGGGGCTTCTGGCTGGTTGATATTGTTGTTCTTCCTGTGGGGCTGCAAGCCCCTTCAACTCCTTCAGTTCTATCTCTAGCTCCTTCACTGGGGACTCTGTGCTCAGTCCAATGGTTGGCTATGAGCACCCATCTCTGTACTTGTCAGGCTCCTCTGGAGCAATGTTCTCTGAGCCCTGAAGGGAGAGGTTTGCTGAAAACATTGGTATTCCAAGGTCTCTCACTCTCTGCATGTTGTCTGGTTGTGGGTCTCTACATTTACTCCCAGCTATGTAAGGTAGAAGCTTCTCTGATGATGGCTGAGTAAGACTCTGGTTTATGCATATAGCAGAATGTTGTTAGGATTCATTGTAATGCTGGGTAGGATTTGGTTTCCCCCTAGGTCCATGGGCTATCTAGTCTTAGATTCAAAGACAGCAGTGCCCTTTCACATGCTAATGAGTTCCCTGGTGATTAGTTGTCCCTAGGAACTTGAGGATTGAAGCTAGATAACAGAAAGACTGGGACAAAATTACAAATTGAAACTTTCAGTTTAACCCCCTCAACCTCAGGGGAGAGAAGGGCTAAAGGTTGACCTGATTTTCAAGAGCTAAAGATTTAATTAACCACATTTCTATAATGAAGTTTTTATAAAGATCCCCCAAGAAAGATTCAGAGAACTTCCAGACAAATGAACAAGTAAAGGTTCCTGGAGTTTAGTACCCCTGAGAGGATAAGTGATCTCTGTACCTTTTCCAGCATCCACCCTGTTCATCTCTTCATCTGTGAACTTTGAGAAGGGCCTCGATAATAAACTGGTAAGCACAACTGTCTCCCTGAATTCTGTGAGCTGCTCTCCCAAGGCAATCAACATCCCAGGACGGCCTTGTGGGAAACCTGATTTACTATTACTCTACTCTCTTAGATGTTTTCAGAGGTTCAAACTTGAAATTGGCATCTAACAATGAAATTGACATTGAATTGGTTGGGCATGGACATCAGATTCTAAACCTATAAGCGCTGATGAAGAAGATCGTGTCACAGTTGGCTTGAATTAAAAGCCATCCAGCTATATCTGCTGCTGAGACATTCCTGAGCTAGTGACTACAGAGAAGTCCTCTGCGCTTTTGGTCATCAGAGCATCCAGTGGGAGTAGAGTAGGAGATAGAGAACTGGGCTTTGTGTCTTCCTCTCACTTGGTATCTCTTGGGCATTTCATTTCAGAATACAGATTCTCAGAGTGTCTCTTGGGAAAAGGGCTCTGGCTAACCCAGAAGGAAATTGTGACTTACATGATTTTTATTAAAGTACTCTGCAGCTTGTCCTTTCTGTGTCTGGGCCAGTGTGTGTTCTTTCTCTTTTCCAGTCAGTCAGCCACTAGAGTGTGCTTTCCAAACTGTAGAACTGCTGCGAAAATTCCTGACTCCCATCCACGGCAAGACTTGGGCTACAGTTTTCTATGTACTCCATGCTTGGGGCAAACTACAAACTAGTGGTGACCCACTTCCTCAGTCATGGCCATCTCTGTTTCCCTGAAGTCCTCTCTTTTTTTTTTTTGGTGGCATTTAGATTTTTTTTCTTTTTCCAATTTTTTACTAAGTATTTTCTTCATTTACATTTCAAATGTTACCCTGAAAGTTCCCTATACCAACCCCCCCCCGCCCTGCTCCCCTACCCATCCACTCACACTTCTTGGCCCTGGCATTCCCCTGTATTGGGGCATATAAAGTTTGTAAGACCAAGGGGCCTCTCTTCCCAATGATGGCCAACTAAGCCATCTTCTGCTACATATGCAGCTAGAGACACGAGCTCTGGGGGTATTGGTTAGTTCATATTGTTGTACCACCTATAGGGTTGCAGACCCATTCAGCTCCTTGGGTACTTTCTCTATCTCCTCCATTGGGGCCCTGTGTTCCATCCAATAGCTGACTGTGAGCCTCCACTTTTGTGTTTGCCAGGCACTGGCATAGCCTCACAAGAGACAGCTATACCCTGAAGTCCTCTTACATTGTGCTTTGCCACCACTCTGAGTGTTCAAATGGTTCCCACATCTGTCCCTGGCATTTTGGTGCTGTCTCTCTCCTCTCTCTAAGCATTTCTACCTTCCCTGATTTATTATAAGCCATACCACCCTCGTAGATGGATACAACTATCCCCCTAGGGCCTGAGGATATAGTTAGCATGCGTCTTTATCTTCTGCAAGGCCCTGGGTTCCAAATCAAAATTTCCACCTCCTCTCTGGAGCCTTCCTTCCCCTGTCTTCTCCTCAGAGCCCAAGCTCAGAATGAGTTTCTTAGATCCTGGATTCTCATCTAGTGTCGATACCTATTAGAAATAGCTGTGTAGATGGCATACGTCAAGCTCCTTAAAGTGGGTCACGTTTGTCATTCACAGTTGCTATAGCTTGGATCTTAAGTGTTTCCCCAAAGTCCATGTATTAAAGGTTTGGGATGCAGAGGAATATTTGTGAGGTGGAATTTTATGGAAGACACGTAAGCTGTTTGAGGAATGCCCCAGAAAAGGGCTCTAAAGCCCTGTCCTCTTCCTTTGCTCTTTGCTTTTTGCTTTTTAGATGAGGGAATCAGTGACCTCATTTATCTGTGCGTCCCCACCATATCAAAAGACCTAAAGCAAAAGGACGGAAAGGTCTGAAGCCTATATAACAACGAGCCACAAAGAAGATTCTTTTCTCTTTGTATGTTGCTTGTTTTACGTACATCATTATAGTAATGGAAACATGATTTACACAACAGTCCAGCTTTTCATCCTGTATACTATCCAGCACAGAGTGTGTGCTATAATATGACTCTATGAGGAAAGTGTTCGTCAATTTCCCCAAGCTATAGTTAAGAAAACCGAGGCACAGACTGAACTTGCCTGAGTGAAACATGGCTAAACAGGACTAGAGTGATCTTTTCTAATTTCAGAAACTTTGATCTAAGTATGCCACACAAACTTCTTGGGTTAAGAATGTAAGAATGTAACTGGCCCGAATTGTGAAGCATCTGCCATGTGTTATATGAGAAGTAGGACATAGGGGATTAGGAAATAGGGGGAAATGATAGATCGTTTCTTTTAGAGCAGGTAAGGTGGCATCTTATATGAACAAAAACATCTTAGCTTGTGGAAAGACTGTATGAAGACGAAATAATCGGAAATGGCTTGGAGGAAGGGCCGAGTTGGTGGCAACTAGAGTTGTCAAAGATCGGGGAAGCTAGGAAAGGCTGTGTCAAGCTCTAAATCTGCTCAGAGACAGTGATGAAGCCAACATTCTTTGATTGCCTAAAATTGGCTGTGCAGAGATGGATGGCAATGGAGACGCTTACTGCTGGAGAGAGAATATACTTTAAATTTAATGAGGACAACTCGAGAAGCCCTGCTGATTCCTGATTGATAAGTACTAAGGCGCCTCACTTAACTTGCAGGCACAGCTGTCTGCGCCGAGCTTTGGTGGTACTGGGCAGCGGCTCAGCCCACAGGGAGACAAAGTCCCTGCTTTCTTACAGGCTTTCACCTCCCGGACAGCAAGTGGAAGAAGGAGCAAGCCCACGGACCGGCAACACCCCAAAAGATTATTTTGTCCAAGGCAAATGTCGCCTATTGAATCCCCACCAGCCTGATTAGAAAGGATTATTCTGAAGGTCTGTGAAGTATCTGGTAACCAATCTTCCTGAGTTATTTTTGAATAGCTATTGAATGGATAATTTCCATACCCATTATCAAAATGATATGCTGGAGGTGAAATTTAGCTGTATTGTATTTGATCAGTAATTGCAGAAATGTTTCCCTCAGATTTAATGCCTTATTGGCAGCAGGTCTCCCTACAGGCGCAAAAGACTTTGGTATACTTTTGGGTTGACATAAATGCTTTATTATTGTAATATTTTTGTAGCAGTTGGGGGGGCAGGGTTTATTTGGGCATCTGAAGATGAACTGAAAGGTTTTTTTTTCTTCACCTCCTGAGAGTACCATTTGGCAACATACCATTTTCCATCAGCAAGAGCAAGTGAATAATATACATCCCGGATGCCCAAGACTGAGTGCTTCAGAGCCAAACTAGGTCCCCATTACCAGAAATAGATGGTCAAGGAAATGCAAGCTGAGACATTTGACTGTGGAAAGGTAACTTGACTCCTGAGGTTCACTTTTTGCTGCCACAGTGCAAGATTCTAGAACAGTTGCTGCCAATAGAAATAAAACATAAGCCATATTTTTTTTCTGTAACCCTATTCAACAAAAAAGGTAAAGGGCCTGGGGTTATGACTCAGTAGGGCCTGACTTCCATTGTCAGCATGGTAAAAACAAAACAACTGTGAAAGGGAATGGCTACAATGATTAATTTTAATAATATATTTTATTTAACCCAGCCTACCCAACTGCTATCATTGCATTATAAAATCAATACAAAATTATTAATGTCATAAGTCACTTTCTTTCATACTAGTTCTTCAAATTCTGGTGCATATTTTACCCTTATAGCACATTTCAGTTCCTGTCCCTACTGTTCACTTACCTAGTTAATTTGTCTTCTTGGCAACTCTTGGCTGCCTTTATTTCCCAGTGACTTGAAAGAGCTAGAATTTGGTCTGCATGTGGCTAGTGGCCATTGTATCACAGAGCACAGGTCTCGCTTGAGCTATGTAGCAGGAACTGAATTTTCAATTGTCTCTGACTTGAACTGGCTCTTATGCTCTGTTCTGCCCCTAGCCCAAGGAAAAGCTTAGAGTATCCATAACTTTTTTGCATAAAGGCCCTACCCCTACTCAGTGTCCCAGTTCTATGCAGACTCTGCCAAATCTAAAAATCAAAATTGCCTACTAATAGCCTGAGCTGGTGAGATTATATAGTAATGGTTTATGTAAAGAAAGAAAAAGACAGCCTTCCACATCACTTTCAGCAGGAAAAGAGAGTAGAAATCAGCTAGCATCAAGGTATTCATAGTATACTAAAATCCACCAAATTATCTTACTTTTCAACAGTGGATACAGTACCTGGCTAAGCTGAGCTTCCCAACAGTGTTTTTGAACAAAATCCTGGTATAATCAAAGCAAAGATGCCTTAATGGGTTGGTTCCATACCTCTACAATAGAATTCTGAACTGAATACTGTTGAAAATTGGCTGACAAAATTGATTTGCCGTGACTGAGGTCTACTTAGTTACATAATGATATTGTTGTAGTTCTGGTTATGATAGGTATGGGTCCACAGCTGCCTACCTAAGGTACACTGAAGGAATATTCATACCTGCAAATATTCATAGCCACGAGGTAGACTCCTCTACTTCAATGAGATGCAAATTGGATGTATGTAGACTGACTTGGCATTGACTTCTGTAAGGCACTGGATGCTTCATGTCTATGAAATCTGTCTCTTTGTCCATATGGTTTGTCTTAGTTACTTTCTATTGCTGTAAAGAGACATTATAAGCAAGGCAACTTATAAACAGAAGTTTATTGGGAGCTTGATTGATGTTTCAAAGGGTTAGCCAATGACCATCATAGTGGGGAACATGGCAGTAGGCAGGCAAGCAAGACACTGGAACAGTAGCTGAGAACTCACATCTTAATCCACAAGCTTGAGGGAAAGAGTCCTAATTGGAAATGATATGGGCTTTTGATACCTTGAAGCCTGACCCTAGTGACACAACTCCTCCAACAAGGCCACATCTACTTATCCTTCCCAAACAGTTTAACTGTGGAACAAGCATTCAAATATGAGCTGATGTAGACCATTGTCATTCAAACCACCACAGACCACCACAGGGGTCAATCACCAAAAATCAAAAATAATAATTTGCATATTAATGTCTCCCCTTCTTTCCTACCCAAGTCTAAAGCGGTAATAATGATCTGGCACCATTACTTCTGGTTGATATCAATTGACTTTTAAGTTACTGAAGAAGGAGAAGGACGAGAAAAAGGAAGAGGAGAAGAAATAATGGCTACTGATATTTCTTGTTACTCTTCTTCCTTGAATGTGAATCCAAGTAAGTCTCTAATATGCTGTGATTAAAGCAAGTGATTAGTTTTTAAAGTGAGCTACAAATATGAGCAAGTAAAAAACCCCAGTCAACCAGCTGATGGTTTGCTTGATGTAGTGTTTTCAATATGCTTGGCTCTTGGGAAGTGACCTTATTAGGAGGTGTGGCCTTGTTGGAGGAAGTGAGTCACTGTGGGGGTGGGCTTTGAGGTTCTATGGTCAAGCTCAGCTTAGTGTGGAAGAGACCATCCTCCTTGCTTCCTGAGGAAGACAATCTCTTCTGGTTGCCTTTGAATCAAGATATGGCACTCTCAGCTCCTCCACCACCATGTCTGCCTGGACACTGCCATGTCTCCTGCCATGATGATGGACTGCACTACTGAAACTGTAAACCTGCTCCAATTAAATGTTTGCCTTTATAAGAGTTGCCTTGGGGGGCTGGTGAGATGGCTCAGTGGGTAAGAGCACCCGACTGCTCTTCCGAAGGTCCAGAGTTCGAATCCCAGCAACCACATGGTGGCTCACAACCATCCGTAACAAGATCTGACTCCCTCTTCTGGTGTGTCTGAAGACAGCTACAGTGTACTTACATATAATAATAAAATAAATAAAATTTAAAAAAAAAAAAAAAAAAAAAAAAGAGTTGCCTTGGAGCCAGGTGTGGTGGCGCACGCCTTTAATCCCAGCGCTCAGGAGGCAGAGGCAGGCAAATTTCTGATTTCGAGGCCAGCCTGGTCTAGCATCTCTACACAGCAATGAAACCTTAACTATGATAGTTGGCATCAAGAGCTACTGGCTTTTTTTTTCCCAGTGAACTGGCTAAAGACCTTATATCTTGGTGTTTTCCCAATATCTTAGTTTCGTTTTAGTCTTTTGATCATTTTGTTTAAATGTCAGTTAAGGATATGGTGTTAGGAATTAAATAGAGAATAAGATATGGTTTCTGCTTCAAGTCACTCAAAGAACAATGAAGGAAAATAAATAAGCAAATTTGATATCCAAACATAAAACAGCAAGGGAGCATTCCAAGTGAGGGTTAAAGGTTAACTTTGCATGAAGTATGTGGGGTGAGAAAACTTTCTCTGAGGAGGAATGAAAAATAATAAACCACAAGGAGAAGAGGCTGATGAAGCAATCCAGAAATGAGATGCTGAGGCCTGAAAATATGAAGACATATGTTAAGGACAGAAGAGCAAAAAGATTTGTTTTCCTAGTTGACTGGTTAAAAAACAACAACTAGAGAAAAGAAGGACTTTCCCACCATGTTCAGGGTTTTGATAGAAGTGATTGGATGGCCAGACTGTGGTGGCACATGCCTTTAATCTCAGCACTGAGGAGGTAGAGGCAGACAGATTTCTGAGTTTGAGCCTGTCTGGTCTACAGAATGAGTTCCAGGACAGCCAGAGCTTTGCAGAGACTCTGTCTTGGGGGAAAAAAAAAAGGAGAGGAGAGGAGAGGAGAGGAGAGGAGAGGAGAGGAGAGGAGAGGAGAGGAGAGGAGAGGAGAGGAGAGGAGAGGAGAGGAGAGGAGAGGAGAGGAGAGGAGGAGGAAGAGGAAGAAGAGGAAGAGGAATGGGTAGAAAGTGGATGGATAGTGCATCATCCCTAAACATCAACCATCTGGCCAGGCAGTGGTGGTGCACGCCTTTAATCCCAGCACTTAAGAGGCAGAGGCAGGCAGATTTCTGAGTTACAGGCCAGCCTGGTCTACAGAGTGAGTTCCAGGGCAGCCAGAGAAACCCTGTCTCGTAAAACAAACAAACAAAAACCACCAAACAACAACAACAGCAACAAAAAAAAAAAAAAAAAACCAAAACCAAAAAACCTACATCAACCATCTGTGAAAAGAAACAAGTTAATGAGAAACACTAGGGAGGAAATGTGGTCCATACTCACCAGTTCCTAGGCCATCTCCAAGACAATCAGATTCCTAGTAAGCAGATGAACACACAGATATGGAGCTTGGGAGAAAGATCCAGACTTAGTGCTGATGTCTTTGATTTCCATACATTTGGCTTTAGAGCCATATACTGATTTTATGATTTTCTCCAAGAATCCTTAACCCATTTTTCATGACAAATTCAGCAGACAACATTTCATTCTGATACTCAGTGGGACCATCTGAAAAATCCTGGATTCAAGAAGTTTGGCCTATCTGCTTACCAGAATCGATTGGACATATGTTACAACATCCAACTAAGTTTTTTTCTTTTAGGAATTAATAAAGGGATAGAGAGATGGCTCAACATGTAGGAGCACTGAGTGTTTTTTCAAAGGTCTTGAGTTCAATTCCCAGCAACCACATGGTGGCTCACAACCATCTGTAATGGGATCTGATGCCCCCTTCTGGTGTGTCTGAAGACAGCTATAGTGTACTCCTGTTCATTAACTAAATACATATTTTTAAAAAAGAAATGTAGAAGAGTAAAAATAAATTATTTTTAAAAAGGAATTAATAGAGAAGTGTGGGCAATTCATGGTTGTAATCCAAGCACTTTGGAGGCAGAGGTGGTATCTTAGTTACTTTTCAGTTACTATAACGAAACACCAAGGTAACATAGAAAAGACTGTTATGTGAGTCTTATAGTTTGGGGGACTAGAATCCTTGACACCATGACAGGGCACATGGAAATAGGCAAGAAAGCATGGTTCTAGAGCAGTAGCTGAGAGCTTACATATTGAGACAACAACCAGAGGCAACTGGGAATGGTTTGAACTTTTTAAACCTCAGTGCTCACACCCCCTCCCCACCAGTGACATACCTCCTCCAACAAGGTCACACCTCCTAATCCTTCTCAAACAATTCCTCCAACTGGGGACCAAGTATTTAAGCTTATGAAGCTATGGGGTCCATTCTCATTCAAATCACCACACCAGGTGATCAGGATTTGGGGAGCAACCTGGGTTGTATAGCAAATTCCAGGCCAGCCTGGGCTGTTACTAGAGACATATATTGAGGAAGGAAGATCAGGAGTTCATTGTTTTTATAGCATGTTGGTAGGGGCAGGGAGTAAAAGGAAAGACGAGATCTTAAGAATAGGGCTCATCAGGTCTGGTTTTATCCCCAGCAATCAATCAGCCAATCAATCGATCAATCAATCAGTTTGTTTCAGAATCCTGAAAATGTGATCATGAATTGCTTTTGCATAATGATAAAATACCAGGACTCTTGATGTTTGTACCACATATTTCACATCCTGATTGTGACTAAAAATAGCTTGATATGCTGAGTGGCAAAGGAAACGTATAAGCCCATAAAATTCCCTTTGTAAAATGGGAAGCTATATAATTTGCTCTGCTAAAAGACACTGTCACCAGGCACTTCCACCTCATTGGAAATTAGTCCCAGCAGGTGAACTATTATGTTCCTACCATGGGCTGGAAGTGTTTTCAGTATGTGCTGGGAGACACCATTTCAAAGCTTGGAATTTATGTACAATAACATACCTGTAAACTTTACAAACCAAATGAACACGTTTAAGACATAATTTCAAATCTGTTTTTTTTTTCAGGAAACAAAAGAGAAGGCATGTTTTTATTATTTTTTTAAGTAGCTCCTCCTCCTCTGCATATATCAGTAGACTCTTCTTCCCACAACAATGTCTGGGGAAGAGATCAGCTGATATATTTTTAAAGTCCTCATGTCCTATTAGGAATTTTCAGAAGATGAATTTCATTTTCCCCTTTCTGTTATAAAACTTAGTAAAATACTATTAGCAAAGATGGTGTCTCCAATGTTGCTATGGTCATAAAATTTGTTATGTTTAGTTAATATGTTATAAATGAGTTCTAGTTTATAAGATGTATATTAAAACTAACCAGGTCAGAGCTGTCTAGACAGGTTCGTGTTTGTGTTTGTTTGTTTGTTTGTTTGTTCATTGTCTGAAAGGTAGCATCTACAGCTATAATTCTCAAAGCTCAATGTGTGTGTCCTGCAATCTTGTGAAGAGGTAGATTTCATGCATATTCTAGGTAGGGTTCCATTCCAAGCACTACAATAAAATACAAAGCATGATTCTGTAAGTCCCTGTTGTCTGAATCTGAGATTTCTGACAAGCTCCTGGGAAATTCTGATGCTCTCCATGCCCAGTCCCCAGTGCAGTCTTGCAGCAGTTGGGGCCTTAACCATGAATGGTATTTATCCATTCAGGAATGCAGAATGTCTTCCTTTACAGGATTCGGGACTCCTTTAGAAAATGGATCTGATTGTCCCTTTGTCTACTTCAATGGAGAACATTCATTTTGTGAAGGAAATACAGGGATTCATATACTGAGGATATATTTAAGTGCCAGGGACTGTGTTGGTCACTGTAATTCCAACAAATACTGTATAACGTGAGTCATATGTCCCCATTTTGCTAGGGTTTGTTACTTTTCTTGTTGCTGTGATAAAATGCCTGGCAAAAGCCAATAAAAGGAAAGGAGCGCTTGTTCTTGGAACACAGTTTGAGGATACAGTCCTGTAGCAGGAAAGTTACAATGGCAGGAACATGGGGTAGCTGATGACATTTCATTTGTGGGTGGCAAGCAGTCAGATGAGTGCTGGAATTCAGCTCCCTTTCTTGTTTTCATTGATTCTAGAACCCACACACATGTTCAGGACAGGCCTTTCCACCATAGTTGAGCTTTTCTGGAAGTACCCTCAGATACGTACACAGGTCTGTTTTCATGCTCATTCTAAACTAGTAGTTGACAATAAAATTTAACCATTAAAGCCAGTGACTTAAAAACAAAACAGGAGTTGGCGAGATGGCTCAGTGGTTAAGAGCGCCGACTGCTCTTCTGAAGGTCCTGAGTTCAAATCCCAGCAACCACATGGTGGCTCACAACCATCCGTAACGAAATCTGATGCCCTTTTCTGGAGTATATGAGGACAGCTACACTGTACTTACATATAATAAATAAATAAATCTTTAAAAAACAAAACAAACAAAACAAATCTAAAACAGTAAGACTTATTTATTTTTTATTTATTTGGCTTTAGAGACAAAACTAAGACCTCCTGTGTGTTAAGCTGGAACTTTCTCCATGAGCTGCCCCTGCCCCTTATCCAGTCCCAACATTCTATCATCTTCTTCCCAAGATTTCAGTCCTTTTTTTCCCCCCAAGACATGGCTTCTTTGTGTGGTTTGGACTGTCTTGGAACTCACTCTGTAGACTATACTGTCCTCAGAGATCCACCTGCTTCTGCCTCCTGAGTGCTAGGATTAAAGATGTGTGCCACCACCCCCTGGAAAGATTTCTGTAATTTTGTAGAGATCAAAAGAGCTATCTAATTTATCTCTTTGTCAAAGCATTGTCTGTGATTTTCGAAGAGAGAATGTAATTCAAACTGAAAATGTTTTCCCACATTTCACAAAACAGAATAGAGACCCACAGCAGTACAACATTGTATTTTATAGCTTGAAATATATTATTGTTCATTTTGTATCCCTGAAAAGGTAGCAATTGCCCTCAGTATTAGCCTGATGTCTCATCCTTAAACAGGAAACCAGGTATTAGTTCTAAACTGTGACTCCACTATGGCTGGCATTGGTCACCGATCCATGAGGAGGCCTCCAAACAAGGCCAATGCATCAGAGGTCTGATCAAAACAAAAGCAAGGAATGAGTTTGTAATCACCACTTTACTAGCCTACCACTAAGATGGCATGGAGACAAAAGGCATGAAGCACCTTCAAGAGACATTCAAAGAAAATGCATTTGCAATTAGTCATTGAATATAGCCTGCATTCTGTAAGAAAAAATATATTTATTTTTAAAAAATGATGCTGGGCAGTGGTGGTGTATGCCTTTAATCCCAGCACTTGGGAGGTAGAGGCAGGCAGATTTCTGAGTTCGAGGCCAGCCTGGTCTACAGAGTAAGTTCCAGGACAGCCAGGGCTACACAGAGAAACCCTGTCTCATAAAAACCAAAAGAATAAAAGAAAAAGAAAAAAGAAAAAGTAGAGAGAAGAAAGAAGACAGAAGCTATGCCCAACAATTCAGACCCACTTGGATTCTGCTGATTCTTGGAAACAGATCATTTCCTATTGCTTGCTGTTAAGGTACCTTATCAGAGATCCACAGTACGGCCAAAGCACTTCACCAAATGCCAGGTTCCCAGGCAGCAATGAGCACCTGATTCATGTTTTGTTTGGGGACATGAAGGAGAATGAAAAGAGTATGAGCCAAGCCCTGCTCCCAAGGAATACCATAATTTGGATATCCAATACATGCTAACGTATTGGTACCCAGGGTAATGCTATTAGAAAAATGATCATTAAGACTATGTTCTTAAAGGAGAAATAGAGAGATTCTGCTTCTTTCATTTTTCATTTCATTTTGTCATGTAATGAGTGGTTTTTCCCTACTAGGCTCATCTAACATAATGTGCCGTCTTCTTCAGCACAGGCCCAAAGTATCCAGGCCAACCAGTCATGGACTGGAACTCCTACAACTGTGAGCCAAAAAGCTCATTTCTATTGACAAGCTAATCCTCTTGGGTGTTTGTTACTGTGACAAAACATGAACTAATAAAAGGAGCTGGATGAATGATTCCAATGAGCTATAGCACAATACGGCCTAGGTGACAAATGCCAGGCAAATGGCATTGAAGATCAAGAAAAGAAATAATCTTATCTTGTTGGATATATCACTGAAAGGTTTCAGGGAAAATGGTACTTGAAGTGATTTTTAGTTTTCTAACTTCATATGTGTGTACACTACTGACATCATTTCTCCTCTCCTCCCTCCAACTCTTCCCATTTCTTCTCAAATCCATGACCTCTTGTCTTTACTTATTATTTCTACACTGATACACACACACACACATCTTTCTCTCTCTGTCTCTCTCTGTGTCTGTCTCTCTCTCTCTCTTCCTCTCTCTCTCTCTCTCTCTCTCTCTCTCTCTCTCACACACACACACACACACACACACACACACACACACACACACGCACAGAGTTATAGGCTCATCTCTGTGGGAAACTGAGTCTCCCTCTCTTGGCTGTCATTAATTGTCTCTACCTCTTCCTCTAGGTGCAGGGCTTGTGGGGTGTCTTCCATTTACATTAGCATGCCAACTGGTGTCATTGACCAGGTTTTGTTTAGGCGACTATATCATTGAGACTTCATGGATACAGCTCCTCTGTCATATATAGAAAGCACAATCTTTAATGGATGACATGGCCCTCTGGCTCTTACAATCTTTCCTCCCTCTCTTCCATGATGTTCCTGAGCCTTAGGTGGAGTAGTTGTACTGTAGATTGGGACTGGGCCCTTCCCCAGGGCCAGCTCTTCTCTGCATTTTGACCACTGTGGATTTCTGTCTGCTGCAGGAAGTTTCTTTGATGAGGGGTGTGAGCTGCACTGATCTGTAGATAATAGGATGGATATTTAGAATGCACTAGGAATTATGCTGGCTAAGCACAGCGGCAGTAGCACCTTCTCCTCTAGGTTCTGCAGTCTTAGCAGTAGAATAGGTAGAATTTCTATAATGGCCCTAAGGAGCTGGAGGTATACAGAGAAAAGTAGCATAAGCAATACAAAGCATGAAAATGGTTAAGGTTTCTGCACAAACTGATAAATGCATGACACATATATGTGGCCAGGCATGTCATTAGAATCCAAATCAAAAGACTCTAAATAGGGGGCTGAAGAGATGGCTTGGAGGTTAAGAGCACTGACTGTTCTTGCAGAGGTCCTGAGTTCAATTCCCAGCAACCACATGGTGGCTCACAACCATCTGTAATTGGATCTGATGACCTCTTCTGGTGTGTCTGAAAACAGCTACAGTGTACTCACATACATAAAATAAATAGATAAGTTTTTTTAAGTGAGAAAAAATGGCCTGGTAGTCCATTTCTGTCAAAAGATGATAAATAACCATTTCACTGGGAAGACCCATATTGCTAAAGAGTGATGTAATTATTTTTTGGAAGTCTAAATGATGCAAAAATTCCCCACTAAAATATCATGTAGCTTTACTTTAAAGCAAAAAAGCTGTATACCTAGCATTTTCTCATTGGTGTTCCTTCGTTTTTGCTCTCCCAGTCTCTCTCCATCTTTCAGTCTATCTCTCTCAGTCTTGCTCTCTCTGTCTCTGTCTCTCTGTCTCTCTCTGTCTCTGTCTCTCTCTGTCTCTCTGTCTCTCTCTGTCTCTCTGTCTCTGTCTGTCTGTCTGTCTGTCTCTCTCTCTCTCTCTCTCTCTCTCTCTCTCTCACACACACACACACACACACACACACACACACACACACACACAATACTCCTGTGTCACGGGTCACTCTTACCTTTCTCAATCAATGTTTCATGTAGCCAGTGATCAATTTCCTTAAAACTACATATTAGATTATTAGAGTCAGTTGTGTATTCTTCAAATATACAAAAGGTGCCTATACTCAAAATACAATCCTCAACCCCTGATATAGTCTATAAAGCCCTCTGTGTTGTGGACCTTGTTACTCATCCAGCTTATACTTTGTCTTTTGAGACAGTGCCTCAAGCATTCCAGGCGAGACTCAAAAACACTATAGAAGCAAGGATGCCCTTGAATTTCTAATCCTCCTGTCTTTACTTTCAAATGCCTGGGATTACTGGCCCATGCCACCAATATTTCAACAACACTCTCTCCTTTGCCCACTCATCTGTCAGCTACCTCACCCATCCTTCAATGCCTCTACCTGAGGAAATGACCTGTCTGCTAAGCCTGAAATACAATGTCCCCACCCCGTGTAGCCTACCCATGCCCTAGCTTATTGCTAATTCTGTCTCACTTTTTCCCTCACCTTGTGACTGACCTGTGTTCTTATTCAGGTACTATAAAAATTTTTATTTTAACAAGTGGGGCACATTTTCCCCAGCGATCTTATTTAGAACTTTAATGTAGAAAATAGATCAAAGTAGAGGCACTTTGGTTGAAATCGGGGTAGGTGTTCCTTCTGTCTGACCTTCCTCTTTCTCTGCACATCCTCTGAAGGAGTTCCAGAAAACCCAATTTGCAGATGTCATTCTAGTAATGTATGGTGGCTTAGTGACTTGTGCCTGTAGTCCGAGCCCTGGGGAGCCTAAGGGAGGACTGTTTCTTGAATTCTAGGCCACCTTGGGTCACAGTGAGTTCTAGGACAATGTCTGGTACAATGTAAGATCCTATGTTGAAAAGACAAAAAGAAAAAAAAGGAAAGGAAAAATATTCTAGCTAACTTGATACTTCTATGTCTTCTGGTGTGCTGGTAGCTCATGTACACCATCTTAGATTTCCTTTAAGACTTAATTCAAGTTAAAATCCTATCTAGATTGAAGGTCTAATCAAATATCACCTTTCCCATTAATTTTTCTTTGGTCTCAGCAGATAGGAATTTTCTTTCTTCTGAACATTGTTTAAATCTCTTTATTTATGTGCTTATTTACTTGCTAATTTACTCATTCATTCAACCATTTGGTGTTTTGAGACCAGGTTTCTCTGCAACCCCTGGCTGTCCTGGAATTTACTCTGTAGATCAGACTAGCCTAGAATGGAGAGGTTCACCTGCCTCTGCCTCCCAAGTGCTGGGATTAAAGTTAAATTTTTTTTTATGGAATTTACTTCTTTGTTTTCTGTATTAGGAACATCATTTATGGTTGTTGCTGTTGTTTGTGGTGGTGGTGGTGTTCTTGAGACACGGGCTTGTTTGTAGCCCTGGCTAGCCTGGAACTCACTACATAAATCAAATTGGCCTCAAAATTATGATCTTCCTACCTCAACCTACCAAGTACCAAAATTAGAGTAAGGCACAGATATTTCTGGCTTCAGGGGGTTTCATTTTATAAACTAGTATTTGTTGAAGGCTGAAAACTCCTAAGGATGTAGTTGATTGGCCAGGGACTAATTTCTAAGTGCCACTTCAGTGCTCCTAGCAGTGTGTGCTACATAGCAGGTGCTCAGTACACCACCTTTGTTCATTGGATCCATAGGGAAGTTTCCTACGTTATATGACACTGAACACATTTTATAGTTGAGCTTATTTAGCATCTTTCTTCCTTTCTTTCTTTTTTCTTTCTTAATTTCTTTTTTTTTCTTGTTATAAAAACAGACAATGCATCCTGTCCCCTGTGGTTCCTGAAGACTTCAGTAAGCTGCCAAATAGCATTATTGAATTTATGATTGGATTAATGAAAAGCTTGTAGCAAAATTATCCTAGTGAGGAAATGATCCTTTCGGGGACTTCAATTTCAACTGGTGAGACAACATTAGTTTTAAATGAAAGAAAACCTCTCATTGTGCAGACTTAGCACAGCTGATAATCACGCCAGAAGGAGCTTGTCCCAGGGTGCCCCGCAGTAGATGCAAATAAGAAGACACTTTTCCTAGCAAACTGAAGAAAAGGGAAGCATGTCGTGCGACTTTAGAAAAGCTGGTCCTCTTCTTGAGGCCTCCATTTCTCAGGTTTGCAGTATATTAAAGCATTTTCATTGCAATGCCCTCCAAGTCTCCCTCTAGACGATATCATCTGTGATTTTCGCACATTAGAAGCAGAACACTTATTTCCACTGGACAGGGTCCCAGCCTGGTACTCCTCTCTAGCACCTGGCATTAAGTCACGATTTTTCCTACGGGGCAGCCCTCCAGAAACCCTGCTGGCTAGAAGGGCTATAGCTAGTTCAGAGCTTGTCATTTGCCAATAATCCATTGGATACATTTCCATGGTAAAATAAACTCCCTACTGGAGATCTGTCCAGCAAACAAAACCTAAGTTGTCAATCAATTCTATTGGACAAATCATCACTCTTGCCTGCAAACATTGATGTGTTTAAAAAGGAATGAAACCACCAGCCACTGTCTATACATGATTTTTTTACTTACAACCTGGTTGTCCCCACCCGAAAAAGTGTAGTAATCATAGAAGTGGCTAATTCCATGGCAACTGCACCTCTCTCCAATTCTGTGTTTTGGCTTGGAGGGGCAGCTGTCATCCACTTCTAAGTGGGAATAAGTATACCCTCGAGTTTCCCCAACATGGTTGGAAGGAATCCTTTTGTGAGTCCCTTTCCCGAAAGCACTAGTGTGAGTTAGGTGGAAGTAATGACTTGTTAATTAGCATTCTGAAGGTATACCACCACTGCTGCTGGAAGAATAAGAAGGTTCCTACTCAAACAGGAAAGCAAAACGGAGACACGGATTTGAAATAGGGCTTCATCAATAATTAGCTGTATGCAGCTGGAGAAATGGCTTATGTGTTAACACTTGTTCATGCAGAGGACCTGCATTTGATACCCAGCACTCACATGGTGGCTCACAACCATTATTAACTCCAGTTCTGGGGTATCAGAAACCCTCTCTGACCTCCACAGGCACTTGACAAGCACATGGTGCAGGCAAAATACTCATACACATAAAATAGTCTGAAATGTGTTTTAAATAGTTAGCTGGGTAAATCAGGTCCAATGAACTGTTGTGAAATGTTGTGAATGATGATAATACCCTCCCCAAAGATCTGATACTTGCAGTAAAAAGCTTAGAAAAGTACCTCACATAAAATGGATCTTTACTTGCCTAGCATGTGTAAGGTCCTGAATTCCATCCTTAGTACCAGAAATAAGTAAATGAATGCTGTCTGTTACCTCCCAAAACTCAACAGTAAGACCCTATAGTAGAAGACATCACATGTGTGAGTCAGAAAACATGAAAATCTCAAACTGATACTCACTGGAAGCCTCATCCCAACTTCTTAGCTTTAATAGCACTAGAAGACACTAGACACACTACCAAAGAAGAAAAGGAACTGTCTCTCTTTATTTAGCTGTGATCCTTGTGAGTCACAATAACATCTGGCCTTGTAAGACACACCCACTGGTGCAATAGTGGTATGAACATTATGGGAGTAACCAACCATTATCTGATAGAATTTGAGTGCTGATCCACAAGATGAGACTCACACACACAACACCATTGTCAGACCAAGAAGCTGAGTCTAAATAGGACACAAACCCTAAGGAAGAACTGAGTATTATTATTCTACTAAATGGACATATATTAAACCAACTACTAATAACTTATGATTATACCAATTGATCATGCACTTTCCAATCCTCATCAAAAAGCTTCTATTTGCAGTTGATGATGATTAATAATACAGAGATACATGACTGGCCAAAGAGCATAGAATAAGAGAATGTGGAATGCCTAAATCACATCCCTTCCTTCCAAGGTTCAGACATCTTTGCAGAAGAGGGACCAGAAAGACTATAAGAAGACAGAAGTGTGTAGGCATGAGGTTCCACTCGAGTTAAAGAGCTATTGGCAATTGAAAGGTTCTTGGAAAAGGGGGAGTCAGTTTTCTTTAAAAGTGTGATTCCTCATAAGTAAACAAAGCTACACTGGAAGGCCACACACACACATTCAAGAATATTCAGGCAGAACAAACAATACTTGATTGGTTGAAAAGGATACAGATTTGGTTAAGTAGGAAAGGGGTATATAGGTCTGGGAAGGATTGTGGGGAGTTTGAAAATTATCAAGCATATTTATGAAATGCTCAAAGAACTAATAATTATTTTAATATAAAGTAAGTAAATAAAAACATAAATCTCTAACAAATATCAGTTCCTGTCATTATTTCTGCTAGTAATGCTTTCTGAGTATATTTAGGCTTCACTAATTCTAAACAAGATGCTACTGAGCAATAGTTAAAAATTAGACACCTATTAATAATCA
This sequence comes from Mus musculus, assembly GCF_000001635.26. Lineage (NCBI taxonomy): Eukaryota > Metazoa > Chordata > Mammalia > Rodentia > Muridae > Mus > Mus musculus. The sequence goes on from NC_000086.7 coordinate 57,984,656, forward strand.
TCATGATATTTCAATTATATTTATTTTGGGTTTAATATGCATCTAATGTTATATGTATTTTACCTTAATTTCCAAAACAATCCTATGAAATATACATTATTGTTACTATTTGTTATCACTGGTTTACAGAAACAAAGGTTATAAAGTTACCCAGTTCTCACGTGGCAAAACTGGAGCACAATCCCAAGCCTTGTGGCTCTAAAGCCTTCCTTTGAACCCCACAGCTCCACTACCTTCACAGAATTAACTGTAGAGTATGTGAATAGAAGTGCAGTTCTTGGTTGTCATGATCCTTCCAGTCACTTACTCTCCTATAACAAATGACCAATAGTTAGTTATAATTAGCACATTATTCATGAGAAATAGTTTGAGGCAAATTGGTGCCATGAGAGGTAGAAACTGGCAAGAAATGTTCATTTTCCTTGAGGATAAGACAAACATTTTTTCGTGTGTGTGTGTGTGTGTGTGTGTGTGTGTGCGTGTGCACGTGTGTGTGTGTGTGTGCGTGTGTTTATATGTGTTCATGTGCATGTGTGTGCATGTGTGTATGTGTGTTTATACGTGTGTGTATGTGTATGTGCGTGTGTTTGTCCATGTGTTCAGGCTGGAGATGAAACAAAGGGCTTCCCACATGTGAAGCAAGGATCTGTCACTGCAGCATACCCTTTTCTTCTGCTTTAATTCAATGTGATTTGGCTTATTCACCTTCTCTCCTGTTTGAGATAGACTTTAGCTCGAGATATACAAGAGCAATGTTTTTTATGAAAAAGGATTCTTACCTCATGCTTAAGATATGCTCATGAACATGTTTTTCAAAATGTTGTGACATCACTTCATTATCTTTCTAATCCACCTCCCCTCAAAAGCAATTTCAAATGTCTGCTCCGTTCTTTTGGAAGGAGAGAAATCAAAGAAGCTACATTATTATTCAGAGTGTGATTACATCATGCTAAGTGCCTAACATAATATTGAGTGGACAGTGCTGTGTGGCATTGGTTCGCCTTGCCAACAGGGGTGAGTTTTGTGGGTTTTCTTTGTCATTTTTATTACACTCAATTATTTGTGTGTGTGTGTGTGTGTGTGTGTACACATGTACATATCATGGCATGTGTTGTAGCATGTTATCATGTGCATTTTGTAGATTTTTTTATAAAGTAGGAGTCTGAAGATTTTAGAAAATAACAGACAGGGTCTTTGTACTGCATACTACATTTTTGAGGTTCTGCATCTGGGCTTCCTTTAACAAAGGAAGAAGAGACTCTGAAGGACCAAGAAAGAATGTCCACCAGAACCTGAGTCCTGTTCATACTACTCCTAGTCCGAAGAGAACAGAGATATTTGAATTTGTTGTTTTTCTCTCAAAAAAAACCCTCTTCAAAGACCTGATTGTTTATTTCCTCCTCTTTATTTCCATCTTCTCAAAAGCAAACAGTGATGCTGCTAGTGGAAGTACCCCTAGGTCTGACCTGTGACCTAAATGGGGCTGCTTGTGCAGTTTTGATAAATTTTCTACATGAGAGCCGAGACAGCTACTTGACTGTGCATGAACCTTCCTGTGGTAAGGAATGAAACCAAAGGTAGGGAAAGAAAAGGCTGAATAGTTGGGTACTCTTTCCATCGAGCCTAGTTCCATCCTGGAATTCCAAAGATTATAAAACTTGCAATTCCAATTTGACCTTTCAATTTGTTGTGAATATGCAGTTACCAAATGAGGAAGAATCTATTGTATTTACCAACATGTCAGTTTTTCTAGGCAAAGCCTTTCCCAGCCTCACAAATGTTACACCATGGAAGAAATGCTGCAGCAGAAGATAGATGAACTTGCCAACTTGCGTAAGGGCAAGCAGGCAAAAAGCACAATCGTCTTTCTTCCACGTGCTTTCCCATGTGCTTTATTTAGGCTGCTAGCAAAAGGGGTCGCCCGGATTTAGGGTGGCTCTTCCCATCTCAAAATGATCCAATCAAGAAAATAAATCACAGACCTGCCTGGCTGTTTGAGTTTTAGTTGATTGCAAATGTAGTCAAGTTGACAACCAAGATTACCCACCACATACATCTGCCTCCCACGGAGCCACCTAAGACAATTTCTTCTTTTGGGAAGCAGTTCAAATCCTTCCTCTCCCAGTTATTCCTTTCAAAGTACACGAACCAGATTGGTTTTTTTTTCTCCTCTCTTCCTCTCATGCTGCTTTTTCTTCAGACCTCTGTGGTCATGTCTGTGCATGTTCTGTCTATCTTCTCCAGGTGATTTTGACTGAAGAACACAATTCATCCATCTACCTGCCTCTCAGTATCCTGCCCAAACCCCATAGCTAGAAATACTTGTTAAGAATTTTCTATGAGGAGCGAGAAATGAGAGATGATTTCTTTCTTTTGTCATTATTGGCATTGTTCTTTAATGGGAATTTTCCAACCCATACAAAGTAATGAACAGTATACAATAAGTTTCCAAAGGCACCTCTCCTGGCTGCAGCAATGATGAGCTCATAGCAGTCTTGTTTCATCTATATCAGCAGCTCAACTCAATATCCTGTATATCAGATATTTACATTGTGATTCATAGCAGTAGCAAAAAATAGAGTCATGAAGTAGCAACAAAAATAATGTTATGGTTGGGGGTCACCACAACATAAGGAACTGTAGTGAGGGGTCACAGTATTAGGAAAGTTGAGAACCTCTGCTCTATATATTCTCTCACTCTCCTGGACTCAGGCCCCAAACAGCATACCATTTTGACTCTAATTATTGAAGTATGAGAGACAAGAGTTTGTGGATTATGGAGCTGATGCTATCAAGCCCAGCTGAGCTACTGCTCGAAAGTGACAAGGCCTGAGCAGAATTCATTCTGGCAGCTGCAAAGGCTTGCGGGACAGGGGCTCATGCAAGCTGGTAGCCTGTATGTGAGCAGGAAAGGCAGTCTCTCTCCTTCCCACTGTGATCCCCAGTGGCAAGGAGCTGGGGCAGCGTGGGGCCCATGGCTGTGGTTTCTCACTAAGCTGGTCATCTTTCTTTGCTCACTTCAAACCCTGTACTTAGTGGTTTTAGACACCTTTGTGCACATCCATACTGACTTGTCTTAATTCTGTCAAAGCCTTCTCCCTCTCCCCTGGAGCTGTCTGGGAATTCTGGTTCATTGTTGCTGGTCGTTTTTTACTTCCTTTGTGCTTAACTTGTTGAAATACGAAAGGGGTTGGACAGTGTCAGACAATATGGCCCCCGTCACGCTGCATTTTACATTGAAATCATCTTTAAGGGCTTTGCTCCTTGACACAGATGGTCTCCATATCCTAGGAGATGGTCTTTTGGCACGAAAATGAAAAAGCTGTGTCCCCTGGGAATCAAGAAACTTGGCGAGTTTATTCTGGCTCAAGTCAAACGGACACATCATTGTCCTAGGGGCTGGCTTCTTCATTTTCCCTCCTACAGCAAGCATTTTTGACTCTGCTTGTTAAATACATGTATGAGTGTACGTTCTTATTTCTTAATAGCCTTAATCATACGAAAGCCGCTCCCTTGTCCTAGAACAGACACTGGCCGTTACCTTCAATGCTCCCCCACTCAGAGTCACCTTGCCTCAATCCTTCCCTGTTTCCCCAAGGTCTTCTATGTGAAAGCATCTGTCTTCTCACAAGCTGCTGCAAATTACTGTGTTCACCCACACTACTCCAGGGCTGCCACCTCTTGGAAGCCTCACTTCTTTTTTTTTTTTCCCTGTAGGGTAAGGCTGGGATCACCTTCTTCTGTAGCCCCTTTAACTTAGGGACTGTTTCAGCAATGAATACCTCTGCACAGCAGGGAGCATAAATAAATGTACCATTACCCTGCCAGTGTCTTTTTCTGACTTGCTTTATACTTCGATGGTTCTGGTTCTGCTTAAATAGCCCATCACTGTGTTCAAGTCCCAGTGGCTCTTGATTTTATATCTCCCTTATGATTTTTTCCACCCACTGGGCCAGACTGACATTTGATTTTCCTGGAAAATACTTCTTTTCTATTTCGTGGATGCATTCCATATTTGTCCTTCGTAGCAAATGTTAAACCTTCATCTATTCTCTAATTGCAGAGGTAAATGTGTAACTAATTCTGTTCTTTCCCACTGTTAATAAATTTAAAAAGAAACCACCTAGGATGATTGGAGTAACAATTTAAGGAAGACCATCCTATCTTTCTGCACTGGTCTCTGTTCCTTCATGTGTGGGGATATAACTTATTTTAGTAAAGCTAACTTATTTTATTTTAGCTGCCCAAGGCTCTGGATTCAACAAAAAGTAAGCATGCCTACCATATCACTATTAGAAAAGAACTATGGGCACCATGGCCATCAATAAAAGGATGGCTAAACAAATTGTAGCCTATTTGCCCAATGAAAACTTCATAGCAATAAATAGGACTGAACTAAAGCTACATGCCACAAAAGTATGTATCTCAAAAACCTAATATTGGGCTTGGGAGATGCCACAGTTGATAAAGTACTTGCTGCATTAAGTATAAGGGCCTTAGTTCAGACCCTAGGCTTGGTACCATGTGTCTATAATTCTAGTGTAGGATGGAGAAGGCAGAGACAGGCAGATTCTTGGAATGTGGAAACAGCATAGATTTTCACCAACTGATTAAAGGATAGTGAAACTGTGATACATATACACAATGAGAATTTTATGCAGTTATAAAGGAAAACAAACTCATGAAAAATTGTTCATAAATGGGTGGAACTAGAAAAAGTCATGCCCACTGAAGTAGCCCAGACCCAAAAAGACAAATGACACATGTTTAGTGTCATACGTGAATCCTAGCTTCAAATCCTTAGAAATGTGTGATTAGTGCTCACTTCGGCAGCACATATATTAAAATTGTAACCATACAGAGAAGATTAGCATGGACCCTGTGCAAGGATGACATGTAAATTCGTAAAGCGTTCCATATTTTTGAGCTTGTGTCTCTAGCTGCATATGTAGCAGAAGATGGCCTAGCTGGCCATCACGGGGAAGAGAGGCCCCTTGGTCTTGCAAACTTTATATGCCCCAGTACAGGGGAACGCCAGGGCCAAGAAGTGGGAGTGGGTGGGTAGGGGAGAAGGGCGGGGGGAGGGTATAGGGGACTTTTGGGATAGCATTTGAAATGTAAATGAAGAAAATATCTAATAAAAATTAAAAAAAGAAATGTGTGATTAGCTTGGAATATCTATAGGAGCCAGTTGAATGGGACCAATGACACAGCAAGAGATTTTTAAGTGTAATTATTGATCTTATATGGAGATACATAAGGCTTCTTGGCACTATATTGCTATTAAATAAAGAGCCCAGTTTAAGTGTGAGATAGCACCCTTTAAGTTGTTGGCCCAAAGTGATGGTGCCATAAACTCCTTTAAAAAGGGAATATTAGCCGGGCGTGGTGGCGCACACCTTTAATCCCAGCAGTTGGGAGGCAGAGGCGGGCGGATTTATGAGTTCGAGGCCAGCCTGGTCTACAAAGTGAGTTCCAGGACAGCCAGGGCTAAACAGAGAAACCCTGTCTCGAAAAAATAACCAAAAAAAAAAAAAAAAGGGAATATTGCCACTTATCGTAGTGTACTTTCTGTTGCTGTAATAAAACACCATGACCAAAAGCAACTAGGAGAGGAAAGGGTCATTGCAGCTTACAGCTTACAGTCTACCATAAAGGGAAGTCAGGGCAGGAATTCAAGGCAGGAACCTGAAGGCAGGAACTAATGCAGAAGGCACTCAGGGTGATGCTTGCTGGTTTATTCTGCATGGCTCACTTACCTTGCTCAGGTGCAGCACTGCCCATGGTGAGTTAGGCCCTCCCCATACCAATCATCCATTAAGAAACTGTTCCTGCAAACTTGCCTACAAGCCTATTTTTATGGAAGTATTTTCTCAATTGAGACTTCTCCTTCCTCAATAACCCTAGCTTGTATTAAGTTGATTAAAAAAAAAAAAAGAAGAAGAAGAAGAAGAAGGGTGGGGGTACTGATGAGATGGCTCAGCAGTTAAGAGCACTGAGTGCTCTCCTAATGGTCCTGAGTTCAAATCCCAGCAACCACATAGTGGCTCACAACCATCCATAATGAGATCTGATGCCTTCTTCTGGTGTGTCTGAAAACAGCTACAGTGTACTTACATATAATAGTAATAATAAAAATGATGATAATAAAAAGAATGAACACCACTGTCTTAGTTATGGTTTCCATTTCTGTGAAAAGACACCATGACCAAGGCAATTCATATAAAGGAAACATTTAATTAGGGATGGCTTATAGGTTCAGAAGTTTAGTCCATTATCATCATGGTGGGAAGCATAGCAGCATCCAGGTAGATGTGCTGTTGGAGGAGATAAAAGTTCTATATCTTGATCTGAAGGCAGCCAGGAAGAGTGTTTCTTCCACCCTGGGCAGAGCTTCAGCATAGGACCTAAAACCCACCCCTACAGTGGCTCACTTCTTCCAACAGAGCCACACCTACACCAACAAGACCATACCTCCTAATAGTGCCACTTCCCATGGGCCAAGCATATTCAAACCACCATACCCACTGTTCTTGGTTACCCATCAGAACATGTTGGTAAGCTCCTGTTGTTGAACATACCACACATGTGAGTCAGGACATGGAAGAAATCGAATTGGAACTGAAATTGGACGTTTCTTCCATAGTAGCTAGCTTTCATGAGCTGGAAGATGTTAAACAGGCTCCTTGGGGAGAAAAGTCATCAAAAGCCTTACCCAGCTGTGAGCATGCAAGCTACAGTGATGAACAGCCTGGCAAGATGTGTGCATTGGTGCAATAGAGGCAAGAATGGGATAACCAACTGCTTTCTGACCATGTTTAATGCCCACTTCACAAAACAGAATCTACGCCTGGTACTGTAAAGAAAAATCTGTAGCTGAGGAAGATATAAAACCTTGGGAAATATATTCTACTATTGCTTTGCTGAATGGACACAAGATCTAACTGCTTTCTAAATGTTTATCTACACACCCACGAATTATGCAGCTCTCAACCACCATCTGATATATGCTTTTTTTCAGTGGGTAGTGATTGATTCAGGTACTCACAGCTGGTCAGAGTACAGAGAATGAGGCTCAGCCCCTGAATTGGACATCTATGCCACATCCTCTCCCCCACAGGCTTCAGGAAACTTTGCATAATATATAGGACAGAAAGGTCCTAAGATCCAGAGGCTGGGAAGGGCTGCTACAAAACACTATATTCTGGACATGGTAAGGCTATTGCACCCATGAATTCACAGTGAGTGTGTTTTCCTACACAAGGTCAACTCATCAGAATTCTAACATAGATGGAGAAGAGCTCACTAGTCCCACACTTAGCTGAAAAGCTTTGACTGTTGAAAACTTCAGGGATAGGAGCATCCCATTCGTTTGGGAAGTGGTCCCTAGTAGGTTACCCATGCTCCAGTGGGTGACTCTATACTCTACTGTGTTTGACCGCTACTGGATGGACTTGGTAGGTTATGAGAAGAGGACATAAATTTGGGAGGGCCTATGGCATGAGAGGGGATCTGAGAGGAGTTGGAGGGCTAGAAGTAAACATATGAAATTCCCCCAAATAATCAAATATATTTTTAAAGCAAAAGCATGTTCTATGAAACTCTGCCCACCTAGTATGTTTGGAAGTGTTTTAGTTCCCTAGTTATGGGGGAGAGACCACTCCAACACTTAATAGTGTCCAACTATCACCACTGGATCCATTTGAGGCTTTTTACTTGAGCTTGGCTTCATCTGGGTGGGTCTTTTCCTTCTCCAGGTCTGGTCATGGTCCTCTGTGCAGCTGTACAGTGGGAGTTAGAACAGGTAGCAACAGGTGTGGCTTACACGCTACCACAACTTGAGTCTCTTTCTCTCTCAAGCAGTCTCAGATGTTCTCCCCATCTCTATAGATTCCTTTTGTCCTGAAACGTGTCCCATATGAAGGCATAAAACTCCCAAGAGCACTAAAACAGAAATCCAGGCTATTGTCTGGATCCATCACAAAGGTGCCTTTCTATTCTATCTCCTCCACCTCAAACAGGGGTACTCTTCTATTATTGCCCTACTCACTCTAAACAGAGGTGCCCTACTTTTATAGTCCCCTCTAACCAAGCCCACACCCAAAACAGGAGTGTCCCTCTATTGTAGTTCCCTGACACCCAACAGAGGTGCCTTTCTATTCTAGCCCCACTGTGCAAACAAAGGTTCCTTCTATTTGTTTTCCCCTGACCCCAAACAGAGGTGCCCTTCTTTTCTAGTCTCCACACTGCAAACAAAGGTACCCTTCTATTCTAGCCCCCAGTCCGAAGCAGAGGTGGTGGCCTTCTTTTATAGCCTTTCCAGTTGAAAACAGAGGTGTTCTTCTATTGCAATCTCCTGTGTCACTGAAGACTGTACTTAGAGGTTTCAGATACCACACACAGGCCATACCACTCCAGAAACTCTCATCTCTCCACACCAAGGCTCATTTATAAACCTCTCTTAATAGAGCTCTTTCAGTCTCGCACACATATACCATATGACTTCTGGATATAAGACACTATGCTGCTTTCTGGGAACGTTTGAATGGATCAAAATTATTTGGGTCATTGAAAAGTTAACAATGTATCTATCAAGGAGGTTAGAATCTATGCTTCTAGATATTAAACAAATGAGTTCAGAGTGATATCAATAGGGCTTGGTGGTTTCCCAAGAGCCATGTGGCCTAACAGATACTTGTTCATTAAGAAGTGCCTGGTTAGCTGGGCATGGTGGCACAGGCCTTCAATCCCAGCACTTGGGAGGCAGAGGCAGGCGGATTTTGAGTTCGAGGCCATCCTGGTCTACAGAGTGAGTTCCAGGACAGCCAGGGCTACACAGAGAAACCCTGTCTCAAAAAGAAGAAGAAGAAGAAGAAGAAGAAGAAGAAGAAGAAGAAGAAGAAGAAGAAGAAGAAGAAGAAGAAGAAGAAGAAGAAGAAGAAGAAGAGGAGGAGGAGGAGGAGGAGGAGGAGGAGGCGGCGGCGGCCTCTGGTCACCCTACACAGGCCTTCAATCCCAGCACTTGGGAGGCAGAGGCAGGCGGATTTTGAGTTCGAGGCCATCCTGGTCTACAGAGTGAGTTCCAGGACAGCCAGGGCTACACAGAGAAACCCTGTCTCAAAAAGAAGAAGAAGAAGAAGAAGAAGAAGAAGAAGAAGAAGAAGAAGGAGGAGGAGGAGGAGGCGGCGGCGGCGGCCTCTGGTCACCCTAACAAGGTATAACTTTTGTAAGAATTGAAAGTTGTTACCACTATGTGGCTTTATGTTGTAAGGGTTAATATTGCCAACTTGGTAGGATTTAGTTCACCATGAAAATAAACCTCTAAGTATGTTTATGAGAGAATGTTTCGATTAGGTTAATTGAAGACAATAGAGCCACCCAAATGTAGGTAATCCCATCGATTGGATAATCGACTAGGGTTTAAATTGAATTAAAAAAAAAGAAAAAAGAAAAGAAAAAGAACATGGGCTAAGGAGTAGCACTCATCTCTCCCAAGACTGCAAATGAAATGTGGCCCACTGTCTCATGCTGCTTCCTCTTGACTTCCCTGTCATGATGGACTGTACCTGGAAGCTGCACAGCCTAAAGTAAACGGTCCCTTCCTTAAACTGCTTTCTTGGGCATCTTGTCACAACAGCATGAAAAGTAAGAAAATTACGTAGATATATTTTTCATATTTATACTTAAGTAGTTATGGATTTAGTATTTATATTTATGTATAAGACCTTTGTCTTGTAAGACCTACAACCACTTATTCTCCTATTAATAATAATCACCAAAGACACGTGCACTTATTTTTTGAGCAAGGACTCTTTAATGGGTATTAGATTTTGCAAATACATTGGAGAATCTTGCAATGTTGCCTGCATCAGATATAATTGTGCACACTACTTTGCAGTTGGACCTGTGGAGGCAGAACCATCCAGCTCATATTTATTGTTTACTATGACCCCTGCATTGTCTTCAAAACAAACACACACGCCATCTTTTCTTCAAGATGATTCTCTTTGAATTGCCACTGCTGTGTGCAGGGTTTTTTTTTTTCCTTATCTCTTCTGACTTTCTTCACTGTGGCCATCACCAGGTCACCCACACCAGGAGCAGGAAGTCAGCTGTCCCTTGATTCCCTTCGAAGGCATGACATACAAACTTTGGCTCCTATATTTGTCAACATGGTTGATCACAAACCCTACCAAAAGACCTGGAAATCTGGAATTTTACTCAAGAAGATGTGCTAAGTCCTTGCTTAGAGATCTTGAGCACCCTAAAAGTAAAGACATTCCCCTTTTTGCTTTTTGATAGTCCTGGGAATTGAACCCAGGGCCTTAATTAAACACATTAGACAACCACTGTGCTACTTCCTCTCCCACATTTGCTTTTTAGTTCAATTACCCTGTAATTGTTGAATGTCTAGGAAATGCTACGTCACTACACAGGACACATACACATATAACCACTACTTAAAACAATTAATGTCCAAGAAAGCCAGATGTGGTGGCTCACACCTATATTCTCAGTACTCAGGAGGCTACAGCAGAAAAATTTCCATGAGATATTATGGGGGGAAAAACCTATTTTGTTTGTAATCCAAGCCACAGTTCACAAAGATATTTATTCTTCTCTCTATGGCCACTATTGAATCAACTTTCTATTTGCAATAAATAGTTCCAGGAGGATCAGGGCATGTAGCTAAGTGGTGGATCACTGGCTTAGCATATGCAAGATGTTGTATTCATTCCACAGACACAGACACAGACACACACACACACACAGACACACAGACACACAGACACACACACACACACACACACACACACACACACACACTCACCTGCTAAATTCGTATACAAAAGATCTTACAAAATAACACAGAGCTAACTAGTCTTTTCCAGCCATTATCATGAATTATCTCAAGATTATCTCTATGAACTACACCAGGTTTTCTCATGGTACCTAAGGTGACTTCTATCACTGAAGTAAGATCTGACGATTTAATCATTTCCCAGGGGAATCAAACCTAGGGCCCCAAATGCTGAGCTCATACTCCACCACTGAGCTGCAAGCATAACCCCCCAAAAAAGGTTCCGATTAAATAAAACCTTATGAAATCTGCTATGATGAAACTCGGGCCAGACTGTTATTATTTCTCACATAAACAGGAGTTAGAATACACCTATCTTTTTTTTTTTTCAGAGACGTGATTTTTGTAATGGCCAATATGGCTTGTCTGACATCATTACAGCCCTTTGTCTGGTTTTAATCTGTAGTTTGGACACCGGATAGTCTTAAGCTATTTTCTGTCTTTAAAGTGACATGAGCTTGGTTAATGGAAGGAAGAAGATGAACCCCTGAGGCTCCTTAACTAAAAGCATTACTTATAGGGGAAATCAGGCTTCTATTTGGGTTGGAGAAAATCAGCTGAAGAGAGGTGCCGAGCAGCCAGGAAATGGAAAGGAAGCTGAAGAAAGGAAAATGGGGAAAGAATGACTCAAAGCCATCTCCATGGTCTTCCATTCTTCTTCACAATGGGACCCTTTCTTTTCTCCAAGCTCCTTCTCTCATATGCCCGGCCTGAGAGCCGAAAATTGCAGGCAGAAGAGTAGTGGTACCATTAACAGCTAAAGGAGAAAAAAACAAAACTGCCTGTGCCTGCACCAGATTAGCCAGGCGCTATGTCTGTCAGCATAAAACTTGGAAAATAAGGGCATGCATGGTGAAAAAAATAGTTTTACTTAGAAAGTATTGAAAAGGGAGGAGGACCAATTGCAATTTTAAACTTACTGTGAAAGTGTGTTTTAGTTATTCCATGTCCCTGTCTGGATGCATCTCCATCCTCATGCCACGGACCATCCCATTCAGGTATGAGGGTCCCAGGAATGAGGGTCCTTGAAGCTAGGTAGGTAAGGATTCAGTGGTGACAAACAGAAACAAACAAAAAGGCAGTTTGAATCTGAGTGTATTCTGCAGCTCTCAAGCAGGGGATTTAATACATTAAAAAAACAAACATTACATCTCTTAGAAATTATATCCAGTGGAACAATCACAGAGACCAACAAAAATCATTTGGCACAGTCAGGCACAAAAATCATCCAAGCATTACAACTCTGAAACTATGTATTCAGTGAATCACAAACAGAACAGGTAACATCATTATAAATCATCAAAATATAACAATTCTAAAAGGATGTATTCAGTGGGCACTGTCGTCCAAGGCTAGTGGCATATTTCCAGGAGCAGGTTAATAAATCTTTAACAGTCAGTGCTCTTAACCACTGAACTAACTTTCCAGCCCCATGTTCAATTATTATTTAACATCTAGTGCCTGATTTTTTTTATAATCTTCAATGTATAAATTTAAACTATTTTAATTATTTCTAATTAAGGCTTTCTTTACCATGTACCAAAATCCACCTCCAGTGACATACATGTAGCCATATGAAATTTTATTGTTGGGAAAGATTTTATCATAATAGTTTTATAAATGATTTAGAGAGTAAAGTGTTGGTTTCCCTGGGGATAAGGTCATGTTAGTGGCCCCACCTCTAGGGATGGTTTCTTACCCATTATTCTCCCTTAAGATCTTGGCCTAGGCTACCAGGAACATGTAAATAAGAAAAGGAATAAGAGAAAACAAAACAAATAGATTGCCATGAGAACTAAGGCTCAATATTTTTTTCTCCGGCGAAGAGTTCCACAACTGGTTCCAGGGGGCCTCCCCCTTTTGGAGTCAATCGTTTCAGTTTGTGAACTTGTCACACAGATCCTACTGGAGGTGGTGTGGCATCCTCACACAAGGATTTATACCATACTGTTACTATTTCTGTTAAAATCATTGAACAAAATTCATACAGAAGTATTCAACCTTAACTCTCGTGAATAGTTTCCTTGTTGTTTAATTCAACCAGATCTAGGGTTCATTAATTGACTGTCATGTTTTGATATGGGGATCAGGAATTGATCAATAGCTGGTTTAATAAAGGGAACTCATTTCTGGAGAAATGATTTCGTTGCCATGCCAACTATGGATCTTCACTGATGGAGGCTCTGCAGTCCATTACAAAATGGGCCCTGTTAGGCAGAAGGAAATCACCAAGTTCCTTATGAAATGACTTGCCAAAAATGGCTTGAGGAGGGACCAAAGTGAGCTGTGGCTACTTACAAACACTATGTCTTGTGATTGCATGGGAACCATGGCTTCTGTTGAAACCCTGAGAATCTTGCAGTGTAGCTAGATACAGCATGCAGCACTAGTGCATGTGCCTGCGCAGCACTGCTCTCCACTTGTGCATTCCTTAGCATATTAAAGCCATGGAAAAAGAATGAGCAGTTTAATCTATTACAACGTTATGTTTATGAAGTGTAAATGTGAAAAAAATCTGTTTACTCTGTGTCATTATGTACTCGCTTCCTAGGTGTGAGAAAGATTAATAGCAGCTTTATCAAAGAGAGAGCTGGAGCTGCACTGTGGTTACAACATAAAGGGCAAAGGAAGAAGCAGAGAGGTGGGTCGAAGAGAATAATAATCAAAGAACTCTTTGAACTTTTGAAACTCAGAAAACTCCTTTAAAGTTAGGAAGTTATCAGAATATTTGAAAATGTCACTGATTCTAATTTGAGGAATTCCAGTAGCTTTTATTAGAACTGAGACAACTTTACACACAGAAAATTCATTTCTCTACATTGTTGTGAATAATGTGCTTTCATATTTGTTCATCAAATACTTATTTGAACACTCACAATGTGGAGAGAACTCATGAATTCTGCTACATGCACAATATGCTATTTTGAGTTATGCTGCCTTGTGAAGTCAGTCTGTTTCTATTCAACAGTCAACTTCCAGAGTTTCAGACTTGATCCTTCCCTTCTTGGTCTACTAGATTCATGAACTAGTCACGCTAACTGTGGCAGCTTATTCAGGCAGCAGCAGGCTGGTAAAATCTCTCTAAGTTTGGGTCCATCCTTGTCTACATAATACATTCTAAGCCACCCTTACCCTGTCTCAAGGAAAGAAAGAAAGAAAGAAAGAAAGAAAGAAAGAAAGAAAGAAAGAAAGAAAGAAAGAAAGAAAGAGAGACAAAGAGAGAGAGAAACGGAGGGAGGGAGGGAGGGAGGGAGGGAGGGGAGGAAAGAAAGAAAGAAAGAGAGAGAGAGAGAGAGAGAGAGAGAGAGAGAGGAAGGAAGGAAGGAAGGAAGGAAGGAAGGAAGGAAGGAAGGAAGGAAGGAAGAAGGAAAGAAAGAAAGAAAGAAAGAAAGAAAGAAAGAAAGAAAGAAAGAAAGAAAGGGAAGGAAAGAGGATGGAAGGAAAAAGAAAGAGGTCATAATGAGAACCACACTCAAAACAGAACCAGCCCTTCTATGTTGGGTCAGTAAGTATTTTATTGTTGTTATATGAATCAGGGTGGTGTTATGTAACACAGGTCAGCCTCGAAGTCATGATCTTCCTGCTTCCATGTGCCAAATGCTTGGACTGCAGGCACGTGACAATTCATCCAGCTTCAACTAATTTTTGATCAAGTTGCCCAAATGATTCACTGGAGAAAGGATGCTCTTATAAACAAGTGGTGCAGGAAAACGGATGCACCCATTTTTAAGTGAGTCATTGGTTCTTTTACTCTGAATTTAAACGTTGGCTCAAAAGAATACATTATTATGATTTTTGGTTGGTTGGTTGGTCTTGGTTTTGATTTTTTTTTTGAGACAGAGTTTCTCTGTATATCTCTGTCTGTCCTAAAACTTGTTCTGTAGACTAGGCTGGCCTCAAATTCAGAGATCCACCTACCTCTGCCTCCCAAGGGCTGGGATTAATGAACCACCACACCATGCTCATTATTATCCTTTGATACACATAAGCTTAGGGAAATCATTACTAGAGTCAAATTGATATGTTCATCAACACATAGTTACTTTCTTCCTTAGTGTGGGGATTGAATCTGTGCCTTTTTTACATGCTTAGTAAGTACTCTCCCACTGACCCCTATACCAATTCTCCTCACAGAGTCACTTTTGTTTCTTCATAGTAAGAATTCCTGAACTTCAGTTCATGAAAAAGTTTTCAGTACAGAATATAATACTGTTAGCCATAAGGTTATAACTAAATCACGAAATACACATAGCTATGTTGCATTACTTGTTATTATTAATTATAATTAATTATTAATACAATAACATTATACTGAATTTCAGGATTTAAATACAATAATATAATTAAACCATCTTTCTCTTAATTTTATCAGCTCTCTAGACTATTCATTTTGTATGACTCCAACTCTGTACCTTTTGATCTTTAATCCCCCATTTCTCTCCTCTCTCAGCTCCCCATAACCACCATTCTAGTCTCTATTCTGTTAACATGTATCTTATTTCACGTATATAAATATTTTGTGTACCTGTCTATATGTGTACCACATGCATGTCTGGTGAATATCAGAAGAGGGCATCAGATCTTCTGAAAATAGAGTTAAAGATGGTAGTGAACCACCATGTGGGTATTGGTAACTAAATCTGGGTCCTCTGTAAGAACAGAAAGGACTCTTAGCTGCTGAGCCATTTCTCTAGCCCCTACTCTCTATTTCTTAATCATATATGTAATGTATATGTGATGTATAAACAAATTTTAAAAGACATAACGACAAAACAAAGCTGGAAATTCTGTGCAACTCTTCTATAAATTCCTTTCTTCATGAATTGTGCATATGACTGTGTGAGAGGGGTGAGAGGGGTTGGATTGTGTGGAGTGGACATATACGCCACAGCACATGTGTGGAGGCCAGGGGACAACTCTGTGGAGTTAGGTGCTGAGGTGTCTTACCAGTCCTAACCGTGTTTTGTTGTTGTTGTTGTTGTGTTTGTTGTTCTTATTTTGCTTTGTTTTGTTCTTGGTTTATTTTATGTGCATGAGTGTTTTGCTTGCATGTATATAAGCATGGTTCGTGTCTGCCTGGTGCCAAGGGAGGCCAGAAGAAGATGCTGTATCCACTGAAATTGGAGCAAACCAACATGTAGGTGTTGGAAGCTAAGCCCTGGTCCTCTGCATGAGCAGTAAGTGCTTAACTGCTAAGCCATCTCTTCAGCCCCCTATCCTTGCTTTTTGAGACAAGGTTTCTCACTGTCTCAGAGCTCCAAACAGGCTAGGTTGACTGGTTTAGCAGGTCCCAGGGATCTGCCTGGTTTTGTCTCCCCAGTGATGAGATTGCAAGCACATGCCACCATGCCCATCTCTTTTATGTGGATGTAGAAATTAAGCTCAGGTTTTTTGCTTAGACGGAAGCCCTCTACCACTGAATCATCTTCCCAACCCATTGAATAACACATTTTAAGCATTTAAATATCACTATGGTTATCACTATAATACAATATTATACGTTAACCTGTAAAAATTAGCTCAAAAGTGTAGTGATGCATGCTAACATTCAAGAAGGTAATGTATCCCTTCATCAAAGAAGCTTCTCTGACCAGACCACAGAACACCAGCTCCTTAGGGCCATTATAGAAATTCTACCTATTCTACTGCTAAGACTGCAGAACCTAGAGGAGAAGGTGCTACTGCCGCTGTGCTTAGCCAGCATAATTCCTAGTGCATTCTAAATATCCATTCTATTATCTACAGATCAGTGCAGCTCACACCCCTCATCAAAGAAACTTCCTGCAGCAGACAGAAATCCACAGTGGTCAAAATGCAGAGAAGAGCTGGCCCTGGGGAAGGGCCCAGTCCCAATCTACAGTACAACTACTCCACCTAAGGCTCAGGAACATCATGGAAGAGAGGGAGGAAAGACTGTAAGAGTCAGAGGGCAAGGAAGTTTACTGTGAAATTGTGTCTCCTAGTAAAGTCAGGAACCACACCCAAAGAGTCTCATCAAGAAGCCCACAAGGCCTCAAGCCCACACAAAGAACCACGGGCAACTAAAGAAGGCCAAGAATGGGAGAAATTTTCTTCCCTTGGGAGTAGTATCACTCCAATTGATTATCCAATACCAATGACTGGCCCTGAAAACATACAGAAAAGAAACATTGTACAAACTGAGCAGGTTATATTTAGGAATGTGTGTGTGTGTGTGTGTGTGTGTGTGTGTGTGTGTGTGTGTGTGTGAAGTAACAATAAAGACCAAGGAAATGAATTTGAAAGAGAGCAAGAAGGGGTTTATGGGAGCGTTTTGAGGGAGGAAAAAAAGGGAGAGATGCTGTGATTACATTATAATCTCAAAAAATAAAAAGAAGAAAAGGGTAAAGCGGGAGCCAGCCTAGCTGCATAGTAGCTGCACCACTTTGTCTCAAAAATGAAACAAAACAAACAGAAATAGGTAAATGTTCGTAATGGATAATCTCATCAATACAATTCTAAAACCATGGGTGAGAAAAATAGGTAAATTAGAATTCACCAAATTCACGCATACCCATCAAACAATACTCTCAAAAGACAAACCAGGCAACCTATCAAGCAGGGGTAAATATTTGCAAACCGTGTATCTGACAGGATGTTACTGCTCAAAATATAAAAGGAAAACTCCTCACCTAGGATCAATGACATGTGCCAGAAATCTCTACAGGGTTGAGAGACAGGAAAATTACAACTTCAAGGCCTTCCTGGCTACATGGAGACCTTGTCTTAAATAAAAGAAAGGAAGAGAGGAGGAGGGGAAGGAAGGAAGGAAGGAAGGAAGGAAGGAAGGAAGGAAGGAAGGAAGGAAGGAAGAGAATTTCCTCCATTCAACAATGAAAAGAACTCCGTTTAAGAGTGGGCTAAAATACTGGGTATGGATGTGCAAGTCTTTAATCCCAGCACTAGGGAGGCAGAGTCAGGGGATCTCTGTGAGTTTGAGGCCAGTCTAGTGAAGTTCCAGGAAAGTGAGTTCCAAGAAAGCCAAGCAAGGGCTCTGTTACACAGAGAAACCCTGTCTCCATAAAAAAATAAAAATAAAAAAGAATGAGCTAAGTCTATTTCTACAAAGATTTACAAATAGTCAATCAGCACATGAAAAGACACTAAGCAGCATTCCTCCTGTAGAAATGCAAATTACGAACACAGTGAGATACCACTCCATAGCCATTCAGCTGGCTACAATAAGAAAGAATGAGCAAGCAGTGGCAAGGCTAGAATAAAATTGCACCAGTCCAGTACTGCCCACGAAAACATTAAATGGTACAGCAACTATGAAAGGCAAGCAGTTTCTCGAAAGATTAAACCTACAATTATCAACTGGTTTATCATTTCCACTCCTAACTTAGAACCAAAAGAATTGAAAGCAGGAATTCAAACCGATTCACATTATTCCCAACAACCACAAGGTGGACACAACACAAGTATCTACCAATCAGTGGATGAATAAGCAAAGTTTAATGCACACATAGACATACAGAGGAACATCACTTCAGTTTTTTAAAAAAGGAAATTTGATATACACTACAATATGGATGACATTTTTAAATATGAAATTTAAATGTTAACAGAAATGAATTGATTCTATTTATGAGAAATACCCAGAGTAGTCAAGGCTGCTTTGAGAAGAGACAAAGGGGATGAATAGTTAATAAGGACTGAAGGGAGGGGTAGTCTTTAAGAATAGAGCACAGTTTCTGTTTGATATGATGGAAACTGCTCTCTCTCTCTTTCTCTCTCTCCCTCCCTCCCTCCCTCCCTCCCTCCCTCCCTCCCTCCCTCACTCCCTCCCTCCCTCCCTCCCAACCTTCCTCTCTCTTTGGCTCTTTCTCTTTCTCCCTCCTCTCTCTCTCCCCCTTCAAGGCAATAAACCTGTCTATATGTGCATACTTACAAAAAAAAGAAATGATGAAAACATTGGTGGATGGTGGAGTGGTGGCAAATCAATAAGAATGTGTTTCATGATACTAAATTGTACACTTTAAAATGATTATACCAGTAAACATTATATTTTACATCTTTCATAATAGTAAAAACATAAACTAGAGAGATTTCCTGATTTAAAGGAAACCCAACCAGAAATCTACTATCATGTCTTTTCCTAATTAATACCCTCAGGGGAAAAAGTACTTCCCCACTTTCAGTCTAGCGTCCCATGGTGTTATAGCTATCTGCTTCCTTCTCCAAGTCCCCCATTGCTTTGCGCTTGTTGAAGACAGGGGTTGTCTTCTGTTATGATTATAGGCTTTGGCAGCAGTTAGGGCTTCAGAGCCTAAGTCTAAATCTTCTACTTGACTAGCAGGGGGACCTTAAACAAGTGTGACTGTTTTTGCTTGAAAACGAGGCTCCATTTCAAGCGAGATGGTATAGATCACATGGGGGTGAGGAGATGGCTCAGCAGTTAAGAGCATTTGTGTTCTTTCCGAGGACCTAGGTTTGATTCCCAGCTCCTACATAGTGGCTCACAACCATCTGCAACCCCAGTTCCAGGACACCCAACAGGCATGTGCATGATGCACATGCATTCATACATATTAAGTTAAATAAATTCTAAAAATATGTGCATAAGATGATAATATAATTTGCCTAGTAACATAACTATTAAAAACTAGTTTAACTATTTTAATTATGCATATTAAGTGAAGCTAGTATAAAATAGCAAACTCAGTAAACATAGTGACTTGTAGGACAAGTATTCTTATTATTTAAAGATTTTTTTTTAAGTTTTATTCGTGTACATGCATGTGTCCATGTATGCAGTACCTGAGAAATCCAGTAGAGTGTGTCAGATCCCCTGAAATGAAAGTTGCAGCTAGATGCTACCCTGGCATATTGGCACTGAGGAGGCAGAGGCAGGTGGATCTCTGTGAGTTGGAAGCCAGCCTGGTCTACAGAGAGAGTACCAGGACAGCCAGGGCTACACAGAGAAACTCTGTCAAAAACCAAAACCAAAGCCAGGCATGGTGGCGCAGGCCTTTAATCCCAGCACTTGGGAGGCAGAGGCAGGCAGATTTCTGAGTTTGAGGCCAGCCTGGTCTACAAAGTGAGTTCCAGGACAGCCAGGGCTATACAGAGAAACCCTGTCTCAAAAAACAAACAAACAAACAAACAAACAAACAAACAAAAAACACAAAACAAAACAAACAAAAAACCCAAAAACAAGAAATGTAAAAAAAGAGAGAGAGAGAGAGAGACTGCCTATTCATGAGATTCAAGGAACAGAGAACTCAGGTCCTCCACAAAAATAACAAACTTGCTTAACTGCTGAACCATCTCTCCAGCCCTGTGTTACAACTGTTATATTCAACACCTAATACATAAGTGCAAATGTGCTGGTAGGTGGCAGAGAACTTGCATTTACCATACCCTAACTTCCAACCAAAATTTATTATTTCCTTTACTGTCCCCTCGATTACACTGGAAGTTCCCTGGTGACTCAGGTCAGTACCTTATCTCAGCCAATACATGAATCATAGGAGAAACTCAATACATGCCAGCTGAATGAACAAATTAATCCATGAGTTTTATTCTCAAATATTAACTATCCCCCAAAGGCCTCCAGTTTGAACACTTGTTCCCCACCTGGTGGTGCTGTTTTGGGAGGCCATGAAAACTGGAGAATGTGCTGGTCAGGGTCTGAACTAAGGCACCATGGGTGGGTGTTTGAAGGCTAGCCCCTGTTTTTATTCCCCTCTTCTGCGTCATCCTGCTCCACCTGCTATGTGAGGAGCACTGCCCTTGCTCCTGTCACTAAGAATTCTGCCCTGGTGTCCTGATATCTCTGAAATGGTAGGAGAAAATAAATTCATCTTCCTTTTAAGTAGTTCGGTCGGCTAGATTTGGTGGGTTTCATTGTTGCTGGGTTATAGTGATGTAATGAAAAAGTAACTAGCCGCGTTGAGAAATAATGCAACCAGTACTCCAATTCTCTCCACCTTCCCTACACTCTGCTTGGGAAGTCTTGATTGATTTTTAATAAGGAATGGCATTTCCTTCTCCGTGCTTCAGGATTAGTTGCCTTGGATTGGCCTGTTTACTTCTTTGCCTCTCTCCTCCAGGCTGTGAGCTCCTGAAGGCAAGACTATCTTTCACTCATTTCTGTATGCCAGCTATTTAAAGCAGGGCCTGACAGGTAGTCACAGGTGTTCAGTGCATAGTTAATGATGCCTGGAAGAATGGGGGATGGAAGTGGTTTTGAGGAGCTAGAGAGATGGCTCAGCAGTAAAGCGCCCTGACTGCTCTTGCAGAGGTCCTGAGTTCGATTCCCACCACCCACATGGGGGTTCACAACCACCTGGAATGGGATCCAAACCCCTCTTCTGGTGTGTCTAAAAGGAGCTTCAGTATACTTATATATATAAAGTAAATAAATCCTTAAAAAAATAAGGAAGTGGATATGAGGTGTACATTTTGCTTTATGATAGGAGACTATCACAAAGTCCGAGCAATCTTAAGTTAGTGATTTCATGCTGATCCTCACTGATAATTAATTTTGGAGGCAGACTTTCAGTGTATAAGGTACACTGCCCTGGACCTTGAGCTCCCCCACCACGCCTCTCGGCCTCCCAAGCACTGGGATTATAGGTGTGTGCCACAATGCCATGCTTCCGAGTCCTTATTTACATGGTTGGTGGTAAGTCTGTGTTTTTCCTGAGAACAATGCAACAGCATTTTCCATGTTTCCTCTATTTTAAATATGCTTTACGTGATCTTTGACATACAAATCAGTAGGACAGCCCATGCTTCCAAGGTATTATAGTAGGGAAGTAGGAAAGATGCAGGGGTGAGCAATACTCCTGAAGTTAAGAGAAAAACCATCAAAAACGAAAAACCCAAAATTGCAGAGAAATAGGCCACAGTATCACACACCCTGAACGCCAACCATGGAAGAGGGCAGGGCAGGAGGAATGCTGGGTTGTTTTATCTTGCTTTGTTTATATATATATATATATATATATATATATATATATATATATATATATATATATATATATTTGTTTATTTATTTTAAGTATCTGAATGATCTGTCTTCACACTCACACACAGAATTGGGCATCAGATCCCATTACAGATGGTTGTGAGCCACCATGTGGTTGCTGGGAATTGAACTCAGGACCTCTAGAAGAATAGCCGCTGATCTTACCCGCTGAGCCATCTCTCCAGCCTGGAGTACTGAATTTTTAAGGCCACTTTTGGCTACATAGCAAGCTTCAAGCCAGCCAAAGCTGCATATTGAGACCTTTTTGAGATCCAAAAATTAATAATGAATTAATAGTTATAGGTCATCGCAAAACCCTGTCTTGAAAAAAAAAGTTATAAAAATGAGAGATAAAGAGGAAGACAAAAAAATAAGAAATATATGATGTGAGAAAGAGCACTCATGAATATCTACTCCCTACAATCTGAAGGACAGAAATTAATATGTCATCTTTATTTAGAATGCCAGTATTATGAAGCAACCCAGTTCCTCCTCTCTATGCTCTCTACACTAGCCCTTATAAACTGATTGCTTTTTTTTCTTTACTTCACAGTGTGTATTTTCTAGCTGTTTTCAGTGTGGACAGCCAAGGTTAAAAATTCACCATTCCATTGACTTGACTCCATTCTGCACAATCCCCCGTTTTCTGAGGGGGGAGTTCCTTTTAAAATACCATTTTAGGTGGGCGTGGTGGTGCATGACTTTAATCCCAGCACTTCGTAGGCAGAGGCAGTGGATCTCTGAGATCCAGGCCAGCCTGCCCTACAGAGCAAGTTCCAGGACAGCTGGGGATACAGAGAAACCCTGTCTTGAAAAAGCAAAGCAAAACAAAAACTGTATGATTAGGCAGAGGCAGGTGGATTTCTGAGTTCAAGGCCAGCCTGGTCTACAAAGTGAGTTCCAGGACAGCCAGGGCTATACAGAGAAACCCTGTCTCGAAAACAAACAAACAAAAAACCAAAACAAACAAACAAACAAACAAACAAAAGCTACTGAGATGGTTCAATGGATAAAGGCACTTGTTGCTACCTTTAGTGACCTAAGTGTGATTCTCCCAGGACCCACACGGAAAAGGGGAGGAAAAAAAATCCTGAAAGCTGACCTTTGACTTCCACATGCTCTCTCTGTCTCTGTCTCTGTCTCTCTCTTTCTCTCTCTCTCTCTCTCACACACACACATATGCACGCGCAGAGGGAGGGAGGGAGAGATATTAATTTAAAACGTAATTTAAAGATTATCTGGAGCCTATATCTATCCTTGAATGAGTTTTACTATCTTAAAACACTCTTTGCTAAGAAGTCATTCTATTCTGGAATGGTTTTCAGTGATATCACCAATAAATGTACAAAGATTAGCCAGGGAACAGTTTCAACCAACAGCATTACTCATGGGTCACAATCTGTTGCATTTGCTTCCATGAGGCTGTCAACTGTCCCTACAAACAGTACTATGTAGAATCATTTCTTCATGACTAGTCCTTCATCCCATCTATACTTCACTCTGACCTCAGAAAGACTTAGAATTTAGCTCCAGGAACACATCAAATCCTGTTAGAGCTGTGGGCTATAAAGAAACTCAGCTATAGAAAATATTGCTTGGAACCTGGCCATCCATAACACTTACTGCCATTTCAAATGTGTATGTGTGTGTGTGTGTGTGTGTGTCTCTGTGTGTGTGTCTCTGTGTGTGTGTGTGATAGTATTTCTTGTAGTACAAGTTGACCTGGAAGATTACCACTTACTGAAGCTACTGCTTTGAGAGTTAAAGGTATTTCTAGTTAAAAAAAAAGGTTAGATAGGTTGCAGTTTGTGGGGGAAAATGTCAAAGAGAAGACAAGGAGCTAAAACCTTTTGTGGATTTACAAAGAATCTGTACATATGGCAAACCTTTATGTCTCATTATGTAACCAAATCTCATCTTTCTAATTCTCTTTGCATTTCTGAGGAAAAGCAGTTTGAAATTCCTCCACATACACCCAGGTGTGCCCATTCACACTCTTTCACAACTGCTTAAGCCTATTGTCACTATGCTTGGAATTTCCATATTATATTAGATCTCATCTTCGCAAGATCGTTTGGCATCTAAAGCAATCTATTGCCTCAATAATAATACCTTCTTACATCTTGAGTGCTAGGCATGCAGCAGGCTATATTGGGAGGATATAATAAGCAAGACACAATTCCTTCTTTCCTTGAGGAACTCACAAGAAGAGAGCCAAATTGCCTGGGTCTGTTTTGTGTGCAAATAGGGGCACACAGCACCTTCTTGAAGCTGCTAATTAATTCACTTTCAGATGCACAACCAAGCCACCAATAGCAAGGAGTCAACCCAAATCACAGCCTCTTCTCTTCTCTTCTCTTCTCTTCTCTTCTCTTCTCTTCTCTTCTCTTCTCTTCTCTTCTCTTCTCTTCTCTTCTCTTCTCTTCTCTTCTCTCCTCTCCTCTCCTCTCCTCTCCTCTCCTCTCCTCTCCTCTCCTCTCCTCTCCTCTCCTCTCCTCTCCTCTCCTCTCCTCTCCTCTCCTCTCCTCTCTTCTCCTCTCCTTACCTGTCCCCCTCCCCCCTCCCCTCCCCCTCCTTCTCCTTCTTCTTCTTCTTCTTCTTTTTCTTCTCTCTCCCTCCCTCTTTCCCTCCTTCCTTCTTCCTCTCCTTCCATCCTCCCTCCCACTCTTTCTTTCTTTCTTTCTTTCTTTCTTCCTTCCTTCCTTCCTTCCTTCCTTCCTTCATTTATTTATTAACTCATGTATTTACTTTGAATTGTTTCTTGAAAGTGTGTAGTGAGGCCTTAGGGTCTGTCTACCTATTGTATCAGTAGAGCACTTGTCTGTTACATGTTAAGTCCTGGGTTCAAGTAAAAGGAACAAAAATAGGTGGGATTGAACATAGGTAGGCAAAAACCTCGCCCCATGTTTCACTTAACAACTTAAAATTTGAAAGCTGCTCTCTTATAACCACAAAACTTTGTTCAGTGTTGCTGGTTTTGTGTTTATGTTTGGCTTTTGTCTTTGAAACTGGGTCTCACTGCATAGCTCAGTGGGGCCTGGAGCTTGCTCTGTAGCCTATCCTTCTGTCTCAACTTTTTGCATCTTCTTCCAGGCCTAGTCCACAGACAGATTTTTAAGGAAAGCTTTATCTCTGTGTGGTGTACACATAGGTAATCCCAGCACTTGGAAAATGGAGGCAGGAAGATCACCAGTTCAAGCCAGCCTGAGCTACATAGCGTGTTCCAGCCTAGCCATACTACAATTTAGGAAGATTTAGGAAAAAAGAGGGATTGGGAGGAGATATTTTGAACGTTACTCTGGGTACTATATTGGATGTTTCCCTCCTTCCTTCCTTGCTTGCATGGTCTTTCTTTCTTGCTTTTGTTTTTTTGGGTTTTTTTTGTTTTTTGTTTGTTTGTTTGTTTGTTTTTTTGTTTTGTTTTTCCAGACGGGATTTCTCTGTGTAGCTCAGGCTGTCCTGGAACTCACTCTGTAGACCAGGCTGACCTCAAACTCAGAAATATGCCTGCCTCTGCCTCCCAAGTGCTGGGATTAAAGGCGTGCGCCACTAGGCCCTGTATTCTTTTGGATGCCTCTAGATATTTCTTTGTATTAACTCTTCAATCAATATGGTAACTGTACTTGAGATACTGCCTACCAAGAAATTTAATTAACTGTGATGATCATATACAGTCAGGAAGTTCTAGGATTGAGATTTGTGTACACACTGTCTTGCTCTCATGACGATGTCTAACTCATACATTGATGTTAACATGCTATGAATTATCTTTTTTTCTCTCATCCTGTTACTGAGGCAGAACATCCCATATTAGATTTTGAAATTGAAATGCATATTTTCTTAAGGATATATATTATAGATGGTATTTGTGTGAATCTGAGATAAGATAGAAAATAGTCAGGGCATTAAGTTAGAGACAAAAAGCCAAGCCACAAACCAATGACCAATGGAAAAGATGGTACCATGTCTACATTTATCAAAATGAGAGTCATTTCTTCTAAAACTGATACATTATCATAGGTGTCAGTTGTCATAATGAAGATGAAGGGGGCAGGGGCCTGTGGTAATGCACTTAACACAAGTACCGATCCTGCAAGTTTAAAGACATATATTGCCTCCCTAACCCAGACAGAAAAAGCCTGCTAACAACAAAGTGTCATTTCTCTAAAATTATATTCACAGCAATTGAGAATACAACATGGAAAGCCAGGGACACTCAACCCACAGGGCCCAAACCGCATAATTTTACTTGCCAAGCAAAGAAAAAGCCACACTATTTTTAGAGCCATTTACCCTAACTACCCTGTGTCTTTTCTCCAGCAACCCAAAGAAGCAAAGTCCAGTGTAGCTATGCTCCTAAGTCCAGTGACATACTTATCTAAATAATCAAATATTCATTTGAGTAGATTTATGGGTCAAATTACAATCACCTAATGCCAGAACAGTTTGAAATTCTCTGTTCTTTCTTTGTATTTAGGTTCAGAATTTTTGACAGACAGAAAAAAGTAAACCTTATTGAAAATCCAGCTTAAGCTATATTGCTAATCGTGTGAGAATCTTTAAGATCAAAAACCACTGACTCCAGAATTAAAGAAGCTATTATAGAGGCTTGATAAACACTCAAATGGAACAAACCAAAGAAGAATGCTTGAATATTTTATAAATTCATTTCTTGTATGTTAGGAAGTTATCCTTCATCAGGAAAAGATTCCTGAAGTCAAAACCTCTGTTTATGTAGATTGGCATTTGGTGACCCCAGGGACCTACTTCATGAAGTAGGTTTGTGAGTTGGATATGATGCTGCCAAAGTAGTCAGTTGGGAGGGTTGCAAACTGATAGCGATGGAGGACCCTAGAAAGTCCGGGAAGCAGATGTGCCCTCCCTTAGAAAGGATGAAAAGAAAATGATTTTTACCCCCTGATTGTCCACCACTGAACTACTGGAGGAACCAAAAGCATGGAATGTACTAAGGCTAGCCAGAATCATGTAAAAGCAGCAGAGAAGTTTAGAAGAATATGCCCAGGGACTTGGGACAGTTTCCAATATAGGTGTAGTTAAAGTATACATCTACACTTCAACTGTGATTGGTAAAACAAGTTGGGAAAGTAGGTCGATATGCTTTTTTTTTTCTTTTAAGATTTTTTTACATTTTATTTTATGGGAACTGGTGTTTTTCCTGCATGTGTGTCTGTGTGAGGGTGTTGAATTTCCTGAGGCTGGAGTTACAGACAGTTGTGAACTGCCATGTGGGTGCTGGGAATCGAACCCAGGTCCTCTGGAGGGGTAGCCAGTACTATTAACGTCGGAGCTACCTTGCCAGCCCCAAAGGTCAATATTCTAATTTCTCTGTTAGGTTGTATTACCTCGTGATCTGAATTGTTGAAGTAATGAATTGTCAGGTTTTATTGCTTATTCTTCTCTTAGGAAATATGCTGTTTTCAGAAATAATGTAAAACAAAAACCAACAAAAAACAAAAAAACAACAACCCTTCTTCATCTACACCTCCCTATTCCACTCCAGCTATACCCCCAAAATATATCAGTGCTATCAGTCTAGATCCCCATGGATGGAAGACATCATAAGAACTAAACAAAAATGCAGATAGCTTAAGTGACTTATCTAAGGCTGCAGTACCTCTGAACGCTTGGTTAAAAGTGGGAGCTGACTGGCGTTTATGGAAAAGAAAGTATTGAAGGAGATCAGACATTTCCCCAACTCCCATCATGCAAGTATGAGAAAGTGCAGCCCAGCAACTCCTGTCTTCTACTTCTGATTGCTTAACCTACATCTCACACATGCAGGGCTGCTGTTGATAATGTCACCACAAGTAGGTGAGAATACACTAGACAAGAAATGAAGAAGTCGTCAGGCAGTGGTGGTGCATGCCTTTAATCCCAGCACTTGAGAGGCAGAGGCAGAGGCAGGCAGATTTCTGAGTTCGAAGCTAGCCTGGTCTACAGAGTGAGTTCCAGGACAGCCAGGGCTACACAGAGAAACCCTGTCTTGAAAAAGAAAGAAAGGAAGAAAGAAAGAAAGAGAGAGAGAGGGAGGGAGGGAGGGAGGGAGGGAGGGAGGGAGGGAGGGAGGGAGGGAGGGAGGGAGGAAGAAAAAAGGAAGAAAGAGAGAAAGGGAAAGAAAAAGAAAAAGAGAAATGAAGGAATCATTCTATTGGACTGTTCTCCATATTGTCAGGGTCTTTGGCTGCTTTTGTAAATCCTTATTTTTAAAAAAGAAAGACTTACTTATTTTATATATGTGAGTACACTGTTGCTGTCTTCAGACACACCAGAAGTGAGCATCTGATCTCATTTCAGATGGTTGTGAGCCAACATGTGGTTGTTGGGACTTGAACTCAGGACCTCTGGAAGAGCAGTCAGTGCTCTTAACCACTGAGCCATCACTCAGGCCCTTGTAAATCTTTATGATGAGACTACAGAAATTAAAAAAAAAAAAGAAGGGCTGCCTTATTCTAGGGGATGAGAAACTTTAATCTGGTAGGACTGGGTTAACTGTGTTTCCAAGTGGAATAAAATTGTTTTGGGGGGACCTAATAGGCTAAACAAAATGGTATCCGTTCTTATGATGTGAGATAGCATGGAGTGCCATAATCATAAAGCCATATATATTTGTGAGATTGTAACAGTAGCTTCATCCCTTTCTCTGCAAGACTCCACAAACACCGCGGAGGAAGCACTTTGAGCCACTTTGCTTCCTCTCCCAAAGGTTCCTTCATTCATCCTCATAGCTACCAGTAAGTGGCTGCTATTTTGTGCCACTCAACTCCTTTTTATTTCACACAAATCATATGAAAACTCTCAAGATACTCATTATTATTCACCTTCTTTCAAAACTATGGAAGCTGGGGTGTTGACTTCCTGCATCGCTTACCTTAGCTCAGAAAGTCAGTTAGCCACAAGATGTACAGGACCTAAACCTAATTGCTTAGAGGTCAAAGGCCATGCACTGGCCACAGGATTTTTGAGAAGGTCAAAGAATGAATGAGTATAAGCGAGAGGAAAGGGGAGGGGTGGGATCGGAAGTAAGGATGTAGCTCAAGGTAGAGGAAGAGCAGGTGCTTAGAGAGGTATTTGTGATGTGTGATGGGGGTGGGTGGGGTAGACCGGATTTCCTTTAATCTATGTGGCCCAGAGGGATGAGAGTCTATTCAAATTTAGTAGGAACAGGTATGGTTTGTGGTGAGAACAGAGTGACTCACGTCCTTCTAATCCAGTTTGACTACTAGTGTATTTTCCTGCAGAGCCAATTGAGTTTTTGTCCTAAAGACCCTCAGGCCATCTTCTACCAGCATACATGATGTCTTGTTAAGATGACAGCAATGAGTCACTGGATTGTTCCTAGACACCTTGCCCTGAAAGATCAATTGATGGATAACGGGTTCCACAAATGCCTTCCAAAAAGGAAAACAAAACTATACCAGGCCCTCTATTCCTCCGAGTGGAGCTAGGAGCTGCGAAAGGCAGGCAAGTGCAGACTTTCCCTGAAAAGACGGGGCCCCAATGGTGCACTAAGTACACACCTCATTTTTCCAACAAAATTCCAGTGGAGTGACTTTCTGACTACCTACAGAGAACCTGTAGCCGGTCTACTCCGTTAGTACTGGACTGTGCCTTTTGTTTTGAGTCCTCTGTTCTAGAGCAAGGGATGTCGCGGAAGGTGACCTTGAACACCTGATCTTCCTATCTCTATTTCCTAAGTGTTGGAATTAAAGGCGTGAGCCACCACGCTGGGATGGACTCCAGCTTTGTAAAGATGTTAAGTGTGATCCCAGCAACCGCCAAATGCTACCCAGTGTCACCCTGGTGCTCAGGAATGCAAGACTCTTTA
Source organism: Mus musculus (assembly GCF_000001635.26). NCBI lineage: Eukaryota > Metazoa > Chordata > Mammalia > Rodentia > Muridae > Mus > Mus musculus. The sequence goes on from NC_000086.7 coordinate 58,014,356, forward strand.
AGGAACTGCCAGCCAAGGACCCAGAGGTGATTTGAATTACAAGCTGCCTTGAGCCAGAGTTAACTCTCTCACGTACTGCCTGGCCTCTGAGGCCTCCGGGAGCGCCACAGGCGTGGTGTTTCAAAGGCGGCTCTGGGGAAGTCTGAGAATTTCCCAGAGAAGTATTCCGCCACAAACTACCGGGCTCCAACACCTTAGTCCAAGAAGAATCCCTCCAGTTCTTCCTTAGAGAGTCAGAACCGCAAAGTTTAACAGTGCGCTGTCCTTGACAGTATTGAAAACATTTTAGCCTCGAATTCTGATGTTTGCTAATGAGGAAAAAACGGATTTCATTACTCCCGCCTTAAACGTGAGGACCGCCAGACGTGGACTAGTAGAGCTAGCTATAGGCTAGCTAGCCTTGGCTGTATTTTGAGTTCCAGGCCAAATGACAAAAAATGAAAAGAAAACACAGAGAGATGATATTTTTGCACCCCAGAGTCACTGCTTGAAAGTAGCGCTCTAGACATTACCTCACGAAAAGCAAATGCTGAAGCCAGATTCATTGAAACCCACGTTGTCCACTCAAAGCCTCTTTAATTCTAGGGCGTCTCTTCCAACATCAGAATAGGACGACCAGATAGGAATAGAGACATCAAACCCCGACCCGGTTCGATGGGAGATTATTTTGAACTCTAAAACGCAAGTCATTTCAGGCCAGTGCCTCACTTTCCCCATTGTGGAGACACGGGAGGTTCTTGAGGCGATTTACATTCCGAGCCTGACTATCGATTTAAAATAAATATCTGTATTCTTGTGTTCCTTGCGTTCTCTGTTTACCTGAACATAGTGGAGGAAAGCCAGGTGGGGAGGGGACTGGAAGCAGACATTAATGAGGGACAAGTAGTCGAACATGGACGTTTTGAAAAGTTACAAGCACAAAGGGCCAGAGGGTCAGTCCCGGCATTGGACAAACAGAACTAAGTGAACGCATGGCTTTTTGAGGGCCAGACTTTGAAGATCTAGATTGGGGGCGGGAAAGGGGCGTGCCGGGGGCCCTTCGGGGTCAGATAGTCTTCTGTGCACAGCGCCGTTTATCCCAAGCATGCTAGTCCCAGATCCTGGATTCCAGGGAGGGCAAGGGCCACGGTCCTCCCACTCGCCTTTTGGTCTTGGATGTGGCGGGCAGCGTCAAGGCAGAGAAAGTGAACGACGAAGACACAAGTGACAGAGTAGCAGCGCAGCAGTCAAGAAAGCTCAAGTCCTGCATCAGGGCGCGAGGCACTCCAGGAGCTGTTTAGCGGAGCTCTGGAATCCTCACCTTTTTGCCTTGCTCTGGCAGGCAGAGTAAAGAGACCACACTAAAGACATGGTTTCACCGGGAGCGAAAGAAGCTATTAGTGTCTGGTGATCTCCAGCCATGCAGTTTCACAACTACTCAGCAGTCTCAGCCACACGCGAGAGAACGAGTCGAGCGGGAGCGCCGCATCTGCTGCTCTCCATTAAATAGCCAGCCGCTAGCTCCCAGGGCCTAACCTAAGATCGGCTTCAGCTTCTACGAAGGAACTTGGATCACCGAAAATTTTTAATGATTCTTAAGCATTTAACACCCTCGGTTTTGGAAGAGACGATCTGAAAACAAAGATCTGTGCCTCCAGAGTGGGAAGAGGGGCACCGACCGCTCTTTGTAAGTTAAAGCCCGAGGGAGGCAGGCAAGGAGATGATAAGCTCCTAGACCTTACCTTCCCACCCTTGCTGCTCCGGAGAGACCACTCCTGGTCTTCTAGGTATCATAAGCTCAGGAACTGGAGGATGAAGAGGGGGACGTGGGCTGAGTCTACTCCACCAAGAAGTTCTTCGTCTCCCATTCCGGCTGTGTGTAACTTTCTACGTGAGCTGGACTCTGGAGACACAGGAGAAAAAGGTGTTTAGAAAACAGGCCCGAATGAAGTTTTTAGAAGAAGCCTGGAACGGGGACTAGAGAGAAAAACAGGAAGGAGTCTATTCAGTTGCCCACAAACATAGGGCAAGTTTGTATCTATGGCAGCAGAACAAGCACTATACTAACGCACTAGGAGGGCCCCTTAGTTTACCAAAACTGACCTCAAAGGAAGTAAAGACTGATCCGACCTGCGGAAGTCATCTCAACACTGCACAGCTAAGACTAAATGGTGGCACTTGGTTTCCTATTTGAATGATAAGGTCTCTCTTTTCAAAAGTAGGCTGCACGCAACCCTGTACTTCACACCCCTGTACTTCCCACACCCACCGACTCCCAATGAGGAGCTAGACCGAAAGACCAAGAGCCACTTCATTTGTCCAGGCAGTAGTAAGTCCTATGAGTCTGCTGACCTCCAGCCTTCATTGTCAAACTCTCCTGCAGATTTGGGGGGAGAGCCACTCAGGCAGCATGGGGCATAAGCAGGCTCTGTAAACGAAGAGAGTACAACTCCCTCCCAAAACATCCTAATGGCAGTCATTCGGATTTCTAGACTTCCCCTGGGCTTTCTGGCATCCTCAAAAGGATAGGTAGACTTACGTTCTGTCACTCACAAATAGTGATGGCAAAATCCCAGTTCCTGTCAGTTTACTAACCCAAGGCAGAAGAAATCCCTTCCTGCCTATCTATTAACAATGTATAGGATCCTGATGCTCAGTTCTGCTTGCTCTGGGACCACTGTCTGGCATGCAGACTTCACCAAAGTCTATAGCAACAAAACAAAAACAAAAGCAGCCAAGTGTAGTTTCCCCCACAAAGCTGTGAAAAGTTTCCTAGAGTTCTGGAGATATAGCAGCAAGTCTTGGCTGCAAGAGGCAAGAACTTGCCTATTTCCTTGGAATGGAAACACCTCTTTCCCACCCAGATACTCTATACAGGGTCCTCAGCTACCAATTAACAAGGCTTGCTCTGCATGGGTAAATTGTAGGGAGGACAGGAGCAGAGTTACCCTTGAGCCATGGAGTGTATATCAGGATTGGGCTACTATTCCAGGTAGTCCCCTTCCTAACCATCTTGTGGACCCCAACAAAGGATAGTGATAAAGGTGCCCAGGAGCTAGCTCTCTCTCTCTCTCTCTCTCTCTCTCTCTCTCTCTCTCTCTCTCTCTCTCTCTCTCTCTCTCTCTCGTTAGAGAGGCAGCCTGAGGATGTGACTGTCACCAAGGGTACTTCTTGGAAAGGAATAGGAATGAATGAGATGCTGGGGATGAGAAAATTCAGGGGAGGGAGGCAAGCACTCCTCTCCCTTTGCCCTCTGCTCCTGCTCCAGGAAGCACCAGAGTCCCGGGCAACAAATAAACCCTTTGGGGAATGCTGACGCTGGTGTTTGGGGTGAAGATGAGGATACAAATATGGCTTAGGAATTGAACGTGTGCTCAGAGAGTGCTAGCCATCTGAATAGAAGGGGGTGTGTGAGAGACAGAACTGAGAGTTATGAAACGGATCCAGAGGCAGGATGGATGGATGGTTTGTACTGGGTGACGATTTCAAATGCAAAGTTTGGTTTATTTTCAAAATGCATAGATCTCACACAGCTTTTGACTAGGCCGTCCCCCCCCCCCCCCAGACTGTGGAGTTTTGCCCTCTCTTAGTTCAAGTTCTCTCTCTCCTTCAGAGCCTGAAAGCCCTGGTAAGGATCAAAAGCTTCGGCAATTTCCCAGCAGGATTCTCCGCACCCCCCCCCCCCTCCCCAGGCCGACACAACTGTGGCAAAGGAAAGAATCTATGGAATTCTGGGTCTAAAGGATCGCTGTCACCTATCCCCCAAGGAAGAAGCAGGAATAGGCCCTTTCTCTAATAGGTTCGTGACTGCAATCTATTAGTGGTTTATGCTCGGCCATTCTAAGCCAGCCATAGCGGCCCTTTAGCTCTGTGTTCCAGTAGACTGGTACGACTCACAGCTGGAGAACTGTAGTTTCAGTCCTACCTGTAGGACTCTGGCGGGGATTCTCGCTCTGTACAGGTCGAAAACTAGTGGGGTTTGGGTCTTTTGTTTTAGACCCACTGGGGTTTAAGGACCTCTAGGGGGGTCCCTCCAAACTCTAGACCTGAAGGAGCTGGAAGAGAGGTGCAGAGAGAAGAGACAAGCTTGCTTGCAACCAAAGCCCTACCATGAACCCAGAAAAAGTGAGAGAGAATCTCTGGACACCCTTCTATTCCATCCTACAGATCTGGAGACATGTATCTTTAAAACGTTGCTTATGGGGCTCACGGCTCCATAGGTGCTTTGCCAGGTTACTTGGGATTTTGCCTCCCCAGGCACAACAACCAGGAGAATGGCTACTGAGCCTAATCCTCCAAAGCCCACATTAGGCAGGTGAAGAAGGTCTCAAAACTTAACCAAGCTAGATCTGCAACATTGACCCTGGTTGACGTCGGGGTTACCACGCAAAGTGACTGCCACGTGAGAAAGTCTGTGAGGCACATAATACGCGGCACCTCGTTAGGGCCAGGCTGGCATTCGGGGAGCTAGGCCTGCACCATCCGCGGCCCCATCATTCATTTCCCTGGACGTGCTGGTAAAAATGCATCAAAACAGGCTGCGGATCGCGGTATAAAAGCACAGCGGGATGAGCTGCTTTCCAAAAAGGATCTCGGTGATTGGACCGAGCTCGGCGTGATTGACAAGAGCTTAGTTTGGTAAAGGGAAGACACGCAAGCTTTCACAGCGGGATCTCTTTTCTAAAATATATCACACTAGCCTTTGAAAAGCGCCGCACACTATAAGGAAATAGCGTTTCACGGCTCTCTTTATGGTGCGATGACATTTCTTTAAAACACAGAGAAGATCAAAAAAGAGAGAGAGAGAAATAAAATGTGTTGCAAACACAATGTTTTAATTAGTTTATTCTGCGCGTTGCTTTTATCTGACGTATACATTGCGGGTCCCCCCTTTTAATTAAACAGCCCCTCTTGAGCGGCAGCGGGCTAGGAAAGGAGGAGAGGCACTGCGCCCCTACGTCCCCTTTGGGAAAAACGGAAGGGCTAGATGGCCTCAGAGCCCAGCTCGAAGGCCCCTGTACCCTCCCGACAGAGACCAGACGACTGCGGCTTTGGGCTTCGGGAAGCCCCGGGACCGGAGCGCCCCACAGAGGCAGAAAAGAGGGAGGGGGAGAGGAGAAAAAGCGGAGGAGGTTCCCCACAGGGAATCGAATGGAACGAAAGCCGTCCAAGTAGTTTGGGCTGGTTGCCAGCCTCCAATCCCTTTCCTCCTACTTCTTGCCAGCAGCGGACTCCCTCCTCTCCAGGCCCCCTCTCTCCTCTCTTGGGTGCGAGACCGCGGCAGAACAACGGGATGAGCTCTGGGGGTCCCTGCTCTCTCTAGTTTTTGCACTCGGATCTTCCACTACTTCACCCTCCCTGGATCGCAAAGTAGCTGATCTTCTGATTCCTGTCTAACCGGAAGAGGAGACCAGGCAAACGCCAGCTTACCGAAAGCGCGGGAGCCCCAGGCACTGTCCTAAGTGGTGCCCCCAGAAAGGCGCCGCAGGAGCTGCTTGTAGGGGGAAAGCATCGTGGACCTAACAAGGCCTGTCCTTACGTACACATACACTATACTCTTTCTTTCTTTTCGTTGTTGTTTTAGCTTTTGTTTGTTTTTGTTTATGAAGAGGGGTGGTGGTCGCTTGTTTTTGTTTTTGGCAGGTCCTTACCCAGTAGCTTAGGTTGTATTGGAGCTAGGCTGGGTTCTACCTCACCATTCTCTTACTGTCTCAGCCTCCTAAGTGCTGAGATTCCAGGTGCGAGCCGCCACTCCGTTTTTACAAGCAGGCTTCTGAAGAAGCGCCTCAGATTTCAATTTTACTAATAATCTCGCTCCACCTTCCACACACACAAATCCTTGCTTTGCTCTCAGCCCAATGACAAACCCCAAAGCCTCTCAACAGAGCATTCTGTCTACAACACTTGTGGTTCAGGCCTAGAGGTGGTTCTTAGGGGTGTTTATAGCGTTGCAATCAATGTGTTGTTTTGTTAATTTTGCTGTTGATATCTGAAAACTCAGAATAGCCCAAGAAGTCTGGGAAGACCTGGAGGAAGTTGAGTGACACAGATGCAGATGCGGCGTCCTAAACAAATGCCAGGGAGCAAGCTAGTAAATCCCAGACACACAATAAGCCCTCCTCTCCAGCCCAAAGGGAGTGCCAGGGACCCCCTCAAGGCTGTCAACATGGAGGTGAGGAGATTGGGTTTGGGGTGACTGCAGCTACCTCCCCCGTGGAGTGCTTCTCTTCTGCTTTTGCTCAGGGGAAAACTCCTTCACAAGTGTTTCCCCTCACAGACACGGGCAGAGAGTGCTAGGAACTGCAAATGCCTCTGTGTCCTGTGACCACAGGTGAGGTCTGTAATGTTGCTTCTCTTGGGAACAACGGGAAAGGCTCATTAATTTTCCATATATATGTAATCTGATTTTGTGCAAATGCTGAAATTTCTGTTCCTCAAGATGGAGGACAGAGTTCTTACTTGCATATCCTTCCCTGGTGTTTAAGTAGAAGACAGTATTATTGAATGAACCCTTTTTAACAACTGAACGATCACTCAGTGATAGCGGAAATTATCCATTTAGGGTGTGGTTTCTATGAATCAGAGAGTTTCATGTTACAGACTACATGCATACTACACATTCTCCATTGTGTTATCCTGAGTGTGTGCTCGTGGGGGGGGGGGGGCGGACTCTGTTCCTGTCACTAGGTTATTTGCAGTCTACCTACATTATAATAACAATGAATGGAAATTAAATGATATGTGTGATGAACAAAGTAGAGCCAGGAAATCTCCCAGAGCAGTTTGCTTCCCAATTCATTTGTGCATTACATTCAAAATCATCATTTGACTCCAGCACAGCTGCAGAATGGCAATGTAAGCTTACATGTGGGGTGATGGGGTCTACAAAGCCTCTCTCATGAGTAACCTTGTGTGGATGTGTGTAGTTCTGGGAGTTTTATAAGTTGAAGAATTTTAAAGAATAACAGTAAGCCTCAAACTGCTGCCAGGTGATCTTTAAATTTGTTTGAAAACACCCAGAAAGTAAGGAATACTAAATGAAATCCTTGACCTTGAAGACTATATGCAGAAATAGACAAAAGTAAAATGTTGATGATAGTAGTTTATTCCCAAGTTTAAAAAGGGCATGAACTCAAATCAAGCTGACACTTTTTTGATTCCCAAAATGCAGAGTCTTTCCATTTGAATGGTTGTTCCAACAAGCATCAAAACACATCTGGACTGAAAAGGATGTAGAAGAAAAAGAAACATCTTTGTTCTAGTATTTACTCTCAAACATGTAAGTCATCAACAGTGTAATTAACACAAAAATGTTTGTTCTAAAACTTCAACCCCAGGCTTTGCCTTTTCAGGCTGCTAAGCTGTTTTGCTGAATTCCATGCCTGACTAGTGACTAGCCGCATCATTGAATCTTACTCTCTCATGCTACCCCAGAATATCTTAAATGCAGTAGCAAAGTTACAAATATTTTGATGAGTGAAGCCAACTATTGCTTCCATCAATAAAGGAAGTCTTTCTATGAAGCCAAAGTGCCCCTATTAAGCTTTCACTCCTGCTACCTTAGAGGTGTCTTTGGAACTGGAACCAAGCCATAGTAAACCTAGATGGCTCTGTTGCTTTCAATTGTCCAGAAACCGAGTGAGCATAAAGTTGCCTTTCCCAAGATATCAGATGGATGTATTTGGCTAGGGCAGAAAAAAAAAAGGCAACAAAGTAAATGTCGCTAGGGAGCAACTGTAAATAACAGCACCATCCCCTTCTTTTTTCTTTGAAGGCCAGGATTGGAGCTACTAGGATGAAGAAAGGCCTTGTTCCTCACGGAGCTCCTCTCTAGTAGAAATCATGCTTACACAGGTCAGATACAGTCCTTTTAGAATAAATGGGCCAGCCCTAGGAACAAACTCTTTCTATCATAATTCCCTGATTTCATCCCCTTCTGGTGAGGGCAAGAGAATATTTCTGAAGAGTAGGAAGAGTGAGAGAGAAGCTAAAGTTTTTCTACATGGGAAAATCTGGGGAGCCGAGAGAACAGACAGGGACAGAAGTCTAGAGTGGGGAACTTCAGGCTTATGGGCAGAGTACCCCTACTTAGAGCAACTGAAACCTGGGTGGTAATACCAGGGCCAAGAACATGAGCCTGGAACATCTGCAGGAGCAAAGAGGAGCCTATGGGAAGATGAGCTACATTGTAATTGGCAAAAGTGCTTGAAAAAGAGTGCCCTGGCATCCCTCCCTAGACAGTGAGTATGACAGTCTGGGGGTGAGTCTAGGTATCTCTTTGTTCAGAGATTCTAAGGTTACTAGGGAGCAACTGTAAATAACAGCGCCATGCTCTTCTCTTTTCTTCTAAGGCCAGGATTGGAGCCAGGACTTTCAACCTGGATGTAACTATTGCTTTCAAAGCAGAAACAACTTGGCGATAGGTAAGGAGTAGTGTAAAAGTTAGAAAAGAAAACTAGATACTCTATATTACTCTATAATTGAGACCCATACAATTAACAGATCATATGGGAACTAGAGTGTTTAACTGTGTCCATGAAGGTCACTGATACTCCTCCTTCCTAGGGAGCAAATTTCAAAGTCCTGTGTATGTATATACATATATATATCGCATTGGTTATAAATTGTATAGAAACCAAGAAGTCAGTTTGTTTCTGTAGACAGTAGAGAATCTTTTTGGCACTTCAGGAAGATGAGAGAGAGGAAAAACTGGTGATCTTTTCTAAAGTGGAGAAAGGATATTTAAGTGATAAGATGGAAAAGGACTTTTCCAGAGTACTTTAAGGCCATTAAGTTGCCCTTAGTCCTCACAAGAACTTGACCTTTAGCCCTCTTCAACTAGTTTGTACTGAGGTGTATGCATTGGGGTAGTGAAGACAGGGCTGGACAGAGTCTGGACTCAGGAATTTCACTTGATTAGCTGTCTTGGAGACATCTAGGACTTTCTCACTGAAATTAGACCTTCCTGCTTTCGAAGCCTTCTTAATGAATTTGAGATAACCAGGAGAAAGTGTGAGAAGGAGATTGCAAAGGGCCAGGTGGGCATTGAACTTGGGTCCTGAAAGATGGAGCAAAGGGATGCTAGAGCCAGAGCACACAACACAGCCAAAGCAAATAGGGAAAGAGCTTGAGATATATATGGCATGGTAGGAAAAAGGTCAAGACAATGCTCCGGGCTGAATCTCAAGGGCTGTCTATGCCTGCAGTGTATTTGGTGGGTAGGGATAAGGCACCAGCAAGAGACAGTGATCAGACCTCCTGCCCATGTGAAAGCATCAGTCTTTTCTGATGGCTCCTGTGGTTTTAAAAGAAAAAGAGCATGCTGAGCCATATTAGGAAGCTCATAGCATCTCTTTTTAGACCTTCAAGCCACTCTGCTTCAAGTTGACTTTTCCACAATTACCACCTTTGGAAAGGCCTAACATGCAGGAAGTTTTCTCCACTCACTTTCCCATGTGGCCCATGGATAGGCCACACTTAAGTAAGTTCCTTGATATGACAATTTATTCCATCCATACTATAATCCTGAAAGTAGGATAGCCAAATAAGATACAAGGGACACACACACACACACACACACACACACACACACACACATATATATATATATATATATATATATATATATATATATATATGTACGTACACACACACACACATACATACACACACACACACACACACACACACACACAAACAAACAGTTAGATAGTTAGATTGTTGAAAATGTCTTCGAATCTTTTCAGTAATTTATTTGGTAATTGTGCTTTAGTATTTTCAGAGTTGGGGGTAGGACCTAGGATCTGGAGTGTGATAAGCATTCAGTCTACTAGTAAGCTATCCCCTAGCTCATCCCATCTTCATAGCTTGAAGACAGAGGAAGTGTGGGAAGGAGAGCTAAAAGTCTACTGGCTAAAGGCATTTGTCAGGGGAGAAAGGTAGGGTGTGATTCCAGGAGAGGTGTGTGTGTGTGTGTGTGTGTACCCCATGCCCTGACCTAGGAGGGCAGAGTTGAGTTAAGCAGAAGCAAGACACTGACCTCTGTGTTCCTAAAGGCCCCTTGGGTCTAGGGAATGGAGGTCACTTCCCCCTGGCTTCCTGAAGGCAAGCAGCTCAGCTGCCTCAGCTTGGACTCACATGCTTTGCTTTGGTTGGTGGCTGTGGTTGCCCCTCAGGGTTCAGTCACGCAGAAAGGGTCAATAAACTATGTATTTCTAGCCAAAGAAGAGAGACAATAAAACCACCCTCAGGGTCAGAGGTCACCTAGTCACTGATTGAGATATTCACAACTCTTTTTCCTCATTTCTCTTCCTCATCCCCTCTTTCCTCTCCAAGGCTACCGTTCCTCTGACTTTTTTTTTAAACCTTTCTCCAAAGCCAGAGTGATTCTTATAATTGAGGTGTTGCCAGGAAAAAAATCATATCTAATACCAAATGCATTTTGAAAATAAGGGGTGTGTGTAAAACCTAACAGAATATGTCTTTTTCTCTGAGACTGCAGTCATTCCCCAGCCCAGGGGTCAGCAGACCTTTCCTGTAAAAGGCGCAATAGAAAGCGGTTTAAGCTCTTCAGGCCACCTGCAGTCTGTGTAGCATAATCTCTTCTCACTTTTCTTCCCTTTTCCACCTCTAACCCTTTAAAGGTGATTTAAGAACCATTCTTGGCTCCTGGACCACTGGAACACAACAGGCTAGGCATTGCATGTCACAGTTTGCCATTCAAGTCCAAACCAGACATTTGTCTAACACTCCTTGATTCTGTCTGGTTTAGAGGTAGGACAGAAAGAGGAAAGGGAGGCCCTGGGCTTTGTTTTAATATCAAAGTCCCTACCTCCTATCCTCTCACTAGGAAAGGACCCCCAAACAAGTGCAATTTGATTTTACAAAATGTCACTCCTGAACTGTGTAAAGTCCCTCTGGGATCTGAGAGAATTTTAAGGGGTCAAGAATCTGTGCTTTCAACTCCTACAGAAGAAAAGCTAGCCAAGAAAACAGCAGCCTCTGCCCATAGTGAGGAGAATGTTGGAGTATTGGAATAGGCCCGAATAGGGGAAATGGGTTCTCTAGAACTAAACACAGTGAGAGTCACTACTAGCAACCCTACGTAGTCCAGAAATCATTTTCTGTCACTTAAGGAGCAAGATTTATTCTCAAAGCAGAGAAATTAGTGAGCAAATATGTCACAAGAGTCTAAGGCTTCTTTACTGGTCTGCGAACTGAGCTAATCTACATTTTCGAACTAACTGAACATTTAGGAGCTTAGCTTGGCATTCAGAGTAAATGCACATTAGTGTGTGTTCTATAATGGTAGCAAACTTGACTTGAAATCCTTCTCTCTTAGTCCATCCCACTTAGTCTCTGGAGAAGAACTTGTAAGTCAAATATACTATTTAGTGACTAAAATAGTTCATTTAAAACTGTACCATTGTACACCTCTTCTGGTAGTCTCTGCCTGTCTTCTAGATCTGCCACAAGGCATTCTGGTCTCAAAAAAAAAAAAAAAAAAAAAAGGGAATTCTTTTTCAATGTGACTTGTCCTTTTTGACATCCAAGCCACATGGCTACTGGAGACAAACAATTGGGTACCTCTTGGAGGTATAAAGGAGCTCTTTGGTGACAGCACCTAAGGAGACAGGATCATCATTTATCTGGAACCTTTCACCAGGCTGGGCTCATGAGTACTGCCTCCTCAGTCTCCTGGACTTCGGGAACTACCTGCTTGATCTGAAGTGGATTTTCATAGCCTTGCTTTAAGTGCCTGCCTTGTGTCTCCAAGTTTAGCCCCATTTACTGCAACCTGGATCTCCGAAGTTCAAGGGTATATATCTATCTGTACAGCCCTGATTGACAAGTGCAGTGAAGAGTCTCAGCCCTGCCTTGTTGGCATTTCATTACCTTGAGCAGCAATGTGTCTTGAAACTGCATAGGACAAAGACAAAACAATTTTTTAAGGAGGGGAAAAGGTTGATTAACAATACCTATCTGTTGATTCTCTATTAATTTTAAAGGTATTTAGGACTTTTAAAATATTTGCCAGATGACCAGACTGTAGTGAAAACTGGGGGAGTCAGTAAAAGCTGGAGCTCAGAGAGCGCCTGGTGAGTGTGGCCGCAGGTCCCAGAGTCCGCTCAGCTCTGCCGCTGAGGCCAATTAAGAGCTTTATCTTAGCATATAAATAAAGGCGAGTTAAACACATTCTTACCCTTATTTTCTTCTTCCTTCATTTTTTTATTGCCATTTGCGGGTTTACCCCCTTTTCTCTTTCTTCTTCTTCTTGTTTTTTTTTTTTCTTTCTTTTTAAAAGATCTGGGACTCTGAAGAGAGGGTGGAGATTTATGTAAAGAAATTGTCATTTACCAGAAAAATAAAAATAACAACAACAAAAAAACCTTTGAAAAATGGTGAGTTTCAGGGACACGTTTCAACGAGAAATACTTTGTACTCCATTGGGGAGAATCAGGGGCACCAAATTCAGCGTCTTGGAATAATTCCCTTCCTGGATTCAAAGATTCATTTATTGAAATAAATCAGGAAGCATTGGCAGAACGGAAATCCGCTTGCTGGGTTTAAAGGGTCTTTAAAATGTTGTGAGTGTTAGATTGCAAGTCTTTTCTAAATATAAAACAGAAGAAAAGACCGCAGTGTTTCCCTTGGACTTAAAGAAAATTGCTAGGTCTCTGACTTAGGATCATTTCGTGTCCGCTACAGAATTTTTTAAAAAACACTGCATGATAACACAATGTGCGGCACATGTTTTGTTTTTTTGAGGCGACTGGAAGGGAAGAAGGGCAAAGTGCTGCCTACTGAGGCTCTGGGGTCTATGGAGAAGCCAGTTCTACCCTGTTGCCCCTCACAGCGGTCCTTTTTCTCTCTCCTCCTCCTCCAAGATAGGTTCTACAAAGACTCAGACTCAAAAGCCTTGCTCGTTTGGCAATGATAGGCTTCTCTGATTTTATTTATTGCTTTAGATTTGGGTATAAAAAATAATCTTTTCTCCCTTTACTGTTTGAACTCAGTGTGAGGGAAAGGATCCTATTATATTTCCTATCCATGCAGACATGTGGATATTTAGACCAGACCACATACAACTGGGGGACACATAAAAGAGATTTATTGGTTAATTTAGGCTGCCTAATACACATGTAAACCCCAGTAAGCCAAAGTTGCTGAGGGAGCTTCGGTTATAGTGGAAAATAAGAACCACGACCCAGGTTCGAGTGGTCCTGTCTGACGCCATGATTCCTTCCTGCACCTGGGAGAGGGGGAGGGGAGGGGACACGACTAAGAATGCTTTCCACCTCTGGCCCTAGCTTCTGTATGGGGGAAGTTTTTGCTCTTTCTAGTCGCCACTCGGCTGGCTCTTGGACTCAGCTCCCCAAAGCTCTAGGTCCACCCCCCACCGCAAGTCTTTCCCAGAGTCTCCTTCCAAAAAAGCAACTTGAGAGAGAAGCTGCAAGTCCTGAGAAAAGTTAACTTTTCTCTTGCCCAACAACACTGTGAGGCGTTCTGTGAGGCGCAGGGAACTTGATTTTTTTCATGCGGTGACTTGCTACAACTGGAGACATACTGCTTTCCATCGCGACTAAGAGTCAGGGCTTCCCCTCCCCAAATATGGAAACTCCCACCCATACCAACCACAACAGAATTCGAAATGGTCTCCTTGTGCCCTGCTGCTCATAGAGTCCCCAGTCTCATCCTTTGGGAAATATCTGGAACCCCTGAGCCTCACTGAACAACTGCACTCCTAAGGGGCCTGGCTGCCTTGGGAAGAGCTCCTCTGCCTGGGTTTTGGCCTAGCTGAACCGCCTCAGGTCTGCCCCTTAACTGGGACTCACCCCTCCCCCTTCCCACCTTCCCACTTCTCGGTTGATGATCTAATTGAATTATGCCTTTTTGTTCCAGGGACTGCAGAGCACGTGCTGGAGGCAATTAATTATCGGAATGTGGCCGCATCAAAACGGACACTCGGTACCCGGTAGGTCAGCGGCGGCAGCATCCCCTTGCCCTGCGTTCGAGACTCCTCCCCAAAAAGAGGAATGCTAGTCCCCAACTACCAACCCTCTTCTCCAAGCCATTGCCGGGTAGCTTGCTCAGACTTCCAATCCTTCTAGACCCTCGCTTATCCGGGTATCTGCAGGGACTGCCGGGAAACTCTTGCAGCAGCGGTAGCGGGACAGCTGCTTTCCCTGAGTCTCCAAGCTGACAGGATCCAAACTTTTTACTAAGCAGCTAGACGTCTTGGGGTGGTAGGGGTGAGGAGAGGTACTGGGATGCTCAGAAGGAAATTAAGGAAAAATAAGACAAAGGGAAAAAGGAAGAAAAGCAAACCAACCTTTTTTGCAAACCTGACTCCACGGAATTCATTTGCATGATTTAAGTATATTTGTATATTTCTCTAAAACTCCCCACTCCACCCGCAAAGAAACTCTGTAGAGGGAGAAGAGAGGTTTCTTTTTTTTTTTTTTAAGAGCTTGTTTTCGGTAAATGCAATAATTTAAAAGTCATCAGTGCACTCTCACCTTGCAATCTGGGGAGTGGGCTCTAAATGTGGAGTGAGATTGGGGTGAATTGGCTGTGAAGGGGTGACTTACTATAAGATGTGCCAGTAGCACCTTCTCTCCGCAAACTATCTTAGAAGGTGAGGTGTTGGCCAGATCAGTCAGATAGGAGGAGGGCAGAACCGGAAAAGCTGCAGTTCTAACGCGCTGCTTGAGGCGGTCTCTCCTGGCGCCTCTGAACTTGATCAGTTGTTGTTTGCTACAGAGAGATGGCGGCCAGGCTGTGAGCCTGCCTCAAGGCATAGACTTTTAGAGGCTTTGCCCTGCTTGGGATGTGACAATCCCAGCCACCTCTCAGTCTTTTCTTCCCACTCACTTTCTTCCACCCTTTGCTAGTGCTTTGCCGCACAAATCATGGGTGGATTTATAACCCTGCTTCTGGTCATTTTGTTCAGAGGGGGAAAAAATACAAAAAACAACAACAACAACAAAAAAAAAAAACAAAAACAAAAAACCTCTCACCAGGGGGAAGAGTGGTGGGTAAAGAGGCCACTCCAGCACAGTTCCCTGGAAAGCAATTCCTTGAGGGACTGACTGCTTCCCTGAGTCACTAGGTGCTTCACTGGATAGGCATAGAAGAGAGCAAAGCCCGGGATGTTAAGAGGGGAGGAAAATTCCATTCCCTGTTGTCCTTTTAACACTTCGGCATTTCAGAATGTTGAGTATTCAAAGCTTGTTGCTCCAGCCACACGAAAAGCACAGTCACTGTCTAGTATGTTTTTACTCTGTGTTTTGTATACATAGGCTGTGTTCTTACACATTAATTTAGCATCTATGCTTGTTTCTGGTATGTGTCTATATGCTCTCTGTGCTTTGTTTAGTGTTGATACTGTGTTGCTTACTTTATTTAGTATGTTCTGCGTCTTTCAGGAGGTGTGCTTGCTTTCTGTGTTTCATTCGTGTTTCCTGCTATTTGCTTAGGTTGTGTTGTACATGGCTGTTGTATTGTTGTCTGTTCTATCACGGGACAAGGGGATGTTGCTGAGAAGCAGTGAGTACAGCCGCTAATCACAGACCACACGGTCACAGTCTGACTCCGAATTACCGTTAGTAGGCTCTATGAGCTATCGTTTCTTCTAGTTTGGGCAGTGGACAGCTACCTCTAGTTTGGGGCACAGGCAGGGAAGAAACTGAACCGGCCTGGGTTTATAATCTAATGGGGTGTGGGGTGAAAGCCACAGCTGATCAGGAACACAGATTTGCCCCACTCATGCGGGAATTTGTTCTCGGTACCTACGGAAGGAAAACGTTCTCAAGGTGGTGAGGCAGCAGGGTCCCAAGTGGGTACCACAGTGTCTTCTGGACCGAAAGGGAACGGCAACGACAAGTATCTTCTTGGGTCAAAGAGTTTCTTTAGTCTAGGCGGGTACAGAGCGTGCGAGGGGTGCTTGCTGCCGGCTTAGAGCAGGGCCAAGCCAGGGAGAGGCTCAGCTCTGTCCCGCCGCTTGCGGAAGCCTGGCCCCAGTTCCCCACAGCCTCGCAAACCCGGCGGATCCCTTTCAGGGACGCTGAGCAGCGGCTGCCTCACCTGCCGGGCGCTCCGCAGCTACCCAATCAGCTGGGGTCGCCCGGCAGCGGCTGCCATGTTCTCCGCTTCGCGCTGCCAATCATTGTGTCGGTGGCCAATGGGCGACAGGGCCGGGGGTCAGGTGATCTCAGGCCAGCTGGCTCCCCATTGGTGCGCGCTGCCCAGCCTCCCGCTCGGTTTATGTGCGAGGAGTGAGTGATTGACTTTATCAGTCCAAGGACATTACTCTGGAGGTGAAGAGGCTTGGACTCGCGAAGCGAGCAGTGAGGTTCGAGCCTGCTTACTGCAGGCTGCCTGCCCTCTGGCCACGTTCCGCCTCTGCTTCTTGGTGCAGTTGCTCCTGAAAGCCGGGACCCGAGGAGCCTCTGGCCCCGTGGTTCCGCGCTCTTGAGTAGAGGAGGGGTGTCCGGGACAGGATTGACAAACCCCGCCCTCCACTTATTATTTTGCTTATTTTTCTTTGTGCGCTCCTGTTAGTTTGTTAAGCAGATTTAGTCCTAGAGTCTTTTCTCCTCCCTTCTCCTCCCTCCTCCTCTCCCATCGCCCTCCCCCCAATCCTTTTTCTTCCCCTCCTCCCTCCCGTCCCTCTGCAGGAGACTCTCGCAGCCTAGGAAAGTTGCAGCTCCGGGTAGCGCCTAGGGGGTCTCCAGGCAGTGTTCAACCGCCGCCATCCCTTTCCGACTACGGCCCTTCAGGGATCTCCTTCGCCTGCACCCTTGCTCACTTCGGCCGGATCTTCTGTGTCCAGAACACCCTACCTATGACGATGCTCCTGGACGGAGGCCCGCAGTTCCCTGGGTTGGGAGTGGGCAGCTTCGGTGCTCCGCGCCACCACGAGATGCCCAACCGCGAGCCTGCAGGCATGGGATTGAATCCCTTCGGGGACTCAACCCACGCTGCGGCCGCCGCCGCTGCCGCCGCTGCCTTCAAGCTGAGCCCAGCCACCGCTCACGATCTGTCTTCGGGCCAGAGCTCAGCGTTCACACCGCAGGGTTCAGGTTATGCCAATGCCCTGGGCCACCATCACCACCACCATCACCACCATCACGCCAGCCAGGTGCCCACCTACGGCGGCGCTGCCTCCGCCGCTTTCAACTCCACGCGCGACTTTCTGTTCCGTCAGCGCGGTTCTGGGCTCAGCGAGGCAGCCTCCGGGGGCGGGCAGCACGGGCTTTTCGCTGGCTCGGCGAGCAGTCTTCACGCTCCAGCTGGTATTCCTGAGCCTCCTAGCTACTTGCTCTTTCCTGGGCTTCATGAGCAGGGCGCTGGGCACCCGTCGCCCACAGGGCACGTGGACAACAACCAGGTCCATCTGGGGCTGCGCGGGGAGCTATTTGGCCGTGCAGACCCATACCGCCCCGTGGCTAGCCCGCGCACGGACCCCTACGCGGCCAGTGCGCAGTTCCCTAACTATAGCCCCATGAACATGAACATGGGCGTGAACGTGGCGGCCCACCACGGGCCGGGCGCCTTCTTCCGTTACATGCGGCAGCCCATCAAGCAGGAGCTGTCCTGTAAGTGGATCGAGGAGGCTCAGCTGAGCCGGCCCAAGAAGAGCTGCGACCGGACCTTCAGCACCATGCATGAGTTGGTTACGCATGTTACCATGGAGCATGTGGGGGGCCCGGAGCAGAACAACCACGTCTGCTATTGGGAGGAATGTCCCCGCGAAGGCAAGTCCTTCAAGGCGAAGTACAAACTGGTCAACCATATCCGAGTGCACACTGGCGAGAAACCCTTCCCGTGTCCCTTCCCGGGCTGCGGGAAGATTTTTGCCCGCTCTGAGAACCTCAAGATCCACAAGAGGACCCATACAGGTAAGGGGGAGCAGACAGGTGGGCGCGGGTCTCCCCAGGGGCACCCTGCCACCAAGCAGACTGAACAGCCAGAGAGGGAGAGGGGTGGAGGCCAAGCCGAGGGGCGGCGCCCCGCCGAGACCTTTCAGTACCAAGCGCTGTCACAGCCTCTCCACCCCTCACCCCCCAGGAACCTGCGGCGCTTTTGCCGAGTTCTAAGTTCCTGAGCAGACTGCTGTGGTCTCAGGAACTAATTGGGACCTTCTCGCGCCCAGGAACCAACTGGCGCCACCTCTTTTTGTGTTCTTTTCTGGGTTACTAAGAAGAGACTCCGAATGTGTTGGGAGTATATTGCTTACAAGCGACTTAGCTCTCTGAACACATTCGGGGAAGGCAACCATAGAAATGCTAATGAAAACTAACTTTGGTTACTTCCGTTCTTTTTTACACTTGATTGGCATATCTCCTAATTAAATGACTGATACTTTTGTCAAACTATTTTTATTTGGAGTTCCAGGTTGTTTAGTTCTTTGGAGGAAAGATAAAGTAGAGAAGGCACTGGTTTCTGTGGCTTGCTCAGCATCTCTTGTAAAAGTGTGTGTAGTCCCCGGATTTATGTAGTGTTCTCTTTTTCCGAAAATTAGTAAGACTACCAGGCTTAGCAAAACCGCTACATTTGAAAGAGGCAAATGAAAAGACACAAAGAAGGGGACGGATAGGACTGTCCCATTCCCGGCCCATTGTCCTACCCAGCTTGGTTACACTGCTGAGGTGGTGGTGTTATGTGCCCGCACATTGGGAGCCCTGGTTCTTTGGAGTGGAAGCACAACTTAGGGTAAACTTCTGACGACCCCCCCCCCAGCTTTCTGCTCCTGAGAGAACAAAGGGATGGATGTTCGGGTTCTGGGCCGGCCCTACTCTACCCCTGCCTAAGATCACCACTCCCCAACTCAGTCAGCTCAATCAAAGCTATGGTTTTTTTTTCCCCCTCCGGGGAAAACAGATGCTATGTCCTTCCACTGTCCGCGCTTCCCCTCTGCAGAAAGACCACCGGACTTTTCAATCTCCCGCTCACCACTCTGAGAAGTTTCTGGGTTTAACTATATTCTCTCCCTCCCCCTATTTTGCATTTTTGCCTTTTGCAGGTGAGAAACCTTTCAAATGTGAATTCGAAGGCTGTGACAGACGGTTTGCCAACAGCAGCGACCGCAAGAAGCACATGCATGTGCACACCTCGGACAAGCCCTATATCTGTAAAGTGTGCGACAAGTCCTACACACACCCGAGCTCCCTGCGCAAACACATGAAGGTAATTACCTCTTTATTAGCGGTCGGCGGTTTGTAAACATTCGGCCTGATACCGGGCCGCAGAACGGAAGCGCCCGCGCTGCCAACCCTCTATCCTTCACGTTAAATCCGATTTGCTCCAGCACTGACACCTTGAACCCCTTTTGAGGATGGGGGTGGAGGGGGGTCGAGAAGGAGAGAGCTGAGTTGGGAGGGGGAAGAGAGTAGAGGGAACAATCAGTTGTTTACTGGGAAGCTCTAACGGAGCTCGCCAGGGCTTGAGCTTTCTGTGGCCACCTCATCCTATCTCAACCCAGGATGGGAATCCGGAGTGGGCGCTCCGAACCCGGGGTAGTGTCATTCGTTTGCTCCTCCGCTTCAGATAAAACAATAGGGCCAAGGAGCGCAGTCTGATTCCAACACATTTGTGTGGGAATTCAGAGCACCCAACCCCCAAGCCACCTCTGTGTCACTCATCTCTATACCTGCTTTCCCAGGCCGAATTCTGAAAGTGAAATCTGGAGTGACTATTTTATAGGGCTGGCAGAATAACTACTTGCCCAATCCATCCACGGAGAAAGCATTTTTGTTTTGAAGTAGCACGACTAAAATGGAATTCTTTATTCCTTTTCCAGCCTGGTTTTTGGTGGGAATGCTAGGGGTATCTATCTCGATATCAGTAATATGGAAAAACAATTTTTTTAAATCCTATTTCTCGTTTAAGTGGCCAGCGGGAGGTCTTGCTCTCTTATAGTATTCAAATCTGATCTTGTTTTGTTGTTATTTGGGGGTTTTATTTATTTATTATTGCTTTCACATTGCCAGTTGGAATTATATTCATTATAATATATACATGTTAATTTTAGGTTCATGAATCTCAAGGGTCAGATTCCTCCCCTGCTGCCAGTTCAGGCTATGAATCTTCCACTCCACCCGCTATAGCTTCTGCAAACAGTAAAGATACCACTAAAACCCCTTCTGCAGTTCAAACTAGCACCAGCCACAACCCTGGACTTCCTCCCAATTTTAACGAATGGTACGTCTGAGGACAACCAAAATGCATTTAAAAAAGAAAACTGAGACAAATCAGATGGAAATGGAGTTTTAAAGCAAGAGGCCATATATATAGGGCTACATCTTGGTAACTGCAATTGTTCAGGAAGGTTTGGGGCAAGATCCAAAAGTAGCTATGCCCTTTTCTCAGGATTAGAAAATATGTTTTGGCATTTGAAGGAATTTTTTACAAAATCTTTTCACTGCTTTTCCTGCCCCCCTCCTCTTGCTCTCTGTACACCCCGTTCTGGAACTCCTTCAAATCATTTTAATTAACACTGTCCTGTTTCTTGAGGAAGTTATCGATGGCTTGGTGGTGGTGATGTTAAACTGATGAAAAGTCTTCTTCGCCTTAGTGGTGATTGTTTCTTAAACCATGCCAAAGTCCTGTTATGTCTTGAACTTTTCTTCAAAGCATTACACTTGTGAATGTATCTTCGTCTAATGGGGTCGAAACTTGTTGTTCAGTATTTTTTCAGGCTGAGGATATGATGTTACTCTACACAGATTGTAACGTTTAGTATACAGTTGCCTTTTGTAATAACTTTTCTTTTTGTAAATACATATCCGTTGATGCCATATTTATCGTTTGTAATTTAATTATTGCTGCAAGTGCCGGGAACTGAACAATATTTATGGATAAATGTTTTCTAACAAATTCTGTACAGCTTTTGATTATAACTGCTTTTAGCATTAAACAATTATTGTTTTGAGAAAAGGAACACAATTTACAATTTTTGAACCATACTGACTTTTTGTTTTGTTTTGTAACAGCCTCCTACAAATAGGAGATGTGAGTAAATTGAATTTTGTTTGTTGGTATTTATAACTCACTCAGATCCCTTTTTTAATTGTTAAATTATTTTTCTATTGCAGTCTAGATTCCTTACAATGTCAGTTTCCATCTGGGGAGGACCCTCCTGTCTTTATCTCTAGCTCAGATGGTTGTTTAACTGGGAGTTTAAATGTGTTTGTCCTGGATTTTCGGCATGCAAATCAAATAATACTGATCAATTCACTTAGTGGCCATGACATCTCAATCTTGTACTTCAAAGACTGAGAGGCTGGGTTTAATCATTCCTGCCCTATATATATATATACATATATATATAAACAGAAGGTAACCTAATTAGCTTTATGTCCCTTAGTTCTTTATTACTTTACATAAAAATGAAAATTATGGCAGGATGCATGTCTGTTGAGAGATCACTCATATACCTATATGTTTGTATCTATGACGTACCTAATCTGCCTATCAAATCTATTTAGCTTCAAAGGATAGCACACCTCTGAAATGGCAATGAGCAAGGCCAGTTGAACAGTGCTTCTCATGGTTAAAGTGCTTCTTAAAAAAATTAAAAAAAAACAAAAAACAAAAAAAAACAAAAAAACAACAGTCTTTAAATTTTGGATGGCAAAGGCTGATTTGTATATAGTTCAATTCATGATTATCACAATTACTCATAACGTTTATATAGCGGTGTAATAACTGCAGCAGTTCCTAAATGATACTGTGGAAAGAAAAACATTTGCAAAATACTTTATTTTTAAAGTTCATTACTTGTAGGCAAAGATGTTAAGAGCATTGTTTCCATTAAAATCAGTAACAATGAAAAACGGTTGTTTGTTTTGTGATAAAATGTTAACAATCCATTTAATCTTCAGTGAAGCAACTCATTTGGACAAACAGTTCTTTTTACAATGGGTCTGTGGAAAAGAAACTGATCAGTATTTTGGGGGGTTGAAGTGGGTAGAGTTTGGAGAGTTTTTTAGGGTGCTGTTGGTTATTGAGAGCCCAATCTCTGCATGAATAACAGAAAAGTGGAGATAAGGAATTGTAAAGTGTTTAGAAATGTAATGAATAGGTTTAAGCACCTCTTTCGCTTTAAGGGGCAATGCTCTCAGTTTTTGGTGGCAGTCAATTTGATATTATATAATCATTTTCAATTCTAGAATTTTGTTGATTGTTCTTTCTGAAGAAATAAAGTCTTGGCACATCCTATTTATGTTATAACTTTTTTTGTATTTGGTGCCCAATATTTTTCCCATGTTCAAATAAATCAATCTAAAATTGAAATGCTTAGAGAATTTCTGGTGCTTTAAAACAAACTTTGATTCCCAAGATCCATTCAAATTATCCATTTTGTTATCTGGTTTTGTTTTGTTTTGTTTTTGTCAACAACTAAGTATTGACAGTTTTTTCTTTGGAGGCAATATTTTGTTAGTGAAAAATGGTGTCTCTTGCACTTGCGCTTTGCTGGTGTCCACCTGAAGGCCATGAATAGAAATTGGGATGATCATACATGTGCTGAGCAGGTAAACCTGGTCAGTTCATCACACCCCACTCAGACATCCCAATCTTGACCTTGACAATGAGGGTTTGGACTACATCCATATTTCAGGCTTTCCTCTTAGAAACCAGAGACAATTTTAAATGCTCAGCAATTTTTCAGAGGGCTTTTCTGACTAAATTTGTGTGATTGTGAAATGTAAATGGCCAGCCTCTCTTCTACATATTCAATGAGCTTCCACAATTTACTGTTTCTCCATGAGTCCCCTCCCTGCTGACCCCAGTCCTAACCTAGCTTTAAGTAGAGATAGGTTGAGTAACACTGGCTAAAACCCTTGCTTAATTAAATAACACGAAATATTTCATTAGTGGCTTGAAAATATTCTACCATAGATTTTTACAGAAAAGCACTTCAGTGTCCTATGAGAGGAAACTGACAAATAACAATGATAACCTAATAACTACTAAAAAATGTGCTTCTCATGATTCCCTCCTGATTTGTATACAGCAAATGTCTTGAAATTATGTTTATGCATTTCTTTTTCACAAAGAAAACTTGGTTTCTTTGAATCCTTTGATTTTTTTTTTTCTTGCCCATAATCTAGCATAGGGAATGCATATTTATATTCTTGAATGCAAACGAAGCAACCTAAGACAGTAACCACACACCCCAAGTCACAAATGCTAAAGCTCCAAGTCCAAGCTTGGTCCTTAGTAATATACTCCTTGAAAATGAGTAGGTTAGCATAATATCTCAAGATGAGGGGAAAGGGGGTGGGGGTGGGGTGTTTCCAAGCATGGCTGGTGAGCTCTGGCCTCCATCAACTTTGGAAGGCTCAAAGATCAGCATCTAGGGTAAGACTGTCTAGTAGGTTCCAGACATGGTGTGCTCCGAATTTCTGCTTGACTTCTTGTTGCCTATTTTACCCCTGGCTTCCATACCCCGCTTTCCTAAGAAATCTGCCCAAACCAGCGGTCCTTGTAAGTCCAGTGCCTTGTAAGTTTTTGAAAGGCTCTGCCACAATGTGAATGGAGGGTACCACTGTAACTAGTATCTAAGCTTGTTTTCTGTCACTGGCCCTGAAGCTCCAAGGCTCCAGTTGGGCTCTAGCATGGGGGAAGGCGAGGAGAGTCACTCTAGGGATTTCAGAAGTCCTTGGGGAGCCCCTGTCCACACACCAAATTCTTCTAAATCTCCGCTTGAGGTTTGGGCAGGGAGGAGGGGACCTCATTTCCTAGGGTCAATTCTCTCGCGGTTTCTGCCCGCTGACCCTTTGACCTCCACCAACAGGGCCCTTGGCGGCCATAAGCTAGCGGATCGCCTTGGGCTCCGAGGACGCTTCGCGCCCCATCGCCTCTCGGCCTCATTAGGCCGGCGGGGCTGTAAAGCAGAAATCAGCTTCGGCCTAATCCCGACCTGGGGTCAATTCGAGCCCAAACAATAGCGATCTCCTAAGACTACAGCATAGCGCTGCCAGCAAACTTTGTGTTCAATTCCTTTTCCACTGGCGGTGGGGGTTGGGGGGAGGTGAGGACGCTGGTCCGCGAAGGAAGAACACTTGCGACATCCGCATCACTCGGCAAACGCCCTCTTGCTAGGCTCTCCAAAGAGCATCTGCAGTGCCGGGAATGGAGGCGGCGAGGCTCCTGCATTCCCTGAGTATGAGGCTGATCCAAAAGGGGCCTCCTCGGCACTGCGAACACACTTTGAAGTGGGTTTTTAGCGCGCACGTGTGAGAGCTCGGCCGGGGCCTTAGCTGGGACCCGCAGGGAGGAAAGAGGAGGCTCCGGTCCGGGCTTCAACCCCGCCCCTGCTCCCCGTGGCTTCGGCCTTTTCAAGCCGAGGCCGGGGACTTTAGGACTCCCCCCACCCCCACGCCCGCGGTCGCGGCGCGCAGGCGCAAAGCCTTGCAGCCGTCGAGCAGGATTTTGCGGCCAGGGGGTTGCGGGGGAGGTTGAAAGCAGCCTAGCGGGGAGGGCGGCCTCGGCTAAGGTGGGGGGGGGGGGCAGGAAAGGAGAGGGATGTGGAAAGGAGGGTTGGTTTGGGGGCGGCTCTGGAGTCGGGAACATGGCGGCCGGATGCGAACCCCCGCAGAGCGCTGCACAACGCAGACTACGGGGCTGCCGTGCTGTGTTGTCCTTGAGATTTCCCTGGTTATTCCTCAGCGCTGGCGCCTCGCGGGACAATGTAGGTCGTGGCAGTTGGACGCAGTTTAAAAACAAACAGACAAAAAACGGAAGCGAAGAAGTTCTTTTTGGGCAATCTGGTGGGAAATGGATGTGCTCTTTCGGGGTTTTGGGGGCTCTCAAAATATTTGGGAGAACAAAAACCCAACAGAAGAAGCTCCGGGCACACACAAACCCTTCTCATGTGGTGTGTGTGTGCGATTTCGCGTTAACCGTGCCCTTGTTGGAATTCCACAGCACCTTCGAGTCCTTAAAAAACGAACAACAGTGGACAATGTGTTCTCTTCTCAGGACAATGGTCAATCCAGTTTGGAGGGAAACAGAGGCTTGTCGACCCAGTTGTACCTTTGAGAGATTATATTCTATCCTTTCCCCGGGCCTTGTTTTCTGCACAACTCATTTAACGAACGCACCCCCCGCCCCAAACACACACAAAATCAGCACCTTTAACTCTTTTGTGTGTGTACACAGCTGGTACTCTTAGGTTAAAGGGGCCCGAAATATTCAAAACTTTAATTCAGTTTTTGGCTTAACTGCCTCATGCCAGAGTGTGAAACTCTGTGGTCTCGAGCTCCTGTTTCCTGCACAGGAAAATAAAAATGCCACGGATTCATCTTTATACGGGTCGCAGTGAGGAAAATGACATCTTAAAAGGTGGACTGTGTTGACTTCCCTCTTCTCTAAGCAAATAAGGTGCACGAACTCTTCTAGGTGCTCCTAAAGACCAGCGTCTGAGCGAAAGAACAACCTGCTTGGGGTTGTCCACTATCAAGCATTCCAGCTTCTGGAGATGTGGGGCAGTTCCTGATGGCCACCTTGGGAAGGGCCCCAGGTGGGTGGGCAGGTCATTAGCAAGTCTGGCACTGATCTGGGGGAAATCTGCAAAACAGTGCCTTTATCTGCAGAGAACAATCGGTGGGGTTGTCTTTCCTTCTTTTCAATGCACAAAGACAGAGGCTTTGGAGCAAGAATTTGGACTATGCATTTAAGTTGTGGTGTTTTGCATTGAAAACCTCTGGGCAATTAAAATTAGCATGCTCCATAGTATTTTCTGTGCTTTTATGTGTGATTTCTGCATGTCAAAGGAGCTGGAGACTCTTCAGCAGTTTGAAAACTTTTTTGAAATTGCCACCAAGTTAATTTTCCCCCCTCTTTCCTGTGGGTGAAGTTTCCTTCCCAGGCTTGGCCACCCTATATGACCAAGGTGGAATGATCTACTGACATCTTTGGGAGAACAAATGAAATAAATTGAGTTTGCTTGATAATTGCTTTTCTGTCTGAACTCTGCCTGAATTTGTTAGCTTTTTTTCCCCTCCTGATTAAATCTTGATATCAAGTTTGGAAAAAAAAAAAAAAGGAAAATTCTTTCAATTGGAAAAGTGTTCGCCATGGGTTAGTCAGTTAGGGGTTTGAGCTTGGATTCTCTTCAGTTGACTTTAAAATCAAGCTAAGAATCCTTGGGATTCCTGAGCTGTCTTTGGGGTCACTTCATATATAAATTGGTTGGCATTTCTTTCTTTTTTTTTTTAATAGGAATTATGTGAATGGAATTTCTGGAAAATGGGGCAACTTATCTTTGTGACTCCAAAAGGCAGTGCTTTTCTCACTGGGGTTTTTGTTTCTCTCCTAACTAATGGTTGAACTGTACAGCTTGAAAAGCTTAAGTTTGCAGGAAGCATTTGAAGAGAGAACTGTTCACACCACTTGGACTAATGGTAACTTAACACAGGCGCAAAAGGTCTTTGAAAATTAGAGGAACTTTTGTTTCAAAACACATGTTACAACTAAAGCAGCTAGGGAACTCAGCAATTTTGTGTCTTTCTCATGTGATACCACTTCAACCTGCTTGCTAATCCGCTGACTAGAGAAGCAGAAACTTTATAGCAGCTCTAAAACACCTTTCAACAAATGGCAAGTTTATAATATTTGCTCTCTAGTAGGCTATGTGCATTGTCTAAATTGCGTTTTGAAAATGCAATCTATGTAGAGACCATTTGGAGCTAAGCCGCTAGAAATAAGACATTGCTTCTTGTTTTACTATAAACTAGCAGTTTAAAACAACATATCCACGTAATATTTTATGAATTTTTTTTTCTGTAAGAAAATTTGACCTATCTGCAGTTCACTTTTTGTTTTCTTGCCAGTGTTGTCCTGCTTGGTATCTGGGACAGTCTCTAATTCCTGATGAAGAACTTGATACTGACGTTGGTATGCAGCAACCAGTCCTCCATAACACTTCCTATCCTAAATGCAGGGTTAATGCCGAACCTACTGTGCAAGAAATGATTTACTGATGAGGTTCAAAGAAAACCACATCAATTTGGATGTCTGTTACCTTGAAGTGATCATTTTAAGAGTAGTAGTGTCTTCCTTAGATCTAAAAAAAAAAAAAAGGACTATTTTTCTCTTTTGGTGTATTGCATTCTGTGTTGAGCAATCATTTCTGAAATGAAAAAAGCAAAAAGGCTTCCCCACCAATTTAGGATTTATAAATGGGAAGATGCTGGTGACGAGGGACCCTGTTCAGAAGCCAGTAGGCACAATTCTCATGCACTGTTGCAAATCTCTTTCTAATATCTGATCTGATGCTTAAAACTAAAAAGTGGAGTATTTGCTTTGTTACTTTCACCATGTTTGTATTCAAAAAGCAATATCTAGGCTCCTGAAAATTGTTGTTTGACTTAATAAAACCGTTTAAATTATTTTTGTGATTATTGTTTTATTACAGTAACAACCATAATCCCTAAAAACTTTGATTAACCTGTTGAATGGGGGCAATTTATTTTCTATTCACATTTTCATGTGATAGGTGGCTTTTCAGTAACCAATCAACTTGGGGGTAATCCGGAAGAACAAACCCAAACTAACTGTTTTGAGCTCTCAATTCCCTCTACCCTGGGGCTTAAGGCCAATTGCTGCGGGTAGAGGGAAGTCAGAGAAAATTCACCAGCAAGGATTAATGGTGGTCAGGTGAAGGAAAGAAGACAGATCCGGAGTTTGGAGGAATGAAGAACATTTACATTACACAACACTATTTGAGTAAGAAAGAACAGGAGATAGATGTAGCTGGAGATAACAATAAAAGGTTAAAGGGCAATCTGTGACAATCCAGAGGAGACATTTTGTAACAGTACAAGTGCATTTTCTTAAAACTCCATCCTGATCTTTGGGACAATTTGGCAATCACTGATTAGAACAGTTGCAGGTTCATGGGACACAAATGTTATTAAAATCAGCTTTACCGTTAATTAATTGTAAGTTATGGTTAAATAATTGTTAGGAGATGAATCCTAAAGGATCCCTGAAATACCAGAAACTTGATTCATTATTTTCAGTTTGCCATCTATAATCTCATGTAATCTGTGAATGCCATTACCATTTATATCTGTCATGATTATGTGACCATGGATTACGTGATTTCCACCTGAGTATATTGCTGTTGGAACTTCAGATCAGTTTCACTAGAACCAACATTATTGTCATTTTTAAGGAATAGCTCATCTCTTTCTAATTCTTTCTGCGTATTTACTTGAAGAGTGGAAAAACTGGAGCAGAGCTTGGTGAAGCACAACTTTAATCCCCGCACACCGGGGGACAAAGGTAGGTGGGGCAGGTGGTTCTCTGAGTTCCGGGACAGGCAGAATTACAGAGGGAGTCCCAGTACAGCCAAGGCTGTTACACAGAGAAACCCTGTTTCAACAAAAGAAACTGAGAAGGCTAGGCTGACTCCATGACAGACCTCAACTTGGCAGTCAAGGAGACTAGACCTAAGAACTGAGCAAGCCCAGGCAAGCCAACTACTAATAGAAAAACCCCAGGCTCCAGCCTTCACACCCTGATAATGGTTCCTGAATGCCTAGAGATAGAGAAAAGCTCATCTACCCCAGAATTCCTCAACAGTTTCCAGCCTTCACACCCCGATAATGGTTCCTGAATGCCTAGAGATGGAGTAAGATAAAGCCCATCTACCCTGGAATTCCAATGTGCTGCGAGCTCACTTGGTTGTCTCTCTATCTTGGTAATGGGAGACCCCAGCATGCTGATCTTCTGCAGAATAAATCACTCTTTGTGCTTACATACTATTTGAGCCAGAGTATCATTCTTCTGGGAATCATGGACCCTTACAAAAAAATAATGAATAGAAGAAAGAGGAGGGGTTATGGCTCATCTTGTAGGGTGCTTGCCTAGTACGAAGGCAACTTTGTATCTAATCCCAAACAGCACATCAGCCAGGCCTATTGGTGCACGCTTGTGATTACAGCACTGGAGATGCAGAGGCAGAAGAATCAGACCTTCAAATTTACAAGGTTATTCTCAGCTACATAGAGCCAGAGACCAACCTGGGAGAGATGAGACCCTGACAAGAAGGAGGAAAGGGAAGGGAAGGGAAAAGGGAAAAGAAGGGAAAAGAAGAGAAGAGGGGAAAGGGAAAAAGGGAAAGGGAAGGGAAGGAAAGAGAAAGGAAAGGGAAGGGAAGGGAAGGGAAGGGAAGGGAAGGAAAGGAAAGGAAAGGAAAGGAAAGGAAAGGAAAGGAAAGGAAAGGAAAGGAAAGGAAAGGAGAGTTGGTGTTGGTGGTACACACCTTTAATCCCAGCACTTGGGAGGCAGAGGCTGACAGATTTCTGAGTTTTCTGAGTTTGAGGCCAGCGTGGTCTACAAAATAAGTTCTAGGACAGCCAGGACTACATAGTGAAATACTATCTTGAAAAAACCAAAACATAATAAAAAGAGGCCAGTCAAAAAAGTTTGATTTTTGTTTTTTATCCCTTTTATTATAAAGCTTATATGATAAAGTTTACCGCAATGCTGATTAGAATTCGGTTCTGTGCTTGTTTTTAAGTGAAGAGCACTGGCTGCTCTTCCAAAGGTCCTGAGTTCAAATCCCAGCAACCACATGGTGGCTCACAACCATCCGTAATGAGACCTGATGCCCTCTCCTGGGGTGTCTGAAGACAGCTATAGTGTACTTACATATGATAAATAAATAAATTTTTTAAAAAAATATTTAAAAGAAGGAGAAGGATCTAGGTATTGAAATAGGCAGTAGAGAATAATAATGATGTTGTTGAAAAAAAAAAAAACACTTGGAGAAGTTAAGCTACAAGGTTGTGTGTAAGCCAGGTACACTGTGATACGAATTCATCCCAGAGCTTTTTCTAAGGACTAAGCAAGAACAAAATGTCCATAAAGACCTTGTCGGTGAACACCCTCTGAGCAAATGTTAGCTCCTTTCTTTTCTATTTGCAGGTAGTTATTGTGTTGTTGCTTTGGGGCAGTTTTTAATTTTTAATAATATGGAATATTTTATTACAAGTGAATCACATCTTATAATAGGGAACAAATAAGTACATATTTTAGATAACAGATGGAGACTGAGAACATCTAAGAAATAGCAAACTTCATAAATGTAATCACTAGATCATGCATGTAAACTTGTAAACACAGCCATGAATATTTAAACACAAAATTTTGTTATTAGATTTCTATTGTTCCTTGTGTTTCAATGAGTAATACAATTATTCTTTGATTAAAAACTAGAGTTGAGTACTTAGCACTTGTAAACATAGTACTTAAGTTGGACTAAATTTTTACTTTCATCACTGATATTAAAATTCAATGATAGTCTATATTCACACATAAAGAAAAGATTAGATCTAGATCGTATATCTGAAATTATTCCATTTCCGCTGCTAAATTTATGTTAGCATTATGCGAGTGTGACTATTGAATAATGAGACTGATTTTTCTGTGGAGCTTTGGAAATGAACCTTGAAAGCAATTCCCAAGGAGATGACCTGAAATGTTTTGGCCAATGTCCGTGTTGTTAGAATACGTTTATGGACTCCTAAGGTTCCATTTCAGACGAAAAAGCCAAAACAAATGATACCCTCCGATCTTATGACTTTATAATCATTCTTCTTGGCGTGCACACGTGTGTGTGTGTGTGTGTGTGTGTGTGTGTGTGCATGTGTAGGGGGTTATCAATATGGTGAGGTGACTCAGGACTGCAATTCTAGCACTCAGGGATCTGAGGCAGAAAAGAATGACTGATTCGAGAGACAGCCTTTGGCTGCCCTGCTACAAAGCAATCAAAACAAGTAAGCCTTAACTTTAAACAGTATAAAAATGTTATGCTACAGTATGATTCATATTTTTCATTTGGATCTTTTCATGTGATGAAACTAAAGAGAACCACCAATGCATAGATGAACTATCAATTTGGGAAGTTTTTCTTCCCCGTCCATGTACTTTTGGAGTCTTGGAGGGCTCAGCAAAACCTGAAGATTTCAGAAAGGCTGAGATCTTTCCTCCTGACACATAGTTAGCCCATCTTTTTAGACAGGGGCATCAGCCATATAGAACTTATTTTGAGTTATGCTTAGTTGTTATTGAGTATCGCAAATGTGTTAGCCAGACATGGTGGTGCACACCTTTAATCCCAGCACTCAGGAGGCAGAGGCAGGCAGATTTCTGAGTTCGAGGCCAGCCTGGTCTACAGAGTGAGTTCCAGGACAGCCAGAGCTACACAGAGAAACCCTGTCTTGAAAAACAAACAAACAAACAAACAAACAAACAACAACAACAAGAAACCCCAATGAGTTAAATGCCCAATTTCAAAATAAGTCTATTTCCTTCAGTGCTTTAGTGTCTCTGGTGGCTAGATGGGGGAGCAGATCCAGACTAATCCTAATGACCAGGCCAGTCAGTGTCATTTTCTCCCTAGAAGAAACATGACCTTAACCCCTGGGAAGCGTTTTGACTCTTCTTGCCTTTTATTGTACTTTTCTAGGGGGGGAAAAATAAGTAAAGCCTTTCTAACAAGTCAAGTCCTCAGAAACTTCCCTCATGAAATGATGAGATGTTGCTGATAGTTACCTCTGCAAACCTTTGAGACAAAAGGAACTGATGGCCCTTTGTGCTGAAACCATAAATAAGTGCATTGTGACACCTTGATATCAATTCTAGACATATAATTTATTAGCAAACTGCCACAAGTGTTACCTACTTGTGTCCTGTACACTTATATCTCTGTAGCTGATTACCAAGAGAATGGAGATTGGGCATTTAATCCTGTTTCTTTGGAGGCCTCAATACATTTTACAAAAAAAAAAAAGAAAAGAAAAAAGAAAAGAAAAAAAAAACTGTTTAGTCACAGTGAGACATGACGTGCAATGGGCTTTGGTGATGACCCCAAGTAGAAAACATTAGTTAACCTAATTTCGACCAATACTATATCAAATGAAGACACTGAGTTGAGCAACTTTCCTGATTTCGATGGACTCGTCAGTCATCAGGATATAGCTGCTGTTCTATTTCGATTGGCTAACAAGCTCATATCCCACAATGGATGCCACCAGTGCAGGTCCTTTGAGGCAAATGACACGTGTGATAAAGCAATCTTTTCCAAAGCAGTATGTAGTGGAGCATTTGTCTTTCCTTCCGACACAGCACCTGTCCATCCGGTCTATCAACATCTATATTTTGATTATTTCTGAGCCCCCACGGTTTTTGAGCTTGATTTTCTGTTATCTCAGGGACAGGAAATGAAACCTCTTCCACTGAATGTTAAGTTGTTCAACACTGAAAGATGAGTTTTATGCCCAAGGCACTAAATTTAATCTTTTTTTTTTCTTTTTTCTTTTTTTTGAGACAGGGTTTCTCCATGTAGCCCTGGCTGTCCTGGAACTCACTCTGTAGACCAGGCTGGCCTCGAACTCAGAAATCTGCCTGCCTCTGCCTCCCAAGTGCTGGGATTAAAGGAGTGTGCCACCACTGCCCGGCGGCACTAAATTTAATCTTACAGAAACACTCTCATATAACCTTTTGATGAAACAGTGATGTAAAAGAAATTGAGTATGGGATGCATCCCCGGGTGGGGTAGTCTCTGGATAATCCATCCTTTGTCTTAGCTCCAAACTTTGTCTCTGTAACTCCTTCCATAGGTATTTTCTTCCCTATTCTAATGAGGAATAAAGTATCCACACCTTGGTTTCCCCTCTTCTTGATTTTCTTGTGTTTTGCAAATTGTATCTTGGGTATTCTAAGTTTCTGGACTAGACACTATAGCATATGCCAGCAAGATTTTGCTGAAGGGACCTTGATATAGCTGTCTCGTATGAGGCTATGCCAGTGCCTGGCAAATACTGAAGTGGATGCTCACAGTCATCTACAGGATGGAACACAGGGCCCCCAATGGAGGAGCTAGAGAAAGTACCCAAGGAGCTGAAGGGGTCTGCAACCCTACAGGTGGAACAACAATATGAACTAACCAGTACCCCCAGAGCTTGTGTCTTTAACTGCATATGTAGCAGAAGATGGCCTAGTCGACCATCATTGGAAAGAGAGGCCCCTTGGTCTTGCAAACTTTATATGCCCCAGTACAGGGAAGGTGGGTAGGGGAGCAGGGTGGAGAGAAGGTATAGGGAACTTTCGGGATAACATTTGAAATGTAAATAAAGAAAATATCTAATAAAAAAAAGAATCAAAAAAAAAAAAAGAAATTGAGTATAAGTGTGGGGGTGGGGCAAGAATCTAGTAGAGCTAGATCAGGAAACATGTTAAAGACACCATTTTTGTTGTTGCCTTTACTATAGATTCTTGAAACTTTGTACTACAGTCACAGTGATGTAAGGCTCCAGACCTGAAACTTTCCTTGGTCTCTGAACTGGTAAAATGAAAAATCACATGATTCATCTGGTAAATATGGATGCAATTCATTCTTTAATGATCCTGTTTAACTGCATAATTTCCTTACATTAATAAAACCAAGGAAGGCAGTCTTAATCTCTGATTTTCCTATATCTGGATTGCATGGTTGTGATTCCCTTTAACTGTATATTGCATAGTACTGCTGTTGGAACACCGAACTTAAACTCCAATGCTGTCATTAACAGTCTAGTCACTTTGCATAAGGAAGAAGTTGCAAGGTGTTACTTCAGTATGAGAATTGGGGACAAGGATCAACTTTTCCCTTTGAAACATCTTGGAATTAGAAAGTAAGTCTGAACAAAGACTAAACTCTGACCTAATACAGACACTGTAGGCTCTGTAGTTCCACTCAGGAACATTGATTTGGCTTTGAAGAATGTGTTCGATGTAGGTTAGTGTTCAAAACTGAGTTTTGGTAGAATCAGGAAAGGGGATTTCTTAACTAACTAAGACAAATGGTAAACCATACCTCCTTAGTGCCAGGGAACAGTGCTGTGGTACAAGTATGTTGAGTGATTCAAATGCAGACATCTGACTTTTGTGCTTTCCCTGCAGTACTGCTCAGACTTGGTCTTGAAATCTTGGGTGAGTGTCTTTGTCTTCTTTGGTATACTGAGGGCCAGGACGGTAGGAGCATAGCTCTGCGCCCAGTTATGGTTGATTTAGAAATGTATTGTCTAGAATGCAAGAAGTGAGCTTCCTCGTTGATTCGCAGCTTGAGCTTTGGCCTCAAGTCTACTGTAGTGTGGAAGCCAAATTTCTTTTGTGTCACAGGCTTTTCCTCTTGTAAATGGTTACACTCAAGGCACAATGCAAGGACCATCTCAGGAACTTCTTTACACTTTGAGGGAAATTCTCAAGGAAGTCTTGCAGTCCATTTCTCCTTAAGTTCATTAGAGTTCAAACCCAGAGGACAACTATATTTAATTAAAGTCGAAATGTCAGTCATGTCAGAAAATATCCACTACTAGTGACAACATTGTTGTGCATTAAATTAACTGGATGATGTGATGTTGTATCAAGAGATAACTGAATTTTTATGGACAAAACAGAGTAAGAGACAGAGAAGTGATATAGAGAATTGGATGTTAAAGACTGTCCAAAGTTCGCACTGCTACGTGATTGCCTTGGCATAGTGCCCTTGAATAACTGAGTGAATAACTGCGATGCTTCTTTCTGTACTAGTTAGATATTTGCACAGAACTATAGTTCTGAGTTAGCCTGATTTGGGTGGGCTCATCTTACCTGTATCAAATTGTCTCAAGTAGAACTTAAGTAAATGAAATTCAAGTTCTCAGTGACAAGGCTTAAGGTTCCTCCACTTAGATCACTGTGACTCTATTACATATGTACTTTTAAAAACTACTACTGCCAGGTGGTGGTGGAGCATGCCTTTAATCCCAGCACTTGGGAGGCAGAGGCAGGAGGATTTCTGAGTTCGAGGCCAGCCTGGTCTACAGAGTGAGTTCCAGGACAGCCACGGCTATACGGAGAAACCCTGTCTCGAAAAACCAATAAATAAATAAATAAATAAGTAAATAAATAAATAATAAAAATAAAAGCTACTACTTCATAGGAAACGAGACAACAATCATCAAAGCTTACGGATCTGTTTAATGCCAAACTGTCTACTTATACACCAGTAATGCTAGAAGACTCAGTATATCTCAGATTGGTGATGTAAGTCTGTGTTAAGCGTTTGCTTAGTTAGCATGTACAAGGCTTTGGATTCCAGCTCCAGCAAGGGAAGAAAAAAGAATTCAGCATATCAAAATGGCATGGCCAATCAAGAACATTTTGGATTTTTCTTTGAGGTTGATTTTTTTTCCGTGTGTATAACTGTCTTATTTCTCTTAATTTTTGCAAATGAGATTGGTGAACAACTTGGAGGCATATAGATGTAGATTCAAGGACAAATTAGTAACTGCAAACAGGAAGTAGATTTTCAATTCCTCAGCATCTGTTTGTTTGATTTAACATCTAACTTAAAGGCAAACCCCAAGCCTATTTGTATTTCTGATCGTTTCCCATTCCTTATGGCCAGTGTTTTCCCCAAGGTGTCTGCAGTTTTCTGTGCCAATGATCATGGCATATTAAAATGGCTACATTATAAATCCTGTGCTGTCAGAAAAAAAATGACACTGCTTTCCCTCTAAAGAGTAAGAACAATAATTCTTTCACTTTCTCTGTAGTTCTGTTAAACAGACGTTACAACAGTGTTAACTGGAAGAAAAAACCGAATTCTAAATGTAACTTTTAGTATTATGGTTCTTAAAGGTTCAATCTCCCATTACATTAAAGAGATAAACTGTTTGAACCCAGCAAGAGGAGACCCTTAGCTAATGTACATTTGCCGAGAAATAAAGAACGTTCCACCAAATCTTTCCGATACAGCCGGTTCTGTCTAATAAGCAGTTAGGCTCCAAAATTTCCTTTAACGGTTTTAGCTTATTTTAAACCTACCATTTATTTCTCCACAGAAACAGCAATGGTTAGGGCTTCCAGATTAACTATTCAGGAAGTGTGTCTTTCTTTTATTTTAATGTTCAGTTGTGGTGTAATAAGATGATGATATCATAATAATTGTAGTGTTAGATAATCCAACTGTACATGCCAAAGGCACACACTCCTCAGTTTGCTCCTCCCCCAGCTGCCGGGACACAAATGGATATGGTAAAAGTGGATCTCTTTGCACATCTCCGTGGATTAGGTGGGACTAAGGAGAATTTTAAATTAGAGTGTGTGTGTGTGGCGGGGGGTGTGGAGGTTGACTGTGGGGTACAGTGCTTGCACATGCCCTTAGCACACATAAGGCTCTGAATTTAATTGCTAGTATCAAAGCAGAAATAAATCCAGTGTGGAAAAAGGAGGAGAAAAGAGAAAGTAGGGGGACAACGGGGCTGGGATGGGGAGATGCTGAATATATAGTATGTGCCTGTGTAGAAAAATCGTAAAAACAATTATTTAAATCTCTGTCAGTTCAGATGAAGTGGGGTGCTCTTGGTCCTGGGTTTCTGGTGTAGCTTGTAAACACAGCTGGAGAGGAAGCATTGCATGTATACTGACTGGTTGTAGAGCTGTGCTTTTGCCGATGGTGAGAGGCTCAGGGCTTCCAATACAGAAAATAGTCTTTGTGAGACAGTATCTTCTCCATTCAAAACAATGCCCCCTGTTTTCTTCGACTACTTTGCTTTCTGAAGTGTCTTCCTCTGAACACACGTACACTCACACACACTCCCAGTGCTGGGGAATAAAGGTCTCTCTTATCTTAGTTTACAGGGTTGGTTTCCAAGGCAGATGCAACGTAAACCTGCAAACCCGCCAAACCCACACAACGTAGAGAGTAAGGAAAGAGCAAGGAGAAGCATTGTAAGCAGCAGCCAATTACTTCCCAATTCCACCCCGTGAAGAAACAGTATCCTTGGTTTCCATTTTGTGGTGTTTTAGCAGTAAGTGATCATTTCCACTCCCCCAAATAAAAACTCTATTCTCGACTTTGTGTTTGCATTTTTTTGCCTTCTGCTCTCAAAACAGGTGCATGTGGTTCAAATAGGCTAACTTCCATCAAGATTCTTCTATCTTGAGGACAAATTACAATAATGCTCACACAAATACTGTTTGCAACATCAGAAAGTCCTATTTTAGACTGTGGCTTTGGCTTTTTTAACTCTTGAAAAAAGTTGCCTTTTCTGGAGAACTCTTTGAATATATTATTTACTTAAATGGCAAGTTTGGTAAATCCAGCGTGGTTCTGCATTTAAATCTAATTCTATAAATCTTTCAATGGCACCTGGTTATGTACGGATTTTTAAGCTAGCCACTGGTAGTTTGTTTTGTTAACTAAAGATTTCAAAGCTATTTTTATTTATTTATTTATTTTATTTCATGTGTTTGGCCTGAATGTATGTCTGTGTAAAGGTGTCAGAGCAACTGAAACTGGAGTTACAGACAGTTGTGAGCTGCCATGGGGGTGCTGGGAATTGAACCTGGGTCATTTGGAAAATCCAGTGCTCTTAACTGCGGAGCCATCTCTCCAGCCCTCAAAACTGTTTTTTTTTTTTTTTTACTTTGTTTTTCTTTTCTTTGTTGTCTTTGTCGAGACAACTACTTGCACAGCAGCAGTTGGGTTGGAGCTTGCTATGTAGCCCTGGCTGGCTTCCATCCTCCTGCCTCTGCTTCCTTGTGTGCAGGAAAATCTTCGCCCTTGGATTCTGGAGAATATGAAGAAGGTAGGTGATTGCCAATACTGTAAAGGGACCCCTGTAGTGGAGCTGCCACACACCGCCCCCCAGTACCTTTCATTGGTTGGTTGTGAACTTCCCTACATTTTTAAAGATTCTTTTTATTGAAATTTCTTCGCAATCTTTTTAGTTCCTTCTCTGCTGTTTTCAGAATGGTGCTTAAAAGTGAGATGAAAGACCTGATACTCTCTATGACAAAAAAAAAAAAAGTTTCAGTGACAGGCTTCACTAATTAATGTGTAACAACCGGGAGATTAGCCTTTCAGTTAGCTTTGTGTTGAAGCTATACCATATTTTCAAAGGCTGTAACTCAGAACATATTGGAGTCCAACATGTTTGAAATACAAATCTTCACACATGGCTTTGATTACAATATGCACACCAAGTACAGGCACAGTACAGTAGGCCTTCCAGAATGCATTAAACCAGGGAAACTTAGGCAATGGAAACGTTTTTGGGTCTTAATCCTTCTACTGCTGATATAAGAAAGGTCATAAAGGCAGTTGGCAGGGCAGGTTGTTGTCAGACCTGTATTGGTTATGAATGAAAGGGCTTCTTTGGATGTTTGAGTACCAGAGAAGAGAATAGAACACATGCGCTTTTAAATGGCCTGCATTTCCTTCCCTCAGTGAAAAGCACACACTCAACCCTGTATTAATAAAGTCACATCCTTTCTTGTGGTTTCCATACCCCCACAATGTGTTCAATGTCTTATTGGAATAGCATCTCAAGGGACCAAATATTTGAAGCTATTGCGAAACATTTGATGTGAGTCTTTGTTACTGGGCGGGGAGTCACAGGATAAAATTTGTATGAGTATTATCTAACTATACTTCTGTAGATATAAAAATAAAATAATAGAATTAGAGTTCTAGCGCAATCCAGTTGGAGGCCAGTGAAGAGAGCATACGTAGGAGAAAACAAAAAGCAGGTTTAAGAAAATAATTTGGGTGTGTAGACATTTTTAATTAGTGATGAAGACTTAAATAAAAAAGATGCCTTTAATCCTAGCACTTGGGAGGCAGAGGTAGGTGGATCTCTGTGAAATTAAGACCAGCCTAGTCTACAGAGCAGAGCAAGTTCCAATCTGTCCAGGGCTACACAGTGAGATCTTGTCTCAAAAACAAAATGAAATTATTTTTCTTTTCATTTGAAATTCTAGGTTAAATATTTCTGACATTTCTGTAAGTTGCTGAATTAAGAGGTGCTTCCTGGATCTGAGACTGTAGTTCCCTGCTACAGTAAGTGCTTAGTTGGTGCAGTGGGTCCTGGTTCACTCCTCAGACTCACACAGAAAGTGGGACAGGATGCCTGCTTTGGCAAGTGTTCAGCCTCAGTCTTGCTTTGCAGTAGGGAGGATGAAACCCAAGGCCTTGCACATGGCAAGCAAGCACTCTACCACTAAGGTGAATCCTGCCCTTAAAGTTTAATGAATTATCAGAGGCTTTATGTAGTCTAAAGCCTGAACCAGGAAGAAACATGTAACGTTGTGAGTCTGCTCCAAGGTGGAACAAACCTTTAAGTTTTTAATATTGGGAAGAATCAAGAAAGAGAGCAAAGGGATGCCAAGGCATTTCCTATGAGACGGAGAGGGCACCTGTTTCTGTGCATTGGCTCTCGAAGTCACATTCGGAGCATCCTTTCTCCGTGCTTTTGTAATCACTTCCTCTCTTTCCTGCATCTGCATCTCATTCTGTCAAGTTCTGACCACTTTTTCCTCAGGGATTATTCTTATCTTTGCTTGCCCATAGGTGCTCCCCTTCGGATGGGTTCTTTCCACTCCTGCTTTATGTCCCAAGGTCAGATGCATCTTCCGAACACCCAACACTGTTAGGGTCATTTTTTGTGCTCAACAGCCTCCAGAAGTTCTTCTTTGCTTACCAAATTACAGATATCTTTTAGAGCTTCCCATGTAAGTAAGGTCTTTTTTATATAGGCCCCATTATATTTTTAGCATATACCCCTTTCCACACATTCTACATTCTAGTAAAAGAAAAAAAAATCTTCGCAAGTGATTTGAAATAATAGTCCCATGGGACTCATTTTGTTGTTTTGTTCTAACCCAGTCTCGTGGCCTCAGAGAAGCCATTTATCTTTCTGAGTCTCAGTTTCCTTGGCCATGTAAAGGAGATAATGCTAGCACCTACTGGGATGTTTTGAAGATGGAACAAATGATAGAAAATTCACAATTGTTGGGAGCAGCAGGGCATTTTAGATTGTTTCTATCAATCACTCATTGGTTACTTGTTGGGTGACAAGCACAGTGGGAGCTAGTTCTGGAGGGCCTGAGCGAGAAGCTCATCAAAGTTCACGGTACTTACACAAAAGTAGTCTCCAGGCTGTCCCTGTCCGAGCCGTGGTGCTAAGCAGTGTAGAGAACATCTGTTGTGTGTCATGGGAAGGAGATGTCTGGTGGTCCAGGATGGTGGGCCAAAGCTTCAAGGGAGAGGAATTTCAAGTGGGGAGTTTTTGTTGTTTGTTTTGTTCTGTTTTCAGTACAAAGGCTCATGGCTTGAACTGACTTTGTAACAGAGAGGGACCTTGAACTCATGATCCTGACTCAAGCTCCCAAGTACTAGGATTAATTATAGGACTACCGCACCTTGCCCAGATTAACTAGGTAGATTTGAGACAGGACAATATATGAAAGGAATCTGGAAGGGGCAGGCTTCAGAGAAGCAGATCCTACTTGGGGTAGAGGAGGTTGGGGAATCTGTCTGAGTTTCTTTTGGAATGAAATTCCTTGGTCTTTGTTCAGGAGCAAGCAGCTAGTCAATTTGTTTAGGAACATCAAATGGGTTACACATAGTACTTACTTTTATTATGGAGGGCATAAGTTGAGATCTGGGAGATGATGGTGCCTTTTGGTACATGAATTTTCTCCCAATAGACTTCTTGTTGAGAGGAAAAAGAGGTGGGTCTTAAGATGGAAGGAGGACTAACAGGGAACGGAGCTGAATCTGGCTTAGTGCTGCCTAGACTACATGAAAGGCAGTCTTGCTTTAATCATAGAAGATTAAATAAGTCAGCCTTTGGGAAATAGATTGTGGACTCTTGTGATCTGATTCTGTGTTTGCCTCAATGTTATCTGAAGATGAGAAAGGGGCTTCCCTCAGAAGAAGGAAGTGGAGAATCACAGTGTCAATCTTTCAGCTGGGAAGCAGGCAGACTGTCCTTTGATGAGCAGGAAGGGAGGACCTTCTCTTTTTTCTGAAGCCACAGGGAACTGTATCCGTTATCTCAGGTGTGGGGATTCCTGAAGATTCCTGTTAATGTGGCTTTTGAGATAGTACCTGCTATGGGCATACCACCAGGAAACTGTGAATTGCAAATTATGACCGTGTAGTTCTAAGCCACTACCTTCGTTGTCATAGCATCCTCTGAGCATTCTGTAGATTTGTCTTAAAAAAAAAATCTATGTACTTGAGGGACTTAGCTTAATGCCAGAGTTCTTGCCCTAGTTCAATCTGTAGTAGTGCCCTAAGCTGGGTATGACTCAGTGGTAGAGTCCTTGCTAACCATACATGAGTCCTGAAGTATATTCTCAGCACTGCACAAGTGTGGCCTAACTGAAAACATCTGGGAGAAGAGTATGTTTTTGTTCAGAGGAAATAGGGGTGCCATCAGAAGTAAGCTTCCTCAAAAGTTCATGTCACTGAGAAAAGGCAATATCTTTTGTTCCTCCATCACAAGAATTATAGGTGACCTCTTACAATGAGTGACAAGAGAAAAAAAAAGATTTTTACCTGCCCTCGAGACAGGATGTCACTTTGTGACCTGCTAGGGCAGAGCTCACTCCGTAGCCCACTCTGACTTAAACTCTTGGTGGTCCTCCTGCCTCAACTTTCCTAGTGTTGAAATTGTAGTTGTGAGGCGTCATGCTTGCCCATACGTACCTTGATGAAGTTACTTAATCAAAGTACTGTATGACAAGGAGACTTCAAAATGGAGACCTAGGGACTAAATAAACTGTCCTCACACTCTTTGTTTTGAGACAGGTTTTCTCTGTGTAGCCTGGCTGTCCAAGAACTCCCTTTGTAGATGAGGCTGCCCTCGAACTCACAGAGATCCACCTGCCTCTGCCTCCCAAGTGCTCTGATTAAAGATATGTAGCACTATGCCTGGCAAGCATTATTTTTATAAGCAAAAAGGAATGAAGGAAATAGGCAGCCGTGCATTTTATATACTTCCAAGACCTCAAAAAAAGGGTTTAAACAAGTTAAAATAATGCTGATGTGATGGCTTAGAGGCTGAAGGTCCTTGCTGAATAAACTTGATGACCTGACTTCTATCCCTGAACCCCAGTAAAGGGACAATGGGAGAACTGAGACTCTTCTATGTTTTTGAGACAGGGTATCTCTATAGATCCTTGACTGTCCTGGAACTTGATATGTTGACCAGGCTGGCCTCAAACTCACAGAGAGCTAGCTGTTTCTTGCTCTGGAGTGCTGGGATTAAAGCACTCCTGGCCTTAGAACTGAGCAGTAATATCACTTTTACTCTCACCATTCAAAAGTGCGAGTCTAATTTCAACACATTAAGACTTGTCTACCATCAACCCCACAGTTGTTGACATATAATTGACAAAGGTATTTTTTCTATAGAAAACATTTTGAAAAAGAAAACCAACATTATGCTGAGCTGGCAGTCCAGTTCCAGGGTGTATCATTTCCAGCCCTCAGTTTGATTGACAATCCTGTAGTAAATAAATAAATAAAAAGTGCTAGAAAACGACTTTTATCTAAATTGGATTTCATGTGTTTTATGCTCTGTGGTGAATGAAAGTATTAGATAAATAATCACTCCACATTTCTCCTTTGTCGGAAGACAGAATTATTCATGGTGGTTTCTTTAGTAAGACACATGATAAACTATGTCTTTAGAAAATTTTTTTATGAAAGTAGAGGTTGAGAAAATTTGACACCTACTATTGTTTAGAAACTTATGTGTGCCACTGGAGGGTCAGGTATTTTCCCTATCAAGGTTTCTTACATATGTCACAGTTCACCTAAGTGTAGATGTCACAATGAGTTTCTAACTTAATATGTGTGATCTGAGGTGTTTACTTTACTAAGAATATCAAATCATGTGCAGGATGACTTCTTTTGCCTTTATTATATTCTTTCAGTTACATTCAAAGGAGCCCAGGACACCATTTGAGGCTTTCTCACCACCAGGTTTACTTGACCTTGGGCCTGGTGGATTGGAACCCCCAAGTGTGAATACTGCTCTTTCCCAGGAGCTGTTAACTTCAAAGCCTTTGGGAAGCATTTGAATGGGAATAGTGCCAGCATAGGAAACAAACACTCGTAAAGGGTCCTCTGATCATCCTTCCTCCACCTTCACTCTCAGTTCTTCTGTCCATTCATTCTTAGCTGCGTTTCCCTGCCACTCTTCACTGGGAAAGCAGTTCCCTGATTGTTTTATGTCCTCAATTCTCTTCTGAGAGCCACATTCGGGGAGGCCCTCTAGCTAAGCAGATGGGCACAAAGCAACTCTGTTAGAGGTGTGACTTGAACTTTCCTGAAATCTGAGAGCCACTCCTACTTGGATTTGAACTTTGAAGACCCAGAGGTAGGGAGTCTCCATAAAAGGATCAAAACACATCAGAGCGGGACCCACTGATTTGGGCTGGCAACTAAGGCTGCTAGGATTACCTTTACTCAACAGCTCTAGGCAGTGGATCCTGAGCCCCAATAAACCACTTCACAAATGTCTGCATCAGTCCCAAAGATGACTGGAGAGAGCGTGAGGATAAATCGGTGCAACCTATCTCTACCACTGACAAAGCAAATCAAAGCATGGTCTAGTGAATATCATCCTTCATTCAACAGCTAATGTCTGTGAGAGACTGTTAGGTTCACAGCAGTGTGGCAAGCACAGAGAAATATAATTGTAGTGGTATCTGCAGGAGGCTAGTGCCTAGTGAACACGCTGGTATCCAGTGGAAGCAGCAGTGGTGCCCAGTGGGGGGCATTGGTCCCTGGCAGGGGGCGAGAACAGGAAATGAGGAAAGAAATGGTGTATGGTAGCAGAGCTGGACTGTGAATAGGGGGCTAGTGCATCGCCACTGGTGAGATGCTGCTCAGGGCCTTCCGGAAATACCTGAGGACTACTTTGTATGGCACGATCCCACAGAAGCAAACGAGGACAGAAGTCTGAGAGTAGAGATATGCTCGCTGGTTGGACTCAGAGGCTGAAAATTCACATTCTTACATTGATCAGTATAAGAAGCATGACGGCTACTCCTGGGGAACCTTTACACATCCCAAGGAACATGCACACCTGACGATAAAAGGACTTGAAGAAAGTGACAAGTGAGGAGCTGGGAAGTTTGATGAGAAAGGGGTTCGTGAGAGCTGAAAAAACTTAGTGGATTCTTTTAGCGGAGC
The DNA here is from genome assembly GCF_000001635.26 of Mus musculus. Taxonomy (NCBI): domain Eukaryota; kingdom Metazoa; phylum Chordata; class Mammalia; order Rodentia; family Muridae; genus Mus; species Mus musculus. The sequence continues at coordinate 58,058,376 of NC_000086.7, forward strand.
AGATGGGGATTCTTATAGAAAAAAAAAATTCCACTGCGGCGGGCCTGGAAGTTATATGTGCACTTGTAGACTGGTGCAGGCCATGAGAAGAAAGATGCCTGACTGTCTAGCCTGTTGTCTGAAGAGCTGCCATGTGGACTTCTGAAAGTACTGAAGGCATTTTGTAGGCAGACTGCTAAGGATTAAGGAAAACCTTGCTGATAGGAGCCCAGGATAGAGGAAAGGTGTGGGCCAGGAAGAGAAACTGAAGGATGGGAGATTTTAGTAGGAGGGAATTGGAGGCTAGGAAGGTGATGACAGGTAAAGAAACTCAAGTAGGCCGAAGGAGTCACAGCTCAGACCTACAGTACTGATCTTCTATGCATAGCTTCCCGGGTTCGATCCCTAGGACTGAAAAAAAAAGTGGAAAGGGAAAGGAGGGAGCACAGCCAAGAACAGCAGGGAGGTAAAAATAATAGCCTGGCTGGCAGCTTCGGGACAAGCAGGTGAGTCAGAGGGCAATGGACACTTTGTAGCATCACCAAGGAACTCCTTGTTGCTGAAATGTTACTTTTCTTTCTTTTTTTTTTTTAAATTTTTTTTTTTGATTTATTTATTTATTATTATATGTAAGTACACTGTAGCTGTCTTCAGGCATTCCAGAAGAGGGCATCAGATCTCATTACGGATGGTTGTGAGCCACCATGTGGTTGCTGGGATTTGAACTCCTGACCTTCGGAAGAGCAGTCGGGTGCTCTTACCCACTGAGCCATCTCACCAGCCCGTTACTTTTCTTTCTTTCTTTCTTTTTGTTTTTTTGTTTTTTGATTTTTGATTTTTGTTGTTTTTCAAGACAGGGTTTCTCTGTATAGCCCTGGATGTCCTGGAGAAATGTTACTTTTAAGATTGACTATTCATTTGGTTGTCAGAATAACTAACTATGAGCTGCTTGTTGATGTTACAATATATCTTGATTGTGTGTACCACAACACCCCTATAAATTCTTCTTGGACTTCCCCAACCTCCCTCCCTCCCTCCCTCTCCCTCTCCCTCTCCCCCTCCCTCTCTTTCTCTCTTTCTCTCTTTCTCTCTTTCTCTCTTTCTCTCTTTCTTTCCTTCTTTCTTTCATGTAGCACACTGTGTCCAGTCAGAGCTGCATATATTCACATGGGTGTGGGGCCAACCACTAAGGCATGGACAATCCACTCGTGGCCAACTCCCAACAAAAAGGAATTTTCCCTTCCCCAGCAGCATCTTCTTTTGCAAGAGGTCATCTCTGGTCCAGGATAAATTTCTGTAATTTATTATAAACATGTTGATGGTTTTGCTTTTAACACAAATGAAATATTTTACCTGAAACAATATACTACAGATACTACCAATTTCTTTCTTTTCTTTTCTTTCCTTTTTTTTTTTTTTTTTAGATAGGGTCTTTCTATGTAGTCCTTACTGTTGTCCTGGACCAGACTGGCCTTGAACTCTATTTATTTATGTTGTTCCTAAATGTATCTTGTTACAACCAATGCTTCAAGTAACATACTTAAGCAACTATTGTAAGATAAATTCCTAGAAAAGAAATTGCTGGGTCAAAGGATATATAGCTTAGCACAATTTGACATATATTGCAATTTTTTCTCCAAAATATTTACCTCATTTAATTCTTCTAGGAACAAATAATCAAGACCTCTTCAAGAAAGTCTATGGCAATTTGTCAACCTGCTCTTATTCCTAAGAGCGCAATAAATACCAGTTTGCACCATTGGAAAGGGTTGTATTAGTCAGCAGATCCTAATGAATGAAGGGTTTCTTAATTAAAATAAGCAGAAAGTCATTACTTGTAAATATATAAACAAGTTGATTATAGCAAGAGGCTGAATACTTCTAATAAGCATGTGTGGATATTAAATTAACCATGGTTCAGAAACCATCCATGGATGCATGGCTGATTGGAAATCACCACTTCACGGTGGTTACCCAATTCCTCTCTGCCAACTGCCAAATGGCAATTCTACTTGTACAGTTATTATAGTTTGATGTAACTCATGACATTCCCCAAACACATGTTACATGTCAAATGAAGGAATTTTTCTCCCTAGAGGGTGTTTAAGAAATTGAAATAAATCTGTTATATTTCCCCACACCAATCCATTTTTCAAAATAGATATGCCAGCTAGGAATCCTTGGTTGAATAAGGAAAAATTTTATTTTTTTCCTTCACTATAATATAATTCCAAGTTTAGCAAAATTTAAATTCAACATTACTATTTTCTTTCAATCCATCTTTTAAATGAATAATGATGAAGGAAATCCTCAAGAGTGGGTGTGGATGGCCACCTGTAATATCCCCAAGAATGCTGACCTGGGAGGACTGTAAGGTCCAGGCCAGTTTGGGATATGTACAGACTCTCTGACTCAATAAACAAACAAACAAACAAACAAAGCAACAAATAAACATTAGCCTATCATTCATTCAACAAATATGTTTAGTTAAAAAATTACAGTATATATCCAAATGATCTCTATGTTTAAATAATCCATTTTTTAAAAATTATTTTACATAGTTGATGTAATGTGTAACATAAAATAGATTTCTGGGACTGGAGAGATGGCTCAGCAATTAAGAACACTGACTGCTCTTCCAGAGGTCCTGAGTTCAAATCTCAGCAACCACATGGTGGCTCACAACCATCCATAATGAGATCTGATGCCCTTTTCTGGTGTGTCTGAAGATAGCTACAGTGTACTTACACATAATAAATAAATAAATCTTTAAAAAAAAATAAATTTCTGGGACTGGGAATATAGCTTACTTGGTAGGGTTTGTCCCCTGGTTGGTGAAACCCTGGGTTCAATCCCCAACACTTAGCTGAAATTTTCTTCCCTGCTGGAAAGTCCTCATAGTACCAGAAGGTACTTTACAGTCTGGTTCAGAAGAGTTTGTTATTGACTGTCGTGCTCAGTTGTGGACCCCAGATACAACACTATTGTCTGGTTAGGAAAAGTATGTTCATTGATGTAATAGTGACAATTCTGTTATGGTAATAGTCAACTGCTTTCTAATTAGATTTAAGGCTTGCTAAGGAGGAAATTCACTTTTGGTACCCATGGTTAGCCTGGCACTGCTCTTGTTTTGCTAAGTTGACATGATGTAGCTATCAGATAGGTTGCTAAATAGCTAAATTTATGCTCATAGATTAATGCTGCCATTAGCTTTGCCCGTTGAAGCATGTTGGGGAGTAAATGGTGACTGCAGAGACTGATTACTGGTAAATGTGATGAGAAGAAACAACTGTTGAATACAGAGGGACTGAGTAACCACTGGGTGTGGTAATGCAGGCCTTTAATTTCAACACTTAAGAGGAAGAGGCAGGCAGATCTATGTGAGATTGAGGTCAGCCTGATGTGTAAATCGAGTTCCAGAACAGCCAAGGATACACGGGGGAAAAAAGACTGCCTCAAAAACAAACAAACAAACAAACAAAACCTAACAAACTAAAGATACATTCTTGCTCTCATGGCTGCTATGATTATCTACCCAACATCTCTGCAAGACTGAGTCTGTCAACATCCTGTATCTGGGAGGTACTCAAGGAGTCTCACCTCTCTCTGAGTGAGTATACACAGTTAATGGTTGTTCGGTTCTTAAGTAGCATAATAACTGATGAAATATCCATACTCTTGTGAATAAATCTTCACTCATGTTTCTCTAATTCTAAAAACAATTGACTTCCAAAATGCTTCAATGGCCAAAGCTAATGGCAGCATTAATCTCTGAGCATAAATATAGCTACTTAGCAACCTATCTGATAGCTACTGGGTCTCTCTCTCTCTCTCTCTCTCTCTCTCTCTCTCTCTCTCTCTCTCTCTCTTATACACACAGACACCACTACAAGGACATAAAAGGAAAGGGGGAGCTAGTGGGAAAGAGGAAGGGGATCAAAGGGGTGAAGGGGGGACAAGATGGGTTAAGGAAGATGTAAATACATTATATATGAAATACATTATATATGTTTTAAAATGTTATAATAAACCCACCCACTATTAGATATAATTAACATATTCTATTATTAGCATGAAAACATTTTTAAAGGTACAATAGCTTCAGGGGGTAGATTATGAAGAAAGGTCACTTCAGTCAACTTGAGCAATCTGCCGAAGGTATTCAAATTATTATGGATTCAAATAAAAACAGGTTTAAGTATGTTAGGGTATTATAGAGTGATATCCTAGCACTTGGATCACAGAGATAAGAGAATCAGGAGTTTACGGTCATTCTCAACTAGATTTCTATGAGATCCTGTCTGACCCATCCTCCATGGGCCCAAAGAAAAACAGGAGCCCTATGATCTGCATTCCTAACCACAATGGATTACTTAAAAATGTCCCCATGTTGGTGGGAAGGGAATTTAGAAGCCAACTAATAGAACTTATAGTAAAGTGATGAGTGGTCACTTGATATAGTTAGTAGGAGGACACCACAGACAACTTTGCTTGAAAATTTCTTGTGTTGTTCCCTTTATGAAGAATATGAAGCAATATGAAGAAATATGAAGCAATATGAAGAAACTGTGGGCTCTGCAGTAAATAAACATCACTTCTCTTTCTGCCTTCCTATCTTTCTGTTGTGGTATTGTTTACTTTAAGTAAGCCTTTGCTATGTTCCCTAAGCAGCCTTGAACTTTATTTTCCTGCCTCATCTTCCAGTGGCTTGGACTACAGCTATGTACCACATAGCCTACCTAGATACTTCCCAATGTCTTGGATGTCTATGTGTCAACACTGGAAGACTAATGTCCCAGACTCTTGGGCAGAGAATAGTGAATAAGCCAGAACTTCAGCAGAAGGATCTCAAAGGAGAGGGATCTTGGAGGAAAGATTCTGGAAAGTGCCATTTGAACATTTAGATACATCTCTGAATTACAAGCTCAAGAGTTTAAAGTGAACCACAAGGGCTGGAGAAATGGTTCAGTGGTTAAGAGATCTTACTGCTTTTGGTGAGGACTGGAGTTGAGTTTCCAATACCCACATCGGGTGGCTTACAAGTACTTATCCTGTAAGCCCCCTTCCCCCGTTGTAAGGTTTTTGATGCCTTCTTCTGGCTCCCATGAGTACCTAGACACATGTGCATATATCCATACCCAGACACAAACACACAATTAACAATAAATCTAAAAAATAAAATAAAATGTTTGAGTTCTACATGGTTTTGTCATTTCACCTGTTTCTGCTCTGGCCTTCAAGAACTCTGTGTTATTCAGCTCCTGTGTTGCCCCATGATTGTATTTTTAATTTGTTTTGTTCTATTTTTTGATTTTTTGATATATATCATGTATCTCAAACTGGCTTGGACTTATAGCCAAGGAGGATCTTAAAGATGGCTCATCTCTTGAGAACTAGGATTTATAGGCAATTTCGACAAAGCTATGCTTCTGCCGTGCTGAGGATTGAACCAGAGCTGTGTGCACGTTGCCAGCTGAGCTACATTAGCAACCCCAGTAGTGGATTTTGTTTGGAGCACCCCCCTCCTCTTTATCGCTAAAGGATTTGTTGGGTTTGGGTTTGTTTTGTATATAACTGCTCGAATCAGTAGGAGATAGCTTTGTTCTTAGGGAGTCACACTCCTTTTGTTTATGTGTTTGTTTGTTTGTTTGTTTGTTTGTTTGTTTGAAGACAGGGCTTCTTGGGTAGTCTTGGTTATCCTGAAATTCCATTCGTGCACCAGAGAATGGCCTGCCTCTCTAACTGGGATTAAAGGCATGTGCCACCCCTACCCCACCCCTTCAGAAATCTTCATTGTTTTGTTTGGGAGGATGTCATTTGAGGACAAAATACAGAGTCTAGGTATATCTATGGCTATTGAAATGTCATTCTGTCTAAAAGTCTATGCTGAAGAAAAAGGAAACACTCTTGTATCTAAAAATATTCCCTTGGTTACCTCTATGTGAATATAGAAAGTGTGATTTCAGCCCCATTACTTCAGTTCTAATCTCTTGTCACAGTTTAACAATGTCATCTTCTTTAAGAAAAATGCCCTGAAAAGTCAGGCATGGTGTTGCACTCAGCAGCTGCTCAAAGGACATGGGTAGAATTGAAAACCATCAAACCCGGTATGATAGTGCACACTTTTAATGCCAAAACTAGGGAAGCAGAGGTGGTTGGATCTCTGTGAATTTAAGACTAGCTTGCTCTACATATCAAATTCTAAGACAGTCAGAGCTACATAGTGAGTCTCTGTCTCAAACAAAATAAATTAAAAAATAATTAAATATCATCAGTGTGTGTAAGAAGTGGGGAGAGGAGATGGAGATACCTTTAATGGCAGAATGCTTGCCTAATATGTATAGAATCTACTCTTTCTCATACTGACTCTTCCTTATCAGGTCCCAAGGAGGCAAATTCTACTGTGTCTTACTCAGAATTCATTCTGAGGCATTTATTTTGAAATAAAGAACCTCTGGGTTTGTAATCGGAACTTTTCATGTTTGTTCTGCCTTCGCTCCCAGCAAAATGACCTTCTGGAAACCTCCCTAAACATCTACGCTGGGGACTGGTCTTTTCCGAGAGTTACTAGTGATTCACAATGAGATTTAGATGCAAAGAAATGCTCATTCACCCATAGGTATGACTTCCCTTTGAGCATTGACTTTGAGCACTGTCAGGGTATTTATTACCCCACATCCTCTGACTAGTACTGCTCTTACAGTTTCTTATCCTACAGTGACAGCAGGAGCATAAAACATACTCCTTACAAAATGTTGGTTAGATGAAAAGTATGACCGGAACTCTTACTTCTCGCTCTTCCTCTCTTAGCTTAGCTGGCTGTAGATTCAACTGCATATTTGCTCTCGGGTTTGAGATCCACCTACTTTTTCTGTTTCTAAGGATTCCTCATCATACTTATTCTGGATTATGGAATCTCCCGACTTAACCAGACCATACTACAGCATCTGGATCAGCTTCAGGGTGGAATTCCAAAGAAAGAGGCTGCAACCTATGCAAATCACCCATTATGTCATAACCTGGAAAGATAAGTGTCATTGCTACATGTGGTTACTGAAAAAGAAACAGATATCCAAGAAATGCTTTTTGAAGAAATTTTGTGTTATACAGTTAGGACCATTGACCAACTGACTTACTCTTTTTCTTTGGGAAATACCATGGGCTGTGTTATGAATGACTGAATGATGTTTACCTTGTGAGATTTTATAATAACACAGTTCTTTACCATCCCCAAATATTGTATACACAGATCTGAAATATTAAGTCATCTATCTAAAAATTGTTATTTATTGTTCTTGTATCTTGTCTGTATTTTGAGGCACAGGTATAACCCAGGTTGACCTAGAACTTGCTATAAATCATCCAGGCTTGTCTTGAACCCATATCCTCCTACTTCTGCCTACAGAAAACTCCAATGATTACAAATATTCCTGGGAAAGCCCATCCAGTTTTGTAGTATATTTTCATGGTGAATGAAAATAAATTTCAGCTGGGCAGTGGTGGCACATGCCTTTAATCCCAGCACTTGGGAGGCAGAGGCAGGCAGATTTCTGAGTTTGAGGCCAGCCTGGTCTACAGAGTGAGTTCCAGGACAGCCAGGGCTACACAGAGAAACCCTGTCTCGAGAAACCAAAAACCAAAAACTAAAAACCAAAAAAAAAAAAAAAAAAAAAAAAAAAGGAAAGAAATTTCTCACAGGTTTAATACCTCCCAGCTGCCATTCCAGTGCACAAAAGGCTGAAGCAGTAGGATTGCCACAGGTTTCAGGCCATTCTGAGCTACATAGCTAGGCTAGTCTGGGATACAGAGTAAGACTGCATCACATAAAAAAAAGGAATTAAAAAAAAAAACAAGTCAAAAAAAAGCTTAATGTATAGGACTAGAATCTGACTGACCATAAGATTATGAACATGCAGTATTTCACAAGAATAATATGAAGTCTGTGTTCCACCCTTCTGTAAATTTGAACCATTAAAAAATGAATGTGAACTTTTAGGGGGCTATAGTCTAAAATTACACGCAGTAATTTCTTTTAAAAATTAACATACCTATAGACAAAAGTCTCCTGAAGCTGAGATTTCTGAAAAGTTTCAGAGTGTAACAACTGGGGACATCCAAATCTTAACCCTGGAAATGAAGCTGTATAGACGTCTTCACTGGGTTTAAGAAACACCACTATAATTAACTTCGGATAGCTACTATGCATTTGCAGTTTTCTTAAGCTACAAAATTCTAACATATTTCAGGCATATGGAAACAAAGATATTCTTATCTTATCGAGTGACTCAAGTAAGAACAATGGTACGAAATATGTCAACTTCTAGTGTTTGATTGGGCATGTACCCATTTTAGTTTTGGCATTAAATTCTCTTACAGAAACGTTTCTCCTGTGAAAGTCTTCATTTAATGAGACATGTTTAAAATGTCTACAACTCAGCCAGTGAGCCATTTATTTCTGGAAATATTCGATGTTGCAAAAATCTCGTCTAGTTAACACACTTGGCTTATTCTCTCGTGCTACAGGGTTTTCACATCCCATTCTCAAAATTCTCCTTTCATTGCCAGGGACCAACTGTTCTCATTTCCTTCATGCGTCCACATTGTACAGGGCTTGAATATCAAGTTGGAGCTGGCTGTATAATGAGGTTCTTGAGGTGTTTTAGGAAGAATATAAGCTCCACTTCTATTAGGATTTGGATTTGAGTGTATCTCTTTAGAACACATAAGCATATGACCATAAAAGAAAAGTGAATTGAAGTACTTAGAACAGAAAGCAGGTCAGGCTCATCATTGGATTACTGCCCTGGAAGGAAATGTTCACCTAGAGGGACCTTAATACCCATGATAATTTTTCACTCTCAATATTTATCTGGTTTTATGCTCTTATCACTTCTTATCTTATCACTTATCAAGCACCAGGCATGCACATAGGTACACACTCACACATGCAGACAAACATCCATACAAATACAATAAACACAATACCATTGGAAAAACAGAGAGAGCGAGTACTATGCTCATGACTGTGATAAGGACATCATGTTAGAAATGAGCTATATTCTTTTATCATGGGACTGCTACAGTTTACTCAGAAGTACAGTCTGGTACCTGATCTACACATAGAAAGCTTCCAAGTTGTTTAAAGAATAATTGTTGGTGCTCTAAAACAGTCTTTGCTTGCCACTGCTTTGCGTTAGGAGTCCTGGAAACATAAAATTATGCAAGAGATTTTTAAAAAGATTTTATTTATTGTTACATGTAAGTACACTGTAGCTGTCTCCAGACATGTGACAGATCTCATTACAGATGGTTGTGAACCACCACGTGGTTGCCGGGATTCGAACCGAGGACCCCCGTAAGAGCAGTCAGGGCTCCTACCCGATGAGCCATCTCACCAGCCCAAAAGATTTTTTTTTTTAGTCATTTGTACAAATCATTCCTCACACCACAATATTTAATAGATAGTATCTAAAGTATCTAAAATCCCTGGGTATGGTAGCCCTCACTTGTAATGCCAGCACTTAGGAGGCAGATGCACACTGATCTCTGTGAGTTTGAGGCCAGCTGAGTCTAAATAGTGAGTTCTGGGCCAGCCAGACATGCAAGATGGGAACAGCACACCCACTCTCATGGGCATGCAAGTGCAAGTGCGCGCGCGCGCACACACACACACACACACACACACAGATGTATTTGTAAAATATGTTTACACAAGATCTTAGACTTTGGTGGGTTTTACAGGGAAATTTTCCAGCATTGTTAATTTTCTTGAACTTCAACAGTTGGTGGTTAAGGTGCCCCTTTGCTTGGATGTTTTGTATCAAATACTTTTGTTATGATTCTGAGACTCTGACCAAAATTGTCCTCAAATCACCTTGGGGAGTCCTTTGAAATTAGGAACCTTCACTTTTTGTCTCTCTGGGGCTTAGTAGATGACCGGCATGTAGTAAGAGTCTAATGAAGAATGGTTATAAGTAAGAATCCAGAGGTTAACTTGGCATTGAGACACATGATAGAAGGAGAGCGCTGCTGACTGCAGTATCTATTTAAACAGAACATTTTGATAAGACAAACTAAAGGAAAAAGACAGGGACGATGCTGGGGAGGATGGTGAAAGTTAGGAATAAGAAGGATTTGTATAGGAATGATTTTCAAGCTAGCACAGTTGGAAGAAGAAATTGTGTTGAGGTTCAGGACATGGTATTGCTACTATGAAAGAAGAAACTTAGTCCCCAAACTGTGGCTTGCTTTTTCATCCTGGGTATAGATACTGCCATGCTTCTTGTGTGTGAAGGGGCGCATCTCTGTTTATGAGCGTGTACCCATGTGTATGTGGAGGCCAGAGGTTAAGGGAAGGTACCATTCAGCAGTTTTATCGGGAGCCATTCATATTGCTTTTAGAGCCTAGATAATTTACTAGGATTAGAGGCTCGCCTGTGAGCCCCAGGGACCTACGTACTTCTGCCTCCCCAGCACAGGGACTCCTGGTACTTAATGCCATGTTTGGCATGTTCCCATGGGTATTTGGGATCTAGCTCAGATCCTCACACTTGTGTAGCAAGCACTTCACTGACTAAGTTGCCTCCCAGCCCACTCTCATACTTTTAAAATGACTATTCTTTTTTTCCTCTGAAAATAGATTTGCCTTCTCACATAATATATCCCAATTATGGCTTTCTGTCCCTCTACTCCTACCAGTTCGTTCTCACCTCCCTTTCCATCTGCATCTGTCCCCTTTCTGTCTCTCATTGGAAAACAGGCTCCTAAGGGATAACAATAAAATAAAGCAAAATGAAATCTAACACATCAGAATAGCACAAAACTAACCGGAGGAAAAGAGCCCAAGAAAAGATACAAGAAGCAAATATAGACAGAGAGACCCACTTATTCACATACTCAGGAATCCCACTAAAACAGTAAAACTGAAAATCATAATATATACCCAAAGGGCCCATGCTGGCTCTGTGCATCCTGCCTCAATCTCTGTGAGTTCATATGGGCATACATACAGTTGATTTGGAGGACCTTGCTTTCTTGGTGTCTTCCATTGCCTCTGGCCCTTACACTTTTTCAGTCTCCTCTTTCACAGGGTTCCCTGAGCCCTTATGGGAGGGAATTGATGGAGACATCCCCTTTAGGGTTGAATGTTCCAAGGTATCTCATTCTGCATATTGTCTGGCTGTGGGTCTCTCTTCCCATTTGCTGCAGAGGGAAGCATTTCTATGATGGCTGAGTGTCCTGCCCACCTTTATGTCATCTTAATGCACGCTTGAATAATCAGAGAGGCAGAAACTTCAGTTAAGAAAATGCTTCCATAAGATCAGGATGTAGGCAAGCCCCTGAGACATGTTCTTAATTAGTATTTGATAGGGGAGGGCCCAGCCCTTTGTGGGCGATTCTATCCCTGGGCACATGACATGCTCCTGGGTTCTATAAGAAGAGCAAACCATGATGAGTAAGTCAGTATGCAGCACCCCTCCATGGTCTCTAATCAGCTCCTGCCTCCAGGTTCCATCCCTGCTTAAGTTCCTGTCCTGACTACTTTTGATGGTGAACTGTGACATGGAAACTTAAACTGAATAAACCCTTTCCTCTCCAAGTTGCTTTTGGTCGTGGTGTTTCATCACAGCAGTAGAAACTATAACTAAGACAGGTTGGTAACAGTATAGTAGGGTACTGTTGTGACAGAGCTGGCCACGTTGCTTTGAGGAGGATTGTGGAAGGAATTCAGGACTTTGGGCCAGAAAAGCCATTGAGTGAAGAAAGAAAGAAAGAAAGAAAGAAAGAAAGAAAGAAAGAAAGAAAGAAAGAGAGAGAGAAAGAGAGAAAGAAAGAGGAAGAAAGAAAGAAAGAGAGAAAGAAAGAAAGAGAGAAAGAAAGAGAGAAAGAAAGAAAGAGAGAAAAAAGAGAGAAAGAAAGAAAGAAAGAAAGAAAGAAAAAAGAGAGAAAGAAAGAAAGAAAGAAAGAAAGAGAGAAAGGAAGGAAGGAAGGAAGGAAGGAAGGAAGACAAGTAAGCTCATAAGCAGCACTCCTCCATCTCCTCCATGGCCTATGTATCAGCTCTTGCCAGGTTCCTGCCCTCACTGCTTTTGATGATGGACTATTGTATGGAACTGTGAGTGAAATAAATCCTTGCCTCCCTAAGTTGCTTTTGGCCAGGGTATTTCATCACAGCAATAGTAACAACCCTAAGACACTGAGTGTCTTAGTCAGAGTTTCTATTCCTGCACAAACATCATGACCAAGAACCAAGTTGGAGAGGAAAGGGCTTATTCAGCTTACATTTTCCACATTGCTGCTCATCACCAAGGAAGTCAGGACTGGAACTCAAGCGGGTCAGAAAGCAGAAGCTAATGCAGAGGCCATGGAGGGATGTTCTTACTGACTTGCTTCCTCTGGCTTGCTCAGCCTGCTTTCTTATAGAACCCAAGACTACCAGCTCAGAGATGGTACCACCCACAAGGGGCCATCCCCCCTTGATCACTAATTGAGAAAATGCCCCACAGCTGGATCTCATGGAGGCACTTTCCCAACTGAAGCTCCTTTCTCTGTGATAACTCGAGCTGTGTCAAGTTGACACAAAAAAATCAGCCAATACACTGAGCAAGGCACTGACCTTGTGAGTATAGCAGAATGTCATTTTATTGCTACATTCTTTTAGTAGAATAGTAGTATTTGGTTTTAGGGTCCCTAGGGTATTTAGTCTCAGGTTCTTGGTCACGGAAGCAAGTGTCTGGTATGGGTTCTAGATCATGGTGTGGACCTTATACCAAATCAGATACCAGTTGGTCACTCCCACAAGATTTATGCCGCCATTACATTAGCATATCTTTCAGACAAGACACCCTTATATCTCAAAGGGTTTGTAGCTGGTGTTGTATAGGTGTTTTCTTCAACAATAGGGCCTTGCTGTCAGGTTGTGGAGAACAACCTATAGCCTTGAAAACAGCGAAAAATTATTCTTTCAAGATACTTGAAGAATTGTGTTGGGGTTTTGATGGGGATTGCATTGAATCTGTAGATTGCTGTTGGCAGTATGATCATTTTTACTATATTCTATCAGTCTATGAGCACGGGAGATCTTTCCATCTTCTGATATCTTCTTCAATTTCTTTCGTCAATGTCTTAAAGTTTTTGGTACATAAGTCTTTCACTTGCTTGGTTAGAGTTTTCCCCAAGATAGTTTGTATTATTTGAGGTTATCATGAAAGGTATTGTTTCCATGATTTCTTTCACAGTGTGTTTGCCATTTGTCTATAGTAAGGCTACTGATTTTTTTTTTAGTTAATTTTGCATCCATATACTTTGCTGAAAGTGTTTACCTGCTATAGGAGTTTCCCAATGGAAATTTTAGGGCCACTTTTGTAAATTATCATATAATCTCAAATAAAGATAATTTGACTTCTCTCTTTCTAATTTGTATCCCCTTGATCTTCTCCAGTTGTCTTATTGCCCTAGCTAAAGTTATTTGAATAGGTATGGAGAGAGTGGACAACCTTTTCTTGTTCCTGACTTTAGTAGAATTGTTGGCTACCCAGGCTTGCTCTAAACTGCCTTTATTATGTTTGGGTTTGTCCCTTGTATTCCTAATCTTTCCATGACTTTCATCATGAAAGGGTGCTAGGTTTTGTCAAAGGCCTTTTCTGCATCCAATGAGATAACCATATGGTCTTTGTCAATCTGTTTTTATTGTAGATTTCACTTATCAATTTACATATGTTGAACCATACCTGCATTTCTGGGATGACGTCTACTTGATTATTGTGAATGATCTTTTTGATGTATTTTTGGGTTTGGTTGGTAATTTTTTTAAAAGCATTTTTAAAAGATTTATTTATTTATATGAGTACACTGTAGCTGTTTTCAGACACACCAAAAGAAGGCATCAGATCCCATTACAGATGGTTGTGAGCCACCATGTGGTTGCTGGGAATTAAACTCAGGACCTCTGGAAGAACAGTCAGTGCTCTTAACCGCTGAGTCATCTCTCTAGCTCCGGTTGGCAATTTTTTATTGAGAATTTTTACATGTATATTATAAGAGTATTGATTTGTAATTCTCTTTCTTTGTTGAATCTTTCTGTGGTTTGGGTATAATGGTAACTGTCATCATAAAATGAATTGGACAGTGTTCCTTCTGTTTCTTTTTTGTGGATTAATTTGAGGAGTATTGGTGTTAACTCTTTGAAAATCTGGTAGAATTCTGCACTAAAATCATCTGGCCCTGGGCTTTTTCTTTTCTCTTTTCTTCTTTCTTTCTTTCTTTCTTTCTTTCTTTCTTTCTTTCTTTCTTTCTTTCTTTCTTTCTTTCTTCCTTCCTTCCTTCCTTCCTTCCTTCCTTCCTTCCTCCCTCCCTCCCTCCCTCCCTCCCTCCCTCTCTCTCTTTCTTTCTTTCTTGAGGGAAAGACTTTTTAATAACTTTTTATTTCACTGGGGGTTATATAGGTCTGCTTAAATTGCTAATCTGATCCCCATTTAACTTTGGTAACTGGTATGTATCAAGAAAGTTTATCCATTTCTTTTAGGTTTTTTTGTTTGTTTGTTTGTTTTGTTTTGTTTTTTGAGACAGGGTTTCGCTGTATAGCCCTGGCTGTCCTGGAACTCACTTTGTAGACCAGCCTGGCCTCGAACTTAGAAATCTGCCTGCCTCTGCCTCCTGAGAGCTGGGATTAAAGGCATGCGCCACCACGCCTGGCTTTCTTTTAGGTCTTTTAAAAACTGGTAGATACAAGTTTTTAAAGTACGTCCTGATGATTTTCTGGATGTCCTCAGTGCCTGTTGTTATGGTCTCCTTTTTTTTTTTTTTTTTTTCTGATTGCATGTTGGGTTTGTGAAGATTGTAATTCTAGGTGCTGATATGTAGTCTTATGTTTATTGAGTGGGTATTTTCTTCCTTGGTTTCTCTTGCCTCCTCTGGTTCTTAGGAGGGTATTGTGGCTGTGTGTTGTCTGCTAAGAAATTAATTCTGTAATTTGCTAGGTATGGCCACACCCAGAGATCATGGTAAAATGTGAGCTGACATTTAGGAATGGGAATGAGCTGGGGGATGGGGTGCCAAGAGGTTCCATAGGATGGAAGAAAACAGGATGTTCCACCCAGCTCTGCTTTTTCCGGTAGGAATGGGAGCAGAGAGTACACAGCAGGTAGTCTACTAAAGAGCTGGGGATGAGAATGGGGGCTTAGATTTGGAGGAAAGAAAGGAGAATGAAGAAGCTTGCCTATCTGTGTTGTTGGCCTACGTGATTCTCTGGTAAGCTTGCCTAGCAGGTGCCCAGTGAATACCTGCTGGAGTTGGGTGTTGGGATAATAAGGTGAGTTAGGAGGAAGGCAGGAGAAGAAGACCTGTGTGAGATGCTGGAGATGGGTCAAAAGGGTCACAGTAGGTAGTCTGCTACTTAGCTGGGTTGGATTTGGCTGAGAGGAGAGAGAGGTAAACATCTGCAATTAGCCTACCTACTTCTTGTAAAATGATTATTCTGCATTGAGGGTTCTGTCTGTCTGTCTGTTTGTTTCATTGTAGAGAGCAAAAACTAAAATAGTGCCTTTTTTTTCTTTTTAGTCAAGGTCTTAATTTTTTCTATATATCTTGTCTGAAGGATGACCACATTGGGTTTCAGGGCTTAAAGAACTTAAATATGTTGTGAATGTTGGTGATACAAGTTAAAGTTGCACTTGGGCAAGTGTGCCTGTGGGATCCTGCATCTTCACTGCTATATTCTTTTATCATCCTTTCATTTCTAGAATTCCTTAATTAATTAATTTTTAGATTTTAAACTTTTCATTGATACTATTTCATTTATCCGTCTTCAGCATGTTGGAATGTTTCTTCATGGGCTGTAAATTACGATGGAAGTTTTCTTTCCTGTTATAGTTGTTTAGGTTTTTCTTTCTACTCTAGATTTCTACGTTTTAGCAGTCATCTTTCAGTATTCAAATCTTTAAGACCACACTAAGCACATCGTTTGCTAGTGCTCTGGAGTAACCATTCCCACACACTCAGCCCGCTGTTAATGGAGCCCTTGGGCTCTGATGCTCACTTTGACATATGCCCAAATACAAGCTTCATCTTTCTCAAACCTAAGAGGTGAGTCAAGACCAGTTTGTTATATTTCTATCATTGTGACAAAATGCCTAAGGTAATTTAAAAGGCCCATAGTCACTTCCCAGTTGCTTTTGGGCTTGTTGTGAAGCAAGATAGCATAATAGGAATATGTAGAACAAGAAAACGTACAGAATCAACTATTGGGCCCATAAGGGCTCAGACAGACTGAGCCGCCAATCAGGGAACATACAAGGGACAGTCCTTAGCCCCCTACACAAGTGTAACTGTTGTGCAGCTCAGTGTTCATGTGAGACCACTAACAGGGAGAGCAGAAGCTCTGTTGCCCACCTTTGCATCCTTGTGCCCTAACTGGGCTGCCTTGTCTAGACAAAATAGAAGATGTGCCTGAATCTTGATGTATTGTAACTTGATATGCTAAGGAGGGTTGATATACTTGGGAGATCTCCCTTTTTCTGAGACCTTTCTGAAGAGAAAGGGAGGGAGGATAGCAGGAAGGTCAGGTGAGAGGGGAGACTGGGAACAGATGAGGGAGGAGAAGCTATAACTGGGATGTAAAGTAATAAATTACGTTTAAGAAAAGAAATATGTGTTGGAGGAAAATTGCTCATGTTATGGTGTGGCCATGTAACTGCAGTGCCAGCACTTGGGAGGCTAAGGCAAGGGAATCATGAGTTGAACACACACACACACACAGAGAGAGAGAGAGAGAGAGAGAGAGAGAGTCATGCATGCATTCACACACATGTGCAGACACACAAGAGTAGATATCTCCAAGAACAAACACACACAGAGAACCAGGTTCCTGATTTAAAACATCCCCCCCGGTGACCTAACTTCACCCAACTAGGCCTTACTTCCTAATGTTTCTTCCATTATCAAATAAAATCCTTAAGTAGGGACTAACTCTTCGATACATGAAGGTGCAGAATGAGGTTAGTCTCAATGGCACTCTCATGGGAAGTTCTGGAGAACAAACATGGCTGTTCTCTTGGGAGTTTAGTACTCAATTAAAGTGTGTTGGGGGGATATACATCAAAATAGTCAAATGTAAGTCCCTGATAATGCCAAATGCCAAACAATCTTAATAAACAATACTTCCATAGAAACTGATCTTTCCCTTAATGGCCTCCGGTGATAACGTCTTATTGGCGATGGAAGCTATTGTTCTTTCTCTACTAACAATGAATGTATAGGCTTGAGATTGCTAGAAGCAATGAACTATAGTTATGAGATGAACAGGGTTACAGTTTTTGAGATAATGTGAAGTTATAAGTCAATAGTATCTATCAACAAAAACAGAGTGTCTATATAGGCACATATAGCAATGATTAGAAACCGACTCGGTCACTCAGCATACAGCTGTTTTCTATATGGCATAAAGGAACTATCTTTTTAGAGAGTTGTTTTCCATTTAAAGAAAACATGTACTCTTTAAGGAAAATTAGAAAAGTTGGGGAAAAAAAACCAAAATAACTTTCACTTTCCCAATCTTAGGACAACCCTTTACTTTAAGCATTTGATACCTATTTTATTTTTGTTTGAGATTTTCATGAACACACATAGTGTGTTTTGAACAAATCTACCACACCTCAATCCCTCTGTTACAACTTATCCCCATCACTACCTACCACCCCCATCTTCTTGTACTCCTTTTGTACTCCTCTTAGGGACCAAGACCACATAGTTGAAGAAGACTGACTCTTCCTCCCTCAGCAGTCATCAACTGGCAACAGCTCCTGAACTCGGGGTGGGACTTGGAGATATCTACTCTTGTGTGCCTGCACATGTGTGTGAATATATGCATGACACACTCTCTCTCTTTCTCTCTCTCTCTCTCTCTCTCTCTCTCTCTCTCTCTCTCTCTCTCTGTGTGTGTGTGTGTGTGTGTGTGTGTGTGTGTGTTCAACTCATGATTCCCTTGCCTTAGCCTCCCAAGTGCTGGCACTGCAGTTACATGGCCACACCTGGTCAGCGTCTATATTTTTAGGCCACATTTTGTTTGTGGCAAACTAACTGTCCAGCAGTGTTTGATAAGAAAGCAATCTTATTAGCTCATCCCTTGGATCTTTGCTCAGCATATGGTGCTCCCTTCAACATCCAATGAAGTCAGAGCAGTGGAGAGGAGGAGAAGGCCACCTAATGAGAAGTTCGGAAGACTAGAATATGACATCTGGCTGCCAGAACAAGTTAGAGTGTACAAAAATATTCTAAAGGAAATGAACATTAACATTAAATCCTTTAAAATACACGTGCTGAAAAGAGCCACAATAGTAATATAACATGGAATCAATCTAAGTGCATTGCTTGTGTACTAGGTTGGTTGTGTACAAGAAGGAAGTGGTTGTCTCTTAAATACACACTAGTAGTCCACACACACTCAGAAATACTCACACAAATAGACTGGGACCCTCCCTCTCCCCCGGGGCGCTTCTTATCTCAACAGTAGAAACCAATGGGAAGCATGGGAAACATTTGTCTGCTAGGTTAAATAGCCTGGAGACGGACATCACAGCCAAGTGACCTTCACTTTTTTTCTTTTCAAAGCACAAAGAAAACCCAATGTATTTGGGCAAACTAAATAAAGCGTCTGAAACACGTACGGCTTGGGATGTTTCAAGATGGCGTGAGAAGGTAGCTATTCTCTTATCTCAGAGATTTTAGCAGCAGCATAAGAAATGATTTGCAAACTGCTGTGTAAATAGTGTAGACTGAAGAGGTTGCACAGCTGAAGATTCAATTGCTTGGAGTGCTCTATGTACTGAATGTGTTTACAAAGCAAGACGCGGCTGTTCCTATAGACCCTGGCATAATTAGTGAAAGCCTGAGTAATTCTCCTCAGAACCCTGGGTTAATTTCAGAGAAATTGACAGTGGGTTGTTTCATTCTACTTTTTTTTTTTTGCTATAATTTCACCAAGTGAAGAGTAATTTAGTCCTGATTAATCTTACATAAACGTTTATCTAGTGACTTTGAGGTTTGTATTATACAAGAAGACTATGAAGGGCTTCTGTCCAAACAGCAGGCAACTGTCTACTGTGATATGCTTGAATTTGGGAAAATAGTTACTCCTTAATTTGGAAATTTGACTTAAACCTGGCTAAAACATTTTTTCTTCTTCTCCTTCACAAGTGTGTGTGTTTGTGTGAAAGAGGAAGAGAGAGAGAGAGAGAGAGAGAGAGAGAGAGAGAGAGAGAGAGAGAAGAGAGAGGGGAGAGGGAGGCAGAGAGGGAGGGAAGGAGGGAGGAGAGAGAGGGAGGAGAGAGAGAGGGAGAGGGAGGAGGCAGGAGGGAGAGGGAGAGGGAGGAGGGAGGAGGGAGAGGGAGGAGGCAGGAGGGAGAGGGAGAGGGAGGAGGGAGGAGGGAGAGGGAGGAGGCAGGAGGGAGAGGGAGAGGGGGAGGGAGAGGGAGGAGGCAGGAGGGAGAGGGAGAGGGAGAGGGAGAGGGAGAGGGAGGGAGAGGGAGAGGGAGAGGGAGAGGGAGAGGGAGAGGGAGAGAAGGTAGTGGAAGTGTGCTCATACCATTGTAAGCATGTCTGTCAGAGAACATGGATCCTGGTCCTGAGGGTCAACACAGGTGACCAGGCTTCCTTGAAAAGCACTCCCATCCCCACCTGAGCTGAGCTATTTCACCTAATCAATTATCACTTTGAGCTGATATTTGAAATGTTAACAGATTTTCATAATACAGAGAAAATACCTCTAAATTCCAGGACTACACAGGTGACATGAAAATTCTTTGACGACATGGAAAGCATGGCAGGATTCCATGGCCTATGACCACTGGATAGGGCTGGCAGTATCTCTCAGTGGTAAAGTAGTTACCTCTCATTCAGGAGGCCCTGACTTCCAAGCCCAGCAGTTCTCAAACATTTACAAGTGAAAGACTGGTGGGGAGTTTAAAATGGTAGCTGAGCTATGGATCTCTGCAGAAGCATATTTAGTAAGAAAGAAGTTGCTGTATTAGTTAGTGCTTTTTCTCATTGGAGGGGAAGAAAGGAATCACTTTGAGATGGTGTAGCATGGTTAATGCTATCACATGTGTGTCGTGTGTAGGAACATATGTCTGGAACTTTACAAGGATGCTGTCTTCTCACCACTTTGTGGCTACTTTGCTTGGAATGCCACACTGAGTGTAACATTAAGTAAAAGCCATGCTTGATTGGCTCTGCAGGCTTGAAAGACTAAAGATCTTTGCTAAAATTGTGGGAAATGAAAGGAATCAGATGACAGGAGTGGGGGTGGGGTGGAGAAATGAGTGAAGTTAGGGAATGTTATCAGGGGCTGGGGACCTGGTTCAACAATAGTGTGTGCTGCTTTTGCAGAGGAGCAGTTTGGTGACAGCTATGCTGGGCAGTTCACAACTGCATGTAACTTGAATTCCAGGGAGTCCCATCACACCTCCACTCCCCTCCTGTGTGACTATCTACACATAGTTACACACACACACACACACACACACACACACACACACACACACACAAATTCAAGCTAAAAATGACTAACAAATAAACCTTAAGTAAGTTGTAAGCAAATGAAAAGCACGATGGCCACAACTGGAATCACACACTGGTCTTGGAATCACACACTGGTATTTGAATTTCAGTGTGTAAACTCTTAATGGTCCCGGTACTGTTTTATCACCCAGCCCTGATTCCACAAGCCTACTCCTTGCTCAGTCACTTCAAAGTACTAGCTAGACCTGAATTTCAAACCAGATGACACCATAAACAGGATGAGTGAATTGAGACAAGATACTTAATCTCCTGTAGCCTTTCTTTCCTTATCGGATTAATGAAGATGGCAGAGGTACTTCACAAGGCTGTTCTAAAAATGGAATTCAATAACAAAGAGCTACAAAGCCTGAAGCATGGTAGATGTCCATTGAAACTTTCTCTCATTCATACTAACTTTGTGACTTAGTGTGATTTTACTAGTTATTTCTTTGTGGACTTTGTTTTTTGTACTGTTTTGTTTGAGACATGGTCTCTGTGGCCCAGCCTGGTCTTGAACTTGTTATGTAGCTAAGATGGCCTTGACTCCCACTCTTGATTCTCTTGCCTGTACCTCCCAACTGCTGGAATGGCAGCTGAGTGCTTTCACATCTATCCCAATCAATACAATTTTAAAGATTTCAATGTAATAACCAGAATATTAATGAAAAAAGGATAAAATATATTACTTCACTGTTAAAAAAGAAAGTTTCTAGATATTACCTTATGGTAGTTTATTACAATCTTTTGGATTTTTTTTGGAGATAGAACTCTGTAGCCCTGGCTGTCCTGGAACTCACTCCCTCTACTAAGCTGAACTCAGACTTACAGATTCACCTGCCTATGCTTCTCTAGTACCTGGATTAAAGGGGCACCACCACTGCCTGGCACCTTATGATGGTTTATAACTCAATAAATAAGAAGTTTTAGTTTTTTAGTCTAGAGTTGGATATATATGTATATATATATGTGTGTGTGTGTGTATATATATATATATATATATATATATACATATATATATATGCACACAACACACACATATATATAATATGTGTGCATATGTACAACTTTCACACATATATGTATATGTGCCCAATTATTTTATCAACCGCCTCACTCTGTGTAGTTCATTTTGAAACAATATTCAATTGCTTTTTCCTTAAAACATACAAGTGGGACTTTTAGAAATACATTACTTCCACTGAGACTTTCAAGCATTTTTTTGGTGAGAACTATGATTACAAAGATTATTATATTGAGTTTTTTCAGAGTCAATGTATAAATTCTTAGTAACTATAGGTGTGATTTGCTGTATGAAAGTGTAAATGTATACAGTAACCCAAATTTTCCACCAGCATGGTAATAGTGTGGTCTCATTTTTGTGCCTGCTGTTTCAGAGGAAAATAACAAGTAAAAATTCTATCTATCTATCTATCTATCTACCTATCTATCTACTACTTATTTATCTATGTTGTTCTAAAATTTGCTATATAGCTGAGGCTGACCTTGAACTTCTGATCTTTATGCCTCCATCTTCCAAATTTTGTTATAATTTATTTACAGTGAAATTCATTCATTTCATTATGTAGTTTTACTTTTATCAAAAATAGATTTTTTTCAGGGCCTGGCAAGATGGCTCAGCGGGTAAGAGCACTGACTACTCTTCTGAAGGTCCTGAGTTCAATTCCCATCAAGCACATGGCGGCTCACAACCACCTGTGATGAGATCTGACGCCCTCTTCTGGTGTGTTTGAAGTCAGCTACAGTGTACTTATGTATAATAATAAATAAATCTTTTAAAAAAATAATAGATTTTTCTGCCGGGCAGTGGTAGCCCATGCTTTAATCCCAGCACTCATGAAGCAGAGAGGCAGACGGATTTCTGAGTTCAAGGCCAGCCTGGTCTACAGAGTGAGTTCCAGGACAGCCAGGGCTACACAGAGAAACCCTGTCTCGAAAAATCTTGAAATACCAAAGGGGGGCGGGGATTTTCCTACAATCTATACTGATTGCAGTTTCTTATCCCTGTTTTACCCTGCCCATCCACACATTTTCCACTTGTCGGCCACACCTTGCAGTAAGAACACAATGCTGATTTCCATTTCTTAGATAAGCAGCCCAGAAAATTTACATTAACTCTAAGCTTAGAAGATATGCTTTTGTTGCATAGATACATTTTACATCTCATGATAGTAAAAAATGTAAATATACATTGAAAGTAGATTCTTTTCTGACATAATATATCCTGATTACAGTTTTCCCTCCCTCTATTCCTGCAGTCTTTCCCACCTCCCCTCCCATCCACATCCATTTCCTTTGTGTCTCTGATTAGAAAAGAACAGGCTTCTAAGAGATAAAAGAATGTAACAGAATAAAATATAATAAGATTAAACAAAAACTAACACATTGAAGTTGGACAAAGCAAACCAACAGAAGAAAAAGAGCCCAAGAGATGGCACAAGAGTCAGAGACACACTTCTTTGTACATTCAGTAATTCCATTAAACACTAAACTAGAATCCATAACATATATATGCAGACCTCGGCAAGCCTTGTGCATATTGGTTCTATTATGCAGTTTTCCTGCCTTTAAGGAACTCCTGCCTCAGCCCTCTGAGTAGCTGAGGATATATGATTCTTTGCCATTGTAATTCTATGAGGTTTGACAATTGGCTATCACCCAAATCAAGTGACAGTGAATTTCTATGATGTCCCAGAATTATCCAGTTTCTTTCTGTAGCATTATTATCTCTTCAGCAGCCACTGTTAACCATTCACCCGTTTTCTACAATTTCATGTTGCCTTTTTTTAGATATTCATAACGACTGAGTCTTAAAATGGAGACTCAGGCTTGGTGTGGGGGCACACACCTTTAATCAGAGCACTCAGGAGGCAGAGGCAGGTGGATCTTGGAGTTTGAAGACAGCCTGGTCTACAGAGTTCCAGGGCAGCCAAGACTGTTACACAGAGAAATCCTTTCTCAAAAAAATCTAATAATAATAATAATAATAATAATAATAATAATAAAATAAAAAACATAAACTGTAGAGTCACTTGCGATTAACTTCTTTTACTTAGTATGATCTTTCAAGTTCCATTCATATACTTTCTTTCTTTGTATCACTCAGTAGCATTCTGGTATATGTATACATCACAGCTAACTAAGTTACATTACTTGGATTTTAATTAAATAGGTAACTTTGTCATTATTGGAAAAAATGATTTGGATGTTTTACTTTCCCCCATGAGTAGATTCTGAAAAATGAAAGGAAAATATTTGAAAATTTCATAAATTTTAATGTTGATATTCTACCTTCCAAGAATGAAACTGAAGTGACTCTGGTTTTAATGAGAATGTATTTTTTTTTTAAAAATCCAGACTGAAGTGTGCATGTGTGTGTGCATTTCTGAACACTCAATTTCATTTTCCCTCTATTTCTTGGTATCTGAGAGTCTATTCTCCTTTAATGCACTTCTGAACAAGCATTCATATGATCTAGGACATTCAGAGGTGGCAACTCTTACATCTTTGGTTAGCTTTAAATGAGGAAGTGTGAAAGCAGAAGAAAGAGGGACACCTACCACACACGGAAAGCCGAGGGATGCCCCCCTACCACCCATGTAAAGCCACTGTTTCCTTGAAAACTTTAGGTTCTATGCCTAGCCACAATGTACCAAACTTCTGTAGTTAATGACTAAATCTGCAACTGTTCTGCTTTGCCCTACTCTGTTCTCTCTCTCTCTCTCTCTCTCTCTCTCTCTCTCTCTCTAGCTCGCTCTCTCGCTCTCGCTCTCTCTATCATTATCTGGAAATTCATTGTGATGAAATCAAGTCTAAAAAAACCATTAAGAAATTCTGCAAATGGAACAGCCAAAGGTCAGTTGGGGATTAGTTCTAAATGGTATAATTTGAGCATAAAAAACATATCTCCATATTGTACATTTCAGATTCAGAGTGTATTTAATTGCTAAAGTCTCATTGGCTTTCTTTACTGAAGGGTTTAGAAGAATTCCTGAAGATGGATCAATTGTATTTTTTTTAAATGGATTTGGCCTAAGGCAGAGAAAATCTGTTCTTCAAATAGGTCTTTTGATGAGCTTATTGAAGTTGAGACCATGTAGCTTAAAAGCTTCAAAATTGGAAGCACAATTTTATTTTCTGGGCGCTGGGTGGGACCTGTTCTCCTTTTCCTATCCACTCCTAAATAAGTAGCTAATTGTTGAAAGGAACAGACGAAAGTGGACACTTCAAAAACCAAGTTTGAACTCCCTCCCTTCAAGGTGTGAGAAGCCTGCCTGACAAGCAGGAGAATGGAGACTTTGAACTTTTTCTCTAAAAAAATGAGCTGAGAAAATTGTACGAAAAAGTGTAGCGTGAATGTCCAGGGAAAGCATTCTGTCCTTGTGGTAGGTGATCAGTCTGTCTGGAGCAACATTATGCGTCTGTGTTCTCATTTCTTACTAAGAGATGTTATTTTTGGTCTTTTCCTATTTTAATTACTCCCCGTGGCTCAACTTCTGGTTTGGCTTGCTCTGGGCTTGGCTGCACATTTCATTAGCCTGTGTACTTTCAGACTCACTAACCCGGAGCCCATACATCAAATTATCAGTTTATTTTTCCTTTCTGTATATTTTTCTACATTCAAATTAAGAAAGAAAGCAGGGAAGGAAGGGAGGGAGGGAGGGAAGACAGACCGATGGAAAGACAAATAGCAAGAAAGACAAACCATACTCAAAGAATTTGCTCTTTCTGGCATTGTATCTTCATCTTTCTGTAAAGAAAAAAGTATCCAGGTTCCAGTTGAGTCCAGCCATGGAACAAACATCATGCGCTGGAGCAGGGAGCTGGCCTCTCACTCTTCCAGAGGAAACCCAGGAAGCAAGAGAATTAGAAACCACGTGTTTACTGCACAATTTGAACAAGATGTTCTTAGAAGCCCCTCCCCTATGTTATTTAATTGGCTTTCCTCTTTGTCATTTTGTGCTGTAACTGAACAAAGTGTTTTGACAGCTGAGAGTAAAACATTTTGTGAAGAAGTAATTCTAAATTGTACAAAAACACACTCTTTGATCCAAAGAACTTTTCCTAACACCTTCAGTTTGCTGATGGCATCCTATGAGTCTCACCGCAACTCTCCAAGTATGATAGAATGTGAAATTCCAGGCATACAAATAAAAAGCTCTGGATTGCATTGGCTAGTAATCACTCTGCTTATTTGACACTTTGTGCATGGAAGTGGCATGAAAGCATGAGATGACTTTTTGTTTTCAAAACAGAAAAACGGGGTTTAAATAAAAAAGAGGAAGTCTTTTGAGTTCAAGTTCATAGGCTCATACTTTCCGACCATGTAGGACAAGTTGGCTTATCATTGATACAATGAGGATAAGCCTTAGCTCATAGGAATGTGGTGAGGACGAATGAATGACGTCTTCCAAGTTCTTTTCCATGTTGAGGATAAATTTGTCTGTTGCTTTTTTACTATTACAGTGTGGTATTCTCACAGGTTGACTGATACTATAACCTTGGTGCCACAGGATTGTGCAGACTAGAGTGCAGAGAAATGGGTTGAGATTAGCTCTTTCATGGTCTTGGTTTGTTGGGCATGGATGACTGATGAACTATGTAAGCCAAAGCTTGTCACTATGTAATGAAAATGACAATCACTACTGTGACATGCTACATCTTAACCAAATATAAAAGAACTCTGACTCACGTGGAATATTTATTTCCTCTTGGGGGCTGGATGGTTTCTGTGCTTTTGAGACTACTTTGGCTTCCAGGTTGGTTGTCATCCTTGTGGGCACAGAAACACGTTTTGTTCTCGTCAAAAAGGGATGTTCTTGTTCCAGCAAGAGAATTCACTCTTACAAAGGCCACAAGAGATTAGATGTAAATCAGAAAGTTGGTTAATTAGTTTACTATGAGAGTGGCCCTTGGGCTGATAAATGACAGCAGCTGTCTGATAGGCACCCCACTTGGTAATGTAATCCACTACTTGGAAGCTTGGTGAGCAGAAAATCACAGAAAAGAGGAAGAGAACTGGATTTCTAGGATTTTCCCATCAAGCTCTGGGTCCTAAAGATCCTCCATTCTTTACTTTGGTGCTTTGCTATCTAGACCCTGAGAAATTCTTACTCTCTGATTATAGATTTCTACCCCTCTGGATTACATATAGATACTATCATTTTAAATTTCTTTGTCGTGGGGCTGGAAAGATGGCTTAGTGGTTAAGAGCCCCAGCTGCTGCTCTTGCAGAGGGCCTGGGTTTGATCCCCAGCACCTGCATGGTAGCTCACAATTATCTGGAACTCCAGTTTCAGGGGCTCTGGCATCCTCAAAAAGACACATGCAGACAAAACACCAATGCGCAAAAATTTAAATAAATGTTAAGAATTCTTTGTCTCGGGAGTTACAGAGACAAAGTTTGGAGCTAAGATGAAAGGATGGACCATCCAGAGACTACCCCTGGGGATCCATCCCATAATCAGCCACCAAACGCAGATACTATTGTACATGCCAGCAAGATTTTGCTGAAAGGACCCTGATATAGCTGTCTCGTGTGAGGCTATGCCAGTGACTGGCATATACAGAAGTAGATGCTCACAGTCATCTATTGGATGGAACACAGGGCCCCCAATGGAGGAGCTAGAGAAAATACCCAAGGAGCTGAAGGGATCTGCAACCCTATAGGTGGAACAACAATATGAACTAACCAGTACCTCCAGAGCTTGTGTCTCTAGCTGCACATGTAGCAGAAGATGGTCTAGTTGGCCATCATTGGAAAGAGAGGCCCCTTGATCTTGCAAACTTTATATGCCCCAGTACAGGGGAATGCCAGGGCCAAAAAATGGGAGTGGGTGGGTAGAGGAGCAGGCGGGGGGAGGGTATAGGGGACTTTCAGGATAGCATTTGAGTTAGAGGCCAGCCTGGTCTACAAAGTGAGTTCCAGGACAGCCAGGGCTATACAGAGAAACCCTGTCTCAAAAAGAAAATTGAAATGTAAATGAAGAAAATATCTAATAAAAAATTGAAAAAAATCTTTGTCTCCAACATATGCAATTTGTAATTTCAAGTAAGCATTTTATGATGATTATATTGCATCGTATTGTTTCAGGGAAAGATTGCTATTGTAACCTAAGTGTGTTCTTACCCTTGATTACCAGTTAAACGTTTTCTTATCTATATACCCAGTACATGATGGGGTTGCACAAAATCATTGATATCATTAAATTGAACTCCTTCCCAGTGCAAAGAGGAGAATTATGATCTAGAAAAGAATGGACTACTTGCCTAATATAAAAAAAAAATGAGTAATCAGGGAAAAAAAATCCTGAAAGTGGTAGTAAGTTTTGAACTTGAAACATAGCATAATTCATCTATAGTGTGATGTTTTGTTTTGTTTTAATTTTTGAGATAAGGTCTTACTCGCTATTCCAAGATGGCCTTGAACTCACTATTAGAACTCAGGCTGACCACAAATTCAGGCTAATCCTTTTAATTAGTTTCAAAGTCTGGAGATTATAGACATGAACTTACATCCAGCTACAACTCATCTATTTCATATATCATTTTGTTTTATCGTTTTCCTGATTCTTAACAGCCAATCCATGATCCAACTTACTTTGGCTTCTATCAAACTGTTTTATCTAATTTACTTGATTTTTTTTCCTTATCAAGAACTATATTTTTTTTGTTTGTTTGTTCAAGACAGGGTTTCTCTGTGTAGCCCTGGCTGTCTTGGAACTCATTCTGTAGACCAGGCTGGCCTTGAACTCAGAAATCCCCCTGCTTCTGCCTCCCCAGTGCTGGGATTAAAGGCCGTGCACCACCACCAGCCTGCAATAATTGTGTTGCTTAACACACAAATGTTATTTGTAACTGTAGAGTGGGTTTTTGTTCCAACTTGCATACCGCCAATAAAGTGCAAGTTTACTAAACTGCCCTTTAGAAAAGTTTCAACTAACTTGTCCAGACCTTGCATGCTCCCCTTTTCTTCCATTCTACCGGTCATGCAACAGTTCTTTAGTGGATTTCCCGCTTCAACCTTGATCAAGAACAGTGAACCACATTCTTGAAATTAACCTTAGATGCTTTGGTACTGAGATGAGATTTAGTAGTAACATTTTCCACTTGAAAACTATCCTCATATGCTGTTTTGGTGTTTTGAATCTCTAGGGTTTCCCGGCTCAACACAATGAGCAAAGGATTAGCTTCTAAGCCAGTTTCTTAGAAACAGCCTCAATAATTCGTGCTCAGACTTTACTCTCTGCATTCCACTTTGCAATGACACTTCGTCTCAGAAGTTTAATGAATCCATTTACTTTTTATCATCTCCACTTCATTATCACTAGCCTAAGCTACCATAATCTGGCATTTTGACAACTGATAAGCTTGTTTCTTCCTGGGTTTTTGCTGTTGTTATTGGTGGTGGATTCCAGAGTCTCGAATATGCTAAACACACTTTCGCACTGGGTTACACTCTAAGTTCCATGTTTACATTCTCATCCCTTCTAAGCTGGCCTCCAAAGTAGAGCAGGAATGTTCTTTGCAAAAGTGAGATCTAGAGCCTCTAGAGTACAGTTTCTAACAGGAAAAAAAAAGCCTCAGATACCACCCCAGCACATTTGCTCCTGCTTTATAGCTTGTTCTCCATTTTCTGGCAATGCTGACCAAACTGAACTCTCTCCTGGGATTTAGCTTTTGTCCACTCTGTTCCCTTCCGATCTCATTTGAGATGAGATTTGACAGACAGACAAGAATCACACACAGAGAGGCGATTCATTTTAATACTATTGCACTGTGTGTAAATACTTTCCTAGCTGATCTGGTGGGTGTGCTCAAATCATTAATTTGAATCTGGAATGAGTTCATATTACCCACTCTCGTGGATCACTTAAAGGCATCCTGTCCTCTAAATAAAGAAACAGTCCTTCTCACACATCGAAGCTCATCTCCTATATTGATCCTAGGTTCTTACTCTAGATAGTTAATATGAATTGCAAATGTATTTCATTTCAGTGGCTTCACAGTAGTAGCCAGGCAATTAAACAATAGACATAATATAGGATAAAATATTCCCTCTCTGTAAAAGTGATTGCATGCTAATTGTTGTTAACCTGGGGAAGTTATTCCTCTGAGTAAACTGGCAGTCTCAGGGAAAAAAAAAATTCTTCATTAAGGCTTCCAGGACTCCGTGAGGCATACTGCAGGAGTAATTTACACAGTGGTACCTTATTGGCCTCAGACATTTCAAACAACTCCCAAAGTGCCTCACACCCTCATTTTGTTTTCACCACCTCATATATAAGCAGAACAAGTCTCAGCCAAATGTTTGATTGGGTTATGCAAGTTTTGGGCAATATAATTGATATCCAATTATGTATTTTTTCTCTTAAGTTAATGATAAAACTAGTTTGCATTGCTGAAGGTCACACCAATTAAGAGAAAACAGGTAAGAGATGTGTGTGTGTGTGTGTGTGTGTGTGTGTGTGTGTGTGGTGTTTGAGGGTGGGGTAGGTTAGAACAACCTGCAACCCAGCCATTTCAAACTTTTTATAGGTTATCAATTGTTTGAATAATACACATGTAGAACTGGCTACATTGTGTAAGATCTCAATGTAATGCATAGGTAGGAATGAGACCATCATAAGGAAGAGGGACTTTCTCCAACAAAAGGAAGGGCAGCTTTATTGTAGTTTGGTATTCTAAGAACTGGGTAAAAATTGAGAATGTTAAATTCCCACCAGGATAATCAGTTGAGACTACTGAGAGCTCCCACTTTGACGTATCTTGTGTACCACCATCATCTCATCAACCCCTGTTCTGATACAGACAAAGTCAAGGACATGAAAGACTTGAAAAGGGGATCAAGGAAGTGATATGACTAGGACTGCTAGTGACATAGACAGTTAAGTAGGTAGATAATGGTCATATGTTCAGGGCCAGAATATATAAAGCATAATCTCACCAGTCCTAATCCCGGGAGGAATATAAACACATTTCCTATATGTCTCCAGGGACAGACCACAGGAAGACATTAATGTGTGTGTGTGTGTGTGTGTGTGTGTGTGTGTGTGTGTGTGTGTGTGTGTGTGATAGAATTGCAGTTACCAAGCAAGTGATATAGTAGTTTCTGTACCAACAACCCCACTACTCACTGCTTAACAATTGTTCTTGCCAAGGTCATCACAGTGAACCAGGAATTTTGCAAGAGGGCTTTTTGAGACTCACAAGGAAAGACAGCAATTCCCACTGAGCCACCCACTTCTTTCAGGGGTTCTAGGGAGCTGACAGAAGAGTTTCAGTAAACTTTGGGGCTATCTGAATTCATTCATTCCTTTCTCAAATACGTACATGGCAACTGCCACGTGCCAGGCAATCTGATGTCCTGGGACTACAGAGAAAAGTAAGAGGGTCTCTGTTCTTAAGGGACTCTTATCGAACTGAGTCAGAGACAGGAAGAAATGGCGACAACATCAGTAATAAAGGGGGATCTCTGATCTCTGGTGTGAACAGGAAGGTAATGGGCTTTGAGTTCTCCTGTGAGGCAGCCATGAAGAATGCTGGATGCATGCAGCCAAGAGAGTGAAAAAACTTTGCCTTGCCTGAACGCTAACCAAATGAAGAGGGGGATAATAAGAACCAAGGAGTCTGGTGGTGATGGCACACTCTTCTAATATCAGTACTCAGGAGGAAGAGGCAAGTGGATCTCTATGAGTTCGAGGCCAGTCTGGTCTATAGAGTAAGTTCCTGGACTACACACAGGACTACACACAGAGAAACCCTGTCTCAAAAATCTAACACCCCGCCCCCCCCTCCGGTTCTCAACAGAACAAAATACAAAGCAGGAAAGATGTTCCATTTTGAAATTATTTATCCAGAAAGACGTAGAAAAGAAATAGTAAAATGCTAGGGGTTCTTCCCAAGCTAGTGCTGACAGAAAAGGAAATGGATAATCAGAAAACCTGCCTTAGAAAGAGGGATGAGTCTTGTGAGGAAGAGTGGAGGAGCCTGCAGCCTGCCTGGCTCCAGGGAGCCGGTCCTGGGATGTCCACAGAGGGAGAGGAAACTTGTTGGAAATGTGTTTCTCCTTAGTCCCCAATCGTTTGGAAGCTTTTTTTTTTTTTTTAAGCTTGTTTAGAAAGAAGGTGAGCTCCATGACAAAATGGCGCACGTGCTTTTGAAAAGGCTGCAGAGAGCCGTCAGGATGATTTAGCAGATTCAGAAGAGCCTGGTAAATTCCTCACAGCAAGTGTCAGGGGAGAAGTAGCTCTGAGTTTCCAGCCTTGTGTTACAGACGCTCTGAATGGGGAGCTTCCAAAGAAACTTTGGAGTATCTAACGCTTCTGAGAAGAGCACTCGGCTTCCCACTTTACAGCAACACAGCGGCAACCGTAGCAACTAATGGGTTCCACATATGGAAAAGCAGCAAAGAACAAAATATTTGACCAGTGACTAAAGTATTTCCACATTACCTAGCTTTCGACAGATCACCTATGAGACACTTCGGTTTTAGAACCGTGCAAGTTGAATAAAGTAAGTAATTAACTCAAACTCGACTACTTTGGGAATACTTTTCAATATTCTTCCTAGTATAGATGACGCCGGGGAAAATGTGAAGTTGAGTCAGGTGGTTTGAATACACATGCTTACCGCTGGAGGCAGGAGGGGGAGTGGGGGGAAAGAGAGGGATGGGAGAGAGAGAGAGAGAGAGAGAGAGAGAGAGAGAGAGAGAGAGAGAGACAGACAGAGAATTAATTTGATTTTTAGGAAGACCTCTTAGGGCTTCAGTAGTAGAGCATCACTTTTATTATTTTTATTCTTTTCTGAACATTTTTCATTTCTTTTACTCTCTCCTGCATCCAAAGGGCTCCGAAGACATTCTTTATTGCCATTTCAACCTCTGTCATTCTCTTCCTCTGGGCATTGCAGGAGTGAAGACTGGAGGAGAACAAGCTAAGGGCATGGGTGGTTCATTCTAACAACTCCATGTCGAAACATTTGGGCAATAGATTAAGGGACAGTGCTGAACTGGAATGGTATATATATATGTATATATGTACATATATAATATATATACATATATATACATACATACATACATATATATTATATATATTATATATATATATGTGTATTTATATATATATATATTATTCTAGGCACTGAGCTTTAGGTGCACTACCAATCTTCAGTCAACGGGGATGGAGGCTGGGTGGGACCATTCCTCTTCGGTTGTATTAGCCATCTTGCCCATTCACCAAATCTGGTCAGCTAATAGGAGAGGCCCAAATGGACTACCATCTGACTTGTAGTGCAGATAGTCCAGATGGATGGTCAGTAAGGGCATTTTTGCCACTGACAATGTCTCTTTAGGGGTTCTAATGACAATGTCTCTTTCTGTGACTTGAGCCTAAGGGGTGGGGTGGATATTGAGATCTGATTGTCAAACTAACCCCTCATGGATGATTTAGGAACAGATTTATCAAGCAGTTAAAATCATCTCGACAATCCACTCCCATCGTGTTGTGATGGGGCTGCCTTTGTGTAAGTAACTTATCCAGGTCATTGTCTAGCTGGAGGGGATCAAGGCCAGTATCTCCGTTCTGTTGTAGTCTGCCTCGGCTTTATCTTGTTTTCATTTCCTCAGTTTGTCTGCCTTCTTTCTGTGTTTGCTGAATAAAGCTAGGAATCCTTAACCATTATCACAAATGCTTCCTATGTACTGGGCTGTATCAGAGACTCTTTCCATATGCAAAGATTTAACTTTCTAAAACCCTAATGAGGCTCTTCTTATTGTCCTACGCACTTAGTAGACCTGGGAACAAAGGCTTTTGAATTTAAGCACCTGAGTAGATCAGTCACCTTTTGCTGAGATACCAAACAACCCTAATGCTTTCGGTCTTAAAGCTATCTGGCAATTTTTTTCCCTTAAAGAGACACAGAGTCTTTTTCACTTTTGTATCATACACAAGCTTTGTCACAGCTACCTAACTCTACCTTCATCATATGCA
This sequence comes from Mus musculus, assembly GCF_000001635.26. NCBI lineage: Eukaryota > Metazoa > Chordata > Mammalia > Rodentia > Muridae > Mus > Mus musculus. The sequence continues at coordinate 58,091,918 of NC_000086.7, forward strand.
TCATATAAATATACATACATGACTGCAAACTTGGGTGCTGTGGCATATAGCTATGATCCTAGTACTTGAGGAGCAGAGGCAAAAAGGGGATGGATTCAAAGCCAGCCTGAGATACATAATAAGACCCCGTCCTCAAAATGAACAGCACCAACAAAAGCACCCAGCAATGTGCCAATAAAATTCACTGCTAGACATGGAAAGATGTATCTCATGTAGTTATTGTGGGCCATTATATAATATTTTTCTTTTGATGTGTTTCTGATAATTTAACAATTTTGAAACATAGTATACACAAAAATGGGGATGACCATATTAAGCATTCGTTTAGGGGCTCATAGAATGTAGGCCTCAGTGGTAGATAATGTACTTGGCATGTAGAAGGCTTAAGTTCAGTTTCTTACACAGACACAGTCACCAAAAACACCTACTAATCTCCTGTCTGGGTTACATGAAGGCAGAAATTCAGTTCGGAATCTGTTGGGCTCCATCCAGCTTAGCTGGGCTTGTGCACACGTTTCTGGAACCCATCTTGAAATAGGAACCACAGTATGGGGTTTTTACAAGAAAGGAATAAGATAGGCAGAAGCCTTCCTAAAGCAAGATTCTCCTGGGATTATAAAAACAAAAAAACCAAAAAATTGATCATCATATTGAGAAGCTGGGAAGTCTAATATCCCAGTAGATGCATATTCAGTATCTGGGGAAGGCTGCCTTCTGGCTCATGAAGGGTGCCTTTCCACAGTATCCTCACATAGAATGAATGAACTTGCTCTGGCCTCTGTCCCAAATCCCATTTGTGAGGGTTCATCTTCATGACCTCACCAGCTCTCAAAGAATACCTCCTAAGGCAATAACTATCAATCTCTAGATTTCAACATAGGAATCTAAGAGGGAATGGGACAAAAATATCCAGGCCTGTAAAACTTACTTGTGTTTGTATGAAGTGTACGTCATACACTTACATCCTATTTGCCTAAACAGGTGTGACACTTTGAAGTTCAAAGTGAATGAGGCAGGAAGGGAAGTCATGTTCCAGAGGGAATGAGTCATTGATAACTAGCACGTTGTCACTTGGAAGAGGGTATGATGTGAGTGGAGGAGCAAGGTTTCTTGCTCCCAAACCATTGTGTTTGCCATGTTATGATGCTTCCTCTGGAAGGACTGGGCTTTCCTTTCTGTTCTCCACAGAGCCCTTTATTGCCTGCTCTCCACCAGGCTGCCCCTGCTCTCCCAGGCCCTACACCTTCCTTTGACAATTGCTCTTCTGGGCTCTTAGTGTTGCCAAGTCTAGATATATTTTCCTGTGCCCTGTGCCCTGTGCTCTCCTCCAGACCAAAAGATCAGAACTCACCATCCATGCACATTCACATCGGGACTGTCTGACCACACAAGGAATTGCTTTGCCTTTACTCTCTGCATGGATTGTGGAAAAGGCTGCATGGCCCCCACTTGTTTGATCAGGAAAATGACTGCTTTGTCAGCAAAGGACACAAAGAATAAAGCCTGATTGTTCCCCTGACCTCCCGCCAGCTCTCCCTTTCCAGGAAACAATAGCTGCCACTTGTATCTGGGGGCTTCAGAGATTGTGAAACTCCATCCTGGGTCGTTTCAATCAATTCTTGAAAACACACTGTGAGGCAGACAAGATTACCATTTTACAGATCATGAAACTGAGTCTGAGTGAAACTTCAACTATCCTGATGACCACAGACTTAATTATATAGTTATGTGATGAGTTAGTGGTGAAGCTGGATCTCCAGTTCACGTCTCTTTCCACTCACCCAGAAACACACCCTGTCTTTGATGTTTCTTAGTTTCCTCCCTTTAAAGCATTCCGACCACTGCTATGATGCAGGATTAGAGTCCTTCCTCCCCTGGGATTTTAAGAACCTTAAAAGGACTGGCAGAACCAATGTTTAACCCTTCACTGCTCAGAGTGTGACCATTTCATCAAGTGGGGAGATGGCTTAGCCAGTAATGTACTTGCCTAGCAAGCTGGAGGAGCTAGGTTCAATCTCTAACGTTGGGGAAGGAGCCTGGGAACAACCAGGTCAAGGTCTAAGTGTGACTCAGCAACCACAACATGCCCCCAACAAGGTGGATGGCACTTGACAGCAACACATGAAGTTGACATGGTCTATATGCATACCCACACATACATGTCCTCCTCCACACAAAGATGCACATGTCAAAACACACACACACACACACACACACACACACACACACACGATCTTGGTCACTTGAAGTTGATAGTTATTGCACGTATATTGGAATCCTGGACTATCAATTATTTCCCCAGTCACCAAGTCCATCAGAGCATGCTTAAAGGACACCTTACCCATCTTTCTCAGGTGAAGAAATACATGAACTTCTTTGTTTAGGTCGCATACTATTTTTCTCCCATGGACTCTATCAGTCTGTGTTGGATTTGCTGGCTTGCTGGTGCTTTTCTCTCACTAAGCCCCTAATCAAAGACCCTGTCTGCTTCCCCTTTGCCCTTGCAACTATAACCTTTATCTCTCTGCCCTTGACTGGTTGCTGCTTGTGTGCTCTACTGAACTCCGAGAGAAGATGCACTTCACCCTTGGACTTCCAGCTTATGCTGGCCATGATGTGTGGCCCTCAAGGGAACACAGAGATTTGGTTATTTCCCATTTGTCTCAAATCATCTGAGATAGGGGGCTGGTACAACTCCTGTCCTGCAGCGGCCATCAGACATATCAAAAATAACTTTTTCCTGTCTCAGTATTTTTAGAAAGTAGTCAAATTCAGTGAATGGTTGGGAAGGTGGTGCCACTGTTTCTTGGCCATCACAATTCTGAGGGTTTGGCTAGAAATTAACGGAATGGAAGGTTTTGACTTTAGTCCCAGGGCCCCCAACTGGGCATGTTTGTATTCCCTATGTGATATAGTCCTTTGATGCTAGAAAGTTGAACCGGCCAATAAAACCTGGGAGTAGAGTGGCAAAAAAGAATGTCATTTCAATTCCTTTTATTTTCTTACTCAAATTCTATCTTCACAACCATAGATATATAGCACTGCAAAGGTGAAAGCAAGGGCGGGCGAGTGACGGAGCTCACTCAGTACAGCTGCCTAGCAAGCACGGAGCACTGGCTTACATTCCCCATCACTACATGCAACGCTATATGGAGGCAACTAAGGTTGTCCTTGCCTACACTGTGAATCAGATGCCAGCCTGGGTCAAATGAAACACAGTCAGGGGGCAGGTAGGGGTGACAGGAGAGAGAGAGAAAGGGAGAGGAAATAGGAAAGTGCCTTTTACCAACCTGCTTTTTGATGATATTTATGCCCCACAAACACTTGGTTTCTAAAGCAAAGCTCAATATATTTCTTTAAAATTCCAATGGTGCTCTAATCTACGACTGTCTTGGACAGTGGAGAACCAGTTGCTTGACCACGAAACTTTATTTGGTTCTTCATTTGTTCGCAAAGCTCCATTTTAAAAGTTTTAAGAAACTTTGAGCCTCGCCTGTGAAATCTACTCATGTTCATGTCAGAACTTACAGAGTCTATATTGTCTAGTAGGCCTGCAGCATAACTCAATATGTGGTGAACAGAGCTATGAGTCATACTGCTCAGGCATGGCTAAAATTAGGCCGCTTTCATCCAATACAGATGATTGTCAGAAATGCATCTGAAAGATGGAAGCCCTGACAAGATGCCACTTTAAGTCAGCAGCCCTGCACATGCTGGTCCCGGCACCTACTCCCTCCCTCAGGTCTCCAGGTACTCACATTGCCCTAGGTTTTGTTGTCATGGGCACACAGAGCAGCTCAAGCCAAGATGCATGATTTAACAGATGTTTTGCAAAAGGTTCCATTCTTCTGGCCATCGGCACATGTGGAGCTGTCAGGAGCCCTGTAAAGATTTTACAAGCCTTATAAGTCATAGTTTATTGAGCCTGGGATGGAATTTAATATATCATCATGGCTCTGGAAGTTCCCTCCTTTTGGTTTGAGATAGCCTATAGCTTTATTTACTTTCTCACTCAAAAATGTTGGATCGAAAAAAGATTGAGCAGGCCAAAGCTCCCCACTGGTTTCTTCTGTCATCGTTACCTTCTAGGTCTGGCTCCTTGTCTCTTGCAGGAAGACACTACCCTTGCTCTTTCTTCCTTTCCTCACTCAGTGGGGCAGGTGTGCAGCTAGCAACAAGCCAGACCAGCACTTCAGACAGCTTTCTGTTCAGTTGTTCTTCCTTTGGAAGTAAATGTTTCTAGAAAAGTTCTCTCTCTCTCTCTCTCTCTCTCTCTCTCTCTCTCTCTCTCTCCCTCTCCTGTGTGTGTGTGTATGAGTCTGTCTCTCTTTGTCTCTCTGTGTCTCTGTCTCTGTGTCTCTGATCTCCTCCTCCTCCTCCTCCTCCTCCTCCTCCTCCTCCTTCTTCTTCTTCTTTCTTTCTTTTTTGGTTTTTGGTTTTTCGAGACAGGGTTTCTCTGTGTAGCCCTGGCTGTCTTGAAACTCACTCTGTAGACCAGGCTAGCCTCAAACTCAGAGATCCACTTGCCTCTGCCTCCCAAGTGCTGGGATTAAAGGCATGTGCCACCACTGCCTGGCTAATTAATTTTTAGTGCAATGTTCTGCCTGCATGTTTGCCTGCACACTAGAAGAGGGCACTAGATCCCATTACAGATGGTTGTGAGCCACCATGTGGGTGCTGGGAGTTGAACTCAGGACCTCTGGAAAAGCAACCAGTGCTCTTAACCTCTGAGCTATCTCTCCAGCCCCACAACTTCCTATTTAAACTATGGCAGAGATTGTAATGTCAGCCATCATCTGCATTAACTTTGGAAAGAAGACAGGCAGTCAAGGGCTCAGACTCCTTCAGGCAGAAATGAATCTCCTCCCCTACTGTCCTTTCCTCTTCTCTCCTCTCCTCCCTTCTCTCCCTTACCTTCTCCTCCTCTCCCCTCCCCTCCCCTCCTCCTCCTCCTCCTCCTCCCCTCCCCTCCCCTTTCCCCTCCTCTCCCCTCCTCCCTCCCCTCCCTTCTCCCTCCCCTCCTCTACCCTCCCCCTCCCCTCTACCCTCCTCTCCCCTCCCCTCCCTTCCCCTCCCCTTCCCTATGAATCATCTCTCCTTTGTTTTCTTTTTTGACAGTCTCCCTTTGCAGCCTGTCCCCTGAATTCACTACACAATCTAGGATGACCTTGACCCCACAGTGATGCTATTCCCTCAGCCTTCCAAGAGCTGAGGTTACCTGTGTCTACCACCACATCCATGTCTGAAATGCTTTTTAAATGTCATTTTCCTGACCAGTATCCATCTGGTCCTTAAAGGCTTTTCTCTTTTTATCTTTGTAATACACGTTAACTGTATTTTATTGTTTTATTTCTTATTGTGTGCATGTGCCTGTGGTTCTGAGTATTGAATTCAGGCCCCCCAGGTTTGTTTGGCTAGCCCTTTTATCTGTTGTTCTGTCTTATTCCTTTCTCGTGCTTAAAGCTTTGCCCAATCTTTCCTTTTCTGCCCTCAATGACCACATGTGTTATCATTGTTCCTAAAATTCCTCAAGGCACTGTGCTTCTTTTTTTTCTTCTCTTTGTAACATCTTATTACAATTATTTATTTATTTATTGTGTATGTGAGCATGTGCATGGCCGCCGCCATGGCATTTACTTGGAGATCACAGAGGACACCTTGTAAGGATCTGTTCTCCCTTTCCTTTCCACCATGTGAGACCCAGGGATCAAACCTAATTCTAGGCCTTAAGCTTGCGGGCAAGTGACTTTACCTAATGAGCCTTCTCACTTGCCCTGTTTTCAATTTGTTTGTTTGTTTGTTGTTTACTATTAATCTTCCTGCTCCCAAGTGCTGAGACAACAGTTGTCCCACCATGGTTTGTTAATACGTTCTTAATCTTTTGATCAAAGATTGCTGTATTTGGACTCTACTAATTTGTTCATTCCCAGTTTGTAAGTGAAATGGTACAAGGCTGATAATTAGACTGGGAAACCAAGATTACTGAAACCAACCTGCCTAGGTAGTAGCCCCTACTGAGACTACAGACATGGATTTTGGAGAGAGACAAACTCAAAGTAGCTGACAGCCTCTTAAACTCTCCTTTCTAGCCTCTTACATGTCACCTTTTCTGCTATGGTGCTAGTAGCATGTGACACTTAAGACTATAGGTTCTGGAGTAGAAAAGGCTTTGGAGGGCAATCATGCTGGAGTTTCTACTAGTTGTGCTATGTTGAGGAAAATGCTCAATATCTATTAGCTTCGCTATCCATGGTTGCTAAATGAATAGCAATGATGCTAACTATATTGTGGTAGTTGAAAGATAGTGCTACGTGAACATGGAAGCTCTTGCAGGTAAGAGTGTGGGATCAAAGGTCTAATTTGACCTTGACTTGGGGGGAAGGTGAGTGAGTGAGGAGGAGGAGGAAGAGGAGAAAGGTTGGCCAGATAAAGTTGGGTTTAGATTATAGAGAGCTTCAAACGTGAGAGAGAGGTATCTGGACTCTGTGATGTTATAAAAATCTCAACTTATAAAGGTCTTTTACAATCCTAGTGGCCCTAGAGGAGGGATTGTTACTGAACAAAGTGGAGAGAAGTGACTGGGCTCACTGTGCTTTCAGCCTGGGCTGGGGAGCGAAAGAGAAGACATAGATTAATGTTGAAGACTGCCGCCCTGTTCAGAGGGCAAGTAAAAGCCTGTAGCAGGCCTGAGGGTGGTGGAGCAGTGCTGCTGCAGTGTTTCTGCTCTATCTAGTAACAAAGGAAGTCGCTTTTGCGGTGAGCCCAGGTGAGACTTGACCAGAAAAGAGAAGGGGGAAACATTCTGGAGACAGCAATTAGCATAAGCAAAGGCCCAAAAGCTGGAAGGAAAAACTGACAGACAATGGTGAGCTCCGAAGACAATTGAAGAAGGAGATGTGATAGGAATCGACAGGAAGGTGCACAGGGGCAGATTCTTTAAATAAGGGGTCAGGGAAGGCCTCTGTGATGAGGAGACATTGAATGGAAGCCTAAGCAGAGACAAGGAGTCAGCCATGCAAAGATTCGGGGGGATGTCCAAAGAGAAAGAATAGCAGCTACAAAGGCCCCTAGGTATAGCATGCTTGGCCTGTTGGGAAGAAAGGAGGGGCACTTTTGTGGCTGGACTAGAGGACCTTGGAAGAAGCTGTGGAGCTGGGAAGGAACAGCTAACTCCAGGGTCTTGTAAAGCACAGTAAAGACATCGGGTTTGATCTGCATGAGTGGCTAACATCTAGAGACCTTACATACAGGAGCCACTTTAACCTCAGCCTCCTCTGGAGCTATGTGAAGGAGATTTCTATGCTGCTCATTAACATTCAATGGATAGTGTATACTACCTTCTTCTAAGCTACTGTCCTGTCTCCCAAGATATGCAGGAATATGGGACTGGGGCTAGGTATTTAAATATGAAGTATATGACACAGTGAAGGATGAAGTGAGAGGAGAGAGGGGAGAGAGGGAGAAGAAGGGAGAGAGGAGAGAAAGAGGAGAGGGGGAAGGGAGGGGAAAGAGGGGAAGAAGGCAGAGATGGGAGGAAAAGGAGAGAGAGGGGGGAGAAAAGGGAGAGAGGGGAAGAAGGGAGAGAGGGAGACAAGAGAAAGAAGAAAAGCACAAGTATATCCTAATATCTAGCTTCAACCTAGAAACACAGATGGAAATACAACTTACTGAGAGCAGAACCCATAAGTAGGTTATTTAGGCACAGGGCCTGGACAAAGTACTAAGGGTCTTTAGAAATTACTGTGTTGTGGATGACCAGAATGCATTAATTTGGCCAAGGACCTTATATACCATTTATTTAATGTGTGGAAATTCAAGGCTTCTCTATTTGTGCTTTCTGACCCTGACCTTAATTTGGGGACCAGCTACTTGTACTTGAATACCTCAGAAAGAAGCAGCTTTTATTGAAGAGGACTTCTATCATGCTTTTCTAAACCTTTCTCTTTCTCTCTCTCTCTCTCTTCCTCTCCTCTCCTCTCCTCTCCTCTCCTCTCCTCTCCTCTCCTCTCCTCTCCTCTCCTCTCCTCTCCTCTCCTCTCCTCTCCTCTCCTCTCCTCTCCTCTCCTCTCCTCTCCTCTCCTCTCCTCTCCTCTCCTCTCCTCTCCTCTCCTCTCCTCTTCCTTCCTTCCTTCCTTCCTTCCTTCCTTCCTTCCAGACAAAGTCTCATGTAGCCCATGCTGGTTTCACACTCTTTGCATAACCAAAGTTGACCCAGAATTCTTTATGTACCTGACAGCACCTCCACAGAGCTTGGATTAGAGGTATGTGCTACCATGGGTGCCTCTTGAGGGGAACTTGGAAACACTGTATCTATTTCTCTAGAAAGGCTTCCAGGGTTTCTAATAATACTATTAATAGTTAAGACTCTCACCTGCTTATTATGTGCTAAGCTAAGTTTGCCTGCATGAGTTCATTTCAGCCTAACGACAATCTCATTTTATAGAAAGCCACCAGGCTCACAGTAGTTGTTATATTTTCAAGGTATTATATGTATATGTACATATGCATTTAGTGTTATGAATGCCTGACCCCAAGCTCCTGTTCTTAATCATCATGTTGCCTAAACCAATCTCATGTCTGCCATGATTTGATTAATTAAGGTAGATCTGCTCTCCTCCCTGTTTTTCCTCTCTCTTGTGGTCTAAATTCCATTTTCCTTTCATCATTAAAATCTCCTGATACAGGGGATTCGTGACTGAAGCAAACATTGTCTAATCTAGACAGGAGCAATGCATTCTAGTTTAAGCCAAAAATCTGTTTGCCATGCTTCTTGAAGGTAGTGGTCGATCATATCTTCATTCTCCATTGCCTGTATTATGAAGCAGAGAATAGTCTCACAGCCTCACACTCAGCAAATGCTTAGCCAACTTCAACTCTGCTTTGAAAACCAGAGATATTTTTAATTTTTTTTCCCATTGCAGTGGGACAGGGCTTCTCAAAATGTCTACATGATTTTCCTTAAGGAGCAGAGTTTGGCCAAGTGGTGTCCAGGATTTATATTTGAGTTGGGAAGAGTGGAACTATCATAAGCTTTTGAGGGCTCATGACGGAGACAGGAAGGAAAACATGAATTCGCCCCAACATTTGTCCCCTTTGCTTCATTTAGCAATGTATTTAGGTCATAAAAATATGTATGGTATTCTTAAAAGCAAAGGCAGGGGTAGGAGGTTCAATAATTTATGCTTTTTCAGTCTCCCCAGCATACTAACACAGCTCTCTGTTCAGGAGGGAGGGAGAATTGTATACCCTCACTGGGAATTGGGACCCATGCCAATGGCTGCAAGCATCTCACTGTGTTGCCCAGTTGGGGACTGTCCAGTCTGGCATGTGGATCAGATCGGGGGCTAGTAAATGGCACTTTGTTTTGACACTGAATTGCAATGAGGTGGGAAGATGAGCCTGTTTCAGGAGATTAAAAAGAAGAATGTGTTGGAAAAGTTCCAGCTCGATCCACCATTAATAAAAAAACATCTGAGAGCTCTAGGCTGGCCTTAGAAGTATCCCAGGACTAGCAGTTGTCCCAAAATCTGGCAACAGTTTACTTGTGTAGTGATGGAAAGTGACCAGAAGCACACAGGAATTTAAGAGTAACAATGAAGCCAGGTGCTGATGGTGTAGGTCTTTAATCCTAGCACTCAAGACAAAGAGGCAGGTGGATCTTTGACTTCTAGGCCAGCCAACCTGGTCTACAGAGCAAACTTCAGGACAGCCAGGGCCACACAGAGAAACCCTGTTTTGAAAAACAAAAACAAAATAGAACAAAAAAAGACTAATAACAATTCAATTTCATGTTTAAAAATTTTTTTTATTATCATTTTTTAGCAGCACAGTCTTGTTGATTCCAGGTGAGCCTCAAACCCTTGACTTTGCTATGTATCTAAGGATGACCTTAAACTTCTGATCGTTTTGCCTCTCTCTCATGGGCGTTGGGATGAAAGGTAAGCAGCACCTTGTCTGGTTTGCTCAGCAGTAGGGATAAAGTCCAGAGTGTTGTGTATGCTAGAAAAGCACCTACTAACTGAGCTACAACCCCAGGCAGACCATTCAATTTCATACTTATATCTATATAATTATGTCTAAAAAATGTGTGTTCCATGTAAATACAAACCTATAATATAAAATAGAATTACTACAAAACATATTTTTGTCTGCAACAAAAAACTGTAGCTATCAGCTATTGAGCAGATTTTATGTTCTAGTTATTATGCTAAACTTTGTGTATTTTGCCTATTTAACTCTCATATTAATCCTATGAACTGAATGCTAGTAACTACTTTTTATTGTTGTAGAAGCAGCTTCAGAGTGGTTAAGTAACTTGCCCAAGGTCAGACAGATAGGAAATGATAGAGTCACAATTCTGGAGTAAATTTCTGGCCCAGGGACTTTCAATGAGACTGGAGGATAAACACCCAGTTCAGGCTTTAAAATGGTTCTCTCTCTCTCTCTCTCTCTCTCTCTCTCTCTCTCTCTCTCTCTCTCTCTCTATGTGTGTGTGTGTGTGTGTGTGTGTGTGTGTGTATGCACGCACATGCAATATATGTTCCAAGATACTCAATTGGTATATTTGATAGAAAACAAAGTAGAGTATATGGGGGGTTTGCAGGAAGGAAAACGACGAGGGTAATGATGTGATTGTAATCATAAAAAAAATAAAATGCTATACGATATATTGTATCTCAAGAAATGTGTGCTCTGTGTATGCTGGACATTTATTAACAAAAAAGGTGGGTAATTTTCATTGTGCATCTTAAATAACGATGGTTTAATTGCCTTTAACACCTGCAGCCTCTCAGTTAAGTGATGTCTGGTAGGAAATTGTCCTGGCAGTTGCTTTTTGAAAATAATGATCAAACGCACATGAAGAATGCCAGCTAATGCCATCATTATTTACTTAGTATAAATTTACAATAACAGGAAAATATGTTCATGGAAATACAATATCATCTAAAGGACTTAAAGAATTGAAAACAATTCCCATCTTTGTTGTTTGGCCTTACTTTCCTTTGAAAAACATACAAACCTGTTTATCACTTTGTCATAGGAAACAATGACCATGTTGATACAAAAAAAAGGGTAAGCTTAAGTAGAAATAATAAATAACTATCATCGTGGATGAAAAGGCTTTGTTTTTTAAAAAGTGGTTTTGTTTGGTCCTTGAAATATTCTTTTGAAGAAAGGCATGTGTCTTGAGGATTAATTGATAAGTTAGATGCCAAGGAACTGTACCTCTGCATACTCTCTACAAAAATAACATTCAAATAGACAGTTCTGTTGCTCTAAAACGAAGTTCACTCAGTTGTTTTCTTTTTATGTCTCTGTAGCTCTTACGAAAGCAGTCACTGCTGCCCTGCACACTCAGCTTTGCACGCTCTTCCTATGGTTCTTCCCTACTCCTTGAGCCACGTTTACTTCTACATCTAAATCTCCACCTTCTTCTAGGTGAGGACAGAGCTCACAGCCTCTGCAAAGCTACTCTGATACCTTACAGAAACTGTGCCTTTCTCTGGCTAGCCGTTCCCACAATCCCATAGGAATTTTACTGTGTTATTTAATGGACAAAGCAGAAGTTCGAGGCCTTGCATATTTTTTAAACTTATATATTTTAATTAAACTTACATTTTAACTAAAAAAAAAATTCAAACTTGCTATGTAGCCAAGGATGACTTTGAACATCTGTTTCTTCTATTTTCACCTTCCTCCCAGTGTTGGGTTAACAGGCATGTCCCATCATGGTGGTGATGGTACCCAGGTATTCATGTAAGCTAGGAAAATATACCACCCAAACTATATATTTATCCCATCCCTCTTATATGCCTTTTAGATACTGAGTTTGCAATTCATTTTTCTTATCCTTTATTGCTCTCCTGCTTTCCTTGAGTCAGAACCCATTCTCATTCAGCTTTACATGGTCCTCAAATTCACAGCACAGGGCTCTTCCTTTCCACCATTTCTCAAGAATATCCATTTAGACTTGAATATCTTCTATGTGTCAGACAGTGGTTTTGCTTGCAGGACGAGGACAGCATCTGCTTTGAAGATATTTCTGAAACACAGTTGTAGTCACATAATATTTCAACATGACCTAGCAAAGGATAAGCTATAGTCACAGAGCAAGGCAGCATGGAAACTCATTAGGCTTGACAAGGGAGAATGGCTAGGTTGGAAGCATGGGGAGTGTATCTATCAGAAAGTGGTCTACATAAGTTATCATTTCAATGTTAAGCTTGTTCTAGAAGACAGTGTTGTCTAGAACGTGACTGTGAGAGTTGAGTGACCCAAGGAAATGAACTAGTAAGATGCAGGGTCACTTTGCCAACTCATGCTCTCTGAATTCAGATAGAGTGTCCAAAGATCCAGATGCCAGTTCTTGGTGAATGATGGGTAACATTCATGACAGTGGTAGATGGGCGCCTTTGATAGAAGGAGAAAGTGCTTCCAGATAGTGGAAACCCATTTTAGTCAGTATTGTATTGCTGTGAAGAGACACCACAACCACAGTAACTCTTATAAAGGAAAACAATTGGAGCTGGCTTATAGTTCAAAAGTTTAGTCCATCATCATCATCATGGCGAGAAGCATGGCATCATGCTGGCAGACAGATACTGTGCTGGAGAAGGAACTGGGAGTTCTATACCTGGATCCACAGACAGCAAGTGACATTGGGCCTGGCTTGAGCATTCGAAACCTTAAAGCCCACCTCGAGTGACACACTTCCTCCAACAAGGCTACATCTCTTTCTTCTTCTCCTTCTCCTTCTCCTTCTCCTTCTCCTTCTCCTTCTCCTTCTCCTTCTCCTCCTCCTCCTCCTCCTCCTCCTCCTCCTCCTCCTCCTCCTCCTCCTCCTCCTCCTCCTCCTCCTTCTCCTCCTTCTCCTTCTTCTTCTATTTTTATTTCTATTTTTTGGCAGGGTTTCTTTGTGTAGCCCTGGCTGTCCTAGCACTCACTTTGTAGACCAGGCTGGCCTCGAACTCAGAAATCTGCCTGCCTCTGCCTCTGCCTCCCAAGTGCTGGGATTAAAGGCTTGCCCCACCACTCCTGGCCAGGCTACATCTCTTATTATTGCCACTCCCTATGGGTCTATGGGGGCCATTTTTATTCAAACAACCACAGAAACTTATTGGGAGAGGGGGATTTTCCAGGAGCTGAAAACCACAAGAGGCAGGAAGATTCCCATTCCTTAGGCTACCCTCTGTATTTCAGATTTTGACATTTGAAGATCAAGCAGTTTTAGTGGAACTAGCTATGCAGGACATGTTTACTCTCCTTGGAGAAAGCCAGTTATGGAAAAAAGTGGGACGTATCCTGTGAAAACACAGAAAGTACGGGCATGCTTGCTTGCTTACAATTTGGATGTATGTGGATGGTAGTGACACAATGGGAAAGTGGCAAAGATCTTACCTTTCATTTAGTGGACCTGGTGAATTTCATCCTCAGTTATTCTGAGGCTCCCAACGAAGTTTCTTAGTCAACTTCTATAACTAAACATTTTGAGGATTTCTTCCTTGATGAAGGGACCCTGTTATAGCTGTCTCATATGAGGCTATGCCAGTACCTGGAAAATACAGAAGTGGATGCTCAGAGTCATCTATAAGATGGAACACAGGGCCCCCAATGGAGAAGCTAGAGAACGCACCTAAGGAGGTGAAGGGGTCTACAACCGTATAGGTGGAACAACAATGTGAACTAACCAGTACCCCCAGAGCTCATATCTCTAGCTGCATATGTACCAGAAGATGACCTAGTCAGCCATCATTGGGAAGAGAGATCCCTTAGTATTGCAAACTTTATATGCCTCAGTACAGGGGAACGCCAGGGCCAAGATGTGGGAGTGGGTGGGTAGGGGAGCAGGGCAGAGGGAGGGTATAGGAAACTTTCGGGATAGCATCTGAAATGTATATGAAGAAAATATCTAATAACAAACAAACAAATAAATAAATAAATAAATACAAGAAGCAAAAAAAAAAAAGGATTTCTTCCATTTCATACAGGTGAGTGTTTCTCAGAGTGCAGATGAAGTACATGAATTCTCTGAAGCGAGTTTAAACAATGTCTCATACTGCTGTGCTTTGAACACAAGAAATCAGTGAAGATGTACAAATACAGTCCTTGAAAATAAAACTTGCATGTAAGCTGGGCGTGGCAACATGCCCCTGTAGTTCCAGCTGCTCAGGAGGCTGAGAAGGTAGGGTTGCCTACTAGTTCCAGACTGGCCTGTATCCACCACCTGCATGCAGATTATATTTTAAAAATGTCTGGACCTCAGTGTTGTGTTTTGCAGCAGCATGATATTCCTGGACATTTAGAGATGATTATTTCTCTCAGTTTGAATATGAGCTGTGCACTCACAAGTTCATTTGTTTGAATATTTTGTCCGTAGCTGGTGGCATACTAGTGGAAGGTGGAACAATTTTGACATGGCCCTAGTGGATCTAAAAAGAAAACTGTAGTGCAGACCCACTTTCAGCCTGACCTTCTACTCTCTGATCAATACCTTGTACAAACAAACAGTTGCCACAGAGCCACCTATCATCATCCCTCCCTTGCCAGTGTGGGCTGTGCCTCCTTAAACCATAAACCACGAGTCAAAATATATTAAGATTAACTTATTAATGGGTCAGTATGTATCCATGATGCCTAAGCTTTATTGAAATTGTCCTTTGAGTAAGTTGCAATTAATTTTAGTGACTTCTTATATTCAAATGCTTGAGAATATTTCTGCTGTTCATATATATATATATATATATATATATCCTTAAAATATACATATACGTAACCACACAATACACACACAGATACACAGACACACATATATTTATATGTATGTATGTATGTATGTGTATATATATATGTGTGTGTGTGTGTTTTCAAGATTTCTTGTGTTTCTCTCGTTGCCTTGTCTATCCTAAAACTTGCTTGCAAGACCAGGCTGGCCTGGAACTCATACAGATCCACCTATCTTTGCCTCCTGAGTGCTGAGATTAAAAGCATGCACTACTACCACCTGGACACACACACACCATACACCACACACATACACACACACACACACACACACACACACACACACACACACACACACACATATATATATATATATATATATATATATATATATATATATATATATAGAGAGAGAGAGAGAGAGAGAGAGAGAGAATATGAGAAAGGATATCTAGAGAATTGCATAGTATTAAAAGAGTCCTCAGAAAAGCAATAACATTTTTATTTAAGAAAAATTTTGTACAATTTCAGCTTTCAAAGTTGGTATGGTTTTTTACTGTGCCTAGGATTTTGTTTAGGAGGTTGTAATTTTGCTCTGCCTTTTTGGAATGTGTTGGTTTTAATGAGCACCTGGTTAGGTCTTTGGGGTATAGTAATGAGATAGCACACAGAGAAGCATGAACTACCATGCTGAACACAAAAGAAGCATCGCAATGGTCATAAAGTTTCAGTGTAATGGAAACATGGGAGAAGCACTATGCTCCATGCCAGTTTAGTTGTGTTTTTTTTAAAAAGCACATAAAAATCCTAATGAGAAATTATTGGAAAATGCTATGTTGAAGCACGTATGATCTCTCTCTTTCATTCTCTTTCTCAGGTGTGTGTGTGTGTGTGTGTGTGTGTGTGTGTGTGTGTGTGTGCATGTGTGTGTGTGTGTGTGTGTGTGTGTGCATATGCACGGGCTCATGAGTATGTGCTTAGGGCCTTGTGCATGACAGTCACCAAGGTAAATTTATTTTTATAATTAATATATTTCCTGAGAATAAATAACTCATTTCAATATTTGTTTTGACAACACAAATTAGTTGAGAGCTTGGGAGGAAAGTCATTTGGTAGAATGTTTTGTCTAGCATGCATGAAGGCCTATGGTCCGTTTTCAACCTTACACAAATTGGGCATAGTGGCATGTGTCTGTATGTAATCCAGTGCTCTGGAGGCCTAGACAGAAGAATCAAAAAGTTCAAGGTCATCATAAGCTCCATTGTCTGAGATACTTGAGATTGTTTTCGGAGACACAAAGCAAAAACAACAGCTAAGTGCAGTAAGTTCTCACCGCAGCCAAAGGATAGCTACTTTCCACAGGGGAATATAATAAGTTGATTGCGGAGACACATTGTAATCCATCCAATGTTATACACAAATTAAAATTTCTAAACCAGGCAATGGTAGCACACTCCTTTACTACCAGCACCTGGGAGGCAGAGGCAAGTAGATCTCTGAGTTCTAAGCCAGCCTGGTCTACAGAGCGAGTTCCAGGACAGCCAGGGCTACATAGAGAAACCCTGTCTCAAAACAATCAATCAAAGAAACAAACAAAATGAAAAAGTTCTGTCAACTATATAATATTAAATATCTTTTTTACCAATAAATTTACATGTGGAACATTTAGTGAAGTGTAACAAAAGTCAGGAAGGTAGTTTCTGAAGGACCTTGAATTTGAATACTCATCTCTCCATGGTCATATTGCCTCCTCGAGACAGATAGAATAAAGGGAAGTAATAATGCATACACATAAGGGTATATTCTCAGAACATATTCTATCCATTTTTTTCCAGTAATGAAAACAATTGTCGTAAAAATATTCAAGCAACAGCCAAGTGTGGGAAGTTTATGTTGCAGCTAAAGGATAGCCATTTGCACAGGTAAACGGTACAAGTGAGCTTCAAAGGGCTTAGCACTTAAAGCTGGAAAAGTTTGCTGAACTCCTGCTTCTTGCCCATAGCATAGGAAAGCATTCATTCAAAGTCTGTCATTACTGCAGGCCCAAATTTAGAAAGTCATGGCTATGATATTGCTACTCTTGGAGGAAGACATCATACAGAGCAGTTTTGCAAAGTGTTGTGAAATTGAGTGCTATGGAAAGAGGACACCACCCGACTCCCCTTTGAAGCACATGAGGTAATCATTTGAATTATACCTTTGCAAAGGCATGTTAGAATGCATTTCTTATATCGGTATATGAAACAGTGATTAACATGACCCTTTGGGGGAAGTTTGATCTGTCTGTATGATGCTTGGAAACACAACAGGCTCACAAAGAGGGTTTATTATATAGGTCTCAACACTGAAAAGGCATGGTGCGTGCAGGAAAAGAAAGACAGATTTTGTTCTGTCCTGGTGTGTCTCAGATATTTATTAATCGAGATGGTATTTGTAGGTGCAAATCCCATTTCCCCTTTCACATCCCCTCTGGCTGGCATATGATGACAGCATTAGAGCTAATGCCACTTGACTGATCATGCATTGCTGATCACCATTCAAAGCAACCAGAAGAGACAAAAGAGAAGGCCTTGTGGTCCCCAGAGTACTAAAGGAAGGGGAGAAATTGTTCATTTGAAACAGATTGAAAATTTCATTCTTTTCTAAACAATAACAACATGTGTTACTTTCCCTTTATTATATGTTGTTAGGAGCCATGCAGAATGTGGTTTATGAACCACTTGCAAAATTGATCTTCCTATCTATTCAAACCCCACCACTCTACTATCTCCAAGTTCTTATCCTAAGGACCATATTTTTTATTGAGTATTCTTACCTTTGTTCTAATTGATGTTTCTAGCGTAACTATAATAGGGCTATATGAGACTGATCGCACTTAGAACATCAGATATCTTTAAAAAGAGAAAGCACAAAGCATACACAAACACACACACAATATTTGTATTTCATGGGCTTTTGATGTTTTATTACTTGTTCTATTTCTGTATGTTTAACAGTACTCTGTATATAATAAAGTACTATAGTAAAGATACTATTAGACCTTTCTTCTATTTACTAGTTTTACTACTCAAAGATGTAGATAAGACATGTAGAGTGTGTCAGCTGAAAATAAAGAGTCTGGACCTGATTCTGCATTGACTGGACCTTCTGTCATAAAAGTACTAAGAAAGTTCTAGAAAAAGTTCTGAATGGTCTATGGCTGCTGTACAGCGTTCATAGCTCATGAGAAAATCTCTAATACACAGTCCTAACTTGGAAATTTTGGTATTTTTTTGGCAAAGTTTCATATATATATATATATATACATATATATATATATATATATATATACATATATATATATATATATATATATATATATATATAATAGTCTCATGTAGGTTTATATTTTTCAAAACCTACTTTAATAAGGATTTTTTTCTTTTACTTTAATTAGGTATTTTTTTCATTCTTTTTTTTAATGTTCTTTTTTTAATTGGGTATTTATTTCATTTACATTTCCAATGCTATCCCAAAAGTCCCACACACTCTCCCCCACCCACTCTCCCACCCACCCACTCCCACTTCTTGGTCTTGGCATTCCCCTGTACTGGGGCATATAAAGTTTGAAATACCAAGGGGCCTCTCTTTCCAATGATGGCCGACTAGGCCATCTTCTGATTCATATTTAGCTAGAGACACGAGCTCTGGGGGGTACTGGTTATTGTTGTTCCACCTATAGGATTACAGATCCCTTCAGCTCCTTGGGTACTTTCTCTAGTTCCTCCATTGGGGGCCCTGTGATCCATCCAATAGCTGACTGTGAGCATCCACTTCTATGCTTTAACCTCCCTTATATTCACTGACCAAAGGTACAGAAGGAAGATGGCTAGTAGCACAAGGAGGATCTGTTTAGAAATAGTTCTTTGGGGTAATTCCAATCTTCATTATCAGCAGTCCAGTCTACTAGCAAAACATCAAACATGAATCAGCAGCAGTGGCTCAGTCCAGAAGAAACTGTGAGACTCTGCTGATTGGCAGGAGCCTTTGTTGTACTTCTATGAAGTCATAACAAGCAAAGAAACCAAGGCAAACCAATGTCAGAGTATCACCAGTGAAGACCAGTGTCAGCAAAGCCCAAACAGATCCCAGCAAGGTGAACCAATGCTAGAGCATCATCCGCTGTCTGTTGGGTTATACTCATACTCTTTCCAAACATCACCTGTTCTCTCAAATGTCCATTCCAGCAAAACATCACATGCTCTCTCACCGGACAGCTTCTAGAAAATCACCATGTGTCTGTTCTCAACAAAACATCCTCTCACTTGTCTGATTCAACAAAGCATCCTTGTCATAAGACAGCTTCCAGGAAAACATCACATGACACAACTGAGTTTCCAATGAAACCAGAAATTCCTACTTCAGACTCATTTTCAATATTATTAAATAAAATTAGGACAGAAAGTTAGTAAGTATGAAACTAGGATTCACCATATATCACTTGCTTTTCATAAAATCTAGACAGTTTCTTGACAATGTAGTAGTCGAGAAAACAGAGACAAATATGCTAGTAAAAAGTCCTAATTGAATGGACTGTCATAGAAAGGTAATTAGGTGATTGATAGATACTAGTGTGTATGATTTTCTGATAAGAAAATGAAGCTGATTCCATGCTAAACCATTATATATAAAATCCTATAAAGACTCAGACTCACTATAGCTTGAACTTGACAGATAATGCACATGATTGGTGAGGTGACAAGTTTCTTACAAGTCATACACGCTATGCCAGGTAATTCACTTATGAGGGATGTGGAATAGTCACTCCAGTGCAAATAGTGTGCACTGATGCCAGTTTTATGTGTATGTTTGTGTGTGTTAAATTTTCATACACTAATTATGCTTTTTGAAGTTAAAACAAATTATATTGGATTATGTATATAAAATATAATACTTTGTGTACTAGTAAACTTCTTTTCTACACCTTTTTTTGGATATTTAAGATGTCAACATGGGGGGAAGTGGTGAGATGGCTCAGCGGTTAAGAGCTGACTACTCTTCTGGAGGTCCTGAGTTCAAATCCCAGCAACCACATGGTGGGTCACAACCATCTGTAATGGGATCTGACACCCTCTTCTGGTGTGTCTGAAGACAGCTACAGTGTACTTATATCTAATAAATAAATACATCTTTAAAAAAAAAGATGTCAACATGGGTTCAGTCAGAAGGCTCAGTGGATAAAGTACATATTGCAAAGCATGATAACCTGAGTTTAATCCCTGGAGACAACCCGGTGCAACAAGATAAGCAACTCCCCCCAAATGCCCTTTCACCTCACATGAATAATTAAACAAATAAAATATTTTTAAGATGTAAAGAAAGTGGCTAAAGAGTGTGTATTGCTCAGTGAACAATTTATGATATTTATGCAAATCTAATTATTTCAAAATGAAATGCTAAAACACTAATTCATTATTACTCCTTAAATTGGCTATTACCCATTTGTCTCAGAGAAGGAACCATGTTCTGCCATTGTTGAAAACTCATGTACTCATGCATTCTGTTTTCTTTACCATTTCTAATAGCCATAAAATTGAGATGTCTGTCTTCTCCATCACCACAGCCACAACCTTAGTCAAAAAGCATCTCATTTTTCCCCTGGAGTCCTATGATGTGCTGCAAATTACTCTAGCTCTGCATCCTGGTCCATCCCCAGTCCACAGACAAATTATCTTTCCCGCGAAGTCAATCTCATATTGCTTGTTTAAAAAAGAGCACCATATCTCCAATCACTGAGGCAGGTAAAATGCAAAAAAAAAAAAAAAAAAAAAAGTTTCAACAAATAAACATCATGAACAATCTGGGGAAATAAAGTCCTTTGTTGAGATTTCTAGACCAACTGTGTATAGTTGCAATATAAGGCAAGTGATTGATGCAATTGCAAATTTTCTTAGCAAGAGTAAAAGGAAATAGGCAAAATGAATACTAATACAATTTATTTACCTTATTTTTGTATTCTATACTTTCAATATCTGGTATGTATTTTACACTTGGAGTGTATCTCAATTTAATCTACCTATACTTTAGTAACCACACACAGCTAGTGGCCACTGTTGAGGCTCAAACATAATATCTTGAAGTATGGTGCCTTGACGTAGTGCCTATGAGGTATGAGAATATGAAATGAAATTATGAAAACATAAAGATGAGATAAGCAGATATTAGTATAAGTTATCAGGAGGCATCCAAAAGGTTACCCCAAAAGTAGTATTGCCTGATTTTCTCCCCCAAATAAATGATAGTTTGGGGGTATAACCAAGTGATAGAACACTTCTATAGAATTACTCCCCATTAATTACATAATTTTGGAGGGAGGATGATTATTGTCCTAATTAGGATTACAGCTGCTGTGATGAAACACTATGACTGAATCAACTTGTAGAGGAAAGGGTTTATTTCACTCAGAGTTCAGTATCACAGTTCATCACCAAAGGAAGCCAGGACAAGAACTCACACAGAGCAGGAACCTGGAGGCAGGAGCTGATACAGAGGCCATGGAAGGGTGTTACTTACTGGCTTGTTCCCTATGGTTTGCTCAGCTCGATTTCTCATAGAACCAAGGACCACCTGCCCAGGGTTGGTTTCACCTACAATGGGCTGGACCTTCACATATCAATCATGAATTAAGAAAATGCCTTTCAGGATCTTAAGGAGGCATTCTTTTGTTTGTTTGTTTGTTTGTTTGTTTGTTTGTTTGAGAGAGGGCTTCTCTGTGTAGACCTGGCTGTCCTGGAACTCACTCTGTAGACCAGGCTGGCCTCGAACTCGGAAATCCGCCTGACTCTGCCTCCCAAGTGCTGGGATTAAAGGCATGCGCCACCATGCCCGGTGAGGCATCCTCAATTGAGGGTCTTTCCTCTCTGATGACTCTTTCTTATGCCAACCTGACATAAAACTAAACAGCACAGTGCTTATCTTACCAGCATCCAAATTTTAAAATATTATGTCACTCTGTAGCCCAGGCTAGCCTATGAGGCTGCTATCCCACTCACAGCAATCCTCCTTCCTCAGTCAAGAGTAAACTATCACAACCAGACAGACATTTAATTAACTGGTCTTTTTTTTTTTCTCTTTCGTTCCTGTGTAGATGTTTTGTCTGTGTGTGCCCATGTGTATGCTTAGTGCCCAAAGAGGCCATGAGAGGTCATCAAATCCTCTGGAACCTGGTGTTAAAGACATTTGTGAGTTACCTTGTAGGTGCTGAGAATCAAATTCCAGTCCTCTGTAAGAGTAACTCCTCCTCCTCCTCCCCCTCCCCCTCCTCCTCCCCCTCCCCCTCCTCCTCCTCCTCCTCCTCCTCCTCCTCCTCCTCCTCCTCCTTCTTCTTCTTCTTCTTCTTCTTCTTCTTCTTCTCCTTCTTCTCCTTCTCCTCCATCCTCTCCTCTTCCTCCTTCTTTGTTTTTTGAGACAGGGTTTCTCTGTGTAGCCCTGACTGTACTGGAACTCACTCTGTAGACTATGCTGGCCTCAAACTCAGAGACTAGTCTTGCCTCTGCCTCATGAATGCTGGGATTAAAGGGGCACACCCCACCCCCACCCCCAGCTCTAACAAGTTGTTCTAACCACACCTTAGCTCTCCAGTTCCTGATTTACTGCATGTGTATGATCTCTAAATGCTTTCCTCCGAAATGCACTCTCAGAACTCATTTCCCATCTGCAAGAAACACTGATGTTTTCTTGGGTCTTGAAACAAACATCATCTACCACCCCAGCCTAGGGTTACCTAATTTTGATTAACCTTCTGATCCATAGTGTCATGGGGTTGCTGCAGGAATCTTATCACAGTGCTCTCTCTGTCTCTCTGTCTCTCTATCACTCTGCCTTTTTCTTTCTGAGACAGAGTTTTACTTAGTATTCCTGAGTGGCCAGGAACTCATAATATAGACCAGGTTGGAACTCAGAGAGATCCATCTGCCTCTTCCTACCATGTGCTGGGTGTTCTGTCTCTTAAATACAGGCTATATTATATGTTCATGTCAGTTGGACCCTGTTGCCTCAAATACAAGTCTACATATGCAGCCGCAGCTGTGATTGAGAATTCCAGTACTCTTGAATTAAGTTCCCCCCCTTATCTCTGTGTTTCTCATCCTGTATCTGTTCTTTACCAAATTCCTAAGACAGTACCACCCTACAATGCTGTAGAGACAGACTACATTTGAACAGGCCTTTAAAAATCAATCTTTCCATCATTGTGAATCATTGCAACACTTACAATCTACCTCTTCCCCTCTTCTTCCTCCTGAAGACAAAGCCGTTCGACTATTATCTTGCAGGTGTAGAAATAGTTTCAATGCCTAAGCGTGGTGGCTCATGCCCATCATCCCAGGACTTAGGAAACGGAGGCAGAAAGATTTCTGTGAAGTCAAGGCTATCCTGAGCTATGCAGAGAACACCAGGCCAGCCTTGTCTACAGAATAAGACCCTGTCTAAAAAATATAAATGAACTAATAAGTAATAAAATAAAGTTACTATTATTGTGTGAGGTGCAGTGTGTGCTTTGAGCTTTACTATAGTCTGCAACCCTATAGAAGGAACAACAATATGAACTAACCAGTACCCCACAGAGCAGTGTCTCTAGTTGCATGTGTAGCAGAGGATGGCCTAGTTGGCCATCACTGGGAAGAGAGGCCCCTTGGTCTTGTGAAGATCATATGCCCCAGTACAGGGGAATGCCAGGGCCAGGAAGTGGGAGTGGGTGGGTAGAGTAGCAGGGTGCAGGAAGGGTATAGGGGGCTTTGGGGATAGCATTTGAAATGTAAATGAAGAAAATATCTAATAAAAATAAATTAAAAAGTTACTAAAATAAAACAGAAAAAAGTGGGCTCATAGCCATGAGACAACCCAGACTTGCTGCTCTTCCTCCTCCTCCTCCTCCCCCTTCTTCTCTTCTTCTTCTTCCTCTGTCCATCTTCTCTCTCTGACAGCCTAAGAAGGAATTTTCAAGGAAACTTAATAACTAACTATGCCATACTTTGCTCACATGAAGCACTTAAGGACCAAGCTGCCTACGTGAAGTCAGTTCAAGGTACCACTATTTACACTGAGTCCAAATACATCTTTGGAGCTTCCTATAATTTGGTATAATCTGAAAGTCCCATAATGTTTAACCTCTGTTAGGATTCTTTCTGCCAATGGGCAGATAATTGGTGCCCCATAGTGTGCTATCCACCTTTCTACAACAAAACTGTCCTTATCTGCTCTCTGGCGTGTACCAAGGAGACAGGTAGTATACAAGAGTAATGCTGAGAAAAGGGCTAAATATGCAGACGAAAAGATATCACTGCACTCCATTCCCACCAGTGTTTAATGCTACCTTTCTCCCTGACTGATGGTATTGACATTTAGACAAATGCCCAGGAATCCGAACAAGAAAAGCAGACACAAAAGAGCACCATGGAATTATCAGATGGATTGTACCTTGGGTCAAATGTGCAATTCCTACTAAGGCTTTGGCCTACAGTTACACCCCACCACATAGGACATATATGTAAAAATGAGAAAATATTATGTAACTAAATGACAATTTGTTCTTTGATAGCCCAGGAAGTCCATTGTGTCCATATTATCCCTTGCAGGACTTCAAATGGATATTATACATTCACCTGGTTTGTAAGCAATTTAGTCACTGGTTATTGCCTTTGTGTTGAATGACTAGACTGAATACATACTTGAGTAGATGTGCTGATAGCTGAGGTCAGCAGCTCCATGGTTAAGTTCTTGCCCAGTGTGTGTGAGGTCTTTGGTTTGATCTGAGTCCTGATACCTAAATAAATAAATAAATAAATAAATAAATAAATAAATAAAGTGACTGAGATGACTCCTTGGTTTGACATTTCTTTATTGACTGAGTCAGACCAAGGAATTAATTTTACTGCCGAAGCCAGAAGTAAACCACTTGATCACAGTCTCTTGGGTACTCATTAAAGCTTTAGATCCCATGCCAGTCCCAATGTTCAGGGAAAGTGGAGCACAAAACTGTACACACATAAAAAGAACTTGAAGAAACAAGAGTCAAATGGCCAGAAGCTTTACCTCTGTTCTGGTCAGAAGGGACCCACCCCTTTTGAAATAGTTTTTAGATCCTTTAAGTCCTGGTATCTCTGAACCCATTCCTGTACTGATTAAGCAAACACTTAGATAGTATAACTAGCTATATACAAGAGCTAGCACATTAGTATATATCATGACCTGTATCGAAGGATAAGGTTTGCTATCCCTTTCAACCAGGATTCAGGTATATGTCTCTAAATGAAATTATGTGTTGTCACCTCTCTGAAAAGAACGTTAGGAAGTCTTTCTGACCACCTGCACTACTCTTACAAAACACCTTTCTGGATTCTTTCAATCCATGCTAAAGTAGATCCACTATCTTCATCACAGGGCAATAGGAAGGCCCTGTCAACTATAATTGTTTTGTATATTTGTTTTCCGAGACAAGACTTTACTATGATTCTGAAACTGTCCTGGAATTTTCTTGTAATATACATATACATGAACACACACATACACACAATATGCTGACCTCAAGCTCATAAACCTTATGCTTCAGTTTTCTTAGTGTTAAGATCATAGGTGTGTAACAACACAACCACAAGTGACCTTAATGTCAAGATTCCCAAGGCCAACTACTAGACCTTGAAGCAAACAGCATTAAGATAGACATTTCTATGGATCAAGATTGTTTTGTTTTGTTATTTTGAAATTCTTCTCTCCAAAACAAAACACAGAAAACCGTTCCTCTCTTGTCCCTCTTTCCTATTTAAAAACAGACATGGCTGCAGGTTGCTGGCCCCAAATTAGCTTCCTTTTAATTCGCCACTATGGGCTTTTTTTCAGCCATGTTTCATGCCTATGAACTCTTTTAGCCCTGTCATTTGGAATTCACTTCTAAACCATGGAGGTCATATGACCTCCAAAGGGTTTTGGTAGTGCCACCTCTCTGGGTCTGCTATCATCAGCACACAGTAGGCCTTGTCCTTGGTAGTTGTCCCACTCTCCTGGCCTTATGAATAGCCACTGCACTCTGCATCTTTGCCTCTCCTGGTCTCTCTGCAGGACTTCAGTCACCAGATGACTATGTCATTTGAGCTGTTGCACAATCCACAATGCCTCAGAATGCTTCTCGAATTCTGCCGCCTACTTCAAAAAACTACGGCCAGATAAAGATAGAGCACGATTTGGGACTAACTTGGCTAGGTGACAAGAACAAGCCTTATAGCTGCCAAAGCCAAGTGCCAGGCTATCTATACCAACAGTCTTGGCACCTGTTCTGTTCTCATAGGCTGAGCGAGAACAACTTCAGAAACAGAAGTGAGCACATGCCACCATGACAAATGAAAGGCTCACCAAGTCGCTGTGCCTTCATGGATGCTGCTTCTGACGTGTCTAGGAGATGAAACCTCACAGCAAATTTCCTTGCAGTAATCTTTCCACTCCTCTTTGTCAGTGATCTCTGAGTGTCAGGTATAGGAGTTGTTTTGTGTGCTGGCACAGGGCTCCACAGCTCTGCATTTTTGTCACTTGTGGTTTGCCGAAGCTGTCTCTGTTGCTGAAGGAAATGTCCTTGGCAGAGAGTGAGGACTACATTTGTCTGTAGGTGTAAGGATAACTATTTAGAATGTAGCCTTATGCTGGCTTAGTAAAGCAGCTGCTGTAGGTTCTTTCCAAGATTTATACCTGCATCCAAAGACAACAATAATAAACATGCCAGTGTGGCTGGGAGAAAGGCCATGATGGCCCCACCCTAGATATATATAGCCAACTAAGAGTTGCTGAAAGTGGAAAAACATAGTCTTCCCCAGGGAAGAGTTCACCAATTGGTTATCCAGTACCAAATGATCAGCCTTGAAGACATGCAAGTAACTACTGAGCAGGTTGTGTTTATGTATTTAGGGATATATATGTATCATAGACAAATGAAAGGCTATATTCATGAAGTCACAGCAACATGGTAAGCCTTTCATTTGTCATCTGTTTACTTCCATTTCTGATGCTGTCTTCCTAGTCTATGAGAACACACACACACACACACACACACACACACACACACACACACACACACATTATGTATATAACAACAATAAAAGAAAATGTTATGAAGTCAAAAGAAAACAAGGGGGTACATGGGAGAGTCTGGAGGGAGAAAGGGAGGGGAAGATGAAGGAATTAATATTGTATATTTGTAGTCTCAAAACATTAAAAAATATTTTAAAACATAGAAAAAATAGCACACCAGAATCAAGTTTGGTGGTTAGTAAGTTTCCTCTTGCACCTGTTGCTTTTTGTAGTAACAAACTGTATCCAGAGGTGCCACCTTGGGCTGGGCAGTGGTGGCACATGCCTTTAGTGCCAGCACTTGGGATGCAGAAGCAGATGGATCTTAGAATTCAAAGCCAGCCTGGTCTACAGAGTGAGTTTTAAAACAGCCAGGCAGTCAAGAAAAAAAGATACTGTCAGTCTTGGTGCTTGCTGTGGGTCTTAATTTCACAGATGTTTCTCTGAGTTCAGGGCCAGCTTTTTCAACCAGATGAGTTAGTTCCAGGCCAGCCAAGGATACACACTGAGACCTTGCTTCAAATAACAGCAACAAAGATAATCTACATTAACTCAGAAGTTATTTTTTTCCAGTTGACGCTTCTAAAAGAGTTGAGTAAGATAATCAAATATGTGGATCCTATTTTTTCTTCCCCTTCTTCTCTGCCTTTTCTCTACTTTCTCTTCTTTCCTAACTGGGTAGTTCCCTCTATTCTTTTTTGGATCACAACTGGGCTAGTGATTAAAATTTACTCAGCCCAGTTACTGAGTGTGTTTCTTTTTAATACCTACTTTGCCCTTTGGAAATAAGTAAGAGAGTGGGCAAAACATCTCATTTGTTAAATCAAATATTTATCATGAAATTAAATAAAAATATGGCTATCATTTGATTTATATTTCTGTGTCAGGGCTTTATAGAAAGCCCTATTGAGACTCTTAAATGCTTAGTATTATTTTTACTGCATTATACATTTCTGTAGGGGTTTTAAAATACCTCAAGCACTTGAATTCATTTAAATGCCGTGTTTGAGTTGACAGAGATGACTTGGTGAAAATTATTTACTGCTTTGTTTTTTTTTCAACCTTAGGGAATGAAGTATGACTTTAACCCGAATGTTATTTACTCTTGCTTGTCTCATTAAAAAAAAAAAAAGTTTTGTAAGAAATATTTGGTGCCAGTTAACAACATCAACAACAAAAAATTGCATTAAAAAAAAACCAATGGAATAAATGAACTATGTTTGCAATTGAAAGGGAAGTTTACATCTTTTGTTGTTTTGCTCCAAAGAAATCCTATTATGTTTCATGCATAGCTTTACAAAATGTGCAAACAACTATCAGATCAATGACATGATTTTTGCAGTTGCTTTTATCAGGATATTTCAAAATGAATAATCAAACCATCATTCATATTTCCTATGTCTATATGACCAATCCCTTTATTTCTAGTGGATTCCTTGTGGAAAGCACTTTGGCATGGAAACCTGGCGGAGGAGGAGCTGATAACCGTAGTGGGGCTAAGCAGTTTGTAAGGACGTGTTTGCACTCCTTACTCCTGATGTTAGCTCCCGAAACTTGTGCTGCAAATCTTTGCCTGTGTTCTACCCACAAAAGATGACAGAAAAAAAAAAAGATGACAGCATAAAAGGGATTCAGGGAACAGTACTCCACAGCATAGGACTGCTGTAGTCAGGAAAGTAAAAACAAACAAACAACTGAAGAGCTGCATAAAAGACAGTGTGAAGAGAAAGCCTGCCACTGAGATTCCCAAAACCCTCCCAATCCAGGTGAGTGAGGCGGTTGTTTCAGGCCTTTACAACGTGGGTTCACTTCCCACCGAACTTCTCTCTGTATTAGCCTCTTCCATCCAGTGGAATGTCCTATAGATGTGTTAGCAGCTAACCCTTGGTTGTTTCCACTGCAATCTTGTCTGGTGCAGTCAACTTTTAGACAGCATTTTCCACAAGTAGGTCAAGGATATCCAGTCTGCTAGAAAGCTGCATCTCAAATTCTCAAATAAGATGTTTGAGGCCAAAGTAGAGACTATTTTATTTAGATTTTGCTATGTGGCAGATAATTGCACTTCAACAACATGAATGTTTCCTGCTTTGAGAGGGAGAGGACATACTTTTTCAAACCAGAAGAAAGTTGGGTAAATCTCCATTTCCAGTGTTCTTTTCCTTTCTGAAGTAGAAAGGAAACTTCGGAGAACTTGTCTAATGGCCCTTTTCCCTCCTTTTTTTTTCCACCTAAATAATTTCAGAGTAAACAATGTTGCATATTTTCTAGCATAATAAGCAATTTCCGAATGTGCCTTTAAAAAACATAAGCAATAAAAAGCACATGAGTGTTTACAATATTATCAGGCCGTTCTCATTGGATAATAAGGTGTGTTTAAATGTCACAGTGGCAAACTTCCTTAGGAACAAATACCAAAATAGGATGCTGGGCGATGAATAAGCTGAATTGAAAAATGTTAAGGTAAATACCTATGCTTAAGTATTGCCAGTGGGGTTGTTTCAGTTAGAATTATACGTCTACTTTGAAATGATAAAGTTTTATTGCAACATAATTGCATTTAACTGTTTTGAAGGGCTTTGTTTTGTTTTGTTTTGTTCCCACTCTGGGAAAGAAATTGCATTCCCAGCTGTTTCTCAACTCCTGTAATTTAAATAAGTAAACCTTTTGTTCTTAAAACTTACTTAGCTCTTTCTAATTCTGTTGATGGACACCCATTTCTACGACCTTATTTTATGTTAATATCTAACAAAAGAACACTGTTAGCCTCCTGCCAGTAAAGGTCCCACCTCCTTTGTTGGGGGTGTGTGAAGAGGAGGGGGGATTCTTTTTGAGCCTTTTCCTTTAGAGACGACTTTAAACTTCCTCTCGCCACATCTAGTCAAGAAGCGAATTTCTTCAAGAGCTAAAAATTCCTAGGAAAAGGCTATAGCCCCCAAGTGTGGAAGGTGGTTCTTAGCTGTCAATTCCCCTTTGTTATGCGCTCAAATGGAATTATGAAATGTTCGTGGCTTTGTAGGGCAGAGCACATTTCTCCTGAGGAAATGCAAATGCATTAGGTGTGCCCAGGTAATTTGAAATGCTCATGCTGGCAGCTTTTCTGCATGAGTAAAGCTGTTTAATTAATGCGTTTTCCCCTTCCTTCTGATTAGTTGATTCTGATTTTCTTTGAATAAATTAAACTCTCTGTAATATGCTTCCTATAGCTTCATGGGCTACCCAAGGCCTGATACCTCCCACCAGGAGGGCAGATGCAAAGAAATGAAATGACTCCTCTGCATATTTCTCACAGAGATTTTTCTCCTATACAAAAAGACTCAAATTTCCCTTGCAATATGGCTCGCTTGAGAGATGTGTTCGAAGAGCATCTCTGAGGCTCTGTGGATGATGCTCATTGGTTTTTTTATTTTGTTTTGGTTTTGTTTATTTTGTCTTGTTTTATTTTATTATGTTTATTTTTTTTTTTGGCCTTCCAACTTGAATGCTGGGAACGAGTGCTTGATCAGTTTAATTTTGTTTTATTTGAGATTTCTTTTAAGGAGTGAACACATTCAGGGAGGAGGGGGAAGAAGTGGCTCATGCACTTTCCCTACCAACAAAATAGTTCACTGTTACTTCTCAGTGTGAGCCCAGTTTCTACACAGGGCTTTGGGAGTTAATTTTTTTTTCTGCTGTAGCTGCCACAGCATTCTAGGGGGAACATTTTATTTCTAAAAAAGTATTTCTTTATATCAAAAACTCAAAGGAGTGTAGGAGAAAGGCTGTAATTGGGCTGAAGTTGGATGGCATTGTTTTAAGCCCTACCTTAGCCACTATGAAGTTTCTACAAAATTACAGTCTTGTAACAGATGTAATCTTTTAGGTGGGCCACTCCTAACCCTAACATCATCCCTGTGCCCGTGGGCTTACATAGCTACATTTAGCTCATTAATTACACTGAGTGATGAGAATAACAAAATGTATTCACACACATCACTTTTTTCTATAGAATATAGCTCAATCAAGTTGTTTCCTTTGCCAAGAAGGTGATTTTGACGGTAGCATGGATATCCACTTGCACTGTTCTTTCACACAGAGTCTTAAAAAGAACGTATTTCAGAATTTTTCTGAACCAATGGATAATAAGTTGCAAACATGATGTCCATCACACCCAGATCTTTCAAATATGTATTTTCTATAAGGCAAAAAATATTCTCATGTATTACAATTGTCCTGCTGTTAAAATTGCTCAGTCATGCTAGATTTTTTTGCTTCCAGAACTAAAAGAAAAAACTCCCTACAGAGAATCATCATGCTCACCTTTGCAATATTCCACTTGAACATACTGCAGAGGTAGTGGTAAGAAAATTCTTAAAAGCATATAATGACTATAGTAACAAGACCACTAGTTAGTATTCTGTATCCTTTCTGTCCTAGACTCTTGAAAATTCTCCATTGTATTTTAGAAGTATGTGTGTGTGTGTGTACTGAGCAGAGCTATGTTGACAGCATTTTTTATAAGAATCTGTGTCAAGGAACAGTGCAAGTGGATGTCAATGCCACAGTTAAGGTCATCTTCTCAGAAAGGAAAAGGATACAGTCAAATTCTATTGTATGAAAAAAAAATTAAATAGAAAAATTTAAAATATCACTTCTATTCTTTATAAATATCTTTTCTTTACTTCCGTTAATTCCTTAAGAAAGCCAGCTCAGGGTTAATTGATACAGCTGATCTGTAGAACTATGTATAGTTTATTTAATCCTCTGAAAATGTTCTTAGGAAAGTTCCATAGAGTTCAAAATTGATCAAAGGCTGTATATCATGACACATGTCTCTAATTCCAGTCCTCAGGAGGCTGAAGCAAGAGGATAGTCAGATCTAGGCAACAGCAACTTTCAGGCCTGCCTGTGCTTCATAGTTAGACTCTGTCTCTAAGTAGCTGGTGTAGGGTAGGGGTGGCAGATGGGGATAGAAAGAATTAGTCAAGAGGGGAACAATAGTTTTACAGTGATTCTTAACAATTATATTAAGATCCTTTTATGTTCTTGAATAGGTTTTCTTATTCTCTCACCACTCAAAGTAATTAATGATCTAAATGCAGCCATGTTTAAAGTAGACTTGTTTGATTAAGTGGATAATTCACTCTTTAATGTAGTATTTTAGCATGTGCCTCCAACTGATTCCTTCTTAAATTTTCTTATTTTGAAATAATTTCAAACTTACATTCAAATTGTAAAAAGTACGTTCTCATATATATTTTCATGTAGATTTTTCAATTATTCATAATTTCTTTGTAATTCTTTTTTTTTTTTTTTTTTTTTCGAGACAGGGTTTCTCTGTATAGCCCTGGCTGTCCTGGAACTCACTTTGTAGACCAGGCTGGCCTTGAACTCAGAAATCCGCCTGCCTCTGCCTCCCAAGTGCTGGGATTAAAGGCATGCATCATCACTGCCCGGCTGTCTTTGTAATTCTTATTAAATAAGTACATATTTCAGCTTTTTTCTGAACCAATGGTCAATAAGTTGTAAACATGATGGCTGTGGCACCTAAGTCAGTATGTGTTTTCTCTTTGTTTTATTAGATAATTTCTTCATTTACATTTCAAATGTTATCCCCTTTCCTAGTTTCCCCTCCAAAAATCCCCTATCCCCCCTCCCAGTCCACCCACTCTTGCTTCCTGGCCCTGGCATTCCCCTATACTGGGGCATAGAACCTTCACAGGACCAAGGGCCTCTTCTCCCATTGATGACTGACTAGGCCATCCTCTGCTACATAGGCAGCTAGAGACATGAGTCCCTCCGTGTGTTTTCTTTGATTTGTGGTTTAGTCCCAGGGAGCTCTGGGGATACTGGTTAGTTCATATTGTGTTCCTCCTATGGGGCTTCAGACCCCTTCAGCTACTTGGGTCCTTTCTCTAGCTCCTTCATTGGGGACCCTGTGCTCAGTCCAATGGATGACTGTGAGCATCCACTTCTGTATTTCCCAGGCACTGGCATAGCCTCACAAGAGACAGCTATATCAGGGTCCTGTCAGCAGGCTCTTGTTGGCATCTGCAATAGTGTCTGGGTTTGGTGGTTGTTTATGGGATGGTTCCTCAGGTGGGGCAGCTTCTAGATGGTCATTCCTTCAGTTCTCTGCTCCAAACATTGTCTCTGTAACTCCTTCCATGGGTATTTTGTTCCCTCTTCTAAGAAGGATCAAAGTATCCACACTTTGGTCTTCCTTCTTCTTGAGTTTCATGTATTTTGCAAATTGTATCTTGGGTATTCCGAGCTTTCTATAAAGTAGAAATATTCTCAGGTATTATTATTGTACTGTGGTTAAAATTAGGAAACTGACATTTATCCAATATTTCCTTATAATCCTCAGATTCTATTCAAATTTACTGTCTATTTTCAGGACTTCATCTACTACCTATATCTTGACAGCTTGAGGAAGACTGGGTTTTCTTTGGAGCTAAAAATCGTGTAATAGATGCTATTGCTACTTCTGTTTTAATAGCTGAAGACATTGGAGTGGCAGACCAGGTAAATGCTCTTCTACAAATGAGAAGGCTACCCTACTTCCTTGACAGGCTTCAAATTGGCAGTTAAGAAGACTAGGCTTAAATCTCTGTTTCTAAGAACAGGGTAATTCAAGGACTCAGACGCTTCCCCTTCACCTGGCCCAAGGCAAGGACAATGGGTCAGCAGCAGTTTCCAGACTTCCTCACCTACTTCCTCAGACAGTTGCCAGACCTCCCCAGCAAGTTTACAGCTCCCAAACCCTGTAATGGAATGTCAGTAGAGATGGACTCAACAGATTAACATAGAGGTCACCTATCCCAGAGTTCCTTAATGTGCTTTGAATCAGGCCTGCAAGCTCACTTGGGTGTCTCTCTGTCTTGGTACTGGGGAGACCCCAGTGTGATGTACTTTTGCTGAATAAAATACTCTTTGTGTCTACATACACTATTTGAGTCCAGGCTATCATACTTCGGGGAATCATGGACCCTTACACAGACACAGAGCTAATCTCACTGGTAGTTTGTCAACAGCTACACAGTCTACTATGCTTTGCTGAAAGGTCTGTAGGCATCTGTTCTAGTTTGCTTTCTCTTACTGTGATAAATACCATGAACAAAAAAATTGCAGTAAGAAAGGGTTGCTTTTAGCTTACAGGTTTCAGTTCTATTATCAAGTGAAGTCAGGACAGGCACTGAAGGAGAAACTGTGGAGGAATGCTGTTTACTGGCTTGCTCTTTGGGTCATACTTATCCTGCTTTCTAATACCACACAGGACTGCCTGCTTAGGGATGGTGGTATCTACAGTGGCTTAGACCCTCCCATATCAATCATCAGTCAACACAATATGCTACAGACATGCTCACAGGACAATCTGATCAAACCAATTTTTCAATTTAGGTCCCCTCTTCCCAGGTGACTCTAGATTATTTCAAGTTGATAATGAAACTAACCAGGACGGCATTTAAAGTCAAGATGTCCTAAACCAGCAGTTCTTAAACTGGATTGTGGCCCCTTTGGGAGTCACATATCAGATATCCTGCATATCAGATATTCACACTATGATTCACAACAGTAGCAAAATTATAGTTATGAAGTAGCAATAAAATAATTTTATGGCTGGGGTCACCACAACATGTGGAACTGTATGTACTAAAAGGTTACAACTTTAAGAAGGTTGCGAACCACTGCTCTAAACCTAATTGTACTGGCCTGCAAACAGCACTCCATCTAGTCATTTCTATTTCAGAGACTGATACAAGCATTCATCCAGTTGTCCAACTTGAAACCTGATTATACATGATTCATTTTTAGCATGTCATGGTAAAGTGTAGTTCCTTAAGCATGACGCTTGATATCTGTATTGTATCTGTTAATTTGCTTATCTTGTACCCAGGATTTTAAAATCTTTCATAGAAACAGTAGTATAATATTGTTTGTAGTTGCATCCCTAGTACACAGTATATAGAAACCGATATCTAGCAGAGAGGAGCACACAATTAGTACATGTACAACTGACCCTTTATATTTATGGGTTCTGCATTCATAGATTCAAACACCTGTAGAATATATATATATATGTATATATATATATATTCTCTCTCTCTCTCTCTCTCTAATATATTTATATATATTGAATTAGCTGTGTTGTGTAGTATACTTGTAATCCCAGAACTTCAGTGGTAGAATCAGGAAGATAAAAAGTTTTAGGTCAGCATTAGCTATATAGCAAGCTCAGGACCAACCTGGTCTACATGAGACCTTGTCTCAAAAAAGAAAATGTGACTGTATTGCATACATACAGGTGTTTTTCCTATTATCACCCCTAAACATTATAACAACACAATTGTTCATATTGCATTTACATTGTATTAGATGTTGTACACAATCCAGAAGACGTGCATGGTTTTTATGTGAATAACTCAGCAGTTTGTATAAGGGAAATGAACATCCATAGATTTTGGTGTTGGCAGAGATCCTGAAAGCAATCCCTAGTGGTAACTAAGAGACAAGTAGATTTGCTTAAAGGAAGATTTGGTAGCATTAAACCATATACAAGCAAGCTGCTAGTGTGGAAAAAAATTAAGGTCTTGTTCAAAGTTATACAATAAGCAGTAGCAGATTTACCATAAAGTAAATGAAGTGTCCTCTTTAGAGTCTATCTTTTGTTTGTTATTTATTTTCCAGGGCTAATCTTCCACAGAACTCTCTGGACCTCAGGGGGACCTTGGCAAAAGGCAAAATAATGTGCTTTTGTTTCTGCAAACTGGTTAAGATCCATGTCTCCATTTTGACTCACTTTCCATCACCATCCCTATCTTACAGAGTGACACCCATGAGGCTATAGGCATTTTGAGGGTCAGGCTAAAGGAAAGATGAGGTGAGACTACAATTCACTTGCATTTAGTGGACTATATTTGTGGTTTTGGCAGTCACTAGAAGGTATAATTGATGTTGTTATTATTATTCATTGAATGGGACAATGGCTTACTACAATATTCTACCATTTGCCATTTCACTGGCATCTTTGTCTGGAAGGTCAAGCATATAGTTTCTACCCTGGTAAAAATATATCTCTTGCTGGTATATGCAATAGTGTCTGGAGCTTGTGTCTCTAGTTGCATATGTAGCAGATGATGGCCTAGTCAGCCATCACTGGGAAGAGAGGCCCCTTGGTATTGCAAACTTTATATGCCCCACTACAGGGGAACGCCAGGACCAAGTGCAGGAGTGGGTGGGTAGGGGAGCAGGGCGTGGGGAGGGTATAAGGAACTTTCGGGATAGCATTTGAAATGTATATAAAGAAAATATCTAATAAAAAATATATCTCTTGGTGCATATCACCTAAGCATGTGTAATGAAGAGGACTAGAATTGGTCTTTACTTTGCTATGTCTCTAAATTCTGAGTAAATGATTTTCATATTGTGTTTTTCTTTTATTTTAAATTTTAGTTCTCAAGAACTTCACACACGAGTACTGTATTATACTATTTACCCATCCTTCTCGTCCTTTAAGATCCTTCTCAGTTCACCCTGCTGAGTTCCTTTAGTGTTGCTTATACGTGTCCATGATTGAAGAAGATGCTTTGGGATTGGATAACCTATCAGGAAGAATAACCCTGGAGCAGACTGATCCTCCTTCTCTCAGCAGTCATTGATGACTGTTAACTCTTCATCGAGGGGTGGCAGCCTTGTGACATTTTTCTCTATCCATGTTTGGGTGTCAATTGATGTTGTCATCTTTTAGGCCTTGTTTAAGTAACCATATTGTTGAGATTTCATGGATTTTTCCTTTTTTAAATTTTGCACTTATTTGTGTACTAGTGTACTCAGTGTATATGTTGTGCATGCCAGAAGAAGGGATCAGATCCCATTATAGATGGTTGTGGTTGCTGGGATTTGAACTCAGAACCTCTGGAAGAGCATCCAGTGCTCTTAACCACTGAGCTATCTCTCTAGCACCCTCATGGATTTTCCTTAAAGATAGCTCTATAAACTGGATAAATACCCAGGAAATCTGAGTCAAGATTGGCAAGAAGGTATTTGGTGGGTGTCCAATAAAATGTTCCGGAGTGGATAGTATAACTGTTAAGAAC
Organism: Mus musculus; assembly: GCF_000001635.26. NCBI lineage: Eukaryota > Metazoa > Chordata > Mammalia > Rodentia > Muridae > Mus > Mus musculus. The sequence continues at coordinate 58,128,808 of NC_000086.7, forward strand.
ACTAGCTAGCTGTTTTCCCAGAGGACCCAGGTTCGATTTCCTAGCACCTACATTGTAGCTCACAAACATTGTAGCTCCACTCCCAGGTGATCTAGCACCCTCTTCTGGTTTCTGTGGGTCCCATGCATACATGTACATATACAAGCAGGCAAAAGTACTTATAAAATAAAAACAAAAGTAAAAAAAAAGTTTGTTGGTTGAGGGAGTAGATGAGTGAATGAAGCATGTTTTTATATACAGTTCTTGGGCACTTGGCATGTTGGAGGAAATATCAACCAATGGTGATTAGGATAGTAGTAGAGGTGGTGGTGGAGGGACAGCGCTTCTTAAGACGTTGATTTTCTGATTTTCTGTTTTTTTCTTTGTTTTTTGTTTTGTTTTGCTTTTGTTTTTTTGTTTTTTGTTTTCTTTGTTTTGTTTTTGTTTTGTTTTTTGAGACAGAGTTTCTCTGTATAGCCCTGGCTGTCCTGGAACTCACACTGTAGACCAGGTTGGCCTTGAACTCAGAAATCCATCTGCCTCTGCCTGGGATTAAAGTCACCACTGCCAGGCTAGTTTTTTGTTTTGTTTTGTTTTGTTTTGTTTTGTTTTGTTTTGTTTTGTTTTGTTTTGTTTTGTTTCCTTTTCTCTTCTCTTCTTTCCTTTCCTTTCCTTTCTTTTCCTTTCCTTTCCTTTCCTTTCCTTTCCTTTCCTTTCCTTTCCTTTCCTTTCCTTTCCTTTCCTTTTCTTTTCTTTTCTTTTTTTTATTGGATATTTTCTTTATTTACATTTCAAATGTTATCCCCTTTCCCAGTTTCCCACCCTCCCGGAAACCCCTTATCCCATCCTCCCTCCTCCTGCTTCTATGATGATGTTCCTCCACTCACCCACCCACTCCCTCTTCCCTGCTCTTGAATTCCCCTACACTGGGGCATCTATCAAGCCTTCAAGGACCAAGGACCTCTCTGCCCAGCTGGAGCCCTGTGTACTCCTTTGTTGATGGCTTAGTCCCTGGGAGTTCTGGGGGTTTGTTTTCTTTCCTTTCCTTTTTTCTTACTTTTTTTTTTTTTTTTTAAGAAAAGGTCTCACTGTAGCCCTTGATGGCCTGGGGTTGGCTGTGTAGACCAGGCCTGCTTCTGTTCCTGAGTGCTGGGATTAAAAGCTTGTACCACCGTGCCTGGGAGCCTCCTGCTCATTATGAAAAGCTTGAGATTAGATAGGAAGTGTGAATGGCTTGTAAGGATACCACAGGGAGGAAAGTCACATTCAAAATTCATTTTCTCATCTTGGGTATTTATATCTACCTTTGGTAATGAGGTTTTTGGCAGCAAAATGTGGGGTTGACAATTCTCTTCCTTGTTAATACAAATATTACCATATGACTCTTTCCAAATAGTAATTTGCACTAAAAGGACAGCCATCTCTAGTTATTTGCAGCTCCAGTAGATAAAAATGAAAGCCAAAATTTTGTGCTATTCTAAGATTACAGACGTAGAAGGAAGGCTGGTGGTAATATGAGAAAGGAGAGCTACAAACCATTGCAATTACAGCATACTTCAGATAATATTGAGAACAAATCCCAAAGTGAGTTTACAACTGTTTGATCTTATCACAGAAGTCCTGTTTGCCCCTGTCTTTTCACACAGCTTGCTCAGAGTACCTGAAATCCACATGGGAAACAACAGCAGAACATTAGGAAAAAAAATCCACACATCTTCATTCTCAAGCCCTTCATTTATTTTTAAAATATTTGTTACATGAAGTACTTCAAAAATACTCAAGCCATGTCCAGATATACTCAAATAAAGGAGAATATTGTTTTCCATGGCGGGTGGAATGGGAGGTTGCAAAGGTAACATTATTATGGTTTAGTGGCTAATCATGACTTCTATATAAAATGAATCCATAAAATCATCACATATATCTCACAATTTCATACAGGGTTATCTGTCACTGTGGATTTTTCACTGACATTTATATTTAACTGAAATAGAAGATAATCAAGCTTGTACGTATTTATGTACTATCTTGGAATATTTTGATACATGTCTGTCTTGTGGAATGTTTAAATCAGGTTAAGCATATCTCTATCTCTTCAAACAAACATCATTTCTTTCCGGTAAAAACATTCAAAAACAATCTTTTTTTGCTAGCAATTTGCAATGCACATTGCACTATAATTATCTACACCTATTCTATTTTGCACACTGAAGCTTTTTGCTCTTCTCTAACATTTTTTGAAAGACAAAAATAAGAGCACACTTTTTTTTTAAATAACAATTAAGAGCATACTTTTGATCGCAGCACTTAGGAGGCAGAGGTGGGAGAATCTCTAAGTTCAAGGCCAGCCAAGTTTACAGAGTGAGTTCCAGACAGGATTTCTCTGTGTAGCTCTGGCTGTCCTGGAACTCACTCTGCAGACCAGGCTGGCTTCAACCTCAGAGAGCCTCCTGCCTCTGCCTCCTGAGTCCTAGGATTGAAGGGTGCACCACAGCCAGGGCTCTTAAGTGTTGAGCCATATCTTTAGCCTCAAGATGATTCCAATGAAAGAAAAAAAATCCTACATCCAATTACTACATATTAAATATTTAGTATTTATTAAATAATAATAAACATCACAGTTTTCTATTAAATATTTTATTGAATAGTAAATATTTAATAAATTTTATTTTATTTTAAATATTAAAATTTAATGTTTAAAATTTTAAATTATATTAAAAATTTCTAAAACCTTTGAGGAATTTTCTTTGTTGTGAGTATGCTTCTGCACCATTGAAACCATTTAAGGCCAGCCTCAGGCAACATGGGCTACTTGAGAACCTGCTCAAAAAAATTATATTGATGGTTTGGTGACATTGTAGTAAGTAAATATATCTTTCTTTATTAAGCCATTCTCTTTTTTTCCATTGTAATAGATATTTTTATACAATATATTCTTATTACAGTTTTCCCTTCCCCATCCCCTCCCTAACTCCACACCTGTCCAAATCCATATCCTTTCTTTCTCTCTCTAAAAAATAATACAAATAAACAAACCTAAATAGGATGAAGCAAACAAACTAACAGATGAAAAAGGACCAAAAAAATACACAAGAAACACATGCAGAGTCACAGATCCACACAGGCAGAAATCCTACAAAAACACAGGACCAGAAACCATACTATGTATATAAAAGAGCCTCAAGGAAAAAGGTTAAATAAAAAAGAAATAATGCTGAGACACAGAATTACAAGACAAGGAAGCTCCACAATTTAAATCGAATTAGCTTTGTGTTGGCCATCTATGGCTGGTCACAGGGTCTGTCTTTAAGTGTGATTTGTATAGCTTGGTGGTGGTGCCTTTAATCCCAGCACTTCAGAGGGGAGAGGTACATACATTTCTGAGTTCAAAAAATCTAGTCTACAGAGCTAGTTCCAGGACAGCCAATGCAACACAACAAACAGCAAAAACAAACAACAAAAACCCCACAAACAAACAAAACAGGAGTAGTTTGGTCCTCTAGTCAGACTCCTTGGAGTCTTTGGAGAAAACTGATCTGTCATTTGCTGGTGGTTATCAATTGGAGATAGCTTCTGGGTTAGGAAGAGAGGCTTGTCTCCACACCCCCTCTCAGTGCTGGGACCCCATCTAGCACAGACCCATGCAGGTCCTGTGCATGTTGCCACAGTCTCTGTGAATTTATATGTGCATCACTTTTGCTGTATTTGGAAGGTCTTGTTTCCTGGTGTCTTCGGTCCACAGTGACACATTCTACCTCCTCCTCCACAGATTTCCCTGACATCTGAGGGAAGGAATTTGATGGAGACATACTGTTGATGACTGAGTGTTCCAAGGTCCCTCACTTTATGCACATTGTCCCATTGTAGGACTCTTGTTTTTTCTTCCTATCTACTGCAAGAGGAAGCTCCTCTGATGATGATTGAGCAAGACACTGATCTATGAGTGTAGAAGATTGTCCTTAGCAGCCAGTTTATTTTTCTGTTCCTTTAGCAGAACAGTGGTATATAGTTTTATATTCTTGGCCAAGTTAGCAGTGTTAGGTATGGCTTCGTCTTATGGACTGGGCCTTAAACAATCAGATATTGGCTGGTTACTCTTACAAATACGTGCATATTGAACCGGAAGGTCACCATTGTAGATTGGAAGAGTTGTAGCTGGGTTCATTTTTAGCTTCCTTCTCTGATTGCATTCAGAGCACTTTCTAGTACCATGAACACCAGTCAGTAGGGGTGAAAGCTTTAAGAAGGCACAGTCTTGACTTCCCCATTCAATGAGTTGTCTAGGTATTGTCTCCAGCAATAGGTCTCACCATTAGTTTGTGGAAAGCAATGTATAGTCCTGGAAATGAGTTGTTTGGGGGGGGATCCATGGGGCTCCTTCAGCCAACAACTTGATTAGATATAACCCATTCCCAGAACTGGAGGCGTCATTGGTGGTATAAGCTGTCTTAGTTGAAGCATTGCCTCCTCAGCTATTTGATTATTCTCATTTAGATTTCTTTTCAACAGGAGCTGGAAAGATGTCTCAGCAGTTAAGACCACTTGCTGCTCTTCCAGAGGACCTGGGTTCATTTTCCAGAGCTCATATGGTGGCTTACAATCATCTGTAATTCCAGTATAGGTGATCTGATTCCCTCTCATGACCTCCACAGACATAAAGTATGTATGTGATACATATATATGGATGCAGACAGAATACCCATATGTATTCATGAATAAAAATAGATTATACACACACACACACACACACACACACACACACACACACACACACACACACATATCTTCTACTGTATTACTGTATTAGGTTTCCATAGGCTTCCTCAAATGCAAATGGTCCTTAGTTATAGCTGCTCCCCTGTATCCACTTTTTTTGTTGTTGTTTTTTTGAGACAGGGTTTTTCTCTGTAGCCCTGGCTGTCCTGGAACTCACTCTGTAGACCAGGTTGGTCTCAAACTCAGAAATCCGCCTGCCTCTGCCTCCCGAGTGCTGGGATTAAAGGCGTGGGCCACCACGCCCAGTCCTGTATCCACTCTTTTAACCCACTCTTTCCTCCATCACCCTGTTTGATGTTCCCATTCTAGTCACTCCATTCCCTCTCCCTGTCTATTTATAACTGTCTGTTTTACTTCCCCTTCCTTGGAAGTTCCCTCCTTTCCCCATAATTCCTTATTTTATACATAGTTTCTATGGTTATACTGATGGTAGTCTGTTTACCAAAGACTTAACAGTATTTACTTATAAGCAAATACATACCATATTTGGAAATGTACCACATTTTCTTTATCCATTCATTTGTTTTCAATTTCTGGCTATTATGAATATAACAGCAATGGATATGATTGAACAAGTGTCATTGTGGTAAATATTCTTTGGGTTTATCCAATAGTGATATAGTTGTATCTTGAGGGAGATCAATTTCCATCTTCCTGAGGAACCATCACACCGATTTCCATAGTGGTTGTACAAGTTTGCAGTTCCACCAGCAATGGAGGAGTGTTCCCTATACTCTACATCTTCACCAGCATGAGCTGTCATTTCATTTATTGATTTGTGCCTTCCTGATTGGTGTAATATTGTAAGATGGAATCTCAGAGTAGTTTTGATCTGCATTTTCCTGATGGCTAGGGATAATGAACATTTTTTATTTCTCAGCCTTTTGAGTTTCCTATTCTGAGAATATATACTTCATATTTTAATTTGGTTATTTGATTTTGGATATCTAGGTTTTTGAATTCTTTATGTATTTTATATATTAGCTCTCTATCAGATGTGCAGTTAGTAAAAATCCTTTTCCCATTTATAGCCTGCCATTTTGTCCTATGGACAGTATCCTTTGCCATATAGAAACTTTTTGGTTCCATGAGGTCTCATTTATGAGTTGTTGATCTTAGTGCCTGTGCTATTGGTACTTTGTTCAGAATGTCATATCCTGTGTTAGTGAATTCAAAGATATTCCCCAGTTTCTCCTCTACCAGCTTCAGTGTATCTGGTTCTATGTTGAAGTCTTTGATCCATTTGGAGTTTCATTGAAGATGATACACGTGGATCTATTTGCATTCTTCTACATGCACCATGAAGTTAGATCAGCTCCATCTGCCGAAGGTGCTCCCTTTTTTCCATTGTGTATTTCTGGCATTTGTATCAAAATTCAGGTGTCCATTTTGTTTGGGTCTTCAATTTGACTCAGTTGATCAATGTGTCTGTTTTTGTGTAAGTACAACCCTGATTTTATTAATACAGCTTTATAGTACAACTTGAAATGAACATGGTAATACTGTTAGCAGTTCTTTTATTACTCAGGAAAGTTAAGTTGTCCTGTTTTTTTTTAATTTGTTTCTTTTTTGTTTTGTTTTCGGTTTTAGTGTATGTGTTTTTCCATATGAAGGCAAAAAGAATGTCCTTTCAAGTTCTGTGAAGAATTGTGTTGGAATTTTGATGAAGATTGCATTGAATCTGTAGGTTGCTCTTGGTAGAATAACCATTTTTCCTACCAATCTATGAACATGGGAAATGTTTTCATCTTCTGATATCTTCTTCAATTTCTTTCTTCTATGTCTTAAAGTCTTTATTATGTAAGTCTTTCAGTTGCTTGTATTAACCTATCTTCTTACTAGGGAATGTAAGATCTAATATGAGTATTTGTGATGGCATGCCCCCGCTTCTCTCGGGGATAGAGGAGAGAAGAGTAGAAAAGAGAATAACAGAATGTTTTGAGAAATATACCATTATATTATGACATGAATTAGTTTTCTCCTATTGTAAAAAACATAGAGTAATAATGGAATAATGGAAAGCCCAAGATATACGAATAGAAAAATAAAAATCTACTTATAGCTTCTTAGTGGTCAACCTAACTCCAACAGAAAGTATGACTAGATCTAGCCTTCTTAAATGAGCTGCTATGTAGTTTGAACATCCCATAATTTTTTTATTCCAGCTTTTAGCACTTTCGGGGATGTTTCCAAGCCCCAGGAAGGAGGAAATTTCAATCTTGTCTAGTTTTAGACAAATTTTCATTCAGAACCCAAGCCTTAGCTCCTGCTTTTTGGAATAGGACTTGAATGTTTTCAGGAATGAAAAGTACTCCTGAAACATGAGTAAGTGTTATTATCGAAAGAAACAAAGTAGAAAACTCTAAAAATTCTTGGGGGCATCACTATTAATTTCAAAAGAAGAAAGGGGTATAAAACTATTGAGATCATACTTGAAATCTGAGTGCATCCTGTCAGAGGGACTGAGCTCTCTTTGAGATTGATGGGTTGTACTTTATTTCTTTGAAAGGCCATACCACTTTATGTGTGTAACTGATCCCTTAGCTTTTCAATGACTCCTACCTCTTAAGAGTTGTAGACTTTTCAGAATAATTGACATTTATTTTGGTTTTCTAGAGGGATTCTCCTGGCCTAAGTGGGCAAGGCCTGTGCTAACCCCTCCCCAGTGCATACTTAACATTGCATAGTGAACTGTCCCAACTAAAAAAGTCAACATTGACAAGCTTACCCAGGAGAAAGTACATCATTTGTAGTTCAAGACCACAATTTTGTCATGCTCTCTCTTCTTCTTGTTCTAGGGATGGCATCCAGAGGCTGACAAATTCTAAGCACTCTGCTACTAAGAGGTGTTCCCAACACTGTGTTTCCATTTCTAGAGATGGGAAGACTGAGAGTTATGGAGGTAAATAACAATAATAGCTCCTGAATTCTTATCACATTTTGGAATGTGTGTGCTGTTATTAACCTATGCCTTTTACAGATGAGAAAATCAAGACTCAGAAAGTGAAGTGCTTTACCTCAGGTTGTACAGCCTATAAAATGATTGGTAGGCCAAGAATTCAAGATTAGGACTTCTGTGTTGTTGGTTTTGTTTTGTGTCTTGAGCAAGGGTCTTACTGTGTATCCCAGGCATGCTGGACTTAAACTCCCTTTGTGGTTCAGGTTGGTTTTGAACTTGAGATCTTTCTGCTTTGGTCTTCTGAATACTGACATTACCCCCACACCTGGACTTAACTTTCCTTATTTACTGATTTATTTATTTTCATATTGATAGATCTTGTTAGGCAACCCAGGTTGTCTTAGAACTCTCAATTCTTCTGCCTTTACTCACTGAGTGCTAGGATTACAGATGGGCAATATCACATCCAGTATGTCCAAATCTGGTTCCTTTCTTTCCTTCCTGTCTCTCTCCCACCCCCACTCTCACCCTCCTTCTTTCCTTTTTTTGAGACAGAGTTTCTTATATAATGCTGACTCTCACTATGTAGTTCAGGTTGGCCCCGAACTTACAGAGATCCACCTGTCTCTGCCTCAGCGTCAGGAGTGTTGCGATTAAAGGTGTGCAGCACCATGCCCAACTCTAAATTTGGTTTCTTCATTGCAACAGGGCCTGTGTGTCAAAGGAATACAGATCCAACTTACTTCCTTAAATATCTCCCATAGAAAGCCGAGTGCCAGGCAAGGATAGAATATTTGAATAATAGTGATAAAATTCAGTAACAAATGATAACTGCTGACTATTAGTTCCATTTTAATGCACCCAGAATATGCTAACCTGAGGTGAAGTTAATCAAAGACAACAATGGATTTTAGAGCGTAACTTTGCACAGCATGTAGAGGTCAAAGAAACATCACAAAAATTCAAAGAGCTATTATCCTAAAGTGCTTAGGGCAAAAGTACACAGAAGGAGTTATCCTGTACACAATGTCTTTAATGAACCTCTTCCCTGATTGTTCTTTAAACAAAAGAATCTTAACTGAACTCCATCCACTTCTAAAGAATTGGATAAAGCTGGATGGCACTTGAAAACTACAAGAGACTGTGCTATTAGTAGTGCCTAGGTCGTCTTCTTCTTCTTCTTCTTCTTCTTCTTCTTCTTCTTCTTCTTCTTCTTCTTCTTCTTCTTCTTCTCTCTCTCTCTCTCTCTCTCTCTCTCTCTCCATGTATGTATGGAGAGAGAGTGGTGAATTATGCATAAAGATGAAACCATGAGCAAATATACCTAACCAAGTAAGTCTCAGAGCATGGGCAGTAAACGTGAAGTGGGTCTTTTCATTTGGACTAATGGTAGATTCAAAGGCAGTTGACCAGAGCTGCAGGAACAGAAGAGAAGAAAGCATACAAACAAGTTGATGCATTAAAAAAAAATACTTTTAGAGAAGAAGGTCTGTTGAAGATTGAGTGAGGTGCTGAAGAGTGTTGTGAAATATTCCTTAAGGCAATCATACCTCACAGGATGTGGAACTCATGAATACCAGATTCCTGCAGTGCACTGAGGGGTGTGTTGTTTTCAGGGTGCTTGCTAAATTCTGAGCATAGCTCAAAGACATAGTTCATTTGGAAAGAGTCCCTCATGCAGCATTGACTTTCAATTGCCAACTGAAAAAGGATGCCCGTGTCAAGAGGCTGACAGGTCAGAACATAATACTGCAGTCTCCAGCTCAACACCAGCTAGTGTGGAGGGAGAGCAGAGCTTGGGAACTCCCAAGATGCCCTTGGTGAAGGTACAGCGGGACTTCTGGGGCTTTTTAAGTCAGGGTCTTATGTAGTAGATGGCCCTTTAAAGCAAATCAGGCCAAACACTCTTGAGCTCCATAAGACTGTATTTTCAACTTGGGCTTCAGACTGAATGCTGGGATGGCAATGTCATGAACAGAGAATATGAAATTAGTTAAACTCTACTCCCAGAAAACAATCTGTCCCTCCATTCTAATAGTGTTAGTCAGTTTTCTCTCACAGCAAGTACCTGGGATAATCAGTTTAACAAGAAAAAGTGTATCCATGTAGCCTGGCATTATGCTCTGCAGTTAATTCATTCTTGCTACTGTCTTGATCTGAAATGTATCCCTCCCTGTGAGTAGAGAACAATTATTACTGTCAGAATTCTGTAAACGAGGAAAACTCAGAAACAAAGAAACAAACAAACAAAAAAAACCCTTCTCCACAGGTAGAAATAGACAAAGCCTTATTTGCTTCCTTCCATTTCTTCTTGAGAAGAGAAAATGGTACAGAAATATTTCTCCTTTTCTGCCTCTGTAAAGGTAACCATCAACTTACACAACTGTACCACATACACACAAGTATACACACACACACACACACACACACACACACACACACAAGTAGTGTGTGTATATATATATATATATATATATATATATGTATACACACACATATTTTTCCTATAGGTACATGTATATTCACAGAACACAGACATCACCAATTTTTTTATACAATTCTTGATAGTAAATATTTTAGGTTTTGTAGGTCTCAGTTGAATATTCTACATTTACATTTTTGTAAAAAAATTTACAACTCTTCAATCCTGTAAAAGCCATTCTTGGCTCTCAGGTTGCACAAAGACAGTCTGGGGACTGTGGCCATTTGGGGACAACATTCTCATTCTTGGATGTTTTCCCACAGCTAAGTGTCTTTAGCACTTTATATGTAAGTAGAATCATATTATGATTTTTCACAACTTACATTTTGCATTCAACATGATGAGACATATGTTGAATGTTGAAGTTTTTTTATATTAGAGTTCAGTGTATGGACAAACCACATTCTAGGTTGTTTCCCAATTTTCCCCATTGGAAAGAGTGCTACAACTCTTTTCTTTCTTTCTTCCTTTCTTCCTTCCTTTCTTTCTTTCTTTCTTTCTTTCTTTCTTTCTTTCTTTCTTTCTTTCTTTCTTTCTTTCTTTCTTTCTCTCTCTCTCTCTCTCTCTCTCTCTCTCTCTCTCTCTCTCTCTTTCTTTCATTCTTTCTTTCTCTCTGATTTTTCAAGACAAAATTTCTTTGTCTGTCTGTCCTGGAACTCACCCTGTGGTCCAGGCTGGCCTGGAACTCAGAGATCTGACAGTGAAAAAGAAGAATTTGGCTGTTTTGGTTCTGTCAGTGGGAGAGTTGAAATACAAATCAAGATCAACCCTGAAGGAGAACAGGGCACGGTACTTGCATCAGAATTCTTGCATCAATGAAAAGCTATTTGCATATTAGTGAGATGGATATGTTTGTTTGTTTTATAAAGAATGAAATCATGCTGGGCAGTGGTGGCACATGCCTTAATCCCAGCACTTGGGAGGCAGGGGCAAGTGGATTTCTGAGTTTGAGGCCAGCCTGGTCTACAGAGTGAGGTCCATGACAGCCAGGGCTACACCAAAAATCCCTGTCTCGAAAAAACCGAGAGAGAGAGAGAGAGAGAGAGAGAGAGAGAGAGAGAGAGAGAGAGAGAGAGAGAGAGAGAGAGTTAAAGAGCTGGGGGTAGAGTCAGCTCGGTAGTTAAGGATTTTACTGTTGTGCAAAAGATCCAGTCTTTGTTTTCTGTAATCAAACTCTTATATTTCTACACGAACAATACAGTAAAAACATGGCAATTCAGGGCTGGAGAGATGGCCCAACAGTTAAGAGTACTGTCTGTTCTTCCAAAGGTCCTGAGTTCAATTCCCAGCAACTACATGGTGGCTCACAACCATCTATACTAGAACTGATGCCCTCTTCTGGCCTGCAGGTGTACATGCAGACAGAGCATTCATACATAAAATAAACGAAATCTTTAAAAACAAACAAACCCCGCAATTCCTAACACACAATAGTCTTGAATCTGAGTAAAAGGTTTCAGGGAGGCCATTGGTGTTTCATGGTCTAATGACATGCACAGAGGAAGGCAGCAGTGTTGTGTGTTGACAATTAAGTTTTCAGTGGAGTCACACAATGTGATATAGCAAGCATGTCAGATTGCTTATGCATTTGATTAAATTAATAGTTTTTGTTATTATACATTCAGAAACTTTTATAATGTTGACAATTTTTATATGCAACCCCCCCCCCCGTGTTCAATTCTGTGATGTATATGGTGACAATACCCATTATTTTAAAAGCTATGGCTGAAAGGAAGGAAGAAAGGAAGAAAGGAAGGAAGGAAAGAAGGAAGCAAGCAAGCAAGCAAGCAAGCAAGCAAGCAGGCAGGCAAGCAAATGTCCTAGGCTTACTTGGCCTTGAATAAATAAAAGTTCCTGGCACAAAAGTGTTTACTTATGGCCGGGTGGTGGTGGCTCACACCTTTAGTCCCGGCACTTGGGAGGCAGAGGCAGGCAGATTTCTGAGTTCGAGGCCAGCCTGGTCTACAGAGTGAGTTCCAGGACAGCCAAGGCTACACAGAGAAACCCTGTCTTGAAAAACAAACAAACAAACAAACAAACAAACAAACAAAGTGCTTAGTTATTTTAAATTTAGATATGATTTTAAATCTTGGTTATTCCTGTGACTATAGCATTTTATATTTTTAAAAGATTTGTGTCTTTTGTTGTTTGAGACACAGTGTCTTGGAACTCAAAAAAAAAAAAAAATCCACCTGCTTCTGATTGGATTAAAAGCAGGAGCCACTGGGGTTTGAGAGATGGCTCAGCAGGTGAGAGCACTGATTGCTCTTCCAGAGGTCCTGAGTTCAATTCTCAGCACCCACATGGTGGCTCACTACCATCTGTGATAGGATCTGATGCCCTCTTCTGGTGTGTCTGAAGATAGCTACAGTGTACTTGTATACATAAAATAAATAAAAACAAATCCAAAACCATAAAACCAAAATAAAACATTTCTAATCCTCTAGGAGTTTCAGACCTGTATCTCTAGATAAACTATAAATTCTGTAACCTTGGGCTTTAGCCTCCATATTCCTTCTTTAATTTAATTCAGCAAAGTATACTCTGTCCCTTCTTCCTAGCCAGCCACTTTCTCCTTCACCAAGTCACACAGCTTCTATAGAACAAGCTGTTTAGAGTCCTGAGGACTAAGTGTGGCTTTTTTTTTCTGGGTCTCTTTGGCAGCTAGAACATGAGTCTCCCAAAGCTTTTGTATCGGCGAGAGGCCAGCGAACAAAACCTACGCCACTCCAGATAGATTCAACAAAAGGCGGTTTACACAGGCAATGAGCTGCTTAAGGAAGCTTGAGTGGGGCTTCTCAGAGTGATTCTGATCGAGGACAACGATGCTCCTGGGCCACTATCAAAAAGGAGGAGAGAAAGCAAGTTGTCAGGCGAAGTGGAGCTCACGAGTGTACTTCCATAACTCAGATCTGGGGCACAGTAAAGTTTTGCTCACAGGACTTTTATGGCTATAGCTTCTGCTTCCTTTTAATGCTCATTAACTTGAACTTAGTGACCGGGCACACAGCATACACGAATCTTGCTTGCCACTGTTAGCCCCCTATACTAATCTATGAAGTTAGAGCTGAATACAATTTGATAGGAAGCCTCATGTTCCTATACACACATTTTTTTCTGCCTTCCAAATCTCACATCAAATCAGCAGAACCTTATTAGTCATCTAGAAGAGTGTCTGGAAAGAGTTGAGATTTCTTTAGCACATTTTCCGTTTCCTGTTCAGCCTCCTCAACATTGAAAAGCACATTGGCATGGCCAAATGAGCTGGGCAAGCTTGCCTGTCTCCCCACACAGCCTTGGAGGTCCATGTCACATTTTCTTTTACCAGTTCAGCTTGAGCTTTCTGTGTATAAGGATTGACCCTTGGCACCAAGGCAGTGACAGCAATGGGTTGCCCATGCACCTTTGCTTTTTCTTAGGTTATCTCCTTCCTATGTAGCCCAGGTTAGCCTCAGACTAGGGATCCTCCCGCCTCAACCTCTGGAGTGCTTGGATTATATATAATACCATCATCACCGCCCTTGACTGAAACTTTCAAAAATACACTGAAATAAATATCACAGGACTTTTGATTTTTTTTAAAGTAACAACTGAGAAGCTATTGGAATCTCGTACTATTCTGTAAGCACTCCCATCTGATGCCAAAAATCAATTTCTATCACTTTCAGTTCCGTATCCTTTAGTCTATATCTTCCACCCGGCATTCTGCCCACTGTGCCCACACACCATTATGCTTTTTTGTCTTTATGAATTTGCCTATCTGTCTCATTTGGATTTATTTGTTGTGCTGTATATAGTAAAATGTGGGGATCTTGTTACACTTTAGATACCAGTTCAATAGGTTGGCGGTTCAGTTTGAGATTCTGTATTTTAGGCAAGCTCCAAAGTGATCAATCATTATGCCACATCCTTAATTTAGGATATAGTTTTTTGTAGTTCTGGGAATTGGCCTTAAGGCTCCACACATCTTATATGTATAAGAGTGCACACTTACTGGAGTTAATGAGCACAAATGGAGATTCTTTAAGTGTGCACACCACTGAGATCTGTGTAGTCATCTAGGGAGCCAAGGCTGTAATACAGCATTTAGGTTGAGCTTGTAGCCTAGGAACCCAACTCCATATGACCTGGGGATTATTTACTTAAATGCTATGAATGTAAGAAGGCAGATTGAGCAGTGTGTGTTAATTTAAAATTTATATTTATTTTATGTTTATGGATGGTTTGTCTGTATGTCTGTGTACCATGTGTGTGCTTCTTAGATGCCCTATGACTGGAGTTACAGATGACTGTGACTGTACTAGGACTTTAACCCAGGTCCTCTGCAAGTGCAAGCAGTGCTCTTAACTGCCAAGCCTTCTCTCTAACCCTATCATTTCAGCTCGTTTCAGAGGCCTGTGAGGACAAGGGCAGAGATACTAGTGAAAACAAAAAGTGGGCTGAGTAGAGACTGACACAAAACAAAGAGGACAGATGTCCCAGCTTTGGTAATGCCTCAGCCTCAGGCAATAAATGGAGCCTTTTCGTGGCTACTGGCAATCAGTTAGAAAAATTCACTGACAGCTCTGAAGTCTATTGTTAATTGACCATTAGTTGTTAGAAATGTGTACATGGGACTATATTTGGTCTGGAGACTGCCAGTCTGTGGTTTCATAGGGAGGACATTAAACCTGAAATCAGAAGCCATGAACCTGGAGCTGTTACCTTCTACAGCTCTGAGATCTTTGACTAGTCAATGCCCGTGCTCTTCCTCATTCTGTGAAAGGGAGAGAAGAACATTTATTCTGATTTTTACAAAAAAATATTTTATGTGCATAATCTGAAAGGCCTTTAATTTAACATAGGTCAACTTTGTGGCAATTTCCGAGTTGGTGACTACTGCCTCTGAATACATCAAGGATAAGAGTGACATTGACTACTTTGCAGACAGCTTCACAAATCTAAGAAAAACTCCCAAAAGAATCTCTGGAATTTTCAAGCTGAAAGACTTCCATATTTGAGCAATACGTTGGAAGTTGTGACCCAGGAACTTATCCTTAGACTAAGAACTCCTAGAGAGAGAGCTTTGAAGAGACTCACTAGCCTTTCTAACTGCAGAAATAGTTCAGTTGTTCGGAATGTGTACTTACTGAGCACCAAATAAATGGTGTTGTGGCATGGGCCTGTAATGCAAGCATTTAACACTGAGGAGGGCAAGTCAGGGGGACCAGAAGTACCAAGTTATCAGAAGCTACATAGCAAGTTCAAAGACATCATGGGCTACAGGAGACCCTATGTCTAAAAGGAAGAATTGTGGGAAAGGGAAGAGGGAAGGGGGGAAGAGGGAGAGAGAAAAGGACAAGGAGAGGGAGAGGGAGAGGGAGAGGGAGAGGGAGAGGGAGAGGGAGAGGGAGAGGGAGAGGGAGAGGGAGAGGGAGAGGGAGAGGGAGAGGGAGGAGCTTGTCTTTTAAATGTCAACAGCTATGGTCGTAGTTGATATTGAAATAGCTGTATTTGAGTGAGTGGTAGGAAAAGGGCCTGGTTTCCTAAAAAGGCCACTTTAACTTTGAGCTGGACACTTAAAGTCCTTATCCCTGATGAGACAGACAATATAATTTATAGATGCAAGTAGTAGCTTCAGTTCTGAAACCTCTTGGGGACAAATCCATCTGCCAGGTGGAAACTCAGGGAAGCCACAAGTTGTAGATTTCACTTCAGTGACTCTATGAATAATTCATCAGTTATTCTGTCAAGTTGCAACAACTATTTCCTGTCCCTCAAATGCTTCAACTTCATTGTGAAAGGCTAGCTTGGAAGAAATAGAGTATTTGCACACTTTGAAGGCTGGGAAGTAGTAGATGGAGAATTGCATCTCCTTGAACTCATTTGTCTACTTACCTGCTGTCCTTCGGTTCTGCCCTGCTTGGTTATACTTCCTTAGTAACTAAGTGAACTAGATTTGAATCCTCTCCATATGAGGAAGACAGCCAATATCAAACTGAGAAAATTTCTTTTGTGTTTTTGTAAAACCTTGGGCTTTAGAGTGGATGGTGTCTTAGTTACTTTTCTATTGCTGTCACAAAACACCATGACCAAAGCAACTTAAAAGAGAGCACTTAATTTGGGGTTCACGGTTATAGAAGGTGGTAGATTATGTGACCATCATGGCAAGAAGCATGACATCAGGCAGGGAGGGATGGCACTGGAGCAGTAGCTGAGAGCAGAGCATACAGGTTGAGACAACAACCAGGCAGAGAGAGAGAGAGAGAGAGAGAGAGAGAGAGAGAGAGAGAGAGAGAGAGAGAGAGAATTGGTGATGCCATGGGCTTTTGAAAACTCAAAGCTGGCTCCTCAATGATATCTCTACTCCAACAAGACCACACCCTCCTAATTCTTCCTAAACAGTTCCATCAAATGGGGACCAAGTATTCAAACATATGAAGCTATGGGAGTCATTTTCATTCAAACTGCCACGGAGAATATGGTGTGTTTCTGTGTATATATGTGTGTGTGTGCATTGTGTGCACATGTGCTCCTGCATGTGCCTGTGTTAGGTAAACCCCCTACCACTAAGCCACATCTCCAGCCCATGTGTATGTGTAAGCATGTGAAAACATTTAAATAAAACCTTGCCCAGCAGTTGATAATTGTTCAAACTCGATCATGAACACATTGGGATTCTTAATACTGTCCTCTTTAATATCTTATAAAAAAGAAAAATGTAAATTAGTTTCCATGTTGTTACAGATGCTGTTAATGAATTCATTTCCTCCATGGGGTTTTGTTTGCCTTCATCTATTTATTTGTCTATTAATGAATTAATTTGAGACAGGGTTTCATATATACTAGCATCACCTCCAACCACCATGTGGGAGATGACCTTGAAGCCCTAAGCCTGTAACTTCCACGCCTTGAGGACAGGGATTATTGAATTCCACCACTCTGCCCAGTGTCTGTGCTACTAGTGATCATATCCAAGGCTTCCTGCATGTTAGACAAGCACTCTGCCAACATCCCTCAATCCAAATCTTTATTTTAAAAGTATTCATTGTAAATCAGGCCTTGTGGATGCATGCCTTTAATCCCAATACTCAGGAGGCAGAGGCAGATGTTATCTCTGTGAGTTCAAAGCCAGCCTGGTCTATAT
The DNA here is from genome assembly GCF_000001635.26 of Mus musculus. NCBI lineage: Eukaryota > Metazoa > Chordata > Mammalia > Rodentia > Muridae > Mus > Mus musculus. The sequence continues at coordinate 58,146,070 of NC_000086.7, forward strand.
AGCAAGTTCCAAAACAGCCAGGACCACATAGTGAAACCCTGTCTCAAAAATGAGAATATTAATTGTAATACTAATTTAATCACAAGTAATTTAAATCATCTTTAATACTATAGCTACAATTTTGGTTAATTATTCTTTTTTAGGACAGGATCTTACCTACTCAAGAAAGTTTAAAGAATACAGAATACATAAAGAGTAAAATCTTCTTTCAGGATTGGACTATAGCTTCGTGGAAGAGTGCTTACCTAAAATGAACAAGGCAATGGGTACCATGTTCACCACCACTAAACATGTCGTCGTTTATATCTTGCTGTGTGTTCTCTGAAATCTAACAAACCTTTCTATTAGAAACAGTGGTAAAAGCCACTTGTGGCTTCTGCCAGAGCTTTCTTCATGCACACACAGGTTTATGTAGGAACGAGTGGATTTTCAGAAGATTTGTTCTGTAAAGGGTAATTTGATTGTATAGAAATAGCATTTTTCTTCCAACTAAAATATATCTTTAATCTCACAATCTAAATGAAAAAAATAACTATCACTTGGCAGAATATTTTTATTGGCAGATTTTGCTGCAACTAAATGCATGCACTCCTTTAGTAAGAGTTTAAGCTTTACTGGCATCACAAAATGAAGTTAATGTGTCTCAACTGTCTCATGCACAAAATGACCGATTACTTGAAGATATGGCCAGTTGCATTCAAAATAGCCAGTCTCAGTGGATTTATGGCATGCTCCAGAAGAAAGACCTCTTGTCCAATATGGGAAACTAGGTCATGAGGCCATCGCTGGGAATCCAATAGGACCAAGGAAGGAGTCTATCACTATTGTTTTGCTGATTGGTCATGTTGACAGACTGTCCTCCAATTGTGTCCACAGAATACAAGGATATTCAAAAAGCCTTTTCAAATTTAAAAGTTGTAGCTTCTCAATTTGGACCCATCTAAATGGATTCTCTGCATTGCTTAATGTAAAAAATGTGTCATATAAGCCTCGTGGTAACATTGTTAGGATGGGGGCAACTGAGGTTTTGTTGTGAGATTCAGTTCGTCCAGTTTCCACTTCTCATTGAAACTTTTTTCCTCGGCATTACTCTAAGTCCCATGCTTAAGCTGTGACTGAGCAGATGATTGCCAGAGCTGAGCACAAACCTTTTAAAACTTAGAAACAAAACAAAAAACTACCTCCTTCTTTCTTTTCTCTGCCTCAAACTTCCTGTTTAAAACTGTTTCTCTTCCCCACTCCACATCTGTATCACGTGTCAAATTCCCTTTTTATTGTGATCAAAGTTCACCTATGGTGAGGACATTGGGAAATATAAAGACATGAAAAGCAGAGTTAAAACTAATTTGGCTTGTAATGCTATGGTGTGGCTGAATACCATGTGCATATATTTATATGTGTATACACGTATTTTCCATGCATATGTATACCTGACAGCGATGGAAAAGACATGATTAGAGATAGATGGAAGAATGGTGGGGGGAGATATTATTTGGGGTTCTTTTTTGTTTGTGTTTTTGTTTTTGTTTTTCTGAGACAGGGTTTCTCTGTGTAGCCCTGGCTGTCTTGGAACTCACTCTGTAGACCAGGCTGGCCTCGAACTCAGAAATCCGCCTGCCTCTGCCTCCTGAGTGCTGGGATTAAAGGCGTGCGCCACCACGCCTGGCTTATTTGGGGTTCTTACTGGTAAGAGTAGATTTCAGCCACAGTAATTTAGACTGTGTCCTGGGAAGATCTTGAAGTGTGTTCCTCGACTCATCCATACCCCATGGAAAGTGGTATTCTCACTGGAAGGAAGAGTTCAGAAGACAGCCTGCTAGCAGGCTGCATGCTCAGCTGTGCCATGTGCCCTGGGTGGCAGAAGGAGTTTAAAAGTCTAGGCTTACAGGCAGAAATCCTGAAAATGGCTTTTTTGCTCTTTTTGAGTATTGCAGAATAAAATGCTCACCAGCAGAGAGAAACCCCTCAGGCATGTTCCCGTCAGCTTGGAGCTGGAAGGTAGAGGTCATAGAACTAGAAATACCAGTACCTTCTCAGACTGAGCTAAGATCGGCAGTGACAGAACTTGCTGTCACCTTATTCTGCTGCTGGCTCATTTTTCATTCATTCAGTCACTCATCCAATGAAATGTCTCCTGGCTGGGTATTAAGGATAGAGCCAGAAGGAGGAGCATAGGAGCATTGTGATCCGGGACTGCCTGCAGTGGTGTGCTGGGGAGGAGATGAGCAGGGTGGGGGTGGGGCATGGACATATAATTACAGTGGGGAGGATGAAGTTCTTCAAGAGGTGACGCCTAGAATTCAAAGGGTAGATCAGTAGTTTAGCTGGGACTTCCCTTGGATTATCTGTCCTGTAGCTCAGTGCAAGTGGCAAAGTTGGAATATAGAGGCCGTATTAGTAAGTATTGGTCAGTACTGAATGCCTGCCTACCTGAATGACTCCATAGACATACAGAGATTCAGATGAAGACATGCCCAACCAAGCACTGGGACACAAGGCTGAGCACAGCTCATTTCATTTCTGTCTGTTACCCTTTGTTTACATACTAATAGCATTTTAAGCAACATATCAACAGCATTTTAATTAAAAAATGTCATAGAAAATATATGTGAAACAAGGAGGTTTGGCATAAATTCTGTGGTAGAGCACGCGTTTAGCACTTACTATGTCCTGGATTAAATCCTCTGTACTACAAAAATAATAAATAATGAAATATATGAAGGAGAACAAAACAAAAAGTAAGATTTAGAATCTCCTTTAATCCCACCCTCTACATATAATTTATAACAGTTCATTTACTATTCATTTAATTTTTGCTCACATTAAAAAAAAACTTGTCAAGGTGACATGCCCTATATTCTTAACACTTATGGGGCTGAAGCAGGAAGATTGAGATTTCAGACTTCAAGGCCAGCCTGTGCTACCTACAGCTTCAAAATTAAAAAAAAATGAGCAAAATCCAAGCAAAGAACTTCTTTTTGTCCATTGGACATTGTTTTAGTGTTACTTGGAATGGGGTGTGGAATTTGTGGTTTGATCTACCTACTTGTTTTAGTCGGTTCAGAATGCTGTGTAGAGTTTGGGCGAAGTTTCGAAGTCTTATTAATCCCATTCTTTCACTGCGTTGGTTTTCCTAAACTGTGACAAAATACATGAGAAGAACAAGAACAAGAACAACAATAATAATATGTTGCGGGCTGGAGAAATGGCTCAGCGGTTAGGATTTCCTGAGTTCAAATCCCAGCAACCACATGGTGGCTCACAACCATCCATAATGAGATCTGATGCCCTCTTCTGGTGTGTCTGAAGACAGCTACAGTGTACTTACATATAATAAATAAATCTTTAAAAAATAATAATACTCTGCAAAGAAAGAAAGGTTTAGTTCGACTTAGAATTTCAAAGGTGGTAGATGAGTCCTGTTGCATTTTAGCCTGTGGCCAAGCAGTACCTCATGGTAAAAACCCAGGATGGAGGAAAATGCTCACAGTTAAAAGGAGGGAAAGAAAGGAACAAGTTTCTTGAATACCTTTCAAGGACAGTCTGCCACCCCTAATTGTATCAAGAGATAGGTACAAACCAATAACACATAGGCTAAGTGAGAGGTCCCGAGGAGAGAGCCACTTTGTGTCCATCATTTTATTTCTGGTGATAAGCATTTTCTGGAACATAGAGCAATTCTGAGTAAGTGTCTGGTTTTCCAGTATTTTATTTTGCCATAGATTTATGCACAGCAATAAGAACTTAGGCCAGGGAGGATAGTTCAGCATAGTGTGACTACTTAGCATGTGTTAGGTCCTGGATTCTCAACCCAGCACTGAACAAAAGAAAGACAGGAAACTACCATATAACCGAGCTGTACCATTTCTGGAGGTTTCCACAAAGGACACCAAATCCACATGGTATAGATATTTGTATGTCAATGTGTATTGCAGTCCTAACCACAATGGCTGAGTTGAGAACCAAACTTGGTGTCCAATAACAGAGGAACTGGTGAAGACAACATGGCATATATATATATATATACACACACACACACATACCAGATTTTTTAAGCTATGAAAAATGAAGTTATGTTGTTTGTAGGAAAATGGATGTATCTGGAGGTAATGTCACATGCTTTCTCTCTTCTGTGGGTCTCAGAGTGTATGGATACATAAGATCATGTGTACACATAACATGCCCATAGAAGCAAAACTGTCTGGGGACCAGAGGGGGCTCAAAGGGACAGAGAAGGGACGCTTTGGGTGATATGGGGAGAGTATATGAAAAGAACATTATATGTTTGTATGAAAATGACCTTGTGTAATCCTGCAAAATAAAAAGAAAGCGAACAAAAACACTGAAATGAAATGAAAGCTTACATCAGGTCAGGTATTTTCCTCTTAGGCCTCTAAAATTTTATATTGTTTTAACTTTCACGCTGGTGAGAGAGGGCACAAGGACCCCCATTCCCCAACTCATCCCACCACCACCCTCCACACGCAAGGCAGGGTTGGTTGTAGACTAGAGGAAGTATGCCCTGAGGTTCAGGCAGAGGCCTACAATGGAGGCAAAGGTAGTTGAGTTTGTCCTGGTAAAAGGAAGATGAATCATGTTTATCTGATGAGTTGGGTTCTTCTCAGAGAGCTAAGTGGCAAGGTCACCGCTGAAGAACATACAGAGAAGAAGAGGTGGACAAGGGAGGTGGGCATAAGTCCCAAAGAGGAGTATGCTGGAAAATAAGGAAAGGTTCGAGACAGGGTCTTGTTGTGTAGCTCAGTGTGACCTTGTAAGTGCTGGGATCACAGGGATGTGCTTTCGCTTGGAAGAAAGCGACTTCTAGAGAGACATAGACAAGTCTCTCTGCACTGCTGGCAGGATCCTTTTCTAGGCGATCACGGTTGCTAGATGTGGGATGCGCTGTCCTCAGCAGAAATTCTTACCCCTATGGTTGTGGATCAATAGAGCTTTAAAGTCCAAAGAATTCTTAGCCCACTGTGTATTAATTCCCTTCAGGGGGTCCAAGAAACTCCTAAAACATATGCAAAATTCGGTGAATATGTGCATTTTCTAGAGAATGGGTCTTTAGATCTCATTAGATTTTCAAAAGATTAGGAACCTCTCCCAAGACCAGGCTTTAGGCCAGCCTGGGCTACACAGTGTGACCCTATGTAGAAGAAAAAGCAAAATAAAATGAAACAACAAAAACAACAAAACCCCAAACAAAACCTAACCGAGAAGCACAGAAAATCCAAGCACTGATGAGACATTTGTCATAGTAAAGTAGCCTCCAGGACCGCCCCTACCCCAGGTGCTCTCTTCTCTAGGCCTGGCTCTCATTATCTTGTGAATTACCTCACACTGAAGCCCATTTAGGTAACTTAGCAACGGAACTCTTTCCTTGGAATTTCAAGACAACCTGCCCCAACTTAACACCACCTACTTGGCATCTATCACCTCAAATATTCCTCATAATTACTCCAGGGAGAGGAGATGGTGTTTTTGAAAAGGAAACAAACACTGTCAATCACCACCAGTATGGAATGGAGATTCATGCCCTCTTCTTACCCATCATTTCTTAGCCTTGAGAATTCTGAAGAAGAAAAAAAAATGACGATTCTTATCCATATACCATCTGCACTTGCACCAGAGATGTGTGAACTTGCTTTCCCCCCTAAGCAGCCATTTTCAGTGTTTTTGTTGTTTGTTTGTTTGTTTGACTGGTTGGTTGATTGATTGATTGATCGATCGGTTGATTGGTTTGGTTTCTTGAGACAAGCTTTCTCTCAGGACAGCCTTGGCTGTCCTGGAACTCACACTGTAGATCAGATCTACCTGCCTTTGCCTGCTGTGATTAAAGACCTGTGCTCCCACACTCAGTGTGTGTTTCAACACTTACTGTTAATCTTATAGTTGAAAATAGAGCCCTGTTTTCCTAGCTGCATTTTATGTACAATGCCAAAGCTATTTTTAACCTTGGGCTTTTTGGTAGTATCAGACATGACAGATGAATTGCTTGTGTTTCTGTGCTTTCCCCAAGCGTATAAGGGAGAAGTGGGAAGAGAACCTTCTGGTAACTTTTGTTTGTTATTTTGTTTGCTTGTTTGTTTTCTCCACGGATTGTAGATCTCCAAAACAAAACTGGAAGGATTTGGCAGCAAATCACTAAATACAAGCAGGAATGACAAAAAGCACAAATTTAGGAAAGTTACAAAATAACAGTGGGTACATAAAACACCCACGTTTCTGAACGTGGCCCTCACCAACTGACCTTCTCATCAAGCTTCCTCGAATCTCTCAGCATCTCCGTCTTTCCTTCGCTGGGATGCTCTTGCTTTCTGGCACACAATCTAAAAGGCTCCTTTATGGGAAAATCATGAATGAACTCCATGGAGCAGTCTACCCCTTCTTCTCCATGGCTGGGCTTAACCTAATCACTTTCTCAAAGCGTGCCCCCTTCCGAAAGACCACTTAAGTAAGCACTTTACTTCAAGAAAGTACTCGCCCCCAGGCACTATTAACTGTCACTCTGATTTGATGGGGTGAGGTTCTTGGGGGGGCCCAAAATCCACCAGCCCAGAAGACTTAAGGGCCCCCCCACGGTTTAGTTATTTATCTACATCTCAAATGCTGTCCTGCCCCAATCTGCCCATCACAGAGTCCCTTCCTCCATTGCCCTTCCTGAAGATTTAAATTTTATCCTTAAATTTCAAATCATGTTTTGGATTTTATATCTTATAATATCTCATATCTCTAGATGCCTTGAGGTTTGTTTGTTTTCTTAAACAAAACAATTTCTTTTTGAAATTAGGAAGTAGCATTTTGTGAAGTCACTCCCTGTTTGTCAGTGGTTCCACAGACCTCTTCATTGCCTTCAATTTGGGCTGATTTTCTGTTTACCTTTAAAGCGTTAACTCTTTGCGATTAAAATAAAGTGTATTTGCAGGGCAGACTTTTCAATTTCTTTCATTTTGTATGATTTTCCCTGAGATTTGTATCTTGATTCAACAGAGGACGTTGGATTATGCTTTCTAGAAATTTCCATCTTTGTAAGACACTTCTTTTAGCCATAGGAATGGCATTAGAGAAGACTCCCATAGTTGAAAACTTATCTAGCTTATTAGTTCAACCATCCAAGGCCAGAGTGTGTGTTCCGGAGAGGGCGGATCTATGCTCATCGCTTTCGCCATCTAAGAGGAAGCACATTGCTTACTTTTAGTTTACTATTTTTCTAATTTTGTCTTTATTCACGAGGTAGGTGATAGATTCCTGGGGATACAATTCCTATGTGGGTTAAGGAAATTGAGGTAAAGAATTTGTTCCAGGAAATCACTGATAAAGTAGCTTACTCTTCTGATACACATTATCTTTCTGTGAGGGGATGTTGGATGGCGTGAAAATTCCCATCTGATAGCAAGCTTTGGTTCTACCGAAGGCTAGCCAGGAGATTTGCTCCAAAAAGCCTTGGCCTCTGTGGACCTTAGTTTTACCAATGAAATAGAGGAGATAATAATGCTTATTTTGCAAGGGGGTTGTAAGGACGGAAAAGGGTAGTGTTTGTAAAATGCTAGCACTGTGGGCTTACAATAGGTTAAATATAAACACTCATTAACTCGGGGCTGTGCAAGTTCTCAGTGTTTGGAGTCCTTGAATGGCATGCTCGAGGCCTTGAGTTTTTGATGCTGAGCAGAGAGAGAGAGAGAGAGAGAGAGAGAGAGAGAGAGAGAGAGAGAGAGAGAGAGAAACAGAGAGACAAAAAAGGACTGAGAGACAGAGATTCACTTATCAACTTATCTCCATGCTGCAGGGAAAACTTCTTTAAAGAAATAAAAGTTATCAGGACTCAATTGCGAAGTTTGTCTTGGTAGGGCAATTATAGCATCTGAGAATCTCTGGAACTGGAAAAGTCATTAGAGATCAGCTCCTTTAATTAACTTGTGTTACAGAGAAGGAAACAGGCCCAGAGAGGGTGATGACATGCCCAAGGCCTCAAGGTGGCACATAAACCCCAGTAAGGACAGGAACGTGTCTTTTAAGCAACCTTTGCTTTGTTTTGTTTTTTTAAGTGCTTATACGATAATGATTATAAATCAATTACATTTAAGATGATACCAAAGTAAAATTACACAGGTGGGATCTTTTTAAATTAAAAGGCAATTTACATTTTAAAGACACTAAGACTCACAGATTATCAACAAAATATTAGCATATATAGCCATTAAAATGTAAATCGCATTGCTAATCTCTCTCACTGAAAAAAGAGTAAATGGCTTATCAAAACATTTGGGGGGATGTTAAATGAAATTTCACTTAAATTGCATCTAGACCTTTTCTCCCCCTTACCCCAAATTGCTTTGGTCTGTCTACCATAAGAACAGAAATAATCTTAATACATAGATAAGCACTCATCTTCCTAACACTACAAAAGAAACATTTGTTCTTCCAGATAACTCTTAAGCAAACTGCTGTCAAAACAATTAGTGTTATTTTTCTATTATCTCACTATTTGAGAGTAAATAACCATTCATGAATATGTTAATTATCTTGTAGGTGGGGAAGATAAGAAAAGCCCCATGTCTTCAGAAGAGGGGAGAGAGAGAGAGAGAGAGAGAGAGAGAGAGAGAGAGAGAGAGAGAGCATCAATTGCATACAAAAGCCAGAGAAAGGGTCCTAGTTGGATCAGAAGTAGCCACACCTCACCTCAGCTAAGCTAAAATCAGTTCAGCTTTGATACATGAAAAGAGAAGCAGAAAGAAGGGAGCAAGCACTTTTTGCTAGAACTGACCACCAATCAACTTTCATTTGTGCCCTGAGGCTGCAAAGGCACTCTTCCAGCTAACCAAGCATTGGAGAGTATTGTGGACAGCAAAGCTCTTTCATTTGGCAAAGTTTACAAAACATGTTTTTGTTGTTGTTGTTTTTTTGTTTTTTTTTTTTTAATTTCCATTTTTAAAGAATTCAAGGACTGAAGGCTAGCCCTTGGAGAAACTCATCACACACAGCTAGTTTAGCTTAGGCACACCAAGCCGATCTTTTCTGAGTACAATCATTCTTTAAATGAGTGGACTTGGAGCTCAGTCTACCTTTGGTTATCATGCTCAAGTTTGGGAAGCTTTGAATATGCCTTTTGAAATCTCCAGCCCAGGATTCTTCACCAACCACAGTGGTTAAATGTTGTGCTGAAAGGGGGCGCCTTTGGCAGGGGGTGGAGGTGGGGGGCAGGGAGAATGCACTGAAAGTGCTTTCTCTTCCTGTTTTGAAGGGACAAGATGTATTTTTTTTCATATTCAATATTTTGAAAAAAAAAAGTTGAGCGCAGCATTGTGTCAGATAATTAAAATGTAAATTTCAGTATCTATGCTTTTGCTTTGTGATGTTTTTAATACATTTAAGTCAGTTGTCTTTTAAAACATGTGGTCAGCTGTTGTATTCACATATGGTCAAACGATCAAAGTCTGAACTCCTCTCTAATTGTCCCCCCGCTGCTCGTCTGCTCTGTGCGTGATCAAGGCCTCAGCAGGTGATGAGAAAGGCATGAGAACAGGCTGGAAGGAGAATGAGGCTCCGAGAGGCCCGAGCTGAAAGAAATAAAGACTTCCAGTACATCACCCTGACAGTAAAGAGCGAAGGAAAAGTGACGTCTGGCTACGAGCGCTTATATATTTTTTTTTGTTCCCTAATCTGCATACATTTTTCCCTAGCTAAATGCAAATGGAGCCAGGCTGCTCTCAGAGACAGAGCCCGCCACCCCCCCAACTTCAGCCTGCCGGGGTGGTAAGCGCAGCCCAAGGGTTGCATTTGTTTACTTGCCTTGGGAGAAGCTGCTAAGTCCCACAGTTTATAGTATTTCACATGTTTGTGGAAATCATTGCAATTCTTTTCACTTGTGCTTGTCATTGTTTGTCCCGGAGTTCACTTTGCCAGATGGCGCTTTATTGTCACTAGTGGTTACACCTCGCTATTGGATCAGTTCAAGACCAAATGGTGTGAAGAGCTTTCATACTTAGAGGATTTAGCCAAACATTCATTCCGTGCTATTCAGGCCTCCGGAGCACTAATTCATAAGCGAGCCGGCTGACCTGGGAAGGGAGGCGGGAGAAGAGCGCCCAGGTCTTTTTCTCCCTGAAATTATTAATTTGCCTTCCATTTACTGGGCAAATGGGAAAGCCTGATAATTAACCAGGGGTATCTTGCACAAACATAAATAAGATACTAGGGAAGGGGGTGGGGGCTACAGCTCGGAAAGGCTGTGTGGCCACTCCACAGAAACAGAACCTATTATTTTCTGGAAAATCTTCATTCAGAATTCTCTGTGTTGTTTCAACATTGAGATTGTTGGTATTTTTCTATCAACACTGCTGGCCGTGAAAATGTTTTCAAATATGGATTTCTTTTAAATGTGAAGATGCTGTCTGTCAATGTCTGGAAGGTCTAAAACCCAGTGTCTATGATTCGGAGATTCCATTAATCTCGTGATTCATAATGTTTGGGGGGAGTTTGGAAAGATTTTTGAGGGTGTGTGTTTGTATGCTTTAGACTGAATAACTGGGGGGAGCTGAGAGAAGCAGCCTGGTGCCGTTTGTGTACATGTGTTAATGTTGCTGTGGCACTTGCCTTGAAGCAAATCAATCAAAATCTCCTGGTTGCTGTCCCGAGCTCTGGAACTTGTGTTCCTTCCTGCTTCAAACTGTGTAAGTGACTACAAAGCTGGGACCTTGAATCAAAGACAGGGACAGTAGTGAAAGGGTTAAACAAACAGTGACTCGATTTCTCTGCCCCATTTGGTTTCTTTTAAAATATGGAGCCACTAGTTGTGGCCATAGCTTCTTTTTCCTTGGGATGGGAGTATAGCTTTACCTACTATTCAAAATGGTGTTGAAAGGACAAAGAAAAGCAGCGACGTGAAGAGGGAGGTTCTTCGGCAGAAGGCAGGTGCTAAGGGATTTGGAGGTTATTATAGGAAAAAAAAAATCCTTGAAGCCCTTGGTGCAATGCCTTGCTATAGTAAGAAAGGCAAACAGGATAATGGATTGTATCAACAGAGGAGCAAACCCAAAGCGAAAGCGTGCCCTTGTTACTGTATGGCCTGATATTGTCTACAAAGAGCTGGTTGGTGTTAATCAAACATTGCAAGGCTGGCCTTGTCCTCAGAAAGACTGTTGTCATCCTGGGCAAGGACCAGTTCGCAGAGGAACTGGGATGACGCTGGTTTTTTTTTTTCCCTTCGTATATATGAATGTGTGTGTGTGTGTGTGTGTGTGTGTGTGTGTGTGTGTGTGTGTAAAACTGTGGGGTACAATGCAAAATTATCCATGGGGGCCTGAACTTAACAGAAAGAAGCCACAGCAGAGGGGATTGCAGCTCTGCTTAGGGAAAGTAAGCACAGTTGGGAAGAACAAAGCGCCAAGCGGGGGTCCACTGGTTTTTGCTACACCACTTTTCTGGACTTTGACTCTTTGCTATGCTAAGTGGGATGCTGAGTAATTGGTCCTACCGCTACAGAGGGGAGGAGACTGAGAAAGCTGGAAGGACAGAAGGGGAGAACCGGAACTGTTGATCTGAGCAAGGAGTATGGTGGGGGTGGGGAGGAGGGAGGAGCCAAGAGACTGCTTTTTCTCAGTTTCTGGAAGCACAACAATGAGGTAGGCACAGAGCACTGTTTTTAACGTTAATACAGACATTTCTGCATTCTTTCTGTGGAAGTGGGATGGAAGCATGACTTGTTTGGGCTTTTGTTTCCTCGCCTGAGAAATGCAGAAGAGGGTGTGTTAAACTTGAAATCTAAGTTCCCTTCCAGCTCTGACACTTTGGTGTCTATGTCCTCATATTGTCATCTATTAGGAAGACACAGTGTAACAGGAGTGGGGAACATGTTTAGTCAACAGATCGGGCTTCAATAGATTTGAATCAGTTCCCATATAGACTTAGAGGGAAAAGCTGAAATTGCTTCCATGGAACAACCTGCATTCCTTTGGGGCAGGCCTGTGCTGAGTTGCCTCCTGACAAATACTTATTTCTTAAATCAGATGTTAGAGTATTTAGGGTGTACAGCTGTTTTGGGGGCTGTCCCTCATTGTTCTGTCTCATTCAGACATTCTTGTCTTTTGGGTTCACGTAGCCGAAGCCAATCAGGTACTTTCATCAGCTCACCACTGGACATTGAGTGATATATTGGCACCAGTTAAAATTTGACCTTCTCAGTGACCCTCTTGCAAACATTAATTGTGCAGAACATCTTTCTCCTTCAACCACAGTGTCTTCTTGAAAAGGACACTCCCTAAGAACAGAGTTTGTTCAAGCAGTCCAAGTTTTCCCCAAAGCTTACCTTGTAAGTCTAAGGATTGCTGGGGTGAGAATCACGTAGTGCCAACAGAGAAGGGGCTGGGAAGAGATTATTTTCCAACAGTGATTTTGCTGCAAGACCCTGAAAGAGGATCTCTCGACGGTCTATGAGATACTTATCTACCCTGGGGTGTGAGGGGGGGAGACACTGCTTAATCTGCATAAAGCAGAAGGATGTGTAACTAAGGCTTTATTTAAGCTCCAATGGATTTTATTGAAAACCTTTGATTTGCCACAAGAAAGAAAGGTAAAATTTCAAATATAAATACCAAAAGCCAACATAAGCAGTGATGATCTCCTGATTTTCAATCTGCCGGATGGTTAAAGATAGACTCCTTTATTTAAGAACAAACCTCATGGAAGAAAGAGCATTTATCATAGTCAAGAGTTAATTATATACAATATTGTACAGATTCTCTTTAAAACCTACCAGTTTGCATTGCTGTCTGCCTTTGGGAATATGAGAAAGACATTGTCCTGGCATATATGACTATCTAAAGGGACACATTTTATTTTTAGTGAACTGTAGAAGTTGCAAAAGGAAGAAGACCAGTGGGGATTTTGGCTTCTCTGTGTAGCCCTGGCTGTCCTGGAACTCACTTTGTAGACCAGGCTGGCCTCAAACTCAGAAATCCACCTGCCTCTGCCTCCCAAGTGCTGGGATTAAAAGTGTGCGCCACCAACTGCCTGGCTAAAATTCTCTTCATAAATTCAGCTAACTAGGGAGAAATGATTTCTGTTGTATTTGATTCAATACATTTTTCCATTTTTCTTTGAGACAGGGTCTTGCTATATAACCCAAACTAGCCTTAAACTCATCATGTGCCCCAGGCTGGCCTGAAGCTTACAATGATCCTCCCGCCCCAGCTGGGATTGTAAGCAGTCACCATGATGCCTTGCTTCACCAGTGTACTAAAGCTAATATGCATATGTGGGTGGGGGAGGGCACATGCATATGAGTATGTAGTTGTGTCCATACCTGAGGAGATAGGCTCTGAGTATCAGGTATCATTCTCTATTGTTCTCTGTTATCATATTGAGAAGGACTCTCCCACTAAATCAAAAACTTGTGGTTGCAAGTGAGTTGTCTGGCTAAGATGCTCTGTGGATTCTCTTATCAGTAACTACAGGCACATGCAGCCGTGCCTGACCTTTCTTCTTCTTCTTCTTCTTCTTCTTCTTCTTCTTCTTCTTCTTCTTCTTCTTCTTCTTCTTCTTCTTCTTTTTTTTTTTTTTTTTTTTTTTGATTCTGGGCATTTGAACCCAGGTCCTCATGCTTGGAGGACGAGTACTCTCTTATCCACTGAGCCATGTCCACAGTCATTAAGAACAATGCTTTGGGGTTTTTTTGTTTTGTTTTGTTTTGTTTTTTGAAGATCGTAGTATCTGATTTGGAAATCTTAAGACTGATTGCTTTATCTGTACCACTTTTGTGTGCATGCCCTAACAGAGGCAATTTTGGGTAGCTTTGTTCCCTCTGGACTTAGAAGTTAACAACGTCTCTTTCTAGAAAATCTTTTTCTGCCTTGTTTGTGAAGGGAACAAACACTAAGCTTGGAGCCAGAGGGATTTGAGGCTGAATTCCAGCTTCATTGCTTTGTAGCTGTGTGACATTGGACAAGTCACTGAGATGCTTGGAGTTTCTTTTATCAAGTGAAAGGATTATCTATTATGAAATATAATGCACGTGGAGTAAGGGTGTAGCTGGTGGGTTCCCTTGTGGAATCATGCCATGTGACAGACCTAGTATGAAGAAGATTTATTGTGGGGGAAGGGAGTGGGGACTTGGAAAAGGGGTAGAGTCAGAGGAAGGGGGAACAGAGGAGGATAGAAAGAGAGAACAAGAGGAAGTGAGACCAGCCAGCAACATATGGGAAGACAGAGAGAGAGAGAGAGAGAGAGAGAGAAGAAGAAGAAGAAGAAGAAGAAGAAGAAGAAGAAGGAGGAGGAGGAGGAGGAAGGGGCACTGGGGCAGCAAGCATTCTTCTTACACATTGCCACACCTTGCTTGCACTTGGCAACAGTACAGGTAGTAATGGCGGTGAGTGATGATGAAAGCAGTTGCTATATTGCTGTTGGGCAGAGCCTAGCAGTATTGTCTGTAAGCCACTATTATCATTCCTACTTTCTTTCAGAATCTGTGAAAGAAAATGGTCAAGTGTTCGTCCTGGCAATCACAGCAACAGTCAGATACAAAATGCCAGGTGCAGAATGCAGAACACCTTTCTTGATCTATATTCCAAGGCTGGGAATGCCACATAGTTGGTAGAGTGCTTGACCAGCATGCAAGACGGTTGACGGTCTCTAGCACTGCAGACACATGGCCCTGTGATCCATGTGTGGCTGGAATCCCTGTACTTGGAAGGTGGAGGCAGGAGATTGAGAAGTTCAAGGTCATTCTTAGATCCTTGGCTACGTAGCACATTTGAAAAGGAATGAAAATTTAAAAAAGGAGAACGTATGGCTGTGTCTATATGCCATTTTTAATGCACTCATCTTTTGACAGATACCTGGATTATTTATATTTCTAGTAAGAATAATGCCATTAGAAGCAAAAGTGCATTAATGTTTCCAGATATATATGTTGAAGACCCACGGGTGATATATGGATTCCCAGTCTCTAGGGGAAAGTGTTCTATTGTCAGGACATCATAAAATGTACTTGTCCATTCCATGCTCTCTTTCTTCAGCTTAGGAAAGTTTGATGCAGAAAGGGAAAGGTCTTGCACACAGCAGGATACCCAGAAAGTTGAAGGCAGAGCCACCTCAACAACTGAGCCTGTTGTCAGTTTGTGGCTGCTTTCACTTGGCATTATGCGTTTGGGAAACTATAGTAGTCTTTCCTAATACCTGCATTGGGAATATAGAGAGAGTTTGTGCAATCCTGCAAAAGGACTTTGCAAAGACATGATTTATTTGCATTAGGACTTACACATTGAAGTCGTTTTCAGGCTCTTGTTCTTTCCCTTTCTTGTTCCATTTTGCCTCTCATAACAGTATGTGGTTTCCAGAATGGAATTGATGACACTACTAACAGCCACATGATGATATTCTAGCTTAGGAATGTGCTATTCGATTAACGTGATAATGGTTTCAGAGCTTGAGTTGTTCAGAACAAAGGCACTTGATAAACCCAAAGTATTACTGTTATTACATTACCTAAAGATAGACAGTTTTTACTAAATAGTTCCATTTTCGGGATTTCTCTTTAGTTGCCTGCAAATACTCATTTTGTATTTACAGAATGATGCTTTCACAGAAACCTGAGGGAAACACGGGTTAGCCTAGGATGGATCTGACCCTACTCAGTATCACAAGAGACTCGAAAAGAATTGGAAATGTTGGTACTATGGTAACAGAGTATTTGGAGACTTACCTTTCACGGGTAAGAGTTGTTATTGGGCTTCCTACTTTTATCCTCAAGTGATGAGAGTTGTTTTTGACAATGTTAATGTTTATTTACTCTTCTCAACCAAGGTCGATTCAGCATCAGTCTTAACAAGTTATGAAAAAGAAGGGAAATGCTGAATGTTCTCCATTATAACATACTGAGTTTCCAGATTTCCTCCTTTTAAGAGAGCCTAAGTTTTTAGGTCATCTCCACTTCTTACAATTCTAATACAAGGCCAATAAAAATGACAAGGGAAGCAGTGAATGCAGAGGAAACCCAGATTGTCCCTGGAGGTGGTTAACGTCTCCTCCCTTGCCACTCACAAAGCATGATCCTGGAGTTTGGAAGCAACTACAAAGAGGATGCTCATATAGGAGTCTGAAAAGGCAGGAAAGAAAGAAGTGAGTTTTCACTAAGCTTTGTTTGGTGCCAGGTGCTGAGCCTGATCCATTCCTGAATTTTATCTTCATGACAAAGCTATGAAGTCAGGGATTCCTGCTTTCACACTTGAGAAAATTTATATTCGAATCCTGTATCTTGCCACAGTCCATTGATAGTCTCCCGATGTTTATTTTAATAGTTTGTGTGTGTGAGATGATGATGGGACCGACCCTAGGCACCTGTATTTGCTAGGCAGACTGAGGCAGAATTTGAACCAAGTCACTTCTTTTGTCTTTTTTTTTCTTTTTCTTTTTTTTGCGGGGGGCGGGGGGGAAGCAAGATGCAGCATCTCACCCAATGGTTCAAACACATGATCTCTTTTCTCAGCCCCTTGAGTGCCAGGGTTACAGATTTTTTTCTGAGAAGATATCATGTTTTCCAGGTTGGCTTTGAACTGTGTATGTAGCTAAGAATAACTGAACTCCTCATTCTTCCTTCTGTATCCCTGCAGCGGTGGGAGTACAGGCAAGTACAACAAGTCAGGAGGACCTAGTACTGGAGATGGAGCCCAAGGCTTTGTGTGCGCTAGGCAAGCGCTCTAATAAAGGAGCTAATTCTAAGTCTACGTTTTAAAATAGTCTTTTCTGCCCAGCTTTTCTTCATTTGCACCAGGCTCATCAATTCTTTGCTGCTTACAAGTGGGAATATATCCTCATCGTTGTGGTAACATTTACATGTTTTGATTTCCCAACACAACTTTCCAGGCCCAGGGGGGAGGGGCAAACACTGCCACAGCCAGAATGCAGCACACAACTGGAAGGAGGAGAGGGAGATAGAGCTTGTTTGTGACCCAGATTTAAAGCCTAGCTTTTGTCTAGCCTTATCGTTTCTAGTTGTGTGCACTTGGCTAAGGGCTTTAACCTCCTTCAGCCTCTACTTCCTCACCAGAAAAACAAGGATACAATAATATTCATGAGGTCAGCAAGATAGCTCAGCGGGGAAAGGAGCCTGCTACAAACTCCCATGATCCAAGTTGAGTCACACGATCCACATGGTCAAAAGGGGAGAACCAACTCTCACAAGTTGTCTTTTGATGTCCACAGGCATGTGCCCCCTCCCAATTGCACACCAAATAAAAGTTAAAAATGTAATAAAAATCTAAAATGCTACTCATCTTATGGGGTGGTTGTGAACTTCACTGATAATGCCAGAAATGTCTTCAAGCCCAGGGCCTGGCATCCAGGAAACATTCTTTGTGGTTGCTTTTATCTCCAGAGGACTCTATGTTCTGAGGTATCTGTGGATGTTCCCAGCCAGAAGTATGGATTAGCAACTGGGAAGATAGCCCGACAGGATTAGCCCATTTAAGTCATAGCATACATATCACTAAAAGGGATAAAAGATGTCTAAACCCAGCCCTCCCCCAAACTCCCCTTCTGAAGATCCTTGGAACTTCCTGTTGTGGCCTGAAATGTCAGCTGCTCACACCAAATTATGGAGGTCTTTTTAGTTTGAGGATGAAGTAGTTAAAAAAATTAAAAGATCTCAGGGTATGGTGATACCTGCCTATAATCTTGGTCCCTGGGCAATAGGTGCAGGAGGATCAAGAGTTCTAGGTCATGCTCATCTACATACAAGTTCAAGACTAGCCCAGGATATATAAGACCTGATCTTAAATTTTTATTTCAATTATATTTTCCATAAACATTATAATGTTAAACATTTGGTGTTTGCTACTATTCCTTTATTTATTCAACCCAGAGCTATTGTTTTCTTTGTACCATTTATCTGTATCACTGTGGGCAGGGGCAGAGCAAACAGAAAGAACTAGAAAACATCCCTGACCTTGTGGAACTTACATTCTAGTGGGAGAAAAAAGATGGTAGATATGATTAATTTATAACGTATGTAGTATGTCAGTGATGAAGACTAGGAGGTAAAAGGGTGAAGAGATGGCCAAGGTGATTGGGCTGTGGAGATGTGCTTAGGAACATTTGATAGGAAAGCTAGGGAAAGCCCTATTGATTGCCATTTCACCTGGACCGACTGAAAAGGAGATACCCTCGGAGAAGATAATAAGTGCAAAGGCTTTGATGAGTGAACGTTTAAGAAAGTTCTCAAAAGTCAGAGGATTCTGGTATCAAGAAGGGCGAGGGAATGGGAAAATGGAGACAGGAGGGAGCGGGCAGGAACAGGAGGAGATGAGACAGGGCTTTCTTAGCATGTTGAAAGAACGAACAAGAAGTCAGCAAGTGGGGATGGCAGAAAACATACAGCGATTAGGAAATGACTTCTATTTGAAGTGATTTCTTTATTTTTATTGTACGTGCATTGGTGTTTGGCCTGCATGCATGTCTGTGTGAAAGTGTGGAATCCCTTGGAACTGGAGTTACAGTTTTGAGCTGCCAGGTGGGTGCTGGGAATTGAACCCTGGTCCTCTGGAAGCAGCCAGCTAGTGCTTTTCTTTTTTCTTTTATTGAAGACTGATTTTTTTCCTCCACATAATATATCCTGATTACAATTTTCCTTCCCTCTACTTCCAGTTTCTCCCTACTTCCAGTCCCATTAAGTCCCACCCCCTTTCTGTCTTTCATTAGGAAACAATCAGGCTTCTATGGGATAATAATAAACAGCCAATGCTCTTAA
The DNA here is from genome assembly GCF_000001635.26 of Mus musculus. Taxonomy (NCBI): domain Eukaryota; kingdom Metazoa; phylum Chordata; class Mammalia; order Rodentia; family Muridae; genus Mus; species Mus musculus. Next base: position 58,164,812 of record NC_000086.7, read on the forward strand.
CCACTGAGCCATCTCTTCAACCCTTAAGTAGTGATGTCTAAGAAACGTATTTTTGCTGTTGTGATAACAGAAACACGCATGCATATAATAAAGCCAGAATTTCTGTGGGCGAGCATAGGCATCACTGCTTTATGACTCTCCACAAAGGCCCTCATGATGCAAGGTCCTCTGCCGCTTGACTAAATTGAATTGAAAATCCACAGCTAGTACACCACAAAGCTACAACTGGAACACAGGCTTCCTGAGTTCAAGGACACGGTAGTTATTCTCTTGTTTCCTGTTACAAGCATGAGCCCTAGCATAGAATCCCTCAGTGTCAGAACTAGAACTGGCTGTGGAAATTCCTACTGCTAAAGATGAGCATCCTGACTCCTTGTACTAGGATTAAAGTTCAAGCCTTTGATCTGATTTTCAAGGTCATAGCAGATTTGTGGGCTTTGTGTGTGTGTGTGTGTGTGTAATGTGTGTGTATGTGTGTGTGTGTGTGTGTATGTATGTATGTGTTCATTGGACAAAGACCAACTTTATACACAGTTGTTCAGTTGTTGTTTGAGAAACAGCTATGAGACCAAGGAATTCTGGAACCTAGAGTACAAAGTTATGCCGATTTTAGGGTAGGAAGTAACAAGAGACTCTTGCCTTGTAGATGGTTGCAAACAGGAAGGGACTGGCATTAAAGGGGTCCCCTCGTCTTTCAATGATTGAGGGTATGAATAGAGCTTGTGAGTTTGTATTGTCAACAGTTTTGAACGTGCCGAGAAGAGACCACCCACAAACTTTGTGTGTTTTCTGATTGATTTTGTTCTGTCTTAGGTGCTGTGCAGATGTGTCTGGAAACTGCTGTACTGGGCAAACACCACACTCTGGCAAATACTCTTGCTGTGTGGGCTGAGCTCATCAGTTCTTGCTGCCCCAGCATGTTGCTGACACTCTTCTTCTGTTCCGGGCAAGTTGATCTAATGAAAGCATGCAGCAGAAAAGGAGAACCTTGTGATGACCTTCTGGGGCCACCAAGTCCTAGATAGAGCAGCAGTCAGTGTTAGAACTTGTGACTCATGAGGATGGGAACTGAGGTCTTTGTCCTCCAATCTGGAGACGACATCAGGCCACCAGTCTGCAAATGTGTCTCTAGATTTCAGGTAAGGCCCAAGGCCATTTGTCATTATCATTTGCTTATCGTTAGCAACTCGTAATTGGTTAATCTTGTGTCGCAGGCAAAGAAATGGGCCAGGAACTTCTGCAATCTTGGCTAGGAATGTGCTGTGATTAGTTTCAGAGCCAAGTTAATTTTACCCATGGTTCAGAGGCTATGGAGGCCTGGGGTTGGAATGAACAGAGTTCCACAGAGCCTGCTGCTCCGAAGATGTCTAATGCCCAGTAGTTTGGAATTTCATCTTGCTTGCTTCCTGGATCTTCTTCCACCTGTGGGTGGGTACTTGGAGCTCTCAGAGCCATCTATGCTTTTCTTTCTTTCCCTCTCCCAGAAGCTTGAGAAGCAGACACTGCACAGCTTGCAAAGCCCACATCTGCAGTGGAGGTGCTGGAAACCCACTAGTGAGGAGGCAGCTGCGAGTCCTTAGACATGTGTTAGGGCTGGTGGCTCTGGGCCAAGTGAAATCCCAGGCTCAGCTAGCTCATGTGGATACCCTCTGTAAAAGTTGGCTGTCTGAAAGAATGCAAGTCGAAAATCAGAACCACTCCCATATATTTCCCTGCCGCAGTTGGTAGAGGGCTGGCCTTCCATCTCGTTCAGTCTCACCGCTGGTAGGGAGCTTCTTTAATATCATTTGGAGTCCCCGACACCTGGTTTTGTCATTTGTAAGCTCTTATGACTCATCCGCCACACTGCACTCACCTCTGAGATAATAGTCGCTTTCCCAGCTGGATGCTGCCTGTGTATGACTGTGGATTGGCTGCATTTCCAGAAGGGAGCAAAAGGTACAAGGCTTAGGTGTTGTCTCGCAACACATAAGACTGCAGAATAACAGGGCTGCTCCGCAGAAACTGAAACGAAGCCACACTGCTCCTGGGAAGATGTCATACCCTGGCTATCCATTGAAGTGCATGAGCTCAGGGGATACGGAATATACTAGTGGTTCTTTTCAATTCCCTTTGTTAAGGCTGCCAACTATCTACAAATACACAATTCGACTACTTCTCTAGGAAAACGTCTTGCCTAATGGGAGGGAAGAGTGCGTGAAAGTGGGCGGGGTTTGGGGCTGCCAATACCTCATCATTCCAGAGTACTGCAATATGCTCTGCTTGGACCAAAGGCAGTAAGGCTCTGATAATACGATTCTGGATTTCAAAGAATGTTGTGGTCCAGAGAGGGACAGATTAAAGACAGAGAGACAACAGAGTGGTAAGGTTTGGGGCTTTTATTTTATATGAAAGCATCATTTTGTCACAAATATGGACTGAAGGCATAAAAAGGATTGTATTTCCATGCATCAAAACGGAAACATATTCTCTTGGCTGTGATTTCTATTATCTGAAAAATGCCAAGTGCTCCTCTTCATAGCATTTGTCCTAAAAGGCTTGCAAAAGAATGCCAGGAAAGGTGTGCTGGCAATCACTGGCTGTTCAGCTGAAGGGAAGAAAAAGCCCCCTGCGTGAAGCTAACCTGGGGAAGTCCTTCTCTGGTGGAACACAAGCCCATGCCCCAGAGCTCTGGGCTTGAACATGTTTCTTCAATTACTGATCAGGATGTGTAAAGTAGAGCTATCGGCCAGACATAATTTATGCAGATTTGCTCAATTTTATATAGCACTTTGTTATTCAACACAAAAGCAGCCACCATAGCAACCTCCAGATCACAAAATGCTTACAGTACCTCGGAGAGGCAGATCAACCCCTTGCAAAGACGGCTAAGAACCCAAATGCCTCGCAGCTCAATGGTTCATCTTGGCCCTGTGTGAACCACGGAGCTTGTTGGCTCAAGTGTTGTTGGGGTTTTTTTTTTTTTTTTCTTTCTTTCTTTCAGTGTGACCTTAATGTCCCATTAAGTAAGCCAGCTAGTGCAGGTTTTCTCCTCTCTTGGGATTTGTTTTTCGTTTTCATTTCCTTAATGATTTAAAAAACTTGTTTTCCAAGGTTCCCTCAGAAGGGGCCCAGTGGATCTGCTCTGGGTCCAGGCTTCCTTTGCTGCTGAAGCGCTGACCTTCTGCGGCACAATGGAGCAAGGTCTTTGAGCTGCTCATTGGCAAGCAGCACAGTAATGAGCTCCAGCTGGTGAGTGTAGGGCCCCCGCGCCATTCTGGAAGCTTGTCCTTTTGGTACCATTATACCTTCTGTTTCAGTATCCAAACAGCATCTCAAGCCCCCAGTTCAGAACAACATCCAGACCTGCAAGTGTCTTTTATAGACTGAGCATGGCAGATTTCCCAGCTCAGGGGTCTTAGAGATCACTTGTAAAAAGGCTTCTCTGGTGGAATGCAGGTAAACTGGATCTCTGCTAATCAAATGAAATTCTCTGATTTGTTCAGTTTGCAGATGTTTGTGGTGTAAATACTCACACCGTAATCCAGTTTCAAGCCACCCAAACTGCAACAACTGGCTTGCAAAACTCCTGAAATTTTTACCAAATGGTCAGCACACACTGTTGCACCAGATTATCTCATTGGCTATCCACAGCAACTTCACAGATAGACCAGCGTCCCAAGGCCATTTAATGTGAACATTTAACAGGCCCCAAGGGCTTAGGCAACTGTCAAATTTTACTGTGCTTATGAATTCCTGGGGGTTTTACTAAAGGGAGAGCCTGTGACTCTGCATTCTTACCAACCTCCCATGTGGCCGTGCTCCACAGTTAATTACAAGGATAGTCAACTTTCAGGAGCGGAAGGGGGAGGAAGCCGAATGATGCTTTCTCTCAACTGACAGGCTATGCTGTGCCTCTGTCCTCCAAGCCACATTCTTGATACTTCAATCAATTCCAGTCCTGGCCTCAGCAGGGACCCCCCATAGGTTTTCCCAGCAGTTCCTGGCAAGGTCTGTAGGGCACAACAGAGCACCCTTCCAGCGGAAGGAGATTTATTTTGCACATTACTATTCATAGGCTGGGTGGCTTTAGGGTTGTTAGGAAAGTCTTTTGTAGAACTCACTCCTAAGCTGAGATAGCAAGGCTTTTCCGTTCTTGAGCCTGATACCACCATGGTGGGATCTGCAGAAAGTCATCTTCTCTAGAGCCTAGCGGGGAAAACTCTTTGCTGCAAACTGCAGTGGATCTGAAAGGTGAGGCTCTTCTCTGTCTGCCTGGCAAGTAGAAACCCATGGGCTGAAATCAGCAACTCAGAAGAGAATTATAAATGAGCAAATGTAGCTCCCCCTGTCCTTCATCCTTCATACTTCATACTTATCACCTTGTAATGAAGACTTAGACAGGAGAGAGGACTGACTGGGGAAAGGCAAACCCAGGGGACTCTGTGCTTATGATCATGCTGAGCTCTGAGAAGGACAGGTGACACTGCTCCTGCTCTTGGGGAGCCTAAAATCTCACTGGGCAATGCACATCCAGGAAGCCATTAGTCTGCAAGAGAGGAGATTGTAAAGGCCCCATTGGCAAGCAAGATTTCAATTTGGGTTCCTGTACCAAATACTGTCTAGACTGCTGAGAACAATTTCCAAGAGAATGTCTGTTCTTCATTCTTGTTTTAAGAGTTTTCATTCAATCAGGCAATCAAAAGATTCAAATGTATCCAAGATATCTTCTTGCTAATGGAATGTACCAGCAAAGGATTCTTTTCTTTTACAGAGGAGATTGTCTCACAATCAAAACCATCTTTCTTGTAAAATGATTTTATCCTGATTTTTAACTCCATTTCTTTTTTAAAAATAATTTCTTTGTCCAAGTCTGGATAAAGCAATTGATTCATGATGATCCATTGATTCACTGCCAAAATGTATGTTTGCTGTTATAGAGAAATAATCTTAACCGTGTCTCTCACCTTTTCTTTATCACACTAACCAATTCCATTTTGCATCTGGCATAGGACTCGTTTTCTGTTTACAGGCAGAAAAGTGCATAGCCACGGCCCCACCTGTTTACTTCTTTGAAAAACACTTGTCATGCTCTCAGACCCATGTTGAAACACCACCGTCTCTGAAAAGCATTCTTCAATCCTAAGATTTAACTGGGAGTTATTTTGTTTTCCTTTGAGTTGTCACTTGGTGGCCCCTTTTCAATGGGACATGTTTGACTTTACTATAAAGACAATTATTGGTGTCTTTTCTTCTTTCCAAGGTTCATCTTACCTAGGTTACAAGAATTTAAGACTGTCAGTTTAGCTAGGCATGTTGGTGATCACCACCATGAACGTGGGAGTCAGAGACAGGTGAATCTGTGAGTTTGAGGCCAGTCTCTTTTACAGAGTAAGATCCAGGATAGCCTGACCTACACAGAGAAATTCTGTTTTGAAAAATCAACAAAACAAATAAATAAAAGGAAAAAATAAAGGGGAAAGTGTCAGTTTAATAATAATATTAATAATAACAGTCAGTTACTGAACGCCTCCTGAGTACAACAGGGTGTTTTAAAAGTACAAAATAACACACCACTGGAGGTACTGTCATCCATTCCATTTCAACTCAGAAAAGTCAGCAGCCAGCATGACTAGTCTTATGTAGCAATACTGAGTACAAAGGCCACCACATTCCTCCCATTCTAGCTCCCAGGCACATGCTCTCATTGGAGACAGGGTCTAAGACACCTGGCCATGGAAGTTGTTTAGTAAATTGGCTAATGAATGAATATACGAAGAAGTGTATGTTATTCTGCTCATTGTATCAGCAATGACCTGAGAGAAAAGGGTCTCTGTGGGCCCAGATGCCTGCCTTCTGTGGCATTCTGGGCTACATACTTTCCCACAGTGCCTGTGATTGTGTTGTCCCCCCTCTTGTCAGGTCCTTTTTTACCCCCCCCCCCTTTTTGATCAGAGAGCTAAGCTTATTTTACACTGTTCACTTTAATGATTTTCTACTCATTGATGGGAATAAAGTATTTAAAAATATTTCTTTTCTTTTTGAAATTAAAATATGTCATTTCCCCCTTCCCTTTCTTCCCCTGAAAACCCTCTCAAATACAAGCTACAGAATAAAGGTCAAGTGGGATTCTTTTGAGGAATAATTGAAGGAAAACAGATATTAATAAGAACTAAATTTTAGCATACATATCCAGGTGCCAAGGACTGTGCTAAAATGGGGACATGAAGTTCACTAAAACTGTTGTTTGTCCTCATGGACCTTACTCTTCAGGAGGTGACATATTTGTATCTTATAATGGGATCTGCTTGAGTCAAAGTGCTAGTCTAGCCAGACATGGTGACACATGACTGTAACTCCAGAAATTGGGAGGTAAAAGTAAAATGATCACTGTACATTTGAGGCTAGTCTGTCCTACACAGGGTTTCAGGCAGCTAGAGCTGTATGGAGAAGCAGTGTCTCAATAAACAAGCAAGCAAGCAAGCAAGCAAGCAAGCAAGCAAGCAAGCAAGCAAGCAAGCAAGCAAGCAAGCAAGCAAACACTTCACTCCCAAAGAGAAGGTTGGTCTGAACACATTGGTGCATGTCTTTTTTTTTTTCCTCTTAAGACAAGGTTTCTCTGTGTATTCCTGGCTGTCCTGGAACTCACTCTGTAGACCAGGCTGGCTTCAAACTCACAGAAATCTGCCTGCCTCTGGAGCGCTGGGATTAAAGGTGTTGCGCCATTACCACCTGACTAGGTGCTTGTCTTTAATCCCAAGATTTTAGAGGCAGAGGCAGGAGATTCTCTGTGAGTTGAAGGCCAGAAAGGTGTACAAAGTGAGTTCCACACTAGTTAGGGCCACATGGGGAGATCTGGTCTCAAAATAAAATAAAACAAATCAAAATAGAAAAGAAAATAGAATACATGTTTTGAAGTGCTGGGGATTGACCTAAGCCATGTTCTCTACATGGAAGGAAAGTGTTATACCATTGAGCTACATCTCACACTCAGCCCTTGTAAATGATCTGAGGCAGGTGTAATAAGGGGTTACCAGAACCATGCAGGGATTCCTATCTTTGAGTTTCTTTTTCTGTTTTTTTTTTCTTCTTCTTTTTCTTTTTCTTTTTCTTTTTCTTTTTTTCTTTTTTTCTTTTTCTTTTTCTTTTTCTTTTTCTCTTTCTTTCTTTCTTTCTTTCTTTCTTTCTTTCTTTCTTTCTTTCTTTCTTTCTTTCTTTCTTTCTTTCTTTCTTTGTTTTGTTTTTCAAGACAGGGTTTCTCTGTATAGCCCTGGCTGTCCTGGAACTCACTTTGTAGACCAGGCTGGCCTCGAACTCAGAAATCTGCCTGCCTCTGTCTCCCGAGTACTGGGATTAAAGGCATGCACCGCCACACCCAGCTGTCTTTGAGTTTCATTATGAAAATTGATTCATATTTTCATCTCTGAATTTGGGAATGCGGTGAGGGGAGATGTCTCTAATCTCACAGTCCTGTAGTGTGTCCTCTAAAACTGCAAAACAAATTAAAATATTATCACTATAAATGCTTCTAATAACACCTTACTGCTTTTGTACTTTGTCTCAAATCATTTTGAGGCATATTCAAAATTACACATTATTATGTTCCTATTTTCTCTGTATTTACAAAATCATATGTGCCTATGGATTTTATATAATGCTTTTTCCCCCAGCTATAAAATGAACATCTTTTATACATTATTCACTGAGAGACTTTTGTCATCTAGCAACATATCTTAGGTATCTTTTAATACTGCTTTTTAACTCCCTTTAACAATTAATTTTGTTTTCAGTTCTTCACATATGCATGTGTGGGTTTGTGAGTGTGAGAGAGACAGATCTCCCAGGTGCTGGAGTCACAGGCAGTTGTATGTTGCCACACAGACTCTGGGAAAAGAACTCTGGTCTTTTGCAAGAGCAGTATTTATTCTGAACTACTGAGCCCTCAGTCTGGTGTCGGTGTCACATGCCTTTGATCCTTGGGAGGCCGAGGCAGGCAGATCTCTATGAATTCCCCTGGCCTACAGAGGGAGTTCCAGGACAGCCACGGCTACATAGTGAGATCCTGTCTCAGAAAACCAACCAAAACCAAAACCAAACAACCAAACAACAACAACAACAATCCCTCAACAAGCAGCCTTCTCTTCAGCCATTCTTCCATGAAAAAATTATTTATTTTTATGTGTGCCCATGTTTTGTCTGTATGTATGTCTATACACCATGGGTACACCAGAAGAGGGTATTTGATCCCCTGAGCCTGGAGTTACAGATGTTTGTGAGTTGCTGGGAATTGAACCCAGGTCCTCTGCAAGAACAACCCTTGCTCTTAACTACTCTTCATCCCCAGCCTTTAAAAACATTACTGTTTCACTTAAGCTGCTACGGTATGTTTTATAGTGTTTTCTTGTGCAGATGTTCAATAATTAGTTGTACTGCTTCTCTACATATAGAGTGTTTCAGTATGGTTACTGTTTTTTTCAAGGATTTCTTTTGTGTTTGGAGACATGTACTGCTTTCATAGAGGACCTGGGTTTAGTTCCCAGCACACATGTCAGGTAGCTCATAACTGTCTATAACTCCTCAGATGTCTGTACTCATGTGCACATACATGTCCTAACCCCACATAGCCACACACAGAAACACACAACTAAAAAGAGACAAAATTTGGAGCTGTGACGAAAGGATGGACCATCTAGTGATTGCCATATCCAGGGATCCATCCCATAATCAGCTTCCAAACGCTGACACCATTGCATACACTAGCAAGATTTTGCTGTAAGGACCCAGATATAGCTGTCTCTTGTGAGACTATGCCGGGGCCTAGCAAACACAGAAGTGGATGCTCACAGTCAGCTATTGGATGGATCACACGGCCCCCAATGGAGGAGCTAGAGAAAGTACCCAAGGAGCTAAAGGGAACTGCAACCCTATATGTGGAACAACAATATGAACTAACCAGTACCCCGGATCTCTTGTCTCTAGCTGCATATGTATCAAAAGATGGCCTAGTCAGCCATCACTGGAAAGAGAGGCCCTTTGGACTTGCAAACTTTATATGCCCCAGTACAGGGGAACGCCAGGGCCAAAAAGGGGGAGTGGGTAGGTAGGGGATTGGGGGGTGGGTATGGGGGACTTTTGGGATAGCATTGGAAATGTAAACAAGGAAAATACCTAATTAAAAAAGTTGTCCTCCAAAAAAAATAATAATTACATATACGTGTACACTGTCCATCTCTTCAGACACACCAGAAGAGGGCATTGGATCCCACTACAGATGGTTGTGAGCCACCATGCAGTTGCTGAGAATTGAACTCAGGACCTCTGGAAGAGCAGCCAGTGCTCTTAACTGCTGAGCCATCACTTTAGTCCTAAAATAATAATTACAATTTCATTTAAGATATTTATATATGTATACATGTTTGTGTCTGTGTGAGTATGTGCTACATGTGTTCAGCTACCCACAGATGCCAGCAGAGGGTGTGGGATTCCCTGTCCTTGGAATTCCAGGTGGTTGAGAGCTGACCAATGTGAGCACTGGCAACGGAACTCCTGGTTCTTGGCAAGAACACTATGTGCTCATAATGGCTGAGCTATCTTTCCAACCTCTCAGTGTGGTTACTCTTGTGGTCAGTGTTGAGGTGAACACCCTGGGCAATACCCTTTATGCACATGTGAATCAGTAGTTTCCCAAGGAAACTATAAAAAGGTTCAGTTGCTAGGAAACAGGCATACATGCTTAAGATAGCATCATTTATCCTGGCTGTGGATGTGACTCAGTGATAGTGATCTCATACTGCTGCAAGAAGAAAATCTATAGTTAGTATATATGAATTTAGTCAAATTTCTTTCCAAAGTGGAATAAAGTTACATTACCACTAACAGGTTTTTAGTATCTTTTATATTTATTGATTTATGTTAACATTTAGTAATTTATACCATCTGGAATTGATTATTTTTGCATATAGTATGAGATATACATTAACTGGCGAGATAGTTATCTAATAACATTTATTTTCTTAACTGAACAGCTAAGTGTCCTCACTATTTCCTGAAAATCTGGTTTTCTTTCTTTTCTGTTTGGTGCATGAATACATGGGCCTGTTTTGACTCTTTTTCTTGGAGAGAGCTTTATCAGGCTCCCCATCAGCACAGTGACTACATGGTGTTGAGATGACGTTTGCTGACCTTTTTAATATATATGCTATTGTTTCCAAGACAGGATGACAGTCATCAAAGCACTAAAAATTTCTCTTTCTATTACCCTTTCTCCTTTTCCTCTCCCCCTTCCTTTTTCTTTCTATTATTATTGCTTTTTGTTGTTGTTGTTGTTGTTTTCGAGACTGGGTGTTTTGGTGTAGCCCCGGCTGTCCTGGAACACACTCTGTAGACCAGGCTGGCCTCGAACTCCCAAGTGCTAGGATTAAAGGCGTGTGCCACCACCGCCCGGCTGTTATTATTGATGATATTATCATTACTACTACTACTATTTTGAGACAAAGTCTTACAGTATATCCCTGGATAGTTTGGAACTTACTATTGTGAACTTTTCCCTTGAATAATCCCCTGTCTCTTGAGTGCTGGCATTATGGGCATGTGCCACTATGTTCAGCCTCAAGTTTTCTTTTTGCAACTAAGGAGTCCACTAGTGAAAATACTGTTTTTCTGAGACAAGAGTCTCATTATGTAGCCCTAGCTGGCCCGGAACTCCTTATCTTTCTATGTAGAACAGACTAACCTAATATATATCTACCTTCTCTGCTTCTGAGTGCTGGGATGAAAGGTATGTGCCACCACACATAGCTAGGAAAAATAATTTGCATTGCAGATTCTATGTCCACATACAGCAACCTTGGGGTTATTTTATAGCAACAAGAGTAATGATTGTAGCAAAAAGGAAACAACATAAAGATCAAATGCTGATGCATGAAACCATGTTTTTCTTTCTCTCCTTAATGTGCAGGTATATGCTGAGCAGACTCTTCATGTCAGAAGATAATGGAAGTTCTAATTCATAACTGAACCAAGGACTGCAGATGGCATCATTGCCTACTGGAAAACTAGTTGCTGGTGTGTGTGAAGCCTGTGTGCCGTCCCCAGCACAACAAAACAATATCAGAACAAGACAAAATGATGGCAAATGAACCCAAGTTTTCACGTCTTGAAAGGAAACATTGCCAATATAGTAGGATGCGCCTGGAACTCGGGAACACTTGGGAGACAGAAGGATTTCCATGAGTTCAAATCCAGCCTGGGTTATGGAGTGATTTCAAGGCTAGCCTGAGCTAGAGAACAGGACCCTGATTCAAAAATTAACAAGTAAAAATAATAAATAAAAGAAAGTCAATTTTACTTTACAAATTAACATCTGTGGATGTCATTTTAGAAATAGGTTTAAAGGGAACTGCCTGCAGAATAGAGTACAAATGAAAAGAACACTAAGAGTAAACACAGATTTTTTTTTTAAATGTTTATTTTGGCAAATTTTTGTCAACATGATGGAGATAGCCTTCTGTAAAATAGTTATCTACTCATTGAGTACAGCAGGTACATTTTGAGGCTTCAAGTTTTTGTTACTTTCTATAAAAATACATTGCTTTTTGTTTTGTTTCTTTATTTGGATCTGGATCTCCCTATGTAGCCCAGGTTGACCTCAAACTCACCATTTTTTGCCGACTTTTCACATGCTGCTGACATGGCAAGAATGTGCCACTACATTCCCTTAAGGTAATTCTTCACTCGTGCATATACACACCCCACACTACCCACCCTGCTTTTGGCTATAAATGTAAATGATGTGCTATTGATTACCTAGGGCACTTCCAACGACTTGCGAAGGAAAGTGTATTGATTTTCAAAAGGCTCCAACATGGCACTGAATCATGAAAGGTAGAATGGATGTTATATAGTCCTCTGTTCTCTAAAGTAAGAGTAAAGATATTCCTTTTACTTCAAGTGATGAAGAAAGTTAGTTGGCTTAATTAGATAGATGTGTGGCTTTGGGGGCAACAACACATTTATTTTCACATAGCGTGAAATAAAGGAGAGGGAGAAAAACTCTTCTAGGTAGAAAAAAATGCTATAAAATTCTCAGAAACATTTTTGCGTAGAATAATACCAAGAACAATTGACTCTTTTCTTCCTAAAATTACTAATCCAGAAAATACACCAGGAAGACTTTCCCTCCACTATAAGAATGTGTCTTCATATTTGCAGTGGAAACCATAGATTGTAGTTTCTGAGAAACATGAACGACCATGAGGAACAGTTCTTTTCCTGACAGAATGTTACAGCGCAGAAATGCATATGAGAAAAGATATGGGGAATATTATGCACTTTGTGCACGAAATAAAAGAGTTGTGTCATTCACTGAGTAATTGGGGTTATTTCATTTCTTAGGGACTGTGTTATGTACTTTTCTATCATTGTGATCACAAAGCTTGACAAAAGCAATGTAAGGGAGAAAAATGATTTCTTTTGGCTTACAGTCCATCATGGAGGTGAAGGCAGAGTGGAGGAACTTGATTCATGGAAGCTGGAACGTGTGTCAAAGGATGTTCACTTACAAAGGAGTAGGAAACCGAGAGAAACAGGCATCAGGGTCTAGGTATAACTTTTAGAGGCCCACTTCCAGGGAACTAATTCCTCCTGCTATGATCTATTTCTTACAAGTTTCACAGTCTCATCCCCCACCACAGAAACAGCTCTGTGTACATAGAGAAAGAGCACAACATTGGCTAAGGAAGTAGGGGCAGGGGAAATCTGAGAAGAGCTGGAGGAAGAGAAGGTATGACTAAAATACAACGTATGAAAATATTAAATTAAGAGTTGCCTGATAATATATTAGGAGTACTTAAACTTTTGAACAAAATCTCCTAATGCAGTCATTATTTCAGTAGTAGGAACCGTAGAAAAATTATGTGAACATATATCAGAAATACACAATGTTTATGCAGGTACATGATTTAAAGAATGGGAATTATTACATGTTTTGCAAGAGGAACATGCAACCTGAGTTTAAACAATAATGTGCTATTTAAGAAATCTGTGAAAGCCTCTCCTTGCAACAGATGGAAACCATTACATACAACCACATCAATTGATCAAAATGAGGAGAACAAGTGGCTATGTGAAGCCCAGCTTCAACTGGCATATCTATAATCCAACTGCTGCACTTAAGGCTCAGAGATCATAGCACAAGACAGGGCAAGATCACAGAGTCAGAGGAACAGGAAATTTGCTATGAGATTTTGTTTCCTAGAAATGTCAGAGAAGTCTCAGAAAACATGGCTGCCTGAATAAGACCTTAACAAGGATAAGACCAGTAGACATGCAAACATGGAAAGGGGAAATATGGAGGGCCTAATCCTAGACAAAGAACTACAGCAACTAAGGAATGCTGAGAGTGAGAGGAATTGTTTTCCCCAGGAAAAGCACACCAATTGGTTATGTAATACCAAGTGTCAACCCTGAAAACATACATACATAAGCAACATTATACAGACAAGCAGGTTATGTTTATAGCTTATATACATATATATGTGTGTGTATGTGTATATATATATATATATATATATATATATATATATATATATATAGTATGTGTATATGCATATATACATTGCATCCTAGGGATACATACATATATATATATATATACACATTATATATATATATATACATTATATATATATATATATATATAATGATGGTTTGTATACCCTTGGACCAGGTAGTGGCACCATCTGGAGGTGTGGCCTTGTTGGAATAGGTGTGACCTGGTTATAATGGGTGTGTCACTGTGGGTGTGGGCATAAGATCCTCACCCTAGTTGCCTGGAAGTCAGTCTTCCACTAGCAGCTTTTGGATGAAGATGTAGAACTCTCAGCTCTGCCTGCACCATGCCTGCCTGGATACTGCCATGCTCCCACCTTGATGATAATGGACTGAACCTCTGAGCCTGTAAGCCAGCCCCAATTAAATGTTGTTTTTTTTTTAATAAGACTTGCCTTGGTCAAGGTGTCTGTTCACAGCAGTAAAACCATATATATATATATATATATATATATATATATATATATATATATATATATATATATATATCAACAAATAAACAGAGTCCTGAATTTGAAATGGAGCAAAGTTGGGTGCATGAGAAGGGCTGTTAGGGGAAAAGGAAAGTTGCAAAACAGTGAGATTCTATTTTGTTTTTTAAGAACTTTAAAAAAGTTTCACAGCCTCTTAACATAGTGTCATCATCCGGGGAATAAACATTCAAAGACATGAGCATCTGGGGGATATTTCATACTCAAAGCATTATAGGGCATTTCTCTTGATTCTCAAAGAGAGGAGTTACCCTTCACAGTCCTTGACCCTTCCCTTATACAAAGAGCATAGGTAGAATTTTTCCCAATACATTTCAGAATTCTTACGATTACTCGTGTAATTTCAGATAATCATTTGGTTGTGAGTGTCCATGATAAAAGCAAAACAGCTTTGAGAACAAATGTAAGTGTCACTACTTCGTCTACCTCTGCAATAATCTGCCTATGACTGATAGCTGGTATCCCTATCATATTTGAGAAGGCCCTGCAATATCTGCTGGAGAAATGAGACACAAATACCTATGACCCTAAGTGAATGAATGAGCATCTCGTCCTGCATCAAGGCTCACCATAGGGACTTGGAAGCTTCATGATGTATTTCACCAGAAGTGCCTTAACATGACTGGATAGAACTGCTATTAAAGAAAGGAATTTAGAAAAATTTGGCCTAATAACCAATGTGTGGATGGGATTCCATTTTTCTCTTTTTGTTTCACTCTGTTTATTGTCCTAGGTGCTTCCTTCCTTTTCGGCATAAGGCAGGTAAGAAATGTTTGTGGAGTTCTAAAAGTTCATCCAAGTAAGAACAGACTCTTCGATCAGTGATGCTAATGCCTTAGGTACCCTAATACTCTATCATTAAATGGAGACAAGTTGGTTGCTTTCTCTTTTTTTCCTACACTGGGGAATCAGGATGCTGGTCATATATTCTGTAGTCAGTGAAGAAGACAAAAGACCTTCCTTTCACATTAACTCATCTTATCATTTGCCCTCTTTCCAGGGTTACTCCAAACAAGGACAGTAATTGCTCTCTAGTTTACTAGGTGATATTTCCTTATAACAGCCAAGACAAAAGCTGCAGTACTGCTATTCAACAGAAGCGAATTCCAAGTGGGACATTAGAAGCTTTCTATGGCATTTCATCCATTCTCACCACGATCATGGAAGACCAGCTGACCTGTTGCCAGTTCAATGTTTTAGATTCTTTCAGAAGCTGATACTGGGAGACTTTCTCCTGTTTTCAGCCAGAGACCACAGCCTGTATGATGGAACCACCCACATTCTTCATTCTCCAGTTGAATTTTTTTTTCAGACATATCGTCCCAGAAGTGCTCTAGAACTAACTCACTGTGTAGTAGACAATGCCCTGGAACCTGTGATGTTTTGCTGAAGCAAGACCCATGAGAGGATACATGATGTTCTGAGAGAGTATAAGTGAGACCCAACAGACAGTGACAGGGTGCTTGCATAGCTAGTCATGCAATGAATACTTCATTCGTCTCACATCTTTGCTTGTCTTCACTTCATTGAGGGAGGCACAGCAGAGAACAACTTCTGGATTTCTGGCTAGTTCTGGCCACTCCCACTGACTTGTGCTTACATGGGGGAGGCCTGGTTGTTTCTGCTGGATCATGCCAATGTTGCTGATTCCTGTTAGGTGACATTTTTGAACTAGACTGTTTGTCTCCTGACATTACTGAACTGGATAGCTGATATCCTGACAACAGAGATTAGAACCACCGCAAAGAAGTACTTCTAAACAGGTCCACACCCCCTTGTCCTATTTACCATCTTTTCTCTCTTACCTTTGGACAGTGGGCTAGAGAGCAGATCAAGGTGTTTGAGAACCCTTATTAAAGTAGTTTTGAAAAATCTGAGCCTATACTCCTGTCTCTACCTCTCAAGTGAGTGCTGTCATTAAAGGTGTGTGCCATCGTGCCTGCTGTAGCTTCCTGCTGTTTTAGGCAGCAAACTGTCATTTTGTGAATAGTGCCACATGATAGGGAATTGTAGGTAGCTTGTAGGAGTAGAAGGCCTCTCAGCTCTATAAGAAAGTACCCGGTTTTGTCTTGCTTTGTTTTTTTTTTTTTCCCCCGTTGACTACACAAGCTAGAGTGATCTGGCAAATGGAACCCCAATCGAGAAAATGCCGTCATCAGATTGCCTATAGGTATTTTTTTAAAATTAACGATTGATGTTGGAGGGCAGGTGGTCCTGGGTTGTATAAAACTGAGCATGACATCAGGAGTAAGCCAATAGACAGTACCCCTCTATGACTTCTGCATCAGTTCTTGTCTTGAGTTTCCCAACCTGATATACCCTCTCAGTAATGGAGTATGATCTGAGAGCTGTAAGATGCAATAAATCCCTTCTTACAGAGTTGCTTTTGGTTATGGTGTTTTATCACAGTTGTAGAAACCCTACCTAGGACAGGAACCAAATTCTCCTATAAGTAATTAATTTAGAAGACATATTTAAAACTTAAATGAGGTCATAGTACCCGTTGCCATTTTGACTTCATCCTTTTGACACCACAATTAAGCAATCCACCTAGCCACACTTGGACGTGACTTATGAAGAATATAAAATAACACATGGATATCAGGGAAAGCTGCTTAAGCTTGTGGTACTTTGTATGCATCAGTAGGAAGGAAAAGCAACAGCTTTGCTTTGCCTATTGGTCTTAAAATTATGTGCATGCCACAGTATTTTCTATGTAAAAGTGCCTTGAGTAAGGAAACCCGCAGCTTTATTCAAACGTGCCATACTTATCCTTTTTGTGGAGCATGGTACGTATACAGAAGGGAATGGTAAATGCTGATTACCTTGCTCAACTAACAGGGACACAACAGTGCTCACACCCATTGCTTTAAATGCAGAGCTCACGATGTTTCAGGACTCAATTACGTTTGTATTCCATTCTGTTCTCCAGCTACCTATCCATTCTAAAATCCAATTTAAAAACATGAAGGGAACTTTTAAGTCGTCGTGTCTGTTTGACATTACTGCTGCCCCCTTCACAGGCTCACCGTTCTTGTGCCTCAACCTTGGCCTCATCTCTTCTCCCTCTTCTCTGACTCTCGGAAAGATGAACATTTTTCTTTCCGTTATGTATCATTTCAAATTCCATCTCATGCCTGGGGTGTTTTGTCACTTCCTCTCTTGGAAGTGTGAAACTCATTTTTCTATAAAAGGGGACATATTTGTATACAGCACACTCTGATGAATGTTTTACAGTATCAAGTATAGTTTTGCAGTTGTTGACTCTGAAAAAAAACAAGAGCCTACACTGTCTCAAAAAAAAAAAAAAAAAGACATCTTTCTCAGCTTTTCCTTTAATTTTGTTCTTTTGTGACTGTCATCTCCTGTATTTTACTGTGTAGGAATGACATCAGAGAGCTATGCAATCACATCCAAACACAGCCTTCTTGGTATTGGAAGTCTATAAAGTCAACCCTGAGTACATTTACAGAGTTGTCCTTTGATTTGTTCTCGAAAGACTGAAGACGATTCTCTCCTGGTGTGAGGAGGCATCACAAAGTGAGAAAGCCCCTGACACTTATGCAGCAGAGGGCTGCAGACGCCTCAGTGGGAGAGGATGCACTTAATCCTGCAGAGACTTGATGCCCCTGGGTTGGGGGGAAACTCAGAGGGGTACCCACTTTCTCAGAGGCTAAGGGAAGGGGGTGAGGGAGGGACTCTGTGAGTGGGGACTGTGGGGACTTTGAGGGGGGCAACATTTGGGATGTAAATAAATAATTAATTAAAAAAAACCAAAGTGAGAAGCCATCGTACAAGGGACATGCAGCCTGCATTTGTTTTCAGCCAGTACAATTATCCCTCAAATTAACTGATTAGCAGAATTTGTTGAGCTAAATCTCAACTGCAGCAAGTTCCATGGGTTTCTTTTTTCTTTTCTTTTCCTGTTTTCTTTTTTTCTTTATGTTTCCTGTCTTATAAGGAAATGGACTTGTCAGAATGCAGTAGCTGGGTTGCTAAGGAGTGAAGAACAAAATAAGACTTGAATGCATTGAAATGGAGATTGTCATCCAGAAAGACAAAGGGATCCATCCCACTAATGGAGCTATGTAATTAATGAGTTGCTGGATGTCAGTCTGTAGTGAGAACCCTGGTTTGGGCTCTTGCCTCCTATAGAGTGGCAGTCTTGTCACTGTCTTCTGGCCCCTGGTGGGGGTGGGACTGATATAAATGCAGGAGAAAACTTAGCCCCCCATCCCATCCTTTTCGAATCTTAAATGCTAGAGACTACAGTCCAAGGCGCACGAGTATGTAGATGTGCTAAATAGTTTCATGACAACTTGGCATAATCCACAGTTCTCTGAGAAGCAAGAACCTCATTGAGAAAATGCCTCCATAAAATCCAGCTGTAGGCAAGCCTGTCAAGAATTTTATTAATTAGTGATTCTTGGGTCAGGGCTCAGCCATTGTGGGTGAGGCCACTCCTTGGATGGTTGTTCTGGGAGCTATAATAAAGCAGGCTGAGCAGGCCATAGAGAGCAAGCCAGAGAGCAGCACTCCTCCATGGCCTCTGCATCAGCTCCTGCCTCCAGGTTTCTGCCCTGTTTGAGTGCCTGTCCTGACTTCTTTCTATGATGAACAGTGATAAAGAAGCATAAGCCAAATAAACCCTTTCCTCCCAAGTCACTTTGGTCATGGCTTTATCACAGTAAGAGTAGCCCTAGTAAGTAGGACAGTAGATAAGCATAGTGCTTTTCTCTGTAGTGTAACCCTTTTGCCTTCCATGAATGTTTTCACTGGCCCTATTAAAGAAAAAAGTAACCACAAATCAGAGATTTGTTTACTGTATTTATCTTCACTTTGTTATTGTATGGCATTCATGTATGATGTATTTTGTAGTATTTCTCTCTCTCTCTCTCTCTCTCTCTCTCTCTCTCTATATATATATATATATATATATATATATATATATACACATATATATATACACACACACACACACACACACACACACACATATGTATATATCCTATATTTTATTTAACACTAAGAAGTCAATTCAGTAGTCAATGTTTATACCCTAAACTTCACAATGAGGAAGTTGAAGCTCAAGGAAAGTTAACCAGAGAGGCTGGTGACTACCCAAACTGAAAGGATGGTATATTTTACTTTTTTTTTAAAAGAGAAATGTTATCTATAATGATTAAGTTTAGTGCATGTCACCATCAGGAATGACACAGAATCAAAGTAGCAGAGATGGCTGGATCACCCATGTGATTCCCATGGCAGAGAGCAACAAGGAAAGCAACCATCAAATAAAAGAGCTCCTTGGTAACAAACATAACACAAACCAGAATGGCTCAGGAGGAGAGCTGTGGCTCCAGCTCCTGATCTAGCACCAACTATGATAGCCCCAGCACCAAGAAACTTGCCTGCTGTGTAAATGTTCCTGGAGTTTGGAACTCCTTTCTTGCTACTCGGAAAGGGGAGCTGCTTCAGGAAGGGTAAATAGCTGGGGCCTCTGACCTACTCAGAAGCAAGGTAGACACAGGTCTGATGATACCAAAACCAATAGTACAGGAGCCAATCAGAACTGGAGAAACGAGGAGGGCCTTTGTGGCCAGTATTATTTCAATCTTCCCTCTCCCAAAAAGCTCCTGTTCTGCCCACTAAACTCTCCCTACTCAAGGTGAATTTAAATTTTAGTTTTATTTCTCCGGTGTTGAGAATCAAACCTTGGCTTGCATGTACAAAGCAAGAATTCTACCATCGAACTACATCACCAAACTGGAAAATAGACCTTAAGTGGACTTAACAAGGAATCTCTATAATACACACATGTGCAGACACTCATGTACTTACATGCTTACATATGTCCTATTTGACAAAATATATCTTTTCTTAGGGGTGAGACTCACATTGAGGATGAGCAAGCTGATTGAGCTCCTGTTCTCTGTCATGCAAAGCTTCCAAGACAGTAACTGTCATCACTTGATATCATCAGAATGGTCTGCTTTGTAGGGGATACATATCCATTTTGTTATCCATCTTGAAATGCCTCAGGTCCAGATCAGAGCTTCTCTACTTGGTTGTAGTTTGAGTGACTGATATATTAAGTGGAAAAAAAAAGTGACATCATGTATCACATCATTTTCCTACCTTTGTTCTCTCTTCTCTCCTCTTCTCTCCTCTCCTCTCTTCTCTTTTTTTCTTTTCTTTTCTTTTCTTTTCTTTTCTTTTCTTTTCTTTTCTTTTCTTTTCTTTTCTTTTCTTTTCTTTTTGTTTTTCAAGACAGGGTTTCTCTGTGTAGGCCTGGTTGACCTGGAACTCACCTTTCCTACCTTTGTTCTCTCTTCTCTCCTCTTCTCTCCTCTCTTCTCTTTTTTTCTTTTCTTTTCTTTTCTTTTCTTTTCTTTTCTTTTCTTTTCTTTTCTTTTCTTTTTGTTTTTCAAGACAGGGTTTCTCTGTGTAGGCCTGGTTGACCTGGAACTCACTTGGTAGACCAGGCTAGCCTTGATCTCAGAAATCTGCCTGCCTCTGCCTCCCAAGTGCTGGGATTAAAGGCGTGCGCCACCACCACCAGGGCTACCTTTGCTCTCAAGTGGCCACTTTGTAATCCAATGGTTCTCATCTAGGGGTTGCGACCCCTCCTGCAAACCCCTTTCTCCAAATTTTTTTTGCATCACAATTCATAACAGTAGCAAAATTACAGTTATGAAGTATCAATGAGAATAATGTTGTGGTTGGAGGAAACCATAGCATGAGGAAGTATATTAAGGAATTGCAGCATTAGGAAGGATGAGAACCACTGGATTCTAACCATTCTCCTGGATCCTAACCACGAATATCCTACCTTGAAAATAAAGCATATTGAACAGTTGAGCAGTGCAAACTCAAGCTCCAAGGGCCACACATCTATCTGAAGGCTCAAGTTTTCTTCCAAAGGGTCATAAATAACATATGATAGCCAGGCAGTGGAGGCAGAGGCAGGTGGATCTCTGAGTCCGAGGCTAGCTTGGTCTACAGAGTGAGTTCCAGGACAGCTAGGGCTACATAGAGAAACCCTGTCTCAAAACAAAACAAAACAAAACAAAACAAAACAAAACAAAACAAAACAAAACAAAACAACAAACCCACAAACAAAAAGAAAACAAAGCATATCCTACTCTGTAATACATTTGTATTTATTTTGAGAATTATTTTTTCTTGGTGTCTAATAAAATTGTTGATGTAGAAGGTATCCCACATTTTGCTTATGGTTTTAAGTGCATTATCAGGGGGACATTTGTTCTAGTGTTCTTCACTTGCTTGGAAAGTAATATTTTAGGTCAATTTGAGGTGTAACTTTGTTACTTTATGTGAGAAGCCAAATTCAGCACCACACCCTCTCATCAGAGCCTTTACCTACCCAATCTCTATATTCGAACCTGTTTGTTTTTCTCAAGTAGAAAATACTTGAGTTTTACTTTATTGTAAAATTACTCTTTCTAGTCTTTAAAATATGTTTTATGCCTATGAGTGTTTTGCAGGAACATATTTCTGTACAGTACCCATGTGCCTAATACCTGAAACTACCAGAAGAGAGGATCAGATCTCCTGGGACTCGGGTTATGGATGGTTGGGAACCACCATGTGCTTGTTGAGAATTGAACCCTTGTCCTGTACAAGAGCAGTTAATGCTCTTAACTGATAGACCATCTCTTCAGCCCTGAATTCAGTGCCTAGTGGCTATTTTTAATATTTATTTTTAATTTTGAATTATTTGTATGTGTGTTTATCCATACATATGTATGCATACAAGGGTACAGGCACCTGCAGAGGCCAGAAGAATGTATTGGATCCCCTAGAGTTAAAGTTACAGGCAATAGTGAGTCTTCCAATTTAGATGGTGTGATCAAATTCAGGTCCTCTGCAAGAACAACCAGTGTTCTCCCTCAAGCCCTTATGCCTAGTGTTTTATACATAGCTCCATTTAAGAGTAAAGTGCAACTTTTAGAGTAAACATTTTAATCTACATTATTCAGATGGGGAAATGAGATTCAGAGGTTAAGTAGATTTTAGAATTAAGTAGGGTATTTAAAAAAAATGTTTCAAATAAGCTACCAGCCCTTGAGGACTGTAGTCTCATCCTGCCTGGGATACATAATACCTTCCCACTCTCCTAGGAGCACTTAGGTGGAATGTTTGCAGAAACAATACTATGCTGACATCAGAGTTCTCTTCAGCTTTGACATTCTATAATTTTATTGATCCACTTTGCATGTAATTATGTTGATTTTTCTTTTTATCTCTTTCTTAGCTTAAAAAAGTAATCCTCCTTTGTTCATGACCAGGAGATGGACAATTGAATAGAGAGCACCATAACAAATACTCAGGACTATTCAGATGCCACTCTAAAATATTTATCAGCTTAGTGAATCTGAAGCTATCACAACAGCTCAGAGCGCAACAATGAATGTCCCACTAACATCACCAAAATAGAGATGGCTGGAAATGATGCTTGTTAAGCTCATAATGACTCCATTCTCCAAGGACTTGCAATTCATCTCTTTTATGTTGTTTGATTGCCTACCTTGTCCTACGGGCCTGGGTAGACTCCTCTTTAGTTTCATGTAATATGTGCTATTGATGAAGTGTGATGCAGCCCTCATCATGCCAATCAAGAATGAGAAGAGAAAGCTAGCTGACTGTAGGTTCGGAAATTTGTGCTTGTTTAGAAAGGAATATAGGGAGTGATATATGAATCTGCTTTATAATGGCTTAAAACTAGCTGGGCTTTTCATTCAAAATAGTCAGGAAAGAGTATGCCAGCATTTCAGGATACCTTTCACTTAACCAGGTTTTTTAAGTTGCTAAAAGCTACTCAGCAACAACATGGTTTTCTCTTTGGAGGTTTGTAAGACAGCAGCTTCTTCAACTGAGCAAATCTCATTCCCCTTTGTGTCCTCCATGTGGGAGGTTGGGATATGCTGACCTCATGGAATGCCAGGAAGTTGCTTTCTACAACAAGCACTGAAGATTGCTTTGTTTATGTACAGTTTGACTTTCTCAAAAAGAATATATGCTGTCCTAGTAGATAACTCCTCAGTCATATAATGCCTGTGGATGTCTGTAAATGGACTCATGGGCTGAAGCTGGACTTTGTCAAATTAATTGCTTTCTTTCTTTCTTTTCTTTTCAAAATCTCCCCTTTCCTGTCTTTTTACTTATACTTTTTGCTTATCTTTTTACTTCATAGTATTCAGAGACTTCAGTCTCAGTTATTTTTCTATTGCATGGAGTTTCAGGATAAATATTCTCTACTATGCATTTTTCAAAACTAGCATCAAGTTTGTTTAATGGGTAACTTCAAGATTTTACATTATTGAGGCTTATAATAAGAACTTACAACATTTTATTACATACTGTTTTTTGAAACACCATCTCATGTAGCTAATGTTGGCTTAATCTTGCTATGATGAGGACATGATGACCTTGAATTTCTGATCATCTTCCCTCCAACATCCAAGTGTACTCATTGAAAACAGATACCACCAATTTCTTCTAACTGGAGAGCAAACTGTGCGCCTTGCACATGCTAAGTAAGTACTTTACCACTGATCTTCATCTCCAACCCATAAACTCCAATTCAAAAATAAAAAGTAGGTCCCAAGGCCTCAAACAGTGACAGGAAGATCTCCAGCTATTGGTCAGTGAGGTCCCAGAGGTTTCCAAGACAACATAGCTTATTACCATTGCTCTTAGTTGGTCATTATAACTAAATGGTAAAGCCTTATCACTGAAGACACCATTTCCTTTATTGCAGGACAAATCAATGTAGAACTTACCAGGAAACTCCCTCCCTAATGGCTAGCTTTCATAGTGCAATAAAGTGTTATGCAGGCTACTGGGGGATAAAAGACATCAATAGCCCTACCCATTGCTGAGCCCTACATGCTACAATACTGAACTGCCTGGCAAGATGTGATTCCTGGTGCAACAGTGATATGACTCTTACGGGGTAACTTACTACTTCTAGAGCTGCCCCACAGAATAGATTTTATTCTTTTGATACAGGGTCTCATTGTGTAGCCCTGGATGTCTTGGAACTCCCTGTGTAGACCAGGCTTGTCTCTCACTCACAGAGATCCACCTGCTTCTGCCTCCTGAGTGCTGGGATTGAAGGTATGCATCACCAGGCCTGGCTGTAAATATCATGGCTGGCACTGTAATTCTGGTCAAGAACCCATGGCTGTGAAGGTCACAGGCCCTAGGGTAGAGTCCTGTATTTTTCTTTTGCTATACAGTTATATTGTCAAATTGCCTTCTAGATATTTATGTTTATGCCTGCAAATCTGTGCTGCCTCCCAACGTGGTCAGAGAAGCTTCATTCCACAGTGGTCAATAGTTAGTGCAGACATGTATAATTGCTGTAAAATTATGAAGCTTGTCCCCTGGTGTATTTAAAAACTTAATGGTGGGGCTAGAGAGATGTGTCAATTAGTGTTCAAAAGTCCCTACTGCTCTTTCCGAGGACCTAGGTTGAGTTCTCACCTCCTATATGGAGGCTCACAATGGCCTGTAACCCTAGTTTCCATACTAGAGATTCCAAAAATGATTTTCAAAAAGAAAAATCAAAACCAAGTTATCTCATATTCAGGGACTCCCAAGAACATATGTTGATATGTAAATAAAGCTATGGAGAAGCAAAACTGTCCCTGTGCCTAGACTAATACACAAACTCATGACTCAAACATATAGTAGTGAGAAAAGTATTAGCATTTTAAGGCAGATATTTCCTAACTTGTCTGGGTAAATACTCATTCTACAAAATTATCAATAATGCTGAACTAACCCTAAGTGAATCAGCTGTAGGATCAAATACAGGGGATTTAAAGAAGAAAATAGTCCAAGTAATTTTTTATTTTATTTTTTCAAGGGCATTTTATAGATCAGGACCTTACTTATAACTTTAAGATATATTACTATTTAGAGATTATATAGTTTATTATGGAACCACAATGTAGATAAAGCTGAAATAATGCTTAATTATAATGAGTTACCAGATTAAATATTTTTCCTTTTTATTTCTCTAGAAGTTATTAATACTCTGGTGTGAAGGCTAACTCTGCCACTTATTGTCTCTGAAGCAAGGGGTAAAAGTATATTTCAATGTGTTTTTATAAACCCCCCTTTTCATCAAATTAAAGCTTGTGTATAGTTTTAAAAGTCAAATGTCATTCAAAGGCTTCTAATGAGAAACAGCAGTTCCCTTGCCTTCTGCCTGCTCATTATTGGGTTTTATTTAGTATTTAAAAATTTTATTATGTTTAAAAATATTACACAAGTAATATACAAATACATTTCCACTGGGAATGAGTCCAGTCATTCACAAGTATAGCAAGCAAAATGTTCAAGCAGTCCTTTCACACTCGACTGCCCATCTGCCCTCCTTTGTGAAGTAATCATTGTCTTTAGTTTTTGGAGTGTTAACAGTCTGTTCCTTATGAAGTCACACACACACACACACACACACACACGAATGCAAATATGCACGTACATACACAAATTTGGCTACTTTATTGAGACCATACTATAAAATTGCTTTGCTAGTTTGTTCTCACTTAATAATATGCTTTAGAGACTTTTCATATTCCTGTAACATAGCTCTACTTCATTTCTTTGAACATTACTTAACAACTGCTGACTGTTTCGATTGCTTCTGACATTTTGAAACTGCAAATAATGCTGAGAATGTAGCTCAATGATAGACCAATTGCTTGTCTACCACAGTCAAGGCCATGGGTTCAATCCCCAGTATTACACACATAAATATATATAGCAATGAAAATTTTGTTTGTATGCCTCTTCAATTAGACACATATGCCATGTCCAAAAGCTTGCATGCTTTGTATTTTAACAGCGATGGGGAAATTGCCCTCCAAAGGGATTGTGACATTTTATGGGCTTCTAGCAAAAGGAGAACCTTTTAAAACCACATTTATGGACAGAAGAAATAATTTCTTTCATCTATCCGGACTTTATGTAATGTATATATTTAATTATCTTGGGACAAGGACTCATATATCCCAGGCAGGCTGTGCATTCACTATGCAGTCAATGATGACCCTGAACTTCTAATCCTTCTGCCGCCACTTTCCAAGTGCTGGGATTACAAGATATGCATCTTGGTTATGAGTACTGATATGGACTGAAGCCAGGGACAAGGACACTACCGAGAAAGGCTAATCCCAATACTGGAATTTGGTTTTCACATTCTCTCTGTATTAGTAAGCTTTGTGCTCACTGGGATAAATTAAGCAAGGAAAACAACCTTAAACACACTTGTTCTTGTGGTTTAAGCAGTTTTAGTGTATGATCAACTAGCTTTATTCCTTTTCCGTTTCTGGGAAGACTGAAAAGCACAGCATGGAACGCAGGGTAAGCCAAAGCTCCATATCTCACAGCGGCCATGACAACCCCTCAAGGGCCGACTTCCTCCAAATAGGGTCCACCACTGGGTTTTATTACTTCACAAGATCCCATCAAACTAAGACCTTATCAATGGACTGATCCGTTAATGAGTACAAGCACCTCATGATTCAATTGCTTCCCCGTATCCCCATCTCTGAACATAGCCACATTTCTTTTTTTTTTTTTTGAAAATTTTTATTAGATATTTTCTTTATTTACATTTCAAATGTTATTCCCTTTCCTGGTTTCCCCTCCAAAAATCCCCTATCTCCTCCCCCTCCCCCTGCTCCCCAGCCCACCCACTCCCATTCCCAGTCCTAGCATTCCCCTACACTGGGGCATAGAGTCTTCACAGAACCAAGGGCCTCTGTTCCCTTTGATGACTGACTGGGCCATCCTCTGCTACATATGCAGCTAGAGATTCAAACAACCAAAAACTACCCACTCTGCCTATAGGGACTCTTGAATTTTTATTTATTTATTTATTTATTTATTTATTTATTTATTTATTATGTATTTTCCTCAATTACATTTCCAATGCTATCCCAAAAGTCCCCCATACGCTCCCCCCACTTCCCTACCCACCCATTCCCATTTTTTTGGCCCTGGCGTTCCCCTGTACTGGGGCATATAAAGTTTGTGTGTCCAATGGGCCTCTCTTTCCAGTGATAGCTGACTAGGCCATCTTTTGATATATATGTAGCTAGAGTCAAGAGTTCTGGGGTACTGGTTAGTTCATAATGTTGTTCCATCTACAGGGTTGCAGATCTCTTTAGCTCCTTGGATACTTTCTCTAGCTCCTCCATTGGGGGCCCTGTGATCCATCCACTAGCTGACTGTGAGCATCCACTTATGTGTTTGCTAGGCCCCGGCCTAGTCTCACAAGAGACAGCTATATCTGGGTCCTTTTAGCAAAATCTTGCTAGTGTATGCAATGGTGTCAGCGTTTGGAAGCTGATTATGGGGTGGATCCCTAGATATGGCAGTCTCTAGATCGTCCATCCTTTTGTCACAGCTCCAAACTTTGTCTCTGTAACTCCTTCCATGGGTGTTTTGTTCCCAATTCTAAGAAGGGGCACAGTGTCCACACTTTGGTCTTCATTCTTCTAGAGTTTCCTGCATTTGGCAAATTGTATCTTATATCTTGGGTATCCCAAGTTTTGGGCTAATATCCACTTATCAGTGAGTACATATTGTGTGAGTTCCTTTGTGATTGGGTTACCTCGCTCAGGATGATGTCCTCCAGGTCCATCCATTTGCCTAGGAATTTCATAAATTCATTGTTTTTAATAGCTGAGTAGTACTCCATTGTGTAAATGTACCACATTTTCTGTATCCATTCCTCTGTTGAGGGGCATCTGGGTTCTTTCCAGCTTCTGGCTATTATAAATAAGGCTGCTATGAACATAGTGGAGCATGTGTCCTTCATACCGGTTGGGGCATCTTCTGGATATATGCCCAGGAGAGGTATTGCGGGATCCTCCGGTAGTACTATGTCCAATTTTCTAAGGAACTGCCAGACTGATTTCCAGAGTGGTTGTACAAGCTTGCAATCCCACCAACAATGGAGGAGTGTTCCTCTTTCTCCTCATTCTCGCCAGCATCTGCTGTCAACTGAATTTTTGATCTTAGCCATTCTGACTGGTGTGAGGTGGAATCTCAGGGTTGTTTTGATTTGCATTTCTCTGCTCTGGTTAGTGTTTATGTCAATTTAACATAAGATAGAATCATCTGAGTTGAGAGAACCTCAATTGAGAAAATATTTTCATAAGATCAACTATAAAGGATTTTCTTAATTAATGATTTATGTGGGAGAGCCCAGCCCATTGTGGGTGGTACCAACCCTGGGTTGCTGGTCCTTGGTTCTATAAGAAATCAGGCTGAGCTAGCCATGAGGAGCAAGTAGCACCCTTGCATGGCTTCTGTATCAGCTTCTGCCTCCAGGTTCCTGTCCTGTTTGAGTTCCTTCCTTGACTGCCTTCAAGAATGAACAGTGATGTGGAAGTATAAGCCAAGTAAATCTTTTCCTCTTTAAGTTGCTTTTAGTTGTTGTGCTTCCCATAGCAATAGAAAGTAATCAATACATCATCTCATTGGAAGTAAATTACAGATTTAATGCAATTTCAATAAAAATTCTAGGACCATTTTACAAATAGAAAAAAAAAAACAGATTAAAAGTTTGTGTAGAAATATGAAAGAGTAGGTATGGGTAGCCAAAGAAACCCTGAATAAAAACAAAACAAAACAAAACAAAACAAAACAAAACAAAACAAAAAACTGATGGATGTCTCATCATACCTGATTTTAAGTTATATTATGGTGCCATATTAATAAAAACAGTATGATATTGATACAAAAACAGATGTTTGATTAATGCAACTGCTGCTACTTGCTCTTTACTTTATTTTTTTTTTCCTGACAGGATTGCACTGTGTAGTTCTGACTAGCCTTAAAGTTACAGAGGTCCTTGTGCTCTGTCTTCTGTGTGAAAGTTCAGAGTCCATGGCCATCAAGGTAGAGAGCATGGAAGGCGGTAAGCAGGCCCGGTGCTTGAGCAGTAGCTGAGGGTCCACATCTGACTTGGAAGCAAGAGGCATAGTGACAGAGAAAGATGCGTAGCATGGTGTAGGCTTTGAATTCACAAAGACCATCCCCAGTGACACAGCTCCTTACAACAAGACCGTGCCTCCAAATCCTTCAAATCCTACCTAAAGAGCTCCACCAACTGGGGACCAAGCATTCAAGCATATGAGACTATGGGGATCATTATTATTCAGACCACCACTCTGGGATTATAAATTTGGTGCAGATACTGCTGAAATCAAATTGAGGCTTGTAAAAAAGCTAGAAGTAGAAGCACCATATGAACCATGTACATACACTTCCAGGCATACACAGAAAGATATCTATATCTATATCCTATTACAAAAATATTTACATATCCATGCTCATTGTGATCTGGTCATAATAGTTAAGAAATGAAATCAGCTCAATGTTTATTAACTGATGAATGGATAATGAAAATGTGGTTCATTTATACAACTGAATTCTATACAGCTCTAAAGACAGGTTAAATCATGAAATTTGTAGGAAAAATGATGGAACTGGAAAATATACAGAAAGACAAACACAATAAGTTCTCTCTCATGTGTGGATCTCAGCTTGAGATTTTTAGATTGATATGCTTAACATGGGATGACTGTAGAAAGAGACCAGGAAGTTAGAAAGAGGCCATGAGATGATCAATGATGCCTGAGTGGGCGGGGCTATGAAATGCTATATTTTATACAGCATGGCCATTGCAGCTATGGACCCACAGAAGCAGTGTTTTCCTGTGCTGGGCCTGCATGAGACTGGAGCTGTGAATATTCAGTCATGGACTGAGAAGGGGCTCAGAGAGGTCTACTTCTCTAAGAGGAACTATCGGGGCGATCCATGCAGGCTGGGCCGAAGGGAATCGCTGTGTTCAGAGGTGTGTCCACTGGTGATTATACCTCATGCCCATCTTCAGTGGTGAGAAAATGAAACCCAACCAAAAAGAACTGAAAGTGGCAGGGTACCTACCTACCTGTAGGCTGAAAGGATTGTTGATGAGGGTGGAGGGGAAGAAGAGAAGGTGGAGAACTGTGATCAGAGTGCACTGAATACAGATATGAAACTGTAAAGGAACAAATTGAATAAAATTAAAAGTTAAAAAAATGAAGAAACCCTAGAGGAAATGGACACAATATTAAAAATAAACAAAAACCAAGCAAGCAAGCAAGCAAGCAAGCAAGCAAGCAAGCAAGCAAGCAAACAACAGGAGCTAGTTACATGGTTCAGCCTCCAGTAAGTGTGCTTTACATCTGTCTGCCAAAGCTGATGAACTTAGTAGGATCTCTACTAAGGACCCACATGGTGGAAGGAGTGAACCACCTTCTGCAAATTGTCCTCTGATTCTCTATATGCACACCCTTTCAGAAAGAAAGAAAAAAGTAATGAAGCAGGTAAAGTTAGGAGCGCAGCTTAGTAATAGAGAATTTGTCTAGCATGACCCACAGTTCCATCCTGAGCACTGCAAAAGACAAAAACAAATAACAACGATCACAACAACAGGTAGAAGAGAGAAGCTGAAAGAGAAAAATAGGAAAATATACAAGTGGAGATGACCAGGCCTAGCTAGTGGTGTATGCACTTCAAAAGGCTAAAGTGTGGGGCTCATAAATCTCAGACCAGGATGGGCAACATAATGACATCTTGTCTCAAGAAGACAAAGAAATAGAAGACTAATACTAATTAGTGGTGATTATTACTTAGCCATTTGGGAGAATTACTGATTTAGAAGGAACCCTACTCCAATGCATGGATCAGAAAATTTCTGTGAAGGATCATGGAGATATACCTTTAGCATTGCAGTGCACAATATTTGGGTCTCAACTACTCACACCTGCCATTATAATACAGAAGTATTCCTAGGCAATACGTAAATGAATGCATCTGTGTTCTAATAAAACTTGACTCACATGTAACCACGATCAAGAAAAATCCCTGTCCTCTGGGAAGTTGTGCTTCCACATTATTGCTTGTAAGCATGCTGTTCAGAAGGATTTCATGCAGAGTTTAATATTACAATCAGTGGCATGCATCTAAAAATCTCAGTATTAATTGTTCCCTTAAACCCCCTATGTGGATTGCTCTGTGAACAGAACTGGGCAGAAAATGGGTTTTTACAGAGGAAGTCTGGGAACTGAAGCTGAAGGCTTATGAATAGAAACATTCCTGAATAAAATAAGCTTATCTAGTTGTTTTGATTTGGAGCAGCAAAGAAAGAATGCAAGAAATCTTCTGGAGACTATCCAGTACCACTGTGGCCTGACTGAGACCCATCTCACCATTCACCAGCACACTGGGGTCCAACAAGCAAGATGCTAGACAGAATACGTATTTCCCTAAGAATGTCACTAACTACCCTTACATTGATAGGAACTGTCAGCCTGAATTTTTGGCTACAAAATGAGGTATTTACTAGGAATTAGGCACAGGAAGCAACACATTACCCCTTCAGACAAAGCAATAAGTGCTGCAGGAAAGAATCATTCCAGGGAGGATGTTAGCAACATTGTGGTGGTAGTGGTCATATATTGAGCAATTTTCCTATTGAGACAACAACAGACTTCCCTTTCTCTTTGGTATTTTTGGTGTTGGGATTGGACAAGAGTTCTGTGCATGTTATATATGTTCTCTGAGCACAATTCCAAGTCAGAGAATTCTCCTTTCAAATGTCTTTATTCTTTAGAGTTTTTTACATGTATGCAATGAAATATGACCATTTTGACCCCCATTTTGCCTTCCAACTCTCCCAATACCCCCCAACATTCCCCCTGTCGATTGTGTGTGTGTTTTTAATGGTGCCTGTTATTGGTGTTCACTGACATAGGTGCGGCTGGATTCTTGCACTTGGTTCATGTCAGAGTGAGGTACCTGATCAATTTTCCAGGAATGTGATGATTTTCTCATAAAATTGTTAAATTATTTCTAACAGCCCTTATGCTAAATAATGAACACTTGGGTGCATATTTGGAGAAGATTTTAAAAGCACTCGCTATATACATGTAAAGGGTGTGGGTTCCTGATTAGAGTCCTTCAAACACTCACTAATCTTCCCTGGAGTGTGGATTTCTGATTAGGATACTCAAAATGAAAACTAACTGCCTCTAGGGTGTACATTTAAGGCTGACTTAGCATATATATACATATATATATATATATATTCTATATAATTAGCTCTATACTTATTTTTCCTTCTCCTTTTCATATTTCTTCACTGAAGTATAAATTCTATAAATTAACACTTATCGATTTTAAGTGAATTACTGACACAATTTGACAAATATAACTACTACCATGGTTATTCGATAAAACATATTTTCACCAAAAAATGTTCTCTCATGCTGTTGTGCAGACAATCTGTTGACTTTTAAACTTGTGTAAATTTGCAATCTTACATATTCCCAATGCATTAACTCTTTTGTTGTTATAACATTTCTGCTTTTAGCTTTATCAGTATTCTTTGTCTTTAATTTTATTTAGAATAATACTAATGTAGTCAATCCAGTTGTAAAAATAGATTGATTTTTTTAGTTTACCTTTATTTATGGTGTGTGTGCGTGTGAGTGTGCATGTGTGCATAGATTGACTTTTATGCTATTTAATTGTGTATATGTTTGTGTTGGTGTATGAGTGTAGCTGTGATCTACCTGTAGCTGCCTGAGGAGCACCTGATCAGCTCCAATTGGGGCTACTGGGAACTGAACCATGGTCCACTGCAAGACTACCAAGACATCCTTCCAGTCTTCCCCCTAGTCAAATTTCCTATGTTCTAATAACATCATAGCTTATTTTATATCATTCTACAATATACGTTTAGTTAGCTTATGTATTTGGACCTTCAGCATATCAACCCACCATGGCTTAAAACTGTATTACTATAAATAGATGATAGAAAACATAACAGTATGTTTCCATTTAAGTTCTTTCCTTCTTAGTGTTATTTATCTATCTACTATCTGCCTATCTATCTATCTATCTATCTATCTATCTATCTATCTACCTACCTATCTCTTCATCATCTATTAATCTATATAACTTTTTGGCAGTATCAAATTTCTCCTTTGGCATATACTGACAGTTTGACAAACTGCTATGAGTTTAGAGAGTTGTGTCATTCTACATATGTATTTGGATGTACTTAAGTTTGAATTTATTATTTGTTTTTCACTTATTTTTTTCTGTTTTTGCTTTCTTTCTTTCTTTCTTTCTTTCTTTCTTTCTTTCTTTCTTTCCTTTTTTTGTTTTGTTTTTTGAGACAGGGTTTCTCTGTGTAGCCCTGGCTGTCCTGGAACTCACTTTGTAGACCAGGCTGGCCTTGAACTCAGAAATCTGCCTGCCTCCGCCTCCCAAGTGCTGGATTAAAGGCGTGTGCCACCACCACCCGGCCTGTTTTTGTTTTCTTTCTTTTTTTTATTTTTTATTTTATTTTTTAATTAGGTATTTTCTTATTTTACATTTCAAGTGCTATCCCAAAAGTCTGCTATACCCCCTCCCCACTTCCCTACCCACCCACTCCCACTTCTTGGCCCTGGTGTTCCCCTGTACTGAGGCATATAAAGTTTGCAAGACCAAGGGCCCTCTCATCCCAATTATGGCCGACTAGGCCATCTTCTGCTACATATGCAGCTAGAGACATGAGATCTGGGGGTACTGGTTAGTTCATATTGTTGTTCCACCAATAGGGTTGCACACCCCTTTAGCTCCTTGGGTACTTTCTCTAGCTCCTACATTGGGGGCTCTGTGATCCATCCAATAGCTGACTGTGATCATCCACTTCTGTGTTTGCCAGGCCCGGGCATAGCCTCACAAGAGACAGCTATATCAGGGTCCTTTCAGCAGAATCTTGCTGGCGTATGCAATGGTGTCTCCGTTTGGAGGCTGATTAAGGGATGGATCCCCGGGTGCAGCAGTCTCTAGATGATCCATTCTTTAGTCTCAGCTCCAAACTTTGTCTCTGTAACTCCTTCCATGGGTGTTTTGTTCCCAATTCTAAGAAGGGGCAAAGTGACCACACTTTGGTCTTCTTTCTTCTTGAGTCCCATGTGTTTTGCAACTTGTATCTTGAATATTCTAAGTTTCTGGGCTAATATCCACTTATCAGTGAGTACATATTATGTGAGTTCTTTTGTGATTGGTTACCTCACTCAGGATGATACCCTCCAGGTCCATCCATTTGCCACAACATTTCCCCAGCACCCAGTATAACTAGGACCCCCACAGGAACCAGGAAAACACAAATTCCCACCCCAACAGAGGCTCAGGTTCCTTCTAGCTTGCACCTCTGCCCAGAGCAAACCCAGGGCTCTGGCTCCCCACCTATCCCTGCAACACCCAGGGAAAGTTTGGCTGCCAGGAGTTCTGACACAACAGGATCTCAGGAATTTGGTAACACCAGGATTTCAGGATCACAGAGGCAATTTGAATCACAGGAGCTCTGATACACACAGGATCTCAGGATCACAGGATCCCAAAATCACAGGATCACAGAGACAGCTGGACTCTGATGATTTCTGACACAACCAGGATCACAGGAGGGACAGACTCCAGTCAGAGACAGCAAAGGCAGGTAGCACGAGAGATAATCACATGGTGAGAGGCAAGTGCAAGAACATAAGCAACAGAAACCAAGGTTACTTGGCATCATCAGAACCCAGTTCTCCCACCACAGCAAGTCCTAGATACCCCCATCACATCAGAAAAGCAAGATTCAGATCTAAAATTACTTCTCATGATGATGATAGTGGACTTTAAGAAGAACGTACATAACTCCCTTAAAGAAATACAGGAGAACACAGATAAACAGGTAAAAGCCCTTAAAAAGGAAACAAAAAATATCCCTTAAAGAATTATAGTAAAACACAAACAAACATGTAAAGGAATTGAAGAAAACCATCCAGGATTTAAAAATGAAAAAAAAAATAAAGAAATCACAAAGGGAAACAACCTTGGAGATAGAAAACCTAGAAAAGGGATCAGGAGTTATAGATGCAAGCATCACCAACAGAATACATGAGCTAGAAGAGAGAATCTCAGGTGTAGAAGATATCATAGAAAAATTGACACAACAGTCAAAGAAAATACAAAATGCAAAAAGCTCCTAACCCAAAACATCCAGGAAATCCAGGACACAATGAGAAGACCAAACTTAAGGATAATAGGTATAGAAGAGAGTGAAGACTCCCAAATAAAAGGGCCAGTAAATATCTTCAACATAATTATAGAAGAAAACTTCCCTAACCTAAAGAAAGAGATGCCCATCAACATAGAAGAAGCCTACAGAACTCCAAATAGATTGGACCAAAAAAGAAATTCTTCCCATTACATAATAGTCAAAACACCAAATGCACAAAACAAAGAAAGAATATTAAAGGCAGTAAGGGAAGAAGGTCAAGTAACATATAAAGGCAGATGTATCAGAATTTCACCAGACTTCTTGTCAGAGACCATAAAAGCCTGGTAGATGTCATACAGACCCTAAGAGAACACAAATGCCAGTTCAGGCTACTATACCCAGCAAAACTCTCAATTACCATAGATGCAGAAACCAAGATATTCAATGATATCTTAATATCTCTTAACATTAATTGACTCAATTCCCCAATAAAAAGACATAGACTAACAGATTGGATATATAAACAGGACCCAGCATTTTGTTGCATACAGGAAACACACCTCAGTGATAAAGATTAACACTACCTCAGAGTAAAAGGCTGGAAGAAAATTTCCAAGCAAATGGTCTCAAGAAACAAGCTAGAATAACCATTCTAATATCCAATAAAATCTACTTTCAATGAAAAGTTATCAAAAAAGATAAGGACACTTCATACTCATGAAGGGAAAAATCTACCAAGACAAACTCTCAATTTTGAACATCTATACTCCAAAAATAAGAGCACCCACATTCATAAAAGAAACTTTACTAAAGCTCAATGCACACATTCACCTCAAAAATAATAGTGGGAGATTTCAACACCCCACTCTTATCAATGGACAGATCATGGAAACAGAAACTAAACAGAGACACAGTTAAACTAACAGAAGTCATGAACCAAATGGTTATAACAGATATTGATAGAACATTCCATCCAAAAACAAAAGAATATACTTTCTTCTCAGCACCTCATGTTACCTTCTCCAAAATTTACCATATATTCTGTCATACAACAGGCCACAACAGATACAAAAAGATTAAAATAATTCCATGCATCCTTTCAGATCACCACGGACTAAGGCTGGTCTTCAATAATAACAAAAATAAGGAAAAGCCCACACACACATGGAAGTTGAATAACACTCTACTCAATGGTAATTTGGTCAAGGAAGACATAAATAAAGAAATTAAAGACATTTTAGAATTTAATTAAAATGAAGGCACAGCATGCTAATACTTATGAGACACAATGAAAGCAGTGATAAGAGTAAAACTCATAGATCTAAGCGCCTCCAAAAGGAAACTGGAGAGAGCATACACTAGCACCTTGACAGCATACCTGAAAGCTCTAGAGCAAAAAGAAGCAAATACAATAAGAGGAGTAGATAGCAAGAAATAATCAAACTGAGGGCTGAAATCAACCAAGTAGAAACAAGAAGAACTGTACAAAGAATCACCAAAACCAGGAGCTGGTTCTTTGAGAAAATCAACCAGATAGATAAATCTTTAGCCAGACTAACCAGAGGGCACAGAGACAGTATTCAAATTAATAAAATCAGAAATAAAAAGGGAGACAAAAACAAGAGAAACTGAGGAAATTGAAAAAAGCCATCAGATCTTACTACAAAAGGCTATACTCAATAAAACTAGAAAATCTGTATGAAATGAACAATTTTCTAGACAGATACCAGGTACCAAAGCTAAATCAGGATCAGATAAACCATCTAAACAGTCCCATAATCCCTAAAGAAATAGCAACCGTCTCCCCCCCCAAAAAAAAAGAGCCCAGGACTAGGTGAGTTTAGTGCAGATTTCTATCAGATCATCAAGGAAGATCTAGTACCAATACTCTTCAAACTATTCTACAAAATAGAAACAGAAGGAACACAACTCAATTTGTTCTATGAAGCCACAATTACACTTATACCTAAACCACACAAAGACCCAACAAAGAAAGTAAACTTCAGACGAATTTCCCTTATCAATATCGATGCAAAAATACTCAATAAAATTCTTGGAAACTGAATCAATAGCACATCAAAACGATCATTCACCAAGATCAAGTACGCTTCATCACAAGGATGCAGGGATGACTCAATATTCAGAAATCCATCAACATAATTCATTATATAAACAAACTCAAAGGAAAAAACCACATGATCATCTCATTAGATACTGAGAAATCATTTGACAAAATTCAACAC
The DNA here is from genome assembly GCF_000001635.26 of Mus musculus. Taxonomy (NCBI): domain Eukaryota; kingdom Metazoa; phylum Chordata; class Mammalia; order Rodentia; family Muridae; genus Mus; species Mus musculus. The sequence continues at coordinate 58,202,266 of NC_000086.7, forward strand.
CTCTTCATGGTAAACATCTTGGAAAGATCAGGAATCCAAGGCCCATATGTAAACATAGTAAAAGCAATATACAGTAAACCAGTAGCCAATATCAAACTAAATGGAGAGAAACTTGAAGCAATCCCACTAAAATCAGGTACTCTCTTCCTACCTACTCAATATAGTACTCGAAGTCCTAGCCAGAGCAACTAGAAAACAAAAGGAAGTCAAAGTGATAACAATTGGAAAGGAATCAGTCAAAACCTTACTATTTGTAGATGATATAATAATATACTAAAGTGACTACAAAAATTCCACCAGAGAACTCCTACAGCTGATAAACAACTTCAGCAAAGTGGCTGGATATAAAATTTACTCAAACAAATCAGTAGCTGTTTTCTATGCAAAGGATAAACAGGCTGAGAAGGAAATTAGGGAAAAACATCCTTCACAATAGTCACCAACAGAATAGAATAGTTTGGTGTGACTCTAACCAAGCAAATGTGAAAATTTTGTATGACAAGAACTTCAAGTCTTTGAAGAAAGAAATCAAAGAAGATCTCAGAAGATGGAAAGATCTCCCACACTCATGGATTGGCAGGATTAATATAGCAAAAATGTCCATCTTGTTGAAAGCAATCTACAGATTCAATGCAATCCCCATCAAAATTCCAACTCAATTCTTCATAAAGTTAGAAAAAGCAATTTGCAAATTCATTTGGAATAACAGCAGCTACAAAAAACCAAACAAACAAAAAAACAAAACACCAAAACCCAGGATAGTAAAAACTATTCTCAACAATCTAAGAACTTCTGGGGAAATCACCATCCCTGACCTCAAAGCAATAGCAATAAAAACTGTATGGCATTGGTACAGAGACAGTCAGGTAGATGAAAGGAATTGAATTGAAGACCAAGAAATAAACCCACACACCTATGGTCACCTGATCTTTGACAAAGTAACTAAAACCATCCAGTGGAAAAAAGACAGCATTTTCAAGAAATGGTTCTGGTTCAACTGGCAGTTAGCATGTAGAAGAATGCAAATTGATCTATTCTTTTCTCCTTGTAACAAAGAACAAGTCCAAGTGGATCAAGGACCTCCATATAAAACCCGATACACTGAAACTAATAGAAAAGAAAGTGAGGAAGAGCCTCCAGCAAATGGACACAGGTAAAAACAAATTCCTGAATAGAACAGCAATGGCTTATGCTCTAAGATCAAGAATTGACAAATGGGACCTCATAAAATTCCAAGGCTTCTGTAAAACAAAGGACACTGTCAGTAGGACAAAACAACAACCAACAGATTGGGAAAAGATCTTTACCATCCCCACATCTGATAGAGGGCTAATATCCAATATATATAAAGAACTCAAGAAGTTGGACTCCAAAAACCAAATAACCCTATTAAAAATGGGGTACAGAGCTAAACAAAGAATTCTCAACTAAGGAATACCAAATGGCTAAGAAGCCCTAAAGAAATGTTCAACATCCTTAGTCATCAGGGAAATGCAAATCAAAACAACCCTGAGATTCCACCTTACACCAGTTAGAATGGCTAAGATCAAAAACTCAGGTGCCAGTAAATGCTGGCAAGGACGTGGAGAAAGAGGAACACTCCTCTATTGTTGGTCAGATTGCAAGTTGGTACAACCACTCTGGAAATCAGTCTGGCAGTTCCTCTGAAAATTGGACATAGTACTACCTGAGGGCCCAGCTATACCACTCCTGGGCATATACTCAAAAGATGCTCTAACATATAACAAGGACACATACTTCACTGTGTTCATAGCAGCCTTATTTATAATAGCCAGGACCTGGAAAGAACCCAGATGCCCTTCAACAGAAGAATGGATACAGAAAATGTAGTACATTTTCACAATAGAGTACTACTCAGCAATTAAACACAATGACTTTATCAAATTCTTAGGCAAATGGATGGAACTAGAAAATGTCATCCTGAGTGAGGTAACTCAGTCACAAGAGAACACACATGGTATACACTCACTGATAGGTGGATATTATCTTAGAATATCCAAAATACAATTCACAGACCACATTAAGCTCAAGAAGAAGGAAGAACAATGTGTGGATGCTTTTGTCTTTCTTAGAAGGGGGAACAAAATACTCATGAGAGAAAATACAGAGACAAAGTGTGGAGTAGACTGAAGGAAAAGCCATCTAGAGACTGCCCTACCTGGGGATCCATCCCATTTACAGTTATCAAAGCTAGACACTATTGAAGATGCCAATATGTGCTTGCTGACAGAAGTTTGATATAGCTGTTTCCTGAGAGGCTCTGCCAGAGTTCACAACCAATCATTAGACTGAGCATGGAGTCCCCAATTGTGGAGTTAAAGGTCTGAAGGAGCTGAAGGAGTTTGCAACCCCATAGGAAGAACAGTAATATCAACTAACCAGAACACCCAGAGCTCCCAGGGACTAAACCACCAACCAAAAAGTACACATGGAGGGACTCATGTCTCCAGCCACATATGTAGCAGAGGATGGCCTTGTTGGGCATCAGTGGGAGGAGAGGCCCTTGGTCCTGTGAAGCCTTGATGACCCAGTGTAGGGGAATGCCAGGTCAGGGAGTTGGGGGTGGGTGGGTAGGTGGGGGAAATACCCTCATAGAAGCAGGGGGGAGGGGAGATGGGAAAGGTTCTTTTTGGGGGGAAAATGGGAAACAGGATAACATTTGAAATGTAAATAAAGAAAATATCTGATAAAAAAAGAAAAATATATGTGTGTATATGTACATATATTATATACATTTATATATATACTTATAATACATTTATATGTATGTATACATATATGTATATGTGTATGCATTGTAAGTCTATCAATATGTTCAAATTTCTACTATAAAAATTTTATGTTCACTAAAGTAGTTTAGAGGAGGAAAGTAATAATTTGTATTCTCCTACATATTGACCGTTTCTAGCATTCTTTCATTCCTTTTTCTATATTGGAGTCTTATCAGTGTCACTGAGATCCAGGGGGAAAGCATTCATCAGCATTTCCTGTAGTGCCAGCTTGTTGGAATTGAACTCATTGGATTGTTACTTATTTGAACGTGTTCTAAGGTCAAACTTCATTATTGAGACTAGGTTTCCTAGACATTGGACTCTTTCTGGCTTGAGTGCTCTTCTCCTCCATCTTACATCTGTACTTTAAATATGTCCAATGTCCTGTATAATTTCTTGTGAAAGATTTTAATCTTATATCTGAAACTCTGGCTTTTTAATTTTCTACTTGGTTTAAAGACTCTTTTTTTTTTTTTTTTTTTTTTTTTTTTTTTTTTGCTTTTGACCACCTGATCATGATGTGTTTAGAAAGGTTTACTGATCTTCCCTTCTTCCCTTCTTCCTCTTCCTCACACTGTGTAGCCCTGGCTAGCTGGAATTCACTATGTTCATAAGACTACTTTCTGTCTCTCCGTACTGGAAGTAGAGATGTGCACCACTGCACCAAGCTCCTTCTCTTTTTAAAAAAGAAATGTTTGGTTTTGGGCTTTGAACACAGCTTCTCACATATGCTAGGCATGTGTTGTGTACCACCAAGCAGTGGCCTAGCCCAACACAATATTTTTGTTATGTTTCTCTCTCTCTCTCTCTCTCTCTCTCTCTCTCTCTCTCTCTCTCTCTCTTCATTTGTTAAATTTCTTGGTTATATAAGTACGGCTTTGTTTTAAATTTGCTATCTTGGCTTTTGTCCCTTTTATATAGATGTAGTGTGTATTGTGCTTGAGCTCAGGCTCCTCACAGGTTCATAGTCAACATGTCAGCTGAATGTGTGACTGAGGTCAAAGTGTCTGTTTCCAAGATTACACACATAGTGGCCGTTGGCAGGAAGCCATCCTTCTCTGTCCTCCTTCAGCTTCCTGCAGAGAAGAAGAGACGGATTCACAGAGAGTGCTCCTGGGAAGCGCCTATCCTCAAACCCACACTTTTATTTCCATTCCACTCTTTCCAATACATAGGAATCTACATGAAGACACAACAGCCATAAGAGTCTGCAAATTTAAAGAAAATTTCTTATGTTGAATTATTTTGACATAAGGTAGAAACAATATAAGGGGTTGTCTGAACTCTGCCACTACAACAGGAAGAGACCCCCTTCTTTCCATTTAATTTAATTTGAACCAGAGTATAGATCCAGGTGGAAAATGTATTTCAAATTGGTAAGCAGCCACAGCATTGAGAAATTATATTAAATTCCAAATTTGTAATTAAAACCCAAGAATTCAAGTCCTGGCTTGGTAGTACATGCCTTGCAATATCATACTTGGAAACCAAGGCAGGAGTTCCAGGTTAGCAACTGCAAACTAGCTATCTTTAAAATATCCATGCTAGGGGCCAGAGAGATGTCTCAGAGGTTAAGTGCACTGACTGCTCTTCCAGAGGTCCTGAGTTCAATTCCCAGCAACCACATGGTGGCTCATAACCATCTGTCATGGGATCTGATGCCTTCTTCTGGTGTGTCTGAAGATAGCGACAGTGTATTTACATATATAAAAAAATAAATCTTTAAAAAAAATCCATGCTATTTTCAGATGCTGATGCTTGCAGCCAACCATTGGACTGAGCACAGGGTCCCCAATGGATGAGTTAGGGAAAGGACTGAAGGAGCTGAAGGGGTTTGCAACTCCATAGGAGGAACAACAGTATCAACCAATCAGACACCCCCCAGAGCTCTCAGGGACTGAACTGTTATTAGACGCGTTCTCACGACCGGCCAGGAAAGACGCAACAGACCAGAATCTTCTGCGGCAAAACTTTATTGCTTACATCTTCAGGAGCCAGAGTGCAAGAAGCAAGAGAGAGAGAAAACGAAACCCCGTCCCTTTTTTAGGAGAGTTATATTTCGCCTAGGACGTGTCACTCCCTGATTGGCTGCAGCCCATCGGCCGAGTTGACGTCACGGGGAAGGCAGAGCACATGGAGTAGAGAACCACCCTCGGCACATGCGCAGATTATTTGTTTACCACTTAGAACACAGCTGTCAGCGCCATCTTGTAACGGCGAATGTGGGCGCGGCTCCCAACATCTCCCCCTTTCCTTTTAATAAGAGCAAATAGGCCACCCATATTAATGAGAGTGGAGATAGAGGTCAAATCCCCAGTGTGTAGGTAAAGGAGCCATGTACAGGATTAGCTCTTAGGCTCACAGGCTTTTACCCAGAGCAACCCTGACCTGCTCCCGTGTCGTTTTGCCTGGGGGAAGGGAACTAGGACACTGAACCTTCATGAAAGATGACATGTCTCCCTAGAATAGGCTCATATATGCTGCAGAGCCTTTCCATTGCAGTGCTTAGCCGTGCAACTCTCTCGGGCTGCTGAAGCACACTCACTCTATCCCGTGCAATGAGACTAGCCTCATGGGATATAAGAGCTGAGTGGCCAGCGACCTATTGCCTAAGCATAGATATATCAGGGGAAGCTCCATGTTCTAGTCCTGCAAGCGCCTGGGCAATAACCACCTTGTCTCTCCTAGTTTGGGCCTTAAGCTTACAGACCAATCAAAGAAGCAACACTAATCCACAGCAAAGTGTATCTCCAAATAATATTAATCCCACCCATTTTTTAAAGAAAGAAAATGCTGAGGAGATCCAATTGGGTAATCCTTTGGTCAGCGACAGGTCCAAGCGCGTGGAGTTGACCTGAAGTCTCAATTCCCGAAGGATCTGTTCAAATTCAGCCATCCAATTCTGTAACATATACTGAAAAAGACTTTTTGACAAATCAGCTGCCCTAGTAAATTTAACATACTGAATGGAAATAACACACAATCCCGGAAACTTTTGTTCACATCCCTGCTGAGTTATTTGTCATAATACATCTAGTTGTATCTGGACAAGATCTATGAGTTGATTAACCAGCATGAGACCTCTCTGTATCTTGACATTAGCTGAGGCCTGTTTATCTATGACTGTAGTCACTGAGGCTGACAAAGTGTTAATGGTGTCAGTCGTCTGGACCTGTCCAGACAGAGCCAAGGCTGTCTGAATCAAGGCCAAACCCAGTTCCCAGTTAGTGGTAAAAAAGCAGGAGAATACTTGAGCATTATACATCACCGTCATTGGGAGTGGAAATGTCGACATTATCCCCCAACGCTGCTCTCTTTTTATTATTGACGCCCTGGACATCACCAAGACGAGGGACATTAGTATTCCCTTGGTCAGTCTGGATTTTTCGGGTGACCAAAGGAAGAAACATGTGTAACATCCATTTGCCAGACCTGTAGAGGTCGAATACCGCGTGGGTTAATTCCCACATGAGGAACTGGCAAGAACTCACAGCAGCTTTGACATTGAGTAACAATGTCACGGGCTTCTTTTCTTGTCAAGGAGAAACGACTGCGTAATGTTTCAGCCGTCACATGAAAATTGTTATGAAAATTTCTTGCAGCCTCTACCAGGGATGATAGGGCAGCAGCCACCACTTTAGTGGCCTTATCTGCCAAATCATTTCCCAGAGCCATGGGGCCAGGTAGGCCTGAATGGGCTCTAACATGAGTAATATAAACAGGAGATCTTCTAGATAACAAAACTAATTGTATCTGCTGAAAAATATTGGCAACTCTACTGGAAGGCTTAATCACTCCAGCCACTTCTTTTTTTTTTTTTTTTTTTTTTTTCTTTTTTTTTTTTTTTTATTAGGTATTTAGCTCATTTACATTTCCAATGCTATACCAAAAGTCCCCCTTACCCACCCACCCCCACTCCCCTACCCACCCACTCCCCCCCTTTGGCCCTGGCGTTCCCCTGTACCGGGGCACACAAAGTCTGCGTGTCCAATGGGCCTCTCTTTCCAGTGATGGCCGACTAGGCCATCTTTTGATACATATGCAGCTAGAGTCAAGAGCTCAGGGGTACTGGTTAGTTCATAATGTTGTTCCACCTATAGGGTTGAAGATCCCTTTAGCTCCTTGGGTACTTTCTCTAGCTCCTCCATTGGGAGCCCTGTGATCCATCCATTAGCTGACTGTGAGCATCCACTTCTGTGTTTGCTAGGCCCCGGCATAGTCTCACAAGAGACAGCTACATCTGGGTCCTTTCAGTAAAATCTTGCTAGTGTATGCAATGGTGTCAGCATTTGGAAGCTGATTATGGGGTGGATCCCTGGATATGGCAGTCTCTACATGGTCCATCCTTTCATCTCAGCTCCATACTTTGTTTCTGTAACTCCTTCCATGGGTGTTTTGTTCCCACTTCTAAGGAGGGGCATAGTGTCCACCCTTCAGTCTTCATTTTTCTTGAGTTTCATGTGTTTAGGAAATTGTATCTTATATCGTGGGTATCCTAGGTTTTGGGCTAGTATCCACTTATCAGTGAGTACATATTGTGTGAGTTCCTTTGTGATTGTGTTACCTCACTCAGGATGATGCTCTCCAGGTCCATCCATTTGGCTAGGAATTTCATAAATTCATTCTTTTTAATAGCTGAGTAGTACTCCATTGTGTAGATGTACCACATTTTCTGTATCCATTCCTCTGTTGAGGGGCATCTGGGTTCTTTCCAGTTTCTGGCTATTATAAATAAGGCTGCTATGAACATAGTGGAGCATGTGTCCTTCTTACCAGTTGGGGCTTCTTCTGGATATATGCCCAGGAGAGGTATTGCTGGATCCTCCGGTAGTACTATGTCCAATTTTCTGAGGAACCGCCAGACTGATTTCCAGAGTGGTTGTACAAGCCTGCAATCCCACCAACAATGGAGGAGTGTTCCTCTTTCTCCACATCCTCGCCAGCATCTGCTGTCACCTGAATTTTTGATCTTAGCCATTCTCACTGGTGTGAGGTGGAATCTCAGGGTTGTTTTGATTTGCATTTCCCTGATGATTAAGGATGTTGAACATTTTTTCAGGTGCTTCTCTGCCATTCGGTATTCCTCAGGTGAGAATTCTTTGTTCAGTTCTGAGCCCCATTTTTTAAGGGGGTTATTTGATTTTCTGAGGTCCACCTTCTTGAGTTCTTTATATATGTTGGATATTAGTCCCCTATCTGATTTAGGATAGGTAAAGATCCTTTCCCAGTCTGTTGGTGGTCTTTTTGTCTTATAGACAGTGTCTTTTGCCTTGCAGAAACTTTGGAGTTTCATTAGGTCCCATTTGTCAATTCTCGATCTTACAGCACAAGCCATTGCTGTTCTGTTCAGGAATTTTTCCCCTGTGCCCATATCTTCAAGGCTTTTCCCCACTTTCTCCTCTATAAGTTTCAGTGTCTCTGGTTTTATGTGAAGTTCCTTGATCCACTTAGATTTGACCTTAGTACAAGGAGATAAGTATGGATCGATTCGCATTCTTCTACATGATAACAACCAGTTGTGCCAGCACCAATTGTTGAAAATGCTGTCTTTCTTCCACTGGATGGTTTTGGCTCCCTTGTCGAAGATCAAGTGACCATAGGTGTGTGGGTTCATTTCTGGGTCTTCAATTCTATTCCATTGGTCCACTTGTCTGTCTCTATACCAGTACCATGCAGTTTTTATCACAATTGCTCTGTAGTAAAGCTTTAGGTCAGGCATGGTGATTCCACCAGAGGTTCTTTTATCCTTGAGAAGAGTTTTTGCTATCCTCGGTTTTTTGTTATTCCAGATGAATTTGCAAATTGCTCCTTCTAATTCGTTGAAGAATTGAGTTGGAATTTTAATGGGGATTGCATTGAATCTGTAGATTGCTTTTGGCAAGATAGCCATTTTTACAATGTTGGTCCTGCCAATCCATGAGCATGGGAGATCTTTCCATCTTCTGAGATCTTCTTTAATTTCTTTCTTCAGGGATTTGAAGTTTTTATCATACAGATCTTTCACTTCCTTCGTTAGAGTCACGCCGAGATATTTTATATTATTTGTGGCTATTGAGAAGGGTGTTGTTTCCCTAATTTCTTTCTCAGCCTGTTTATTCTTTGTGTAGAGAAAGGCCATTGACTTGTTTGAGTTAATTTTATATCCAGCTACTTCACCGAAGCTGTTTATCAGGTTTAGGAGTTCTCTGTTGGAATTTTTAGGGTCACTTATATATACTATCATATCATCTGCAAAAAGTGATATTTTGACTTCCTCTTTTCCAATTTGTATCCCCTTGATCTCCTTTTGTTGTCGAATTGCTCTGGCTAATACTTCAAGTACTATGTTGAAAAGGTAGGGAGAAAGTGGGCAGCCTTGTCTAGTCCCTGATTTTAGTGGGATTGCTTCCAGCTTCTCTCCATTTACTTTGATGTTGGCTACTGGTTTGCTGTAGATTGCTTTTATCATGTTTAGGTATTGGCCTTGAATTCCTGATCTTTCCAGAACTTTTATCATGAATGGGTGTTGGATCTTGTCAAATGCTTTTTCTGCATCTAACGAGATGATCATGTGGTTTTTGTCTTTGAGTTTGTTTATATAATGGATTACATTGATGGATTTTCGTATATTAAACCATCCCTGCATCCCTGGAATAAAACCTACTTGGTCAGGATGGATGATTGCTTTAATGTGTTCTTGGATTCGGTTAGCGAGAATTTTATTAAGAATTTTTGCATCGATGTTCATAAGAGAAATTGGTCTGAAGTTCTCTATCTTTGTTGGATCTTTCTGTGGTTTAGGTATCAGAGTAATAGTGGCTTCATAAAATGAGTTGGGTAGAATACCTTCTACTTCTATCTTGTGAAAAAGTTTGTGCAGAACTGGAGTTAGATCTTCTTTGAAGGTCTGATAGAACTCTGCACTAAACCCGTCTGGTCCTGGGCTTTTTTTGGCTGGGAGACTATTAATAACTGCTTCTATTTCTTTAGGGGATATGGGACTGTTTAGAAGGTCAACTTGATCCTGATTCAACTTTGGTACCTGGTATCTGTCCAGAAATTTGTCCATTTCGTCCAGGTTTTCCAGTTTTGTTGAGTATAGCCTTTTGTAGAAAGATCTGATGGTGTTTTGGATTTCTTCAGGATCTGTTGTTATGTCTCCCTTTTCATTTCTGATTTTGTTAATTAGGATTTTGTCCCTGTGCCCTTTAGTGAGTCTAGCTAAGGGTTTATCTATCTTGTTGATTTTCTCAAAGAACCAACTCCTCGTTTGGTTAATTCTTTGAATAGTTCTTCTTGTTTCCACTTGGTTGATTTCACCCCTGAGTTTGATTATTTCCTGCCGTCTACTCCTCTTGGGTGAATTTGCTTCCTTTTCTTCTAGAGCTTTTAGATGTGTTGTCAAGCTGCTAGTATGTGCTCTCTCCCGTTTTTTCTTGAAGGCACTCATAGCTATGAGTTTCCCTCTTAGAAATGCTTTCATTGTGTCCCAAAGGTTTGGGTACGTTGTGGCTTCATTTTCATTAAACTCTAAAAAGTCTTTAATTTCTTTCTTTATTCCTTCCTTGACCAAGGTATCATTGAGAAGAGTGTTGTTCAGTTTCCATGTGAATGTTGGCTTTCTGTTATTTATTTTGTTATTGAAGATCAGCCTTAGTGCATGGTGATCTGATAGGATACATGGGACAATTTCAATATTTTTGAATCTGTTGAGGCCTGATTTGTGACCTATTATGTGGTCAATTTTGGAGAAGGTACCATGAGGTGCTGAGAAGAAGGTATATCCTTTTGTTTTAGGATAAAATGTTCTGTAGATATCTGTCAGATCCATTTGTTTCATCACTTCTGTTAGTTTCAGTGTGTCCCTGTTTAGTTTCTGTTTCCATGATCTGTCCATTGGTGAAAGTGGTGTGTTGAAGTCTCCCACTATTATTGTGTGAGGCGCAATGTGTGCTTTGAGCTTTACTAAAGTTTCTTTAGTGAATGTGGCTGCTCTTGTATTTGGAGCATAGATATTCAGAATTGAGAGTTCCTCTTGGAGGATTTTACCTTTGATGAGAATGAAGTGTCCCTCCTTGTCTTTTTTGATGACTTTGGGTTGGAAGTCAATCTTATCAGATATTAGGATGGCTACTCCTGCTTGTTTCTTCATACCATTTGCTTGGAAAATTTTTTTCCAGCCTTTCATTCTGAGGTAGTGTCTATCTTTTTCTCTGAGATGAGTTTCCTGTAAGCAGCAAAATGTTGGGTCTTGTTTGTGTAGCCAGTTTGTTAGTCTATGTCTTTTTATTGGCGAGTTGAGACCATTGATGTTAAGAGATATTAAGGAAAAGTAATTGTTGCTTCCTGTTATTTTAGTTGTTAAAGGTGGCATTCTGTTCTTGTGGCTGTCTTCTTTTAGGTTTGTTGAGGGATTACCTTCTTGTTTTTTCTAGGGCGTTGTTCCCGTTCTTGTATTGGTTTTTTTCTGTTATTATCCTTTGAAGGGCTGGATTCGTGGAGAGATAATGGGTGAATTTGGTTTTGTCGTGGAATACTTTGGTTTCTCCCTCTATGATAATTGAGAGTTTGGCTGGGTATAGTAGCCTGGGCTGCAGTTTGTGTTCTCTTAGTGTCTGTATAACATCTGTCCAGGCTCTTCTGGCTTTCATAGTCTCTGGTGAAAAATCTGGTGTAATTCTGATAGGCTTGCCTTTATATGTTACTTGACCTTTTTCCCTTACTGCTTTTAGTATTCTATCTTTATTTAGTGCATTTGATGTTCTGATTATTATGTGTCGGGAGGAATTTCTTTTCTGGTCCAGTCTATTTGGAGTTCTGTAGGCTTCTTGTATGTTCATATGCATCTCATTCTTTAGATTTGGGAAGTTTTCTTCAATAATTTTGTTGAAGATGTTTGCTGGACCTTTGAGTTGAAAATCTTCATTCTCATCCACTCCTATTATCCGTACGTTTGGTCTTCTTATTGTGTCCTGGATTTCCTGGATATTTTGAGTTAGGATCTTTTTGCATTTTCCATTTTCTTTGATTGTTGTGCCGATGTTCTCTATGGAATCTTCTGCACCTGAGATTCTCTCTTCCATCTCTTGTATTCTGTTGCTGATGCTCAAATCTATGGTTCCAGATTTCTTTCCTAGGGTTTCTATCTCTAGTGTTGCCTCGCTTTGAGTTTTCTTTATTGTGTCTACTTCCCTTTTTAGGTCTAGTATGGTTTTGTTCATTTCCATCACCTGTTTGTATGTTTTTTCCTCTTTTTCTGTAAGGACTTCTACCTGTTTGATTGTGTTTTCCTGTTTTTCTTTAAGGACTTGTAACTCTTTAGCAGTGTTCTCCTGTATTTCTTTAAGTGATTTATTAAAGTCCTTCTTGATGTCCTCTACCATCATCATGAGATATGCTTTTAAATCTAGGTCTAGGTTCTCAGGTGTGTTGGGGTTCCCTGGACTGGGCGAAGTGGGTGTGCTGGGTTCTGGTGATGGTGAGTGGTCTTGGTTCCTGTTAGTAAGATTCCTCCGTTTACCTTTCGCCATCTGGTAATCTCTGGAGTTAGTAGTTATAGTTGACTCTGTTTAGAGATTGTTCTTCTGGTGATTCTGTTACTGTCTATCAGCAGACCTGGGAGACAGATTCTCTCCTCTGAGTTTCAGTGCTCAGAGCACTCTCTGCTGGCAAGCTCTCTTACAGGGAAGGTGCGCAGATATCTTGTATTTGGAACTCCTCCTGGCCGAAGAAGAAGGCCCAAAACAGGACCTTTCTCAGACAGTGTGTTGCTTTGGCAGTTCCCAGGTGGTACAGACTCTCACCTAAGCAGACTAAATTCCTAAGTTCCTTGGAGTCCCGGGACCAAGATGGCGACCGCTGCTGCTGTGGCTTAGGCCGCCTCCCCAGCCGGGTGGGCACCTGTCCTCCGGTCCGGAAGGTGGGGCTGTCCCCGGCCCACACAGGGTGCTGCCTCAGCGCCTCTGTGCTTCTGCCTGTTCCAGAAGCTGTCAGGTTCTCTGGCGCACCCTCTCACCTGTTCAGACTAATTTCCTAAGTTCGGCGGGTCCCGGACCAAGATGGCGACCGCTGCTGCTGTGGCTTAGGTCGCCTCCCCAGCCGGGCGGGCACCTGTCCTCCGGTCCGGAAGGTGGCCGGCTGTCCCCGGCCCACACAGGGTGCTGCCTCAGCCCCTCTGTGCTTCTGCCTGTTCCAGAGGCTGTCAGGTTCTCTGGCGCACCCTCTCACCTGTTCAGACTAATTTCCTAAGTTCGGCGGGTCCCGGACCAAGATGGCGACCGCTGCTGCTGTGGCTTAGGCCGCCTCCCCAGCCGGGCGGGCACCTGTCCTCCGGTCCAGACGGTGGCTGGCTGTCCCCGGCCCACAAAGGGTGCTGCCTCAGCGCCTCTGTGCTTCCGCCTGTTCCAGAAGCTGTCAGGTTCTCTGGCGCACCCTCTCACCTGTTCAGACTAATTTCCTAAGTTCGGCGGGTCTCGGACCAAGATGGCGACCGCTTCCAGCCACTTCTAAAAGATTTACTGCATTAACCACATAACAGGAATCTGACACAATATTAAGGGGTTCTAAAAAGGTTTTTAAAACTTCTAAAACCACTAAACATTCTACCACTTGAGGTGAATTTTCATTATATTGTTTGGATACCACTTTACCATTAGCCACATAGGCACCTATGCCAGTTTTTGATCCATCAGTATATACCACAATCCCATTTTTAAGTGGGTTTCTTACTGTTATTTGTGGAAACACAACAGATTGATTTTGGGCAAACTGTAAGATTGGATGTTTTGGATAATGGTTATCTATTTTTCCTGAAAAGGAGGTAACTAAAACTGCCCAATCATTAGATGTGGCTGCCAAGGTTTGAACCTGTGCAGCGGTATAAGGTACAATTAAAAGATATGGACTTCGCCCAAAGTGGGTGATTGCTGCTTTTAGACCTTTAAGGGCAAGCTGTGCAATTGCATCAGGATACCAATCTATTATTTTAGCTGGGGATACGTTTGGATGGATCCACAACAATGGCCCATTCTGCCACAAAACTGCAGTTGGCAATTGTGCTGTCTTAAAGACACACAAACTGAAAGGTTGCGAATCCTCAATACGTTGTAATTGTGCATTCTGTAAGGCCTTTTCCACTTTTTGTAAGGCCTGGTTAGCAGCTAGAGTAAGAGTCCTAGGGGAGGAGATATGAGGATCTCCTTCTAAAATACTAAACAAAGGCCTTAACTCAGCGGAAGGAATCTTTAAAAAAGGTCTAAGCCAATTAATATCTCCCAACAGCTTTTGAAAATCATTTAAGGTATGGAGGTGATCTCTTCTTATCTCTACCTTTTGGGGCACAATCTTATCTGGGGACACCACAGAGCCCAAGAATTGTCCTGTATCAGAAATTTGGACCTTTTCTGTGGCTATCTGTAAACCCCACTGACTTAAAGTTTTAAGTAGAAAAGGATATGCCTTTTGTAGCATGGTAAGGTCTTTATGGCACAGGAGGATGTCATCCATGTAAAGGAGCAAAATTAAAGAGGGGAATTGTTCCCTCACTGGCAAAAGAGCTTCTTGTACATAAAGTTGACACATAGTAGGACTATTGGACATTCCCTGTGGTAAGACCTTCCATTGATACCTCTTATCAGGTTCCATGTGATTAATAGAGGGGATGGTAAAGGCAAATCTGGGCCTATCCCTTGGACACAAAGGTATAGAAAAGAAACAATCTTTAATATCTATAATAATTAAATTCCAGCCACGTGGTAAGGCGGAAAGTACAGGGAGACCCCTCTGTACTGGGCCAAATAAGTTCATTTGCTCATTAATGGCTCTGAGGTCATGGAGCAGTCTCCACTTTCCTGACTTTTTCTTAATTACAAAAATTGGAGTATTCCAAGGTGAGGTAGAGGGTTCAATATGGCCTAATTTTAATTGTTCCTCTACCAGTTGAATCACAGCTTCTAGTTTTTCAGAGGATAGGTGCCATTGAGGAACCCACACTGGGTCCCCTGTTTTCCATGGTATGGGTCGTGCTGCCCCAATGGCCGCTAAGGAAAACCCAGACCCTGTCTGTCTTGGTTTCCATTAGGTGAGATGGGCTCTATCCTTCCCTGTTCTTGATGTCCTAACCCTTTTCCTTCTTTATAACCCATCTTTGCCATGATATTTTTTGCTTTAGTTGAATACCCTCCCGATGGGGCGTTTTCATTGGACAAAATAAGGCCCAAATGCTGCATAATATCCCTTCCCCAGAGGTTAACCGGGAGTGGGAGCACATAAGGTATGAATTTCCCTTGCTGTCCTTCAGAGGATTCCCACGTCAAGGCAATGGAGCTTATAGTGGGACATGATTGATAACCTAGGCCCTGTAATGAATGAGATGACTCTGTGGTGGGCCATGCTTTGGGCCACCAATGTGTAGAAATTATACTTTTATCTGCTCCGGTATCAAGGATGCCTTCAAACTCTTTTCCGTTGATCTTAAGGCGGAGCTTAGGTCTATCATTTAAAGATACAACCAAATAGGCAGAATCATTTCCTGAGGAGCCCATTTTCTTTATCTCAGGTCCTGCAAATTTCTCCCTGGTATTATCAGGGAGGAGCAGCAGCTGAGCTATCCTATCTCCTTTACTAATAGAAAAAACGCCTTTAGGGCTTGAGCACAGGACCTGTATTTCAGGGGAATGTTGACAATCCATAACTCCAGGGTGGACTACTAAGCCCTGCAAGGTGAGTGAACCCCGGCCGAGAATAAGGCCCATGGTTCCCGGGGGCAAGGATGGTATAGGCTCCACCGGCACCGGCTGAATACTCATTTGAGGCATTAATAGGAAGTCGGAGGCGGCACGCAGGTCCACCCTTGTGGGTCTTCCTGGGTCGCCTCTCTGACTGCTTCCTGGGTCCTGACAAACCGGTTCCCATATCTTTGAGGGCCCTGGGACCGAGGGCCCGATGACCCGTTTTTTGGCACATAAGCTGATTGACTATCAGGTGGGGGAAGGACTCTGCCCTTTATATCCCTCACAGAGCGACACTGGTCAGCTCTATGATAACCCTTGCCACACTTAGAGCAAAGAGTGAGAGTCCCTCCCTGTTTATCTGGAGCTCTGCAATCTTTCTTAAAATGCCCAGGCTTTCCGCAATTAAAACATGTCCTCTGATCATTTCTGCTCATGGAGCGGTTCTGAGATTGGAGGATGGCGGCCGCTAAGCCTGCATTGGTGAGAGGTCCCCCAAGCTCTCGACAGACCCTGAGCCAGTCTTGTAAGCCTTTGTTCTTTCTTGGGGCTATGGCCGCTCGGCACTCCTTTGTGGCTTGCTCATAGATTAGCTGTTCTATCAGAGGCGCAGCTTGCTCTGACTCTCCAAAAATACGCTCTGCTGCCTCTGTCATTCTGGCCACAAAATCTGAGAAGGATTCCTGAGGTCCCTGGATTATCTTTGTTAACTGCCCAGTGGTTTCACCTGCTCGAGAGAGCGCCTTCCAGGCCCTAATAGCCGTGGAAGAAACTTGGGCATAAGCTCCCCAATGGTAGTTTGTTTGATCAGCAGAATAAGCTCCCTGACCCGTTAACAAGTCAAAAGTCCAATCTCTCTGCTCTGGAGTCAAAGCAGCTGCGTTTGCTCGGGCCTGCGCTTGTGCAGCTTCGTGCCAAAGCGCTCTCCATTCCATATATTTGCCCATACTAGGGAGAGCGGCTTTTACAACCGTTTGCCAGTCGGCAGGAGTTAGTGCCATGCCGGCAAGCCTGTCTAACTGCACCAAGGTAAAATTAGCATTGGTTCCGTATTTACGGACCGACTCGGCAATTTCTTTAATTTGTAAGTATTCTACCGGAGCGTGGACACGCCCACCCTCGGCTCCTTCAAAGACCGGAAATGCCTGTTGTATTTTCCTTTGTTCCTCTCTGGGAATGAATGAGTCTGCGCACTGCCTCTCTGCGCACTGCCTCTCTGCGCAGGGCTGACGCACTACGCAGGGCGGGGACTCCGCATAGGGCGGACCTTGAAGCCGACTGCCCTGAGGCCAATCAGCAAACTGGCCTTCGCCAGCCGCTTTTGGCTTCCTTAACTGATTAGCTAGCACTTTACCTGGCTGGTACCCTTTTTTCTCATAATGAGCTGCTTCTTCCTCCCAGTCTGTTTCCTCAGAGGAGAATTCTTCATCTGCTTCAGAGCTACTAAGAGCTGGCTTCCTGAGCTCATCTAGTGACGAGTATCTCCTAGAGACCTCCGCTAATCGATCTTTTTTCTTTTCTTTTTTCTTTTCCTTCCTTCTAATCTCTCCCCAGGTATTCTTACCTGACCTAAACTTTTCCTCGGGTTCAAGACCCTTGGAAAGGCCTGTATACTTATTTTGTGTACCATATTTTCTCTTTGCTCCTACTCTCTCTCCCCGCTTTACTTCTGATAGATTGTCCTGAATTTCATCTAGAATCCTCCCTGCCTTAACCACTTGATAACATGTGAAAAGGAACAAAAGGGCTTCTAACACTAGAAAAAATTCAAGGCCAAACATATTCCACTTTACTTCTGATAGACTGTCTTGAATTTCCTTAGAAAGTTCAAGATCAGACTTACCTCGTAAAGCTGTACTCACTGGTACTCTCGTTCCCCAGCTGAAAAGTTCTGAATTCATACAGTTGAATCCTTCTTAACAGTCTGCTTTACGGGAACCTTTATTACCGCGACCCGCAGTTCTGGTTCTGGAATGAGGGATCTTCCTTGCGCCAGTCCCGAGTTTTTTCTCGTCCCGGAATTCGGCACCAATTGTTATTAGACGCGTTCTCACGACCGGCCAGGAAAGACGCAACAGACCAGAATCTTCTGCGGCAAAACTTTATTGCTTACATCTTCAGGAGCCAGAGTGCAAGAAGCAAGAGAGAGAGAAAACGAAACCCCGTCCCTTTTTTAGGAGAGTTATATTTCGCCTAGGACGTGTCACTCCCTGATTGGCTGCAGCCCATCGGCCGAGTTGACGTCACGGGGAAGGCAGCGCACATGGAGTAGAGAACCACCCTCGGCACATGCGCAGATTATTTGTTTACCACTTAGAACACAGCTGTCAGCGCCATCTTGTAACGGCGAATGTGGGCGCGGCTCCCAACACTGAACCAGCAACTAAAGAGTACACATGGAGGGATCCATGGCTCCAGTTGCATATGTAGCAGAAGATGGCCTTATCTGGCATCACTGGGAGGGGAGGCCCTTGGTTCTGTGGAGACTTGATGCCCCAGCATAGGGGAATGCTAGGGTGGTATGGAAGGATTCTGTGTGTGTGTGTGTGTGTGTGATCATCTTCATAGAAGCAGGAGAGAAGGGGTAGGATAGGGGGTTTGCAGAGGGGAAACCAGGAAGGGGGCTAACATTTGAAATGTAAATAAATAAAATAACCAATAAAAAAGAAATTAAAGAAAAAAGAAAATGCCCAACAGACTTGCCTATATGCCAAGTATTGGAAATATTTTCTCAGTTAGTATCTCTTTTCCTTGATATTTCTAGATTTGTGTCACATTGACCAAAAACAACAATAAAAGTGTGTCCCTGTCCAGAAAAAAATATCCAAATAAAGAAATAAATGAATGCCACGAGTTTAAACCTAACATGGTGGTTTGGGACTATAATTCCAGCCTTTCAGAAGTTTACAAGTTCAAGTCCAGCCTAGGCGAAGTAGCAATAATCTGCCCAATCCTCACACAAAGAAAAGGAATGCTAGAACTTAGGATCAGAAACAAACTATACTGGTTAGTTTTGTGTCAACTTGACACAGATGGAGTTGTCACAGAGAAAGCAGCTTCAGTTGAGGAAATGCCTCCATGAGATCCAACTGTAAGGTATTTTCTCAATTAGTGGTCAAGGGGGAAAGGCCCCTTGTGGGTGGGACCATCTCTGGGATGGTAGTCTCGGGTTCTATAAGAAAGTAGGCTGAGCAAGCCAGGGGAAGCAAGCCAGTAATGAACATCCTTTCATGGCTTCTGCATCAGCTCCTGCCTTCTGACCTGCTTGAGTTCCAGTCCTGACTTCCTTTGGTGATGAACAGCAGTATGGAAGTGTAAGCCAAATAAACTCTTTCCTCCCCAACTTGCTTCTTAGTCATGATGTTTGTGCAGGAATAGAAACCCTGACTAAGACACACACTCAAGTCAAGTTTATCATAATCAAGTTGATTGGTTAAGCATATTAGTGATAAGAACCAACTGAAGAGAGAATTCTCCGTCTGACTCTGAATCTAACACTAGCATTGCAGTTGTAGATGCACTTAGGACAGGGCAGATGCCCTTCAGCATTAGATCTAACCTGGTCACACTTTTCTTTTTTCCTGGTCCTATTCTTCAAGTTAATCTTTCTGGCTATTTTTAACGTTCTTGGCAACAGTATTTTGAATATCAAAAGCAGTTATTTGCATCCTTCTTTCTTTTGCAAGCACTAAGCCAGAGACAGGAGTTCCTTTGGAAAAATCACTCACATTCATCAAAACATTGGCCGATAATTGTATACCTTTTTTTAAAAAGAGATTTATTTTATGTAGATGAGTACACTGTCACTGTCTTTAGACACACCTAAAGAGGGCATTGGATGACATCACAGATGGTTGGGAGCCACCATGTGGTTGCTGGGAATTGAACTCAGTACCTCTGGTAGGGCACTCAGTGCTCTTAACTGCTGAGCCTTTTCTCCAGCCCAACTGGATACCTTTGAGTATAATATAGCCACATCTAATAGCTTTGATGTAGCAATCATAATCATTATGATATACTGGGTAGTGGTTTAAGAACAATATTGTGTATATCTACTATACTGAAAACATGGCATGTTCAACTAGATGCATGACAACTTGATGGCATAAATTCTGAAGCACTGACTTTAGGTATACAACATAGGAAAAAGGGACAGTAGCATATACATTGTGCTAACCATTTTGTTTAGATACCTCCAAGTAGCCTATCAACAGTGTACATAGCATTCTGTTCATTTAGTCTTTTCTTTTCCATCAATTTAATTATTCATGTTGCATCCTGATCACTGCCTCCCCTACTCCTGGTGGCCCCTCACACAGTCCCTCCCCCAACTCTCCTCCCCTTCTCTTCTGAGAGGGTGGAGGCCCCCACCATGAGTATCACTCAACCCTGACACATCAAGTCTCTGCAGGGCTAAGTGTATCCTCTCCCACTACAGGGCAACCCCATTACAGGAACAGGATCTACAGACAGGCAACAGCTTTAGACACAGCACCCGCTATAGTTGTTAGGGGACCCACATAAAGACCTAGCTGTACATCTGTTACCTACATTGGGGTGGGGGTTAGGTCCAGCCTCTGTATGCTCTTTAGTTGGTGGTTCAGTCTCTGGGAGCCCCAAAGGGTCCAGGTTAGTTGACTCTGTTGGTCTTCCTGTGAAGTTCCTATCCCCTCCAGGTTCCTCAATCCTTCTCCTAACTCTTCCATACGACTATCTACGCTCCATCCAAGGTTTGTCTGTGGGTCTCTGCATCTGTTTCAGTAAGCTGCTGGGTGGAGCCTCTCAGGGGACATAGGCTTCTGTTTACAAGCATAACAGAGTATCATTAATAGTGCCAGGGATTGGTATTTGCACATGGGATGGGTCTCTAGCTGGACTCATTACTGGCTGGCCATTCCTTCAGTCTCTGCTCCTTCTTTGTCCCTGCATTTCTTGTAGACAGGGCAAATTTGGGGTTGAAAGTTTTGTGGGTGGGTTGCTTTCCTTATCTCTCCACCGGGGGATATATAGCATTCTTAATGTGTAATTGAGATGATTTGTAATTTGGGCATTAAAAATCTCATCCCATGTCTGTCCACTTAACTTGAACACATAGAGCATTACATCTGTGACAGACTGATATCTTTGTTTGACAGTAAAAGTTTCAGTTGGTGCTCATGTTTTGGCATTGTGCTTTCATTTTCTTCCTCCTTTGGTTAACATAGTTTAAGTACTTTACAAAACACAATCCATTTAATGTTCACAACATCCTTTTAAAAATAAGCTGCTGTACAATTACAATCTCCAATAAGGAAAGTAAAACATAGAAAATTTCAATTACCTGACTAAATGCCAGCTTTGTGCTTTTAAATCCAGGTGATCTGGATCTTGAGCTCAAAGTCAAAACAACTGAGTAATCTAACTGAATCTATTTGGGGATGTGATATTGAGAAGACAAAAGTTTCAGAGTTGTGTGGTACTTTAAATGGGAGTGCTTTTCATAGTCTCATGTGTTTGAATGCTTGACCCACAGGGAGTGGCCTTTTTGGATTAGGTGTGGCCTTGCTGGAGAAAGTGTGTCACTGTGGGGGCAGGCTTTGAGGCCTCCTATGCTCAAGCTACATCTAGTATGGCCCACAGTCTCCTTTTGCTGCCTGTGATCAAGATGTAGAACTCCCAAGTCCATCTCTAGCACCATGTCTGCCTGCATTCCACCATGACTCTTGACATCATGATAATGGACTAAACCTCTGAAACTGTTAGCCAGCCCTAACTAAAGGCTTTCATTTATAAGAGTTGCTGTGGTCTTGGTGTCTCTTCATAGCAACGGAAACCCTAACTAAGATGGGGGACGACGGGGCAGGAACTTGCTTAGTAGCATGGCATGTAAGCAAGAGAACTGGAGTTCAGCTGTTCAGAACCCAAGTAAAATGCTGGGAAGGCATGATAGCTAACTTGTAATTATAGCCTCAGAAAAAAGAGACAGAAGACCCCCAAGCAAGCACAATAGTGAGATTAGCCTTATCAGGCTTGATTAAGAGACATTGCCTCAAAAGCATAGGCTGGAAGAGCAATTACCCTTTCATCAATGAATTAGATGACATATCATTTTTATATTTTAAAATTTGTCTCTAACTGTAGCAATACTATTTACTACCATACAAGCAATAATACTTTTGTTCATAATAGAAGCACAGAATTTACAAAGCAAAATCTTATTTGTGAATTATCTGGTAACTTGACAATTAGAATGTGTGGTTTGCTTACAGAATGCTTTTCTGATGTTTATGCCTGTCATCAACCAGTATTGTTTCTTTCTTCAGGACTTAGTGATGCTATGAAAAAACTTCTTTTTCTGCCTTAATAAGTATTACATTGTAAGCCAGAGCATATACTATCCCATTGTTATAAAATCATTTTCTTCTTATTCTAGAAATATCACTGAAGGCAATGTCTGTCTTCTTCTGGCTAACTGGGATATGTATATATATATATATATATATATATGTGTGTGTGTGTGTATATATATATATATATATATATGATATATATGATGAGATATAAACTTTAGGATATCTAGGAGATCCTTTGGAACCCCTTTTCAGTGTGATGCTGTAATAGAAATAGTCATCATAATAAAATAACCACTATCAAAATCATTCTTCTTAAAATTAAAAAGGCAAAATTTTCTAATACTTTGAACAAATCTAGTATAGCAAATCCAAGTCTCTTCGGTTCCAGAGGCATTTTCTGTGAATAGGAGTCCCTCACATACAAACTGTTCCTGATGGAATTTAAAGGTTGGCTTTAGCATACACATACTCTAGACAGAAAGACTGCATGCATTATGGATTCCAACTATTACCTAATGCATTTGCTCTACTAAAATAATGGTGCTGATCAAAGTCCCTTAGACACATCTTAAGATACATGCTCTCAACAGCAGGATAGATATGAGTTAATCCATGTATTGTCAGGACTAGAGATGGAAGCTAGCAATAAGTACTGCTTTTGCAATTGTGTATCTTGATCTTCATGTGGGACTGCTAACAGTGGGAGCAGGGGCTCTCTGATCCTGCTGTCTGCCTTTGGGATACTTTCCCTCCTAATTGGTTGCCTCTTCTAGTCCAGCCTTAATAGGAGAGGAGGTGCCAAGTCTTACTGCAACTTTATATGCCATGACTGATTGATATCCATGGGAGATCTGTCCCTTTCTCAAAGGGAATGGATGAGGAGTGGATGGGGGGAGGGAAGAAGAGTGGGAGGGGAGAGACTCGGAGTAAAAGAGGAAGGGGAGACTGCAGTTGGGATGTAAAATAAATAAATAAATAAATATTTAAAAAAGATATCCTGTTATTTATCAAACACATCTTTCACTCCACCCTGGCTGGCTCAGACATGTCTGACTTATTGGGCAGAATTCCTTCTACTATACATTCCCAGCCTACCCTTTGTACCATTGATGTGGGTAGCATCACCACCAATACAGGCAAGAATCACCACCACCAAGAAGGGATCTATCACTTCTGTGCAGGCTTATCTATGTGCTTCCTAATGACTTGACTGCCTCTGAAACTACCTTTGCCCATTTGGATGCTACTACTATGCTGTTTTGGGCTACTGCTGTCTTGGGTATCTCTCCAGCTGTGGATCCTATGGGCTCCACCTCACTTTACATCAATCCCAATATTGTGGCAATGAGCATTATACGTTGCCTGAGGGGTGACAAAGTTCTTGTAGGACTTCGAATCCCTCCAGAACATCCTTGCCATTCTGGGTATGGATGAACTTTCCAAGAAAGATAAATTGTCTGTGCGCAGTCAAGGAAAATACAGTGCTTCTTGTCTCAGCCATTCCAGTTTGCTGAAGTCTTCAGAGGTCACATGGGAAAGCCAGCTCTTTGAGATATATCATTAAAGGATTTCATCAGATTTTGGAAGGCAACTTTGACCATTTGCCAGGGAGCCACTGAGGAAGCTGTGCCAAAAGTGGATAAGCTGGCAGACAAGCATGCATGGCGAGGCAGGCAAGCATGCATGGTGAAGGGTCTTTTGCTAAACTCAGGACTCATCCTCTGTCCTGGTCCTTCTTTGCCTCTATGCTACCCATGTTTAATGTGTAGGCCACACAAGAGCCTTGATTTAAAATGTCATGGTTCTATTTGAAAAGTATTGAAAGTTTTCAAAAAATATACACCCCCCCAACCCCCGCCAAATCAATGCATATCCTTTATGTTTTCCATGGTTAAATGAACATCAAGTATCTGACCATGGTTTCAGGGATCTGATACTCTCAGGATCTGTTTGGTTTAGTATAATCTGAACTTGAAGAATTTCCAAAATAGTTTGGACATCAGTGTGTACAGCAATGACTCAGTGAGACTGGAATCAGACTGGAGATGCAGGGTAAAAGATGACACAGGAATAGGCTAATTACTAAACTGGGCCACAGAAGCAGAGGTGAAGCAAATTCACAGATCTCAAAATTCTGCCACTGAATTAAAAATAATGGTGAATTCAGATAATAAAGGCAAGAATAAATCTATGGGTCAGATGTGAGTAGGAAAACCACAATAGAGGCATGTAGATAAAAATGTCAGAATTAATTAAGGGGCAGAAGTCAGATAAGACATACAGGCACAAAGCCAGAAGCAGCTGGATAAAGACAGCTAAACGAAGAGGAAGATTAGAAATCGGAAATCTACAGACCCCGAAAGCAGAAGATCTACAGGAACCAAAAGAAAAAAAGGAACCAAGAACAGAGATAAAATACTCATAACAAGCAAAGTCAGGTTCGCTATCCCTAGGTCGCTTCTTTTATGTCTGTTTTTACGAAAGACGGTTGTCTAAGAATACATGGGGCAAGGCCAATTTTGCTTTTCATAAGGTCCCAAGAGACATACAAAGTAAAAAAAAAAAAGCCATTATAATTTATGATTAGTTGAGGCTTGAACTTTATTTTTATTTTATTTTATTTTATTTTATTTTATTTTATTTTATTTTAGATTTTTTGAGACAGCATCTCTGTTTGTAGCTCTGGCTGTCAGAGTTATGTAGACCAGGCTAGCCAGAATATCACAAAGATCCCTCTGTCTCTGCCACCTGAGTGCTCAGATTGAAGGCTTTCAACACTACACCTGGCTGAGGAACTTTAAGTCTCAGTATAAACCTCAAGTGACAATAACTGGGACACTCTGGAGCAGTGGTTTTTGGCCTGTGGGTCGCATATCAATTATTTTGCTTATCAGATATTTACATTATTACCATGTAGCAAAATTACATTTATGAAGTAGCAATGAAAATAATTTTATGGTTGGAGGTCACCATCACACGAGGAGCTGTATTAAGTGTTCCCAGCAATAGGAAGGTGGAGAAACACTGCTATAAAAATTTAATTTTTTTTTTATCTTACTGATTTTCTTCTCAACACAAAGCCATCTCTGAACTTTAGCTTTGAATTGAGCCATTCTGCCAAGTCAAGCAGTTTGGAGTGAACTATCAAAGCACCGAGTTATTTGTTTCTGCTAGGCTTTTCCTTTTTAACCTCCCAAAGATCTTACCTACCAGAAAGTCAAATCTAATCAGTATCCAGGAATCTGAGCAATCACATCCATAATACTGATCTTCTTTGAAGGAACACCAGTTTATTTTGTGCTGCTAGAAGGAATAGCTGAAGTGGATAACCTATGAAGAGCACAAATTTCTTCTCATTGGCTCTGGAAACTGGGACTTCCAGGATCAGGTTAGCAGCAGACTGGAGCTTAGTATTTCTGCTCTCAAAACAGCGTCTTGGACTCTGTGTCCTCATTTGTCAACGAGGAATTTATTCACTTGAGCCTTTCTCATAGTGGCATTAATCCACTGGTGATGACGGAGTCTGATGACATAATGGTTCCTATCAAGCCCCACTTGCCAACACTGGTATTAGGATTAAGCTTATGGATTTGGGAGAAGACATTGAAACGATGGCAAGAAGAGTGGGGTAATGATAGGTGTCATGGCTTGAATCTAAAACTATCCCTAAGAGTGTCATATATTAAAGGCTTAGATACTAGGTGGTAAGTGTTCTTTGTTTGTGTTGTTGACAGATAATCTCACTCTGTGAGCCTGGCTGATCTGGAAGTCGCTGTGTTGGCCTCAGAGCTGCCACCTTACTCTCTTCCTGAGTGCCGGGATCAAAGGCATGCACAGTTACTCCTGGCACGGATGGCAGGGTTTTGAGAGACGACTGGATCAGGAAGACACCGTTGGATTAATGCACTGATGAATTCAGATCTAAATGTTCTAGTAGAAAGTGAGAATTAGGAAAAGTTTTCTGGAAAAATTCTCAAAGCTTTAATCTATTTATCTGTAGTGTGTACTTAGGTACTGCTATTGCAAAAAAAGAACTGTTGAGCTTCCATGGTGTTTCTAAAAATCTGCAGAAACAGTAAGATCACCAAATTCTATATTTAAGCTAAAAAACAATTAAAAATCATCTTAAGTCACGGTACAATAAAAAATGTCAAAGCTAGGGGCAAAGAAAAAAAAACATCTAAAACTATCCAGAAGAAAAAGAAAATATGGATGGCATCAAAAATAATAAAGTGCTGAAGAAAAGAAATCAAATAGAAATATATTTCAAAAGTGAAAATGAAATAGTCATCTTATACGTACAAAGGCTGTAACATCATGATAAGAAATTTAGAAAACATTGCATATGGGGGAAAAGAGCTACCAGATAGAATCTACATCTATACAAAAAATGAACAAAATACTAGAATTATAACTGTGTGGCCAAATATGAGTATAAACCCACAACCTGAGTTTAATCCCAGTGAGTCACATGGTAGAAGGAGAAGAGCACATGCTTCTCTCAGGTTGTCCTCTGACTTCTCCACAGAAATCATTCATGCACATGCACACACAAAGAATGTCAATAAACCAACAAACAAATAAATAAAACATAACTAAATTTCTTTAAAATACAGTAGACTATCTGTGCTGGTCTATATATGCTTGGCCCAAGGAGTAGCACTACTAGGAGGTGTGGCCTTGTTGGAGAAGATGTGTCTCTGTGGGTGAGGTCTTTCATTCCCTAGTCATAGCTGCCTGGAAGAGAGTACTCTGTTAGCAGCCTTCGGATGAAAATGTAGGACTCTCAGCTCCTCCTGCACCATGCCTGCCTGGATGCTACCACACTCCCGCTTTGATAATAATAGACTGAAACTCTGAACCTGTAAGCCAGCTGCAATTAAATGTTGTCCTTATGGAAAGGATGGACCATCTAGTGATTGCCATATGCAGGGATCCATCCCATAATCAGCTTCCAAACGCTGACACCATTGCATACACTAGCAAGATTTTGCTGAAAGGACCCAGATATAGCTCTCTCTTGTGAGACTATGCTGGGGCCTAGCAAACACAGAAGTGGATGCTCACAGTCAGCTAATGGATGGGTCACACGTCCCCCAATGGAGGAGCTAGAGAAATTACCCAAGGAGCTAATGGGAACTGCAACCCTATAGGTGGAACAACAATATGAACTAACCAGTACCCCGGAGCTCTTGTCTCTAGCTGCATATGTATCAAAAGATGGCCTAGTCGGCCATCACTGCAAAGAGAGGCCCATTGGACTTGCAAACTTTATATGCCCCAGTACAGGGGAATGCCAGGGCCAAAAAGGGGGAGTGGGTGGGTAGGGGATTGGGGGGGTGGGTATGGGGGACCTTTGGGATAGCATTGAAAATGTAAACGAGGAAAATACCTAATTGAAAAAAAAAGAAAAAAAATGTTGTCCTTATAAGAGTTGCCTTGGTCAGGGTGTTACAGCAGTAAAACCCTAACTATGAAACTATCTAAAACCAAAAAGATAATAATGTGTAGTGAGGTTTCTAACACATGTGGGGCCAAGGGAAATAGGTCCATGTGTAAAGATGCCATACAAACCTGATGACCAGAATTTGATCCTTGGAGTCCATATAAAGAATCAGATGTGGTAGCAAACATCTACAGTCCAAGCATTTCTATTGTGAAGTGAGAGGTGTAGAGAGGAGAAGACTCTCAAAGCCCGCTACCCTACAGGGCAAAACCCAGTAGCTAAACAAGGGAGATTCTTGCCTCAACAAGGTGTAAAAAGGAACAAGTGGAAAAAGTTGTCCTCTGACTTTTCCAGGCATGCTATGGCATGCTCTCTCATGCTCTCGTTCTCTCTGTCTCTCTCTCTCTCTCTCTCTGTCTCTCTGTCTGTCTCACACAGACATAAATTAATAAAGAGTAAATCCTTAAAAACATATATAGAGAGAAATAAATTAAAAGTTATGTAACAACATAAATTTTGATTATATAAATGGGAAGAACAGCACAAGGGCTTGGATGGGGTACATATAAATACAATGTCTAAGGTGATATGTTATCCTTTGAGGGTATGTGTATGATATAACTAGATATATGATCATAACAAAGCTACCATAAAAGTAGCATTTTAGCTATAAACTAAAAATGCCATACTTGATGTTTTTACCAATGTATTTGAAAAATGTCTTCATTTATGATTACTTGGTCCCGTTTCTATAAAACTTCTTAAAATCATTTGGAACATGGATCTTGGGGGAAAGTTGAATAAACTATATCTTATTTTAAAAAATAGTTTGGGCTGGAGAGGTGGCTCAGTGGTTAAGAGCACTGACTGCTATTATAGAGGTCCTGAGTTCAGTTCCCAGTAACCACATGGTGGCTCACAACCATCTGTAATGGGATCTTATGCCTTCTTCTGGTGTGTCTGAAGACTCATATAAATAAAATAAATACATCTTTAAAAATACATTTAAAAAATAGCTTATCTCTGACTATTTAGTAAGTTTCAGAAATAAAACAAGTCTCAATAAATACAGTATTACTTAAATAATAGAAAATATATTCTCTGCCTACAATGGGATTAAAACTAGGGCCACATGGTGGTGTCTATGCCTTTAATTCCAGCAACTGAGAGGCAGAGGGGTCTCTGAGTTCAAGGATAGCCTGGTCTATGGAACTACTTCCAAGATATCCAAGGCTATACAGAGGAATGCTCTCTTGAATAACCAAACCAAGCAAATAAATAAAACCAAACTAAAACAAAGAAAAACAAAAAACCCAACAACAATATAGCTAATAAGCATATAGCTAAGAGATCATAGGCATGGATAATAAACCCTAGAACTGCCATGTGTGTGCTGGGATCTACCCAGGGATTCTTTGAAATAGATACAAGTGCTCTTAAAGACTGAGCTCATTCTCTGCAGTCCATGTAAACTAGATTTTTAAGAGCAAACAATACACTTATAAATAAAGAAGACTGTTTTTATGAAAAAGTAGTTATTTAATCAAGGAACATAAAAATCATATTTAAATATATTTATTAAAAATAGTTTCTGTATATCTGGAGAAAATCATGATTAAACTTAAGAGGGAAATAGGATAATGTACATTTATAGTTATTCCTTCTGAGTAGTATAAAATAGTGCAAAAAAAATCAACCACTTCAAAGTCAGTGATATTCATGAGACCCTGTACCCAACATCAGCAGAAATGCGTTCTTTCAAGTACCTATAAATCTTAGAGCAAACTATTTACCAAGTTGGAGACATGAAACAAGTTTTAGTAAATTAAAATTATACAAATAATATAAAATAGTCTCTGTCAACAATGGGATTAAAATTAGAAACAGCTACAAAATGTTACATGGAAAATATCTACAAAAATTGAAACCCAGGTAACATATTTCTATGTAACCCAAAGGTCAAAGAAAAATCCAAAGGCGAAAGAATAGTAAGTAGTTTCAATAAATGAAAATGCAACATAAGAGGGATTTTAGTTAGAGAGTAATTTACAGTACTAAATTTCTATAATTACAAAAGAAGAAATGTTTCAAGTTGACCTCAGCTTCACATTTTAAGAATTTGGAAAAGGAAGAACAAATTAAGCATGAGTGAAAAAAAAATGGATGTAATAAAGATTAAGCGGAGATGACAGAAATAGGGAGAACTAGCAACAATACAGACAACAATGGGAGCCAAGATGGCTTTTGGACATCATTAATAAAACTTGTAGAGCTCTCATTAGACCAATTAATCAGATAGACAAATAGGCAATTTAAGTAGTCAGAGACTTGACATATTCTATAGCTAGAATGCGATTAAATCCGTTATGTTAAGAAATTCAACAACTTAAGTAAATCACTAAGTCCTTTGAAGTGGCACACTCCAAAAACTCATACAAGAAAGAGATAGGGCAGGCAGTAGAGCTCAGTGAGAGAACGATGTTAATGTGACCTGGGGCCTGGTCACAGCATTACCAAGAAGGAAGAGATGGAGCAGAAGAAATAAAAGGATGAGGAGCAAGAACAGGAGGTGAAAGAAGAAAAAGATCATCCAAGTAGTATTATACTAAAAGGTGATCATTGTTATTCTAACCTACTCTACATTTACTAAACAGTTTAGAAACAAATCTATTCCAGTTCTATAGAGTCTTCCAGAAAATCAGGGAAAATTTTACAGAACAAAAACTAAGAATAGCCCATGATCCGGCAAACAAAGAAGTGGATGCTCACAGTCAGCTATTGGATGGATCACAGGGCCCCCAATGGAGGAGCTAGAGAAAGTACCCAAGGAGCTAAAGGGATCTGCAACCCTATAGGTGGAACAACAATATGAAGTAACCAGTACCCCCCCCCTCCCCCCCGGAGCTCATGTCTTTAGCTGCATATGTAGCAAAAGATGGCCTAGTAGGCCATCACTGGAAAGAGAGGCCCATTGGTCGTGCAAACTTTATATGCTCCAGTACAGGGGAATGCCAGGGCCAAGAAATAGGAGTGGGTGGGTAGGAGAGTGAGTGGGGGAGGGTATGGGGGACTTTCAGGATAGCATTTGAAATGTAAATGAAGAAAATACCTAATAAAAATTGGGAAAAAAAAGAATAGCCCATGAAGCACTACTAGTAGTGGGAAAAAGGAAAGACCAACAGTTGTAACAGAAAAAGGTAATGCCAGCAAAGAAGCTGGCTGAAAAACTGGGAAAGAGCAAACTATTAAAAGCAGAGTGAGATTCTTAAATCAAAGAGGGGATAGTTCAACAGAACAAACAAACCCCACCTGACTCTTGTGCAAGTACTCTTCCATATTTTTCTGTTTTCTTCTTAAAATTTTTTGTTAGTATATATTAATCACACAAATTAGTTTTATTGTGATATCTTCACATATGTTTATTACACATTTCTATCATACTGATTGCCCACTATTTTTCTTTCTTCCCTTGTTCTTTCCCTCTGGTCCAACCTTTGCTTGCTAAATAAAGCCCATTCTCTTCCTTCCTTCCTCCCTCCCTCCCTCCCTCCCTTCCTTCCTTCCTTCCTTCCTTCCTTCCTCCCCTCCTTCTTTCCTTTGGTGGCTGGATTTCCTTCCATCTTTCCTTGTTATCTTTCTTTCTTTATCTTTATTTTTTCTCTCTTTTTGAAACAGGATTGCTCTTTCTGTACCTCTGACTGTCTTAGTACTCGCTACGTAGATCACGCTGGACTTGAACTCATAGAGATCCACGTGCTTCTGCCTCCCACTGCCTCTGCATCCAAGTGTTGAAATGTAGTGTCATCATGTACGTGTCTAGCCTCTACTTCTTTTTTTTTTAGTCTAGATTTTTATACATGAACAAAACCACTTGGTATTTGTCTTTGTGAGTCTGGCTTATGACACTATAATCTCTAAACACTGCAGGTAAATAAACTTCCTATCTTGTGTTCCTGAAGCACTTTAAAAACTGTCTCCTAACCCACTTCCAAACCGCTTCTTCATTGTTCTGTAGATAAGTACTTAATCTTCAGTATTGCACCAAAACCCTCTGGGTTCTGTTTTCTTCTTGCTTCTCAAGCAAAATCTGCTATTAGACCTCACCTGATCTGTGACAGGTATTACGCTCCTTGCAAAGGCAGATAACACTCCAGTCATCTGGCAAGACTCAGATGGTCATTGGAGTCTGAGTCAGTGTCATATGCATGATGTTCATCATCTTCCACTGTGTCAGGCCACTTACCTAGTATAGTGACTGTCCATAGAAAGTACTCACACATATTTTAATAAGGGAATAGAGACGTACATTAGTAAATGAATGGGCTTTGAGAACTCTGAAAAGTGAAGGCCTGAGGATGGCTGGCTCTCCAAACAATCTAAGTTATTAAACAGAAATAGAAGAACAAATGTGGGAGTTTTTTTGTCTATGAAAGACTGCAAACTTATTTAATCTGGAGAAAACTATGGGGAATCCATGGGCTTCTTGTCAACTAGATACTGTATTATTACTATTTTAGAATTTTATCTCATATTTTTGAGACCATAATATAGTTACATAATTTTACCATCTTATTAATTACTAAGAATAAGACACAATTTATAAAATCTCAAAAATAAACTATTGCATTTTGCTACAACACTAGCGCTTACTCTCTTCTTTATTATGCTCATTTATGGCACTAGCCTTTAGTGTTGTAGCTCCACATTTCTACTGTTCTTCCTTCCAGACCATTCTCTAGAAATTTACAGTGCGTTGTGATTCCAGCTCATTTTTGTATATGTTCAAGCATGAACAGTTCCTCTTTGTTCATAATCACAATTAGAAGCTTGTTAAAAGTTCAGAGCATCCATATTGTTTTGAATGTGAAGAACCATCTTTTAGGATTCTCTTTCAAATCTGGGCTATGTGAGCAGTTTATGTCTAAGTATGATGCTACAATTTTCTCAAAATGTCTATGAAAGGAAAACAAGGTTATCAATTCACTTTTGGTTATTAAATGGGCTTTATCTCTTCCAGTCTGTTGCTGTGGAAATTGATACAACACGGGAGGCTTGGCAGTATGACAGGCAATTAAGTCACCAAGATGTTTAGCCATGTATGAGTATTTTCTCACACTGAGACCTCAAAGTGTAGCCTGCCACTGACATTGTTAGTGGTGGAATCAATTATACAATATGGGGCTGGCAGGTGCAATTTCATATTCTGTGGTGATTATGTATGGCCTGCCATAGACACCAACAAGTCTGTTATTCTGTACTTATTTGAGCAGTTGCTTGTCTAGCTAACTATTTGGAGTTGTAGACTTTTTTTGGTGAAGGAAATCAAAATTAATATAAGTAAGTAAATAAATATCCATTGCCAATGGCAACTAATGTTATTGAGCTTAAAAAACCATTGCCATGATTGGAATGATGTCCAGCTGCTGGGTGATTCCGCTCTCCCACCACATTCTAGAAACTATATGTGGTTATATGGCATGGAATTGGAGACCACAATTGATAGTAAAATACCAGATGTTTGACTGAGATTAAATCCAGGTTATTAATCTGCTCATAAGTGGAAGACATGGTTTTCTAAATTTCTGATGAGCTTTTGTGTTGTACGTACAATTTGAGTCTATTTTCCTTTCATCAATTTAAATGATTTAGGTGCTGTGGAGGGGAGAAGCCAGACAGCATGGCTGAAGACATTAGCTGCTTTCCACGTGCAGAGTCTCTGTTAGAACAGCTTAAAGTTGCTTTGAGAAATGATTGTTTTCATATTCCCATTTTCCCCCAAGTGAGAGTTTTTGAAAGGTGGAATTGAACCAAATCAGCCTTAAAAATGCTTCATAGAGAGCAAGAGAGGTGATTTAAGAAATGTAATTGTCTTTCTAATCTCCCTCCTGTTTCACCAAGGCATCCCTCAAAGGCAGGATATTTTTGTCATTAATGAAATCTTAATTAGCATATGTCTAGATCAGTACTCAGTGCTGATCTAGGTCAAAGACACCTATGATGTGTCTGTGTTACCAGAGGGTTAAGTGGAGTTGGGTAAATTAGGTCTGTGCTCCATGTGTGAGCAGATTGGGAAATATCCAGCAGTGATCAGCAAGTGCATAGATTGTATGCATGTTGTCACGTCTGTTTTCAACCTAATTTTACAAGTGTTACTGTCCCCAGGAATCCTCAGAACATGAAAGAGATGGAAAACGCATAAACAAAAACACAAAGAGCAAACAAACTGAGTTAGCCCAAATATGACATGTATAATTCTATCATAACTCATCACCTTTAAAAATGTACAGAAAAAATGTACAGAATACATGTAGTTATAGTTATATTATGAAAGGAATGTCCTTATTAAGTAACATATTATTTATCACTGCCACCATAGGTGCCAGAAGAGAGCATTGCTTAGGAAATGGTCCTTCAGGAAACTGAGTTTATTTACCAAAAGGAGCCATCTGTAAAACTGCTCACCCTACTTTCCAGTTTCCATCTGTGCCTGGAGATGACCCTGTGCCATAACTCTCGGTACCCAAATCCTGCTGGGAAGAGTTGGTCTTCCAGGAGTGTTGACACACCTGAGAGCACAAGTAAGACCACCACTTCTGCTCAAATTCCTGGCCCAAGAGAAACCAGCCCAGAACCATCAGGACACAGGAACCAAGGACCAGTCAGGGACAGGATTCTTCCAGTTTCTGTCTGGCCCAGAGCTGACCCTGTACCACAGCTCTCCATACCCAAATTCTGCCCAGAGAGATCTGGTCTCTCAGGTGTGCTGACACACAAGTTTGTAGGAGGGACAAGCCACAGTCAGAGACAGCAAGACCAGCTAATAGCACAGATAACCAACCAGATGGTGAGAGGCAAGTGCAAGAACATAAACCACAGAAACCAAGGTTACTTGGCATCATCAGAACCTAGTTCTCCCACCCTAGCAAGTCCTAGATACCCCATCACACCAGAAA
Organism: Mus musculus; assembly: GCF_000001635.26. Taxonomy (NCBI): domain Eukaryota; kingdom Metazoa; phylum Chordata; class Mammalia; order Rodentia; family Muridae; genus Mus; species Mus musculus. The sequence continues at coordinate 58,236,496 of NC_000086.7, forward strand.
AGCAAGATTCTGATTTAAACTCACTTCTCATGATAGAGGACTCTAAGAAGGACATAAATAACTGCTTTAAAGAAATATAGGAGAACACAGATAAACAGGTGTCCTTAAAGAGAAACGTAAAAATCCCTTAAAGAATTATAGGAAAACACAACCAAACAGGTGAAGGAATTGGACAAAACCATCCAGGATATAAAAATGGAAATAGAAACAATAACAAAGTCACAAAGGGAAACAACCCTGGAGATAGAAAACCTAGGAAAGAGATCAGGAGTCATTGATGCACAGATGCAAGCATCACGAACAGAATACAAGAGATTGAAGAGAGAATCTCAAGTACAGAAAATACCATAGAAAACATTGACACAACAGTCAAAGAAAATGCAAAATGCAAAAAGCTCCTAAACCAAAACATCCAGGAAATCCAGGACACAATGAGAAGATCAAACCTAAGAATAATAGGTATAGAAGAGAGTGACGATTTCCAACTTAAAGGGCCAGTAAATATCTTCAACAAAATTATAGAAGAAAACTTCCCAAACCTAAAGAAAGAGATGCCCATGAACATACAAGAAGCCTACACAGCTCTAGCTAGATTGTACCAGAAAAGAAATTCTTCTTGTCACACAATAATCAAAACACCAAATGCACAAAACAAAGAAAGAATATTAAAAGCAGTAGGGGAAAAATATCAAGTAACATATAAAGGCAGATCTATCAGAATTACACCTGACTTCTCACCAGAGACTATAAAAGCCAGAAGATCCTGGGTAAATGTCATGCAGACCCTAAGAGAACACAAATGGCAGTTCAGGCTACTATACCCAGCAAAACTCTCAATTACCATAGATGGAGAAACCAAGATATTCCATGACAAAACCAAATTTACACAACATCACTCCACAAATCCAGCTCTACTAAGGATAATAGATGGAAAACTCCAACACAAGGAGGAAAACTACACCCTAGAAAAAGCAAGAAAGTAATCTGTCAACAACCCCCCCAAAAAGACAGTCACACAGACATAATTCCACCTCTAAAAACAAAAATAAAAGGAAGCAGATGCCCTAGTCAGCTATCAGTGGAAAGAGAGGTCCCTTGGTCTTGCAAACTTTATATACCTCAGAACAGGGGAACACCAGGGTCAAGAAGTGGGAGTGGGTGGGTAGAGGAGTGGGGAGGAATGGGGGGGGGACTTTTGGGATAGCATTGGAAATGTAAATGAAGAAAATACCTAATAAAAATGTAATTGAAAAAAAAATAAAAGGAAGCAACAATCACTATTCCTTAACATCTCTTAACACCAATGGACTCAATTCCCCAATAAAAAGACATACACTAACAGACTGGATACGTAAACAGGACCCAGCATTTTGCTGCATTCCAATCCTACATCCAATATATACGAAGAACTCAAGAAGTTAGACTCCAGAGAACTAAATTACCCTCTCAAATTATGGGGAACAGAGCTAAACAGAGAATTCTCAACTGAGAAAACTTGAATTGCCAAGAAGCACCCAAAGAAATGTTCAACATTCTTAGTCATCACAGAAATTCAAATCAAAGCGACCCTGACATTCCAACTCACACCAGTCAGAATGGCTAAGATCAAAAATTCATGTGACAGCAGATGGTGACAGCAAATGCTTGTGAGGAGGGGAAGAAAGAGGAACACTCCTCCATTGTTGGTGGGATTGCAAGCTGGTACAACCACTCTGGAAATCAGTCTGGCAGTTCCTCAGAAAATTGCACCTGAGGACCCAGCTATACCACTCCTGGGCCTATACCCCACAAAAAGATGCTCCAACATATAACAAAGACACGTTTCACTATGTTCATAGCAACCATATTTATAACAGTCAGAAGCTGGAAACAACCCAGATGTCCCTCAACAGAAGAATGGATAAAGAAAATGTGGTACATTTACACAATGGACAATGACTTCACAAAATTTGCAGGCAAATGGACGGATTTAGAAAATTTCATCCTGAGTTAGGTAACTCAGTCACAAAAGAACACACATGGTATGTACTCACTGATAAGTGGATATTAGGCAAAGAGAGTGGAATATCCACGATACAACTCACAGACCACATGAAGCTCAAGAGGAAGGAACACCAAAGTGTGGATGCTTCAGCCCTACTTACAAGGGGGAACAATATAATCAAAGGAAGTAGAGGGTGGGAGGGACTTTGGAGGAAGAGAAGATGGGGAGGGGAAAAGAGGGGCAGAACCTGGTATGGGATATGGAGGAGATGTACAGAGTGTCAGGAAATTGGACAGAGGTGTGTAGCAATGGAGATGGGGTATTTTGGGTAGTAACCAGAAAGTTCCAGATGCTAGGAAAGCAAGAGCCTCCCAGGACCCCGCACAGATGATATTAGCTGAAATACTCAACAAAGGGAAGGGAGAACCTGTAGAGACCATTTCCAGAGGTTAAGCATGGCCCCCGGTTGAGGGATGGGGCTACCCACCCATCTGCAAAATTTTAACACAGAATTGTTCCTCCCTAAAGGAAATACATGGACAAAGAGTGGAGCAGAGACTGAAGGAAAGGCCATCCAGAGACTGCCCCACCTGGGGATCCATCCTACATACAGATACCAAACTCAGACACTATTGCAGATGCCAAGAAATGCTTGCTGACAAGAGCCTGATACAGCTGTCTCCTGAGAGACTCTGCCAGTGCCTGACAAATACAGATGCAGATGCTCGCACCCAACCATAGGACTGAGCACAGTGACCCCAATGGAGGAGTTAGGGGAAGGACTGAAGGATCTGAAGGGGCCTTATGTGGCATCAATGGGAGGGGAAGCCCTTGGTTCTGTGAAGGCTTTATGCCCCAGTGTAGAGGAATGCTAAGGCAGTGAGGTGGTAGTGGGTGGGTGGGTGGGGGAGTACCCTCCTAGAAGCACAGTAAGGGGGTTTGCAGAAGTGAAACAGGAAAAGGGGATAACATTTGAAATGTAAACAAACAAAATATCCAATTAAAAACCAAACCAAACTGCTCACCTTCCTGGTTGCTAAGTGTAGGGATGCAAATGAGAAATGCTGCTGGCCTTTACAAGAGAAGATTAATGCAGCTAGAACAGTCTTGAAAGGCCAGTTAGAGGAAATGGAGCCAGAGCCAGAAGGCTGTGGATATTGATGGGAAAAGGAAAGGTGAGGGGATTGCTCTTGAGAGGAGCAGAATAAATCAAGAGTGGACTCAGCAGTAAGCAGATTGAGTTGAGGGGACCCGTGTGGAAGCAAGCCTTCTTGGTTGGGACAGAGGAATATTAGTTTCTGTGCCTATGAGAAGAAGCTGGAGAACGGGAGTGAACAGAGCATGCAATAGAGTAGGAAGAACTTACTGGGCGAGCTTCTGAAATGAACTCTTAGGTGGTTGTTTGGATGGCTGAACCTCATTTGTTTTCCAGAATTTTGGGTTGAACTACCATTTTGGGGAATTCTGATTGAGATATGTTATACTGTTGGCCCCTGGCACATGAGAAATTTATTGATTTCTTTGTCTCCTTCACTCACTGAACAGAAACTCAAATCTGCTGATGCTCCAGTCCACTATATAAAATGACATTATTTACTGTTATCTTCCAGCATACTTTATGTGTTTATATTTCACCTATTTGATTGATTGATTGATTGATTGATTGACTGACTGACTGACTGATTGCAGTGTTGGGGCTAGAACCCAGGGCATAGCACAGGCTAGGTAGGCACATTCCTGCTAAGCTACGGCTGTAGCTCGGTCTCTACAGTACTTCTAGTTTCCAGTTCCTGTAGGGCAAGTGCACTGTGCCACTGGACAAAAGAACTGGTGAGGTTGAGTGAATCCCCCCCTCCCCGCCGTGAAACTCAGAATTGAGTATGGTAGGTGTGGGGCCAGCTCCCTGCCAAACTCTGCCTGCTCTGGAACACTTAACCATGGCATGCCACTAAAAGAACCATGACAATCAGATACATATCATAAAAGCCTGGAGTTCTCCATGCTAAGGAGGTATCTAGATAGGCCCTCAGTGTTCAGCCAATGAGCTTCCCTTCTTGGGCATTCCTTCCTGCAAAAGGTATTTAATCCTTGGTTCACCATGAGTAAGGTGTATGCATTCACATCCACCATCAAACAAAGTAGTTTGGACAAGTGAGGACATCTCTTCACCAAAGATCACCACAGGGGGAGGCCTTCATTGTAAAGAGCCTTCTCTAGATCTCCTGGAGAAGGCCTTCGCTCTTCTATACCCTCCATATTCTTGGCACTCACTTGGAACCCTCCCTCCCAGGCTCAGCCTTCCATTTCCTGCTTGGCAAATAGATGCCTTGAGAGAAAGTGCGTCTGGACCATTAACCTTATTCCCAACTCCCAGCAGTAAGCTGGAACTGCGTACCTGCCTCCCCTCAGCAGCATGCTGGTGCTCCATGCACCCCAGCTGTGAGATACACAACCTGGCAAATACCATGTCAAATAAAGAAGGCAGAACACATTGTTTCGAGAATGATGACAATAAGAAAAAAGTTTATACATGTTCATGAGCAATTTTTAACATCTTTTTATTCAATGAGTATGTGTATATGCAGGCATGAGTGGAGGTCAGATGCCAACTTGAAGGAGTTGCTTCTTTCTCTCTATCGTGTCAGTCTCAGGATTGAATTTAAATTATGAGGTTCAAAGCCATGTTTAGTTTGCTCCTTCCTTCCTTCCTTCCTTCCTTCCTTCCTTCCTTCCTTCCTTCCTTCCTTCCTTTCTCCTCCTCCTGCTCCTCCTCCTTCTCCTCCTCCTCCTCCTTCTTTTGCTGAATCTTATCTGTGTGTTTGGCTGAAGCCAGAGATACAGAATCCAACAGTTGAATATCACCAGTTAAATAAATAAAACCCTTTCCAGAGTGTCATCTACTAATTTTCTCATCCCTAAGGCAATTAGCTGGTTAATGCATTTTAGTACACATATTGCTAAAAACATGTGAAACATAGTAGTCTGAAAAACATATGAATGGTTTAATGATCAGGCTTTTTAAAGAGCTTTTGAGTCAATGCTCACTCACCAGGTAAGTATGCATCTTTTACCTCTCCCCCTGTAGACTATATCATTACAATATCCTGCAGGGGTTTTCAATAGAGGCTAGTTGAGATTCATCCATATAATGCTATTGTAGATGCTTGGCTCTCTGATAACCTGTTGTTAATTTCTCCAATGCCATTTTTATGGGCACCATGTGTTTTGGATTTCCTTAAGTTTAAAGTCATGTTTATTGCATTTACAAGTTTAGGAAAGGGTTCCTTCTACCTATGACAAATAGACTATGTGTACATGGTGCCAGACAAGCTGGTCAGTTCATTCAGCATAGAGCTCAAGATGAGGCCAGCATGAGAAAGTTTCATAACTGGAGATTTAGCAAGGAGAAGTCATAGTGGTTGAACTGTTGCTAAAAGGAGGGTGCTATTATGCTAGTTTCATCATCCTTAAATACCTTACTGGCACTTTAAAATTAGCATATTGAACACCCAAGTCAAAAGATTGGACTTGGAGTCACTCCCTTACAACCTAATGATGTATGGGACCCTGAGGTGCTTGCATAGTGTTTCTGAACTTCAGTTTCTTCCTTTTGTGAAGATGAAGGTGATGGAACTCAGAGAATCCAACAGTTTCCAACTTGGATGTGTGTTGTGAAAGTTAACAGCCACTAGAACTATTTGCTGTGGGTTTAGGAGTCTGATGCTAAGGTAGGCAGAAGATCCCACCTAATAGCAGGGTGAATATGGCTGCTCATGCCATCTTAGCTTGAACTATGAACAGTTCCTGTTTGTACCATTGATGTGGATCCACAGACTAGTTAGTATTACTTGGTATTTGAGTAACTGTGTAGGTAGTTTCCAGATACTGTGTAGAGCAGGGGAAAGAGGGGTACAGAGATCCTGGTTAAAAGATTTATGTTCTAGAATATATAAGAATATTAAGTTTTGGTGTTCTATGAAAAAGTAGAGTGGCTATAGCTAGCAACCATGCTTATAGATTTCAAAATACCTAGGAGATGATTTAGAGGGTATCCCCACCAGAAATGATACAAATGTAAAGTGTTGGATATGCTAATTACCCTGATTTGGTCATTAATATATATGTGAATCAAAGTATGCATCAGTATTTACATGAACACTTATGCTTATATTTTTGTGTATCAATAAAAAATAAATACACATTAAAAGTGGACAGAGATTTTGCACAGAGTCTCCAAGTACTAATTCATTCTCTCAAGAACAGTCTTCAGGTAGAGGCTACCATTGATTCTCAAGATCTTTCTTCTCTTTTACAGATCCCCCAAAAATGAGCTTTATAATGTTAAAAGAATCGGTAGGCCAGATAGAGCTTGGAGGCATAATGAGGTTTATAATGCAGAGAAAGCATGGTACTTGAGAAGATGGGGACTCAATCCTTTCTCCATAGTTTTCTAACTATAATGATTATGAGACTTAGGGTCTATTGACCTTATACAGTACCTTAAACTGGACTTCGATGTTCTTCTCCACCTTTAATGTGTCTGTGTGATTTCTTTTCTTTTCAAAAATAGTGTTTCTCTGGCTGTCCTGGAACTTTTTCTGTAGAGCAGGCTGGCCTCAAACTCAGAGATCCACCTACCTCTGCCTCCTGAGTGCTGGGATTAAAGGTATGTGCCACCTCCACCTGTTTTGTAATGTCATTTTAATCTTCCACAAATCCTCTGAACAGTGTTTCTGCCAACCAGGTTCATCCCTTGTCCATCAAACAAGAAGCAGTTCCCACTTCTTCCACTGTGCTTCTTTTAGAAGTCTTTCTGAGCCATTCTCTTCATCAGAACACTTGGCAAAAGACCTTCACTGAGGGAAGACTGGGAGGACAGTTGGAGCCTCTCCTACAATTTCAACCACTCCTCCTGCCATCTGAAGGTGATTCTGCCTTAATTTCACCTAGTCTCTTGTTCTTGGGTGCAATTAGGGCAGAAGCACTAGAGCGTAGAGTAGGTGTAAGATTAACCAAAGGGAAAGACTCCATGATTTTAGCTATGGGGAAGTCTGGGGTGAGACTTTCTGTTTGTGTAGCTGCTTTGCAATCACCCTCAGTCCTGTAAGTAACTAGTCAGCAATGCTACGTAAACCTAAGAACTGCACTGGTTCCTTATGTTGGAGTTCAATAGGATCATCCTTCCGTTTGCCCCTGATGCTTTACGGGCACTGTCATTACTTGTGCTAGCTGAAATGGAAGTGGTGTTTGGTTGGCTGTCTAACCCTGATACAGATCTGTAAGTAACCCAAGGAAAGAGAGTCTGCTGCATGGGAATGCCTCTTTCACACTGTATATTGTAAGATTCCCTCCACTGGAGACTTCTGAGAGCAGAGGGCATACAGAAGCAGCACGAGTCTAGGGCCAGTGTTGTGATTTATAAAACTAACATATTCATTTGGTTGCTTATCTGACAACCTACCTTTCAAACGTACATGCTCTTAAATTGGGCCCCAAATAGTCCCTTTAATGGGAGCTTGTTGGTTGTGTTGGAGACTAAATGTGTGATTATCCTCTGCTATAGTCTGGATCTTTAGTATTCATTAAAAGTCTATGTTAGGAGATTGGTCCTCAGCTTGGTGCTGTTGGGATCAGGTGAAATCCTTCCGAAGTGGGAGGTTTTTTTGTTCCTCGGCAGCGGCAGCATGGTGCTGAATGGAATGACAGTTTCTCCATTTGTTCCCTCTCCTTTCTGTCACCTCCCAACAGTGACACGTGAGCAGTTTGCTTCTGCCATATGTTTTCTCTGCAGTGTGTCCCACCAGGTACAAAGTAATCGAGCAAACCAAAAGGACCAAAACCTTTACATCTGTGCGCCAAGAGGAACCTTTGTATTATAAAGTTGTCGATCTCAGGTCATCTGAGAGAGTTATGAGAAGCTGATGACCGTATCCTCGAATCATTCATAATTCCTTTAACATGGAGGAGAAAACCACGCACACCACTTGGCAACCAGCGTGTTTCTAGATAGTCTTCCAAATGCCATTATTGAAACACTGGCCCCAGATGCCTTGAAGTAGTTGTTTTTGTTTTGGCCCGTGCTCCTCATACTTTCCCTCCTCCCAGCATTTGGCCCAGTGCCTAGTCTATAGTAGGTTGAATTCATGCAGAAATCACTGAACTCATGCAAGGCTCAAAATGGAGTTTTTAACTGCCTTCCAATTTTTCTGCCAGAAATAGACAGAATAAGCCCCCAACTCTCTGCCTAACATTTCAGCCAAAAGATAAAAAGTCCCATGTCTCCCAGCCAGTTGCTGCACTGCCCTTCTGTGCCTGGCTTTATGAAGTTGTTAAAAAAAAAAGTTTTCCTTGGAAAACTTTCACCAAGAAACTACCTAATGGGGGCCAGCTGCAGCGCCAGGTTTTATGAACACTTTGATAGAAACCACATTAAATAGCAACACTGGTTCACACATCAATTTCTTCGTGTTAAATCCAAGTTTGGGCACGTGAGGAGTTCGTGCGATGTTTACTTTTCATGGCCATCACTGGCGGGAAAAACAAACCAAACAACAATAATAACAACAACAGCAGCAACAACAACAACAGCAATGGCGATGGCAAAAACAAAAACTGGTTTGCTTAGACCCTAGCAGGCATAAAGTCAGAAAATGCCAAAGAGCTTTGAGAAAACTCAAACTGGTCACAAAATATTTTGTGTTTGGAGCTCAGTGAAGCAGACAGGGGTCAAGGATTACCAGAGAAACCCTGAAACAATTCCCTAAGTGGTTGTAGCAGTCGCCAGGCTGGTTCTTCCATTGCTTGCTGTGGGAGCTGTGTGGCCTGCCCAGAACTGACACTTTTTTTTTTCCTTTCGTTGATTGCCACTGCTTTGGTATTTCCCTTTGGTACAATCTCTGCATTTCATTGGCTCCAGATGTCTCACCCTCGTGCCTCTGTTGGCACCCAATTGGGAGAAGGTATAAATAGTCTAGCAGCCACTGAAAAGATCCATACAGAGAACAACATAGATGTGCCTCTGGTGCTTCAGAATTGATATCAGGTCTTGACCATGACTTGCTTGATTGGTAAAGCCAGCATACATGGTGCCATGTGGCTGCTGATCCTGCTTGAGTAATGACAACTCTCTGGTTTGTCTTAGGTTTTTTTTTTTTTTTTTTTTTTTTGGTGCTATTAGATTCTTTTAGCTCTTATTTTTTTAATTAGGTATTTATTTCATTTACATTTCCAATGCTATCCCAAAAGTCCCCCCCCCATGCTCCCCCACTCCCCCCCCCCACTCCCACTTCTTGGCCCTGGCATTCCCCTGTACTGAGGCAAAGTTTGCACAACCAATGGGCCTCTCTTTCCACTGATGGCCGACAAGGCCATCTTCTGATACATATGCAGCTAGAGACACAAGCTCTGGGGGGTACTGGTTAGTTCATATTGTTGTTCCACCTATAGGGTTGCAGACCCCTTTAGCTCCTTGGGTACTTTCTCTAGCTCCTCCATTGGGGGCCCTGTGATCCATCCAATAGCTGACTGTGAGCATCCACTTCTGTGTTTGCTAGGCCCCGGCATAGTCTCACAAGAGACAGCTATATCAGGGTCCTTTCAGCAAAATCTTGCTAGTGTATGCAATGGTGTCAGTGTCTGGAAGCTAATTATGGCATGGATCCCCGGATATGGCAGTCTCTAGATGGTCCATCCTTTCGTCTCAGCTCCAAACTGTGTCTCTGTAACTCCTTCCATGGGTGTTTTGAACCCAATTCTAAGAAGGGGCAAAGTGTCCACACTTTGGTCTTCGTTCTTCTTGAGTTTCATGCATTTAGCAAATTATATCTTATATCTTGCGTATTCTAAATTTCTGGGCTAATATCCACTTATCAGTGAGTATACATATTGTGTGAGTTCTTTTGTGATTGGGTTACCTCTAGGTCCATCCATTTGCCTAGGAATTAAATAAATTCATTCTTTTTAATAGTTGAGTAGTACTCCATTGTGTAAATGTACCAAATTTTCTGTATCCATTCCTCTGTTGAGGGACATCTGGATTCTTTCCAGCTTCTGGCTATTATAAATAAGGCTGCTATGAACATAGTGGAGCATGTGTCCTTCTTACCGGTTGGAACATTTTCTGGATATATGCCTAGGAGAGGTATTGCGGGATCCTCCGGTAGTACTATGTCCAATTTTCTGAGGAACCGCCAGACTGATTTCCAGAGTGGTTGTACAAGCTTGCAATCCCATCAACAATGGAGGAGCGTTCCTCTTTCTCCACATCCTCGCCAGCATCTGCTTTCACCTGAATTTTTGATCTTAGACATTCTGACTGGTGTGAGGTGGAATCTCAGGGTTGTTGTGATTTGCATTTCCCTGATGATTAAGGATGTTGAACATTTTTTTCAGGTGCTTCTCTGCCATTTGGTATTCCTCAGGTGAGAATTCTTTGTTTAGCTCTGAGCCCCATTTTTTAATGGGGTTATTTGATTTTCTGGAGTCTATCTTCTTGAGTTCTTTATATATATTGGATAGTAGTCACCTATCTGATTTAGGATAGGTAAAGATCCTTTTCCAATCTGTTGGTGGCCTTTTTGTCTTATTGACGGTGTCTTTTGCCTTACAGAAACTTTGCAATTTTATGAAGTCCCATTTATCGATTCTCGATCTTACACCACAAGCCATTGCTGTTCTATTCTGGATTTTTTTCTCCTGTACCCATATCTTCGAGGCTTTTCCCTAATTTCTCCTCTATAAGTTTCAGTGTCTCTGGTTTTATGTGGAGATCCTTAATCCACTTAGATTTGACCTTAGTACAAGGAGATAGGAATGGATCAATTCACATTCTTCTACATGATAACTGCCAGTTGTGCCAGCACTATTTGTTGAAAATGCTGTCTTTTTTCTACTGTATGGTTTTTGCTCCCTTGTCAAAGGCCAAGTGACCATAGGTGTGTGGGTTCATTTCTGGGTCTTCAATTCTGTTCCATTGGTCTACTTGTCTGTCACTATACCAGTACCATGCAGTTTTTATCACAATTGCTCTGTAGTAAAGCTTTAGGTCAGGCATGGTGATTCCACCAGAGGTGCCTTTATCCTTGAGGAGAGTTTTTGCTATCCTAGTTTTTTTGTTATTCCAAATTTGTTATTTTTGTTTTTGTTATTTTTTTCTACTGTAGTATTTGTGGCTTCTTCAGACTTTTCATCTCCATATTGAAAGAAAATAATCCCTGGCAAGGCAGTGAGGAGGATGAAATGGGACTGTGAATGAGTAGCAGCTAACACATAGTAGGTATGCAGTAATGAGAACTATTCCAATTACTATCCTTTAAAAATAGTTACAGTTAACTTATTTATTTACATTTATTCTCTCTGGTCTCTCTCTGTCTCTCTGTGTCTCTGTCTCCCTCCCTCTCTCTCTCTCTCTCTCTCTCTCTCTCTCTCTCACACACACACACACACACACACACACCCTGACACAAGTATAGTGGTCAGAGGACAATTTGCAGGAGTCAGTCATCTTCTTCCACTATGGGGATTCCTTGGGGTCAAACTCAGGTCCTCAGGCTTAGCAACAGGCACCTTTACCCACTAAACCATCTTGTTGGTAAATCCTGAGATGATGATTATGGAGGGAAGATTATCTCAATTCAGTGCTTTCCAATGAATGGCAGTTTTGACTTTGTAAACTTAAAACAATAAAAAAGATGATATAAAGTTGGGAAGAGGATGTGCACCTGTGAGCAATTGGAAAACAGGGGAGGGTGGATATTGTCTAAATATATTGTATGCATGTATCAAATTAGCAAATAATAAGAAATACAGGCCCCTAATGGAGGAGCTAGAGAAATTACCCAAGGAGCTAAAGGGAACTGCAACCCTATAGGTGGAACAACAATATGAACTAACCAGTACCCGGGAGCTCTTGTCTTTAGCTGCATATGTATCAAAAGATGGCCTAGTCGGCCATCACTGCAAAGAGAGGCCCATTGGACTTGCAAACTTTATATGCCCCAGTACAGGGGAACGCCAGGGCCAAAAAGGGGCAGTGGGTGGGTAGGGGATTGGGGGGGTGGGTATGGGGGACCTTTGGGATAGCATTGAAAATGTAAACGAGGAAAATACCTAATTAAAAAAAAAAGAAATACAATAGTGGCCAGATTCTAGGGACATTTTTTTCACAACTCTAAGGGTATGCAGCCATCACTGCAAAATGTTTTACAGTGTATGTTATGTATACAGAAGTCCCCCACTCTCCAGAAGGAATTATCTGCTCAAAAATATTAATAGCACTAAGATTGAGGTACCATTTTTTTTATTTTCATTTTTAAAATTGAACTATTATTACACCATTTTCCTTCTTCCTTTACCTCCATCTAACCCTTTTAATGTATCCCCTTTCTCTCTCAAATTCATGGCCTCCATTTCTGTGTGTGTGTGTTTGTGTGTGTGTGTGTGTGTGTATGGAATTTCTTCATACACACCCTGTGATGGTTTGCATACACTTGATCCAGGGAGTGGCCTTTGGAGGTGTGGCCTTGTTGGAATAGCTGTGTCACTCTGTGTGCGGGCTTTAAGGCCCTCATCCTAACTGCCTGAAAGCTAATCTCCTCCTAAAAGCCTTCAGATGAAGATGTAGAATTCTTAGCTCCTCCTGCACCATGCCTGTCTGGATGCTGCCATGTTCCTGCAGGGATGATAAAGGACTGAACCTCTGAACCTGTATGTCAGCCCCAATTAAAAGGTAGTCCTTATAAGAGTTGCCTTGGTCATTGCGTCTGTTCACAGCAGTGAAACCCTAATTAAGATACACTCCACATACAACACAAACACCTCCACACACACATTCCAGAACCTGCTCAGTCTGTTTATGTTATTTGTATGTATATGATTACAAGGCTGACCATTTGGTAATGGATAACAATCAAGAAGTAGGGGCTCTTCTCTAGGGAAGACTATTTTCCCAGTTTCAACATTCCTAAGTTATCTGTAATTCTTTATCTATGGCTGGCGCTCTATGATATTTCCCGCTTCTACATTAACCTGTCTATCGGTAGCATCCTTGTTCAAGTCTTGTTTAGACAGCCATGTTTGTGAGAATTCATGGATGTAGCTCTCTGACATTTCTAGGACACACAACGGGGCAGCAAACTTCCTATTCCTCTAGCTCTTACAGTTTTAGGCTTTGATACCTGAGCCTTAGGTGCAGGAGCCGTGTATCAATTGGGGCTGGTACTTGTCCTCTGAATTTCGATATGTTGTGGGAGATACCATTTCATAACTTGAGAAACTCTGAGGTTTAGAAACATGTGAGGTTTAGAAAGCCATTTAACTTATGTGTTCACTATATGGACATTTTACCTCTAGTCCTTCCATTTGTGGTCTTCTAAAAATGTCAGTCAAGTTCATCTGTGAATATAGATTTTTATCAAGGTAAAGTTTCCTTCACATTGTGTTACCTTCTATGCCTTAGTGCCTTTCCCTGTCGTAGTGTGATGTTATAGACATGACTGGATTGCTTTCGAATGTGTAGTCTAACTCTCTATAACTTGAGCCTGATAAACAAGATGCTTATATGTCTAAAGACTATCAAACACTGTGCAGTAGCATGGCAGCTAGCTTTCTTTCTTCTGAAGTTAGCAGAGAGATGGGAGAAAACCTGAAAGCTCTTACAACTGGTTCTTACAGGGAGATTCACACTGTGGATGTGGCTTAGCTTCACAAGTGACTCTCTCTAGAAGTGGCCTAACTTATGTTCAATTTACTCCTGAGCTTCCTTGTAACCAAATACTGAAATATGGTTTTAGGCCAGGGTGGTGGTGGTGCAGAAAATAGTAGAGGATTTCCTGGCATATGCAAAATCTTTGATTTGATACCTGGAATTGCATTAAATAAAATTATTCCGGTTATTGAAAAAGAAAAAAAAAAGTGTTTAGTTTTACTGTGTTTTGTTATGCTGTGTTCAGTTGATATTCCTGGAAGACTCACTCTTTTCAGAAGGGAAACGGAGGAGGAGTGGATCTAGGAGAGATGGGAAGTGGGAGTGACTGGGAAGGAGGAGAGACTGTGGTTAGACTGCATTGTATGAGAGAAGAATAAATTTAAAAAGGAAAAAAAAAAGAATTTCAGGTAAACAGTAGTGAAAATTTCTGCCTCAGACTGAAAATTTTGGCAGACTTTGACTTCGGAAAACAGAAAGGGAAGCACGTGCAGCGATCCCATTGCTTGCTAGAGTATTTTTCAGATCAGGTTTGAAAAATGAGGATTATGGGATCCATCTGAACACTGATCTCAGCTAAACTAGCCACAAGATACGTTTTTCTGTTTATTAAGTTTTTAAAAGACTAGTTCTTAGAGAGTATAAGAATCATCTGGGGTTTGGTTTTGGGCTAAGGTTTTGCTCCCTCTATGGCTTTGTTCATGTTGGGGTTACTAGTCTGCATCACCATGCCTGGGCAGTCTTGGATGGTATAAATGGAGGTTATAAATGGTCAATTTGTGCTTTCAATTGTTCAATATTGGTCATCTACATCATGTATTCCACAATGTGGTAAACATTAAATACTTCAATGAATGACAATTTTATATTTGTAACCTCAAGGTCTTAGAAAATAAGAACAAGTTGAACCTCAAAGCCCTAAGTTGAGGAAATAGTATAGATCAGGGCAGATATTAATGTAGTAGGGATTAAAAGAACACATAGAATCAACAAAATGAAGAGCTAGATCTTCAAAAATCGTTAGCAACCTCCTGGCCAAACAACCAAAAAAAGAAGATTCAGATTACGGAGAGCAAGGATGAAGACGGGGACCTTATAACACATGCCAATGAAATCCAAAGACTGATTAGGGAATATATTCAAAGCTTATAGCCAAGAAAGCTTGGAAAGTCTAGAAGAAATGAATAAATATCTAGCTTCATATGATCTACAAAATTTAATAAAATGATAAACTTTAAAAGATCTGTAGTAAACAAGAAGATGGAAGCAGCAGTAAAATTCTCTCAAGGAAGTAAAGATCAGAAGCAGACAGATTGACTTCTGAATTCTAACAGACTTTTAAGGAAGTGCTAACAGCAACGCTCCTAAAACTGTCTCATAAAACAGAAGGGGAAGGAACAACCCCAAACTTCAAACCAAGCCAGTATTATACTAATAAAAAAAGCAGATAAGGGCTTGAGAAGAAGGAAAACTTCTGCTGAACATAGACACAAACATTCTCATATAAAGTTCTTGCAAATTGATTTCACAAACAGATTAAAATCGCCATACTCTAGTGCCAAGTTTGTTTCATCCTATGGATACAATGGTGCTTCGACATATGACAATTAATAAATGTAACACAGCAGGTAAATAGAACAGGAATCGCATGATTGCCTCAAAAGATGCAAAAAAGAAAAAAAGGGCCTTTGACAAAGTCCAACATTACCTCATGATGGAAGCCCTGAAGCAACTAGGAATAGGGGAAAATGAAGGTCATAATGAAAATATGACAGACTTGTAGCAAAGCTTGCACTAAATGAGGGAAACTAAAAGCTCTTCTTGTAAAATGTAGGGTGCCCACTCACTCCACCCCTGTTTATAGTGCCTCCACACATACCCATGTTCACATATATGACATATACATAGGTGTTTCACACACATATATGAACATGTCATAATAAAATACAGTGCATTATTTTGTGTATTGAGTAAAAACTTAGTAAAGTACTTCTCTGAGGCGTTCAGCATTAAATATTACAAGCCACTTAAATAACAATCATTGCTAAGAAACAGAGAATGACTACAACCTCTGTTCTGCTTGTTAACAGAGCAGCTACTATATACGCTGCGGTAACAACCCCCACCAAAATGCCAGTACCTTAATAAAATGAAAACACTTTGGTCAGTTATGGTTCGTCTTTAACATGATTCAGTAAGCGAGTTTACCCCATGCCAGTCCTCAGTAGCATCTCCTAAGAACATCTCAACACTGTGCTAAGCATTTAGAAAGCCAAGCCAAGTTTGAAAAATCATATGGATAGCTACAGATATAGGAGCTTCCTAAAATATAAACATATGTCCAATGAACCTAAAGGAGTCACCAAATAGGGTAATAAATGCCCCCAACTAGCCATCTTTTGTTACCAACATAGATGTCCCCGAACATAGATGTCTAGCTAATGCCTAACTAGGAGCTTCACCCTCCTGACTAGCATTCATGCTACTAGCAGGTACTCTGAATGTTACCGGAGGAGAAACGTAATAGTATCACTCAGCTACAAACCCTGGCACCTACAATAGTCACCTGCTTGCAGGATATATTGGTGCAATAGCTTCAGAAATGTCATGGGACCAACAGACCACACCAGTTGGATTTAAGATCTACTCCATGTGATGGAACCCACATCTGACAATATCAAAGTAGACAAGAGTCTTAGACTAGATATGGCATGGGTCTGGGGAAAAAATCTAATATTACTATTGTACTAAAGAAACCTAGCAAAAAAATGACTCCGAATGGCATACTGCTAGCCACAGATCAGATCCTTGATCAACCGTCATCAGAGATGCTTTTTCTGGTAGTAGGTGGGGATTACCACAGCTTGACAATGTGCAGATAGTGAGAAACTTTAGAGTACCCAGTATGAAAAGGAATGGCTTCATTAATCCCTTCCCCTCAAGGCTCAGGGATCTATGTAGAAGAGAAAGCTTCTGGAAAGCTTGGAAGTTGACTCTAAGGAAATATGGTCTACTTGGGATAATAGGTCTGATGATGTGTACATGAAGAGTGAGTTTATGTGACAGCATATACAAGATCTTCACAGGTTCAAGTCAGTGGGGTCCCAGCACTGAGAGAGTGCAGTGGGCTCAGGGTACCCCTTCCTAACTAGGAAGCTATCTAAAACTGATCCTTCTTGCAAAGGGGGAAAAAAAAAACAAGTTTTTTCTCCAATGGAGTGTCACTGGGTGTTCGGTCATACTCCAGAACAGGTCTCATACCCACAAAATAGATTCTGCATTTGGTTTGGTTCATTTCACTTTATTTTTGACATGATTTGACTTATTGGTCACTTTCTTGTTTTTATTTTCATTTTTGTGGTTTATTTTTTTGTATTTGAGATAGAGGGAGAGTTACAGGGAGGAGAAGAGAGGAAGACAGGGAGGGAATAAAGTTGACTGGGTAGGGAGGAGCTAGGAATTGGGGTTGGGGGAACATAATCAACATAACTGTAAGAAAAAAAGATGAAATAAAAGGGGGTTCAGTGCAAGGGGACTCTGGGAAGTCCGTTACAAAGAAATACTTCTGGTTAGAAGGAAATATAGTGTTTCACTTTCCCATCATTGGCCAAATCAAGTGACATGGTAGTGTCTAATTTCAAAGGGATCACGCTCTGTATTCCTCAGGTATACCCATTTCTTTTAGAGAAGAACTATATCTTATTTGGCAGTTGTAATGCCTATCATACTTGCCAGCCCTACATGGCCCGTTGGTACTCTGTCTTTGAAACTAAGGCCAAGTTCCCTATGCTCTTAAGCAGGTGCGGGACTGTTCCAAAACCTACATCTGCTTGTACTTCACTAGTGTCTTTAGACAGGACCACATTTCTTTATCATCTTTTGGAATCTACTCAAAATGGTTCAATTAGTGCATTTCCCAGTTACATCGGTTTACTAAAGGGACATTTGTGGCCAGTGCCCAGATTATTATATGATTTCAATCTCTAGCATATCTGATAGTACAAAATAAGTACATTTGAAGAGCCAAGGAGCTCCCTGAAGCTGTCTGATTTAAAAGAGCTTCTTAGCCCCACCGACCAAGAGAAAAAACTTTGAACTCATAGATCTTGCAATGTTGTGCTTTTTTAGGTTGTTATAGTTTTATTAACTATAATTAATTAATTGTGTATGTCTGTGTGCCCATACATACGTGTGCATTCCACTGTGTGTGTGCACATGGAGTTCAGAGGGCAACTTTCAGGAGTCCTTTCTCTCCTTCCACCATGTGTGGTGTGGAGATTGAACGTCAGAGTTGGCAGCAAGCACCATAGCCTGCTGAGCCATCCTGCCGAGCCTCATTATAGTCTTTTGCTTTCCTTTTTTTTTTAACCTCAAAAGTCAAGGATGTCCTCCATTTGAAACGTTAGTTTGTGCTGCTGTTGCCAACTTGTGGGAACGAAGTGAGATCAAGACTAGATGTCTACCGTGGGGGAAAATGGCAATTTAAGAACAACTGGTAGGGAATCTAGTCCCTCTACCTCCTCTTCCCCATAGACTTAAGGTAGTAGCATACTAGAGCCACATAATGATCACCTGTCTAACAATCAAACTCATGTGCCTTATGGATAGACCCAGATTTTTTTAAGGGATGTGTTTATATGTGTTTTTTCTTTGTTCTTAAATTGGTTTAATTTATTTGTTGGCATATGAGCCATTCTGTGTGTTGCTATGTAAAATGATTTAGTCTTAGGGCATTAGGGGTAGTGTACAGTCTGGGAATGGACAGCTGCAGCCATGTGATAGCTTCTATGCTTGTTGACTGGATGCTGCTATGTTGTTGTTCTTCCTTCTTCTACAAGGAGTGTTGAAAAACAATTGCACTGGTGGGAACCAGAAGGCAGATGGAACCAGATCCTAGAAGTGGCAGCCCGTGCAAGGACAAGAACAGACTTCTAGAAAAGGCAGGCATGGTAGAGAGAGATTCTTGCAAGACAGTAGGTACAAGCAGAGGGGCCTGAAGGCCAGAAGAAAAGGGAGAGTGAGAGAACTACCTGATGGAGAAGCTGGCTTAGAGGATCAGCAGATAGAGTGCTCACCTAGTGTGCACAAAGCCCTGGGTTCCAGCCTCAACCTTATAAACAGGGCATGGGGGCACACACCTGTAATTGGAGCACTTAGGAGGTGGAGACAAAGGGTTAAAAGTTCAAGGTCATCATCACTTCCATAGCAAGTTTGAGGTCAGCCTGGAATACTCTAGTCTCTGTCTGTCTGTCTCTTGCTCTCCCCTTCAAAAAAAAAAAAAAACAACTTTAAGTCTTACTCTATAGCCCCCATTCTATAACAGTAATTTGCTGAAGTCACTGTCCCCATTGTGCTACCTTGATATACATATACAGATACACACATATATGTGTGTGTGTGTATAATATATTTATGCTAGCAAACGACTTCAGTTTTTAATTCTTTACTTTCCATTTTACAGCCCACAGCTTCCTTCAAGTGTGTGTGAGTGCCCTCTCCAGATGGACTATGCACTTCGTTTGGGAAGAAGGGCAGGGCAGCCGATTTTCATCATCCGAGCCTTTAAAAACTCTCTAGGTAGCCCTAAAATACATAAAAGCCCAAATGCTGGACAGGAAATTTAGCCATGTCTTTTGCTGAACAGAGTTCAGATTTTAGTCAGTTTGAGTTTTTTTTACTGTTGCATAGGACTACTGGCCTTGTAGACCGGCTGGAGCACAGGAGGGGTAGGGTGGACGCATGTGAAGAGCACTAGTCTGTTCTTGCTAGGTGAGGAGACACTTTTTTAAGTCTGAAATTGCTTTCTGTGCAGACATTCCTAGTGATTCTGGGTGCTTCATTTCGATTTTAGCCATATGGCTCTGCTCCCAAAATTCCTCGGGCTCTTCCAACTTCTGTTCTCCCACCACGTGGCCACAAATTGACTCCTCACTTTGCCTGGAGCTTTTAATTGGTTTAAATAATAAACTCCCCAAGTCTTTGTTGGCACACAGAACTCGTGCGCCATTGCAAATGAGTCCGGCAAGCTGCTTTGATTTGGTGATTAGTCATAGCTCTTAATTGTTTTTACAATTTCCACCTGAGCGATCAGGAAATGAAGCGCCAGCCACACTTCCAGCAAGTTGCAAAGAACCTAACTATGGTATTTCCTTATTGACTGTTTCCTTGCCTGTGAGGAGGCTACACCATGATGTTGTGGCTTGGGAGGTGGGCGTCACTTGGCTGAAGTCAAGCTCTGGCATTTTAAGCTGATTCCTGTCAGACTCTGGGAAGTGATGGAGACAGATTAAATCACATAGCATGAAAAGGGACACCCCCGACCCCCTATCGGAGCACGAGGCCCCAGTCACATCATAGCATAAATAAGGAAAGCACAGACAGGGCTTTGGGAAGCCAGAGTTTTCCTCCTGTCTCAAAAGAAGACTTTTTTTTTTTTAAAGGACGTTTTGTTGTGTTTTGTTTTGCTTTGCTTTCGTTTATTTTCCTACCTCATCAGTGCAGATGGCCGATTAACAATGCCTTTGGTTTTCTGTTTGGGTCTGTTGTCCTTTCTTTGGAGGTCAGGTCTCTGAACTTCTGAAACAGAACTATCAGCAAATGTAATATAGACATTTTTTTTGAAGAGGTGTTTGTTTTTCATCTGAAACGTCTTCTGAAAATTCCCACATGGCACTGCTTCCTTTGTTGAGGATGTATTCAAGCCACCAGTAACCCGGTACCTTCTCTGCACCTTTAATGATGCGTGAGAGGACAAAGTTCAGGGGTCTGCCCCTGAGTTTCTTCCTTAGCACATCTCCCACATTCTCAGCTGACAGAGAACCTCTTTCCATTCTTTCATACTGTACCTTAGGCAACAACTTTTGTGCTAGCTGTTGCGGTTAACACACTTCTTCTTTACTGTTTAAGTGGGTGTTCCTAAGGCAGAGACCCATAAATACTGGGCTCTTTGACGTGGCCCGTGGAGGGAGCAAAGATCATGGATTGCTAACATAGACTTAGGCATGAGTATCAAACAAATAAGCTAAATGAACCCATGCGAATTAAACAAATCTTTTGAACTTTATTTTTTTTTCCATTTTTTATTAGGTATTTAGCTCATTTACATTTCCAATGCTATACCAAAAGTCCCCCTTACCCACCCACCCCCACTCCCCTACCCACCCACTCCCCCCCTTTGGCCCTGGCGTTCCCCTGTACCGGGGCACACAAAGTCTGCGTGTCCAATGGGCCTCTCTTTCCATTGATGGCCGACTAGGCCATCTTTTGATACATATGCAGCTAGAGTCAAGAGCTCAGGGGTACTGGTTAGTTCATAATGTTGTTCCACCTATAGGGTTGAAGATCCCTTTAGCTCCTTGGGTACTTTCTCTAGCTCCTCCATTGGGAGCCCTGTGATCCATCCATTAGCTGACTGTGAGCATCCACTTCTGTGTTTGCTAGGCCCCGGCATAGTCTCACAAGAGACAACTACATCTGGGTCCTTTCGATAAAATCTTGCTAGTATATGCAATGGTGTCAGCGTTTGGATGCTGATTATGGGGTGGATCCCTGGATATGGCAGTCTCTACATGGTCCATCCTTTCATCTCAGCTCCAAACTTTGTTTCTGTAACTCCTTCCATGGGTGTTTTGTTCCCACTTCTAAGGAGGGGCATAGTGTCCACACTTCAGTCTTCATTTTTCTTGAGTTTCATGTGTTTAGGAAATTGTATCTTATATCGTGGGTATCCTAGGTTTTGGGCTAGTATCCACTTATCAGTGAGTACATATTGTGTGAGTTCCTTTGTGATTGTGTTACCTCACTCAGGATGATGCTCTCCAGGTCCATCCATTTGGCTAGGAATTTCATAAATTCATTCTTTTTAATAGCTGAGTAGTACTCCATTGTGTAGATGTACCACATTTTCTGTATCCATTCCTCTGTTGAGGGGCATCTGGGTTCTTTCCAGTTTCTGGCTATTATAAATAAGGCTGCTATGAACATAGTGGAGCATGTGTCCTTCTTACCAGTTGGGGCTTCTTCTGGATATATGCCCAGGAGAGGTATTGCTGGATCCTCCGGTAGTACTATGTCCAATTTTCTGAGGAACCGCCAGACTGATTTCCAGAGTGGTTGTACAAGCCTGCAATCCCACCAACAATGGAGGAGTGTTCCTCTTTCTCCACATCCTCGCCAGCATCTGCTGTCACCTGAATTTTTGATCTTAGCCATTCTCACTGGTGTGAGGTGGAATCTCAGGGTTGTTTTGATTTGCATTTCCCTGATGATTAAGGATGTTGAACATTTTTTCAGGTGCTTCTCTGCCATTCGGTATTCCTCAGGTGAGAATTCTTTGTTCAGTTCTGAGCCCCATTTTTTAAGGGGGTTATTTGATTTTCTGAGGTCCACCTTCTTGAGTTCTTTATATATGTTGGATATTAGTCCCCTATCTGATTTAGGATAGGTAAAGATCCTTTCCCAGTCTGTTGGTGGTCTTTCTGTCTTATAGACAGTGTCTTTTGCCTTGCAGAAACTTTGGAGTTTCATTAGGTCCCATTTGTCAATTCTCGATCTTACAGCACAAGCCATTGCTGTTCTGTTCAGGAATTTTTCCCCTGTGCCCATATCTTCAAGGCTTTTCCCCACTTTCTCCTCTATAAGTTTCAGTGTCTCTGGTTTTATGTGAAGTTCCTTGATCCACTTAGATTTGACCTTAGTACAAGGAGATAAGTATGGATCGATTCGCATTCTTCTACATGATAACAACCAGTTGTGCCAGCACCAATTGTTGAAAATGCTGTCTTTCTTCCACTGGATGGTTTTGGCTCCCTTGTCGAAGATCAAGTGACCATAGGTGTGTGGGTTCATTTCTGGGTCTTCAATTCTATTCCATTGGTCCACTTGTCTGTCTCTATACCAGTACCATGCAGTTTTTATCACAATTGCTCTGTAGTAAAGCTTTAGGTCAGGCATGGTGATTCCACCAGAGGTTCTTTTATCCTTGAGAAGAGTTTTTGCTATCCTCGGTTTTTTGTTATTCCAGATGAATTTGCAAATTGCTCCTTCTAATTCGTTGAAGAATTGAGTTGGAATTTTAATGGGGATTGCATTGAATCTGTAGATTGCTTTTGGCAAGATAGCCATTTTTACAATGTTGGTCCTGCCAATCCATGAGCATGGGAGATCTTTCCATCTTCTGAGATCTTCTTTAATTTCTTTCTTCAGGGACTTGAAGTTTTTATCATACAGATCTTTCACTTCCTTCGTTAGAGTCACGCCGAGATATTTTATATTATTTGTGGCTATTGAGAAGGGTGTTGTTTCCCTAATTTCTTTCTCAGCCTGTTTATTCTTTGTGTAGAGAAAGGCCATTGACTTGTTTGAGTTAATTTTATATCCAGCTACTTCACCGAAGCTGTTTATCAGGTTTAGGAGTTCTCTGTTGGAATTTTTAGGGTCACTTATATATACTATCATATCATCTGCAAAAAGTGATATTTTGACTTCCTCTTTTCCAATTTGTATCCCCTTGATCTCCTTTTGTTGTCGAATTGCTCTGGCTAATACTTCAAGTACTATGTTGAAAAGGTAGGGAGAAAGTGGGCAGCCTTGTCTAGTCCCTGATTTTAGTGGGATTGCTTCCAGCTTCTCTCCATTTACTTTGATGTTGGCTACTGGTTTGCTGTAGATTGCTTTTATCATGTTTAGGTATTGGCCTTGAATTCCTGATCTTTCCAGAACTTTTATCATGAATGGGTGTTGGATCTTGTCAAATGCTTTTTCTGCATCTAACGAGATGATCATGTGGTTTTTGTCTTTGAGTTTGTTTATATAATGGATTACATTGATGGATTTTCGTATATTAAACCATCCCTGCATTCCTGGAATAAAACCTACTTGGTCAGGATGGATGATTGCTTTAATGTGTTCTTGGATTCGGTTAGCGAGAATTTTATTAAGGATTTTTGCATCGATGTTCATAAGAGAAATTGGTCTGAAGTTCTCTATCTTTGTTGGATCTTTCTGTGGTTTAGGTATCAGAGTAATAGTGGCTTCATAAAATGAGTTGGGTAGAATACCTTCTACTTCTATCTTGTGAAAAAGTTTGTGCAGAACTGGAGTTAGATCGTCTTTGAAGGTCTGATAGAACTCTGCACTAAACCCGTCTGGTCCTGGGCTTTTTTTGGCTGGGAGACTATTAATAACTGCTTCTATTTCTTTAGGGGATATGGGACTGTTTAGAAGGTCAACTTGATCCTGATTCAACTTTGGTACCTGGTATCTGTCCAGAAATTTGTCCATTTCGTTCAGGTTTTCCAGTTTTGTTGAGTATAGCCTTTTGTAGAAGGATCTGATGGTGTTTTGGATTTCTTCAGGATCTGTTGTTATGTCTCCCTTTTCATTTCTGATTTTGTTAATTAGGATTTTGTCCCTGTGCCCTTTAGTGAGTCTAGCTAAGGGTTTATCTATCTTGTTGATTTTCTCAAAGAACCAACTCCTCGTTTGGTTAATTCTTTGAATAGTTCTTCTTGTTTCCACTTGGTTGATTTCACCCCTGAGTTTGATTATTTCCTGCCGTCTACTCCTCTTGGGTGAATTTGCTTCCTTTTTTTCTAGAGCTTTTAGATGTGTTGTCAAGCTGCTAGTATGTGCTCTCTCCCGTTTTTTCTTGAAGGCACTCATAGCTATGAGTTTCCCTCTTAGAAATGCTTTCATTGTGTCCCAAAGGTTTGGGTACGTTGTGGCTTCATTTTCATTAAACTCTAAAAAGTCTTTAATTTCTTTCTTTATTCCTTCCTTGACCAAGGTATCATTGAGAAGAGTGTTGTTCAGTTTCCATGTGAATGTTGGCTTTCTGTTATTTATTTTGTTATTGAAGATCAGCCTTAGTGCATGGTGATCTGATAGGATACATGGGACAATTTCAATATTTTTGAATCCGTTGAGGCCTGATTTGTGACCTATTATGTGGTCAATTTTGGAGAAGGTACCATGAGGTGCTGAGAAGAAGGTATATCCTTTTGTTTTAGGGAAAAATGTTCTGTAGATATCTGTCAGATCCATTTGTTTCATCACTTCTGTTAGTTTCAGTGTGTCCCTGTTTAGTTTCTGTTTCCATGATCTGTCCATTGGTGAAAGTGGTGTGTTGAAGTCTCCCACTATTATTGTGTGAGGCGCAATGTGTGCTTTGAGCTTTACTAAAGTTTCTTTAGTGAATGTGGCTGCTCTTGTATTTGGAGCATAGATATTCAGAATTGAGAGTTCCTCTTGGAGGATTTTACCTTTGATGAGAATGAAGTGTCCCTCCTTGTCTTTTTTGATGACTTTGGGTTGGAAGTCAATCTTATCAGATATTAGGATGGCTACTCCTGCTTGTTTCTTCATACCATTTGCTTGGAAAATTGTTTTCCAGCCTTTCATTCTGAGGTAGTGTCTATCTTTTTCTCTGAGATGAGTTTCCTGTAAGCAGCAAAATGTTGGGTCTTGTTTGTGTAGCCAGTTTGTTAGTCTATGTCTTTTTATTGGCGAGTTGAGACCATTGATGTTAAGAGATATTAAGGAAAAGTAATTGTTGCTTCCTGTTATTTTAGTTGTTAAAGGTGGCATTCTGTTCTTGTGGCTGTCTTCTTTTAGGTTTGTTGAGGGATTACCTTCTTGTTTTTTCTAGGGCGTTGTTCCCGTTCTTGTATTGGTTTTTTTCTGTTATTATCCTTTGAAGGGCTGGATTCGTGGAGAGATAATGCGTGAATTTGGTTTTGTCGTGGAATACTTTGGTTTCTCCCTCTATGATAATTGAGAGTTTGGCTGGGTATAGTAGCCTGGGCTGCAGTTTGTGTTCTCTTAGTGTCTGTATAACATCTGTCCAGGCTCTTCTGGCTTTCATAGTCTCTGGTGAAAAATCTGGTGTAATTCTGATAGGCTTGCCTTTATATGTTACTTGACCTTTTTCCCTTACTGCTTTTAGTATTCTATCTTTATTTAGTGCATTTGATGTTCTGATTATTATGTGTCGGGAGGAATTTCTTTTCTGGTCCAGTCTATTTGGAGTTCTGTAGGCTTCTTGTATGTTCATATGCATCTCATTCTTTAGATTTGGGAAGTTTTCTTCAATAATTTTGTTGAAGATGTTTGCTGGACCTTTGAGTTGAAAATCTTCATTCTCATCCACTCCTATTATCCGTACGTTTGGTCTTCTTATTGTGTCCTGGATTTCCTGGATATTTTGAGTTAGGATCTTTTTGCATTTTCCATTTTCTTTGATTGTTGTGCCGATGTTCTCTATGGAATCTTCTGCACCTGAGATTCTCTCTTCCATCTCTTGTATTCTGTTGCTGATGCTCAAATCTATGCTTCCAGATTTCTTTCCTAGGGTTTCTATCTCTAGTGTTGCCTCGCTTTGAGTTTTCTTTATTGTGTCTACTTCCCTTTTTAGGTCTAGTATGGTTTTGTTCATTTCCATCACCTGTTTGTATGTTTTTTCCTCTTTTTCTGTAAGGACTTCTACCTGTTTGATTGTGTTTTCCTGTTTTTCTTTAAGGACTTGTAACTCTTTAGCAGTGTTCTCCTGTATTTCTTTAAGTGATTTATTAAAGTCCTTCTTGATGTCCTCTACCATCATCATGAGATATGCTTTTAAATCTAGGTCTAGGTTCTCAGGTGTGATGGGGTTCCCTGGACTGGGCGAAGTGGGTGTGCTGGGTTCTGGTGATGGTGAGTGGTCTTGGTTCCTGTTAGTAAGATTCCTCCGTTTACCTTTCGCCATCTGGTAATCTCTGGAGTTAGTAGTTATAGTTGACTCTGTTTAGAGATTGTTCTTCTGGTGATTCTGTTACCGTCTATCAGCAGACCTGGGAGACAGATTCTCTCCTCTGAGTTTCAGTGCTCAGAGCACTCTCTGCTGGCAAGCTCTCTTACAGGGAAGGTGCGCAGATATCTTGTATTTGGACCTCCTCCTGGCCGAAGAAGAAGGCCCAAAACAGGACCTTTCTCAGACACTGTGTTGCTTTGGCAGTTCCCAGGTGGTACAGACTCTCACCTAAGCAGACTAAATTCCTAAGTTCCTTGGAGTCCCGGGACCAAGATGGCGACCGCTGCTGCTGTGGCTTAGGTCGCCTCCCCAGCCGGGCGGGCACCTGTCCTCTGGTCCGGAAGGTGGCTGGCTGTCCCCGGCCCACACAGGGTGCTGCCTCAGCGCCTCTGTGCTTCTGCCTGTTCCAGAAGCTGTCAGGTTCTCTGGCGCACCCTCTCACCTGTTCAGACTAATTTCCTAAGTTCGGCGGGTCCCGGACCAAGATGGCGACCGCTGCTGCTGTGGCTTAGGCCGCCTCCCCAGCCGGGTGGGCACCTGTCCTCTGGTCCGGAAGGTGGCCGGCTGTCCCTGGCCCACGCAGGGTGCTGCCTCAGCGCCTCTGTGCTTCCGCCTGTTCCAGAAGCTGTCAGGTTCTCTGGCGCACCCTCTCACCTGTTCAGACTAATTTCCTAAGTTCGGCGGGTCCCGGACCAAACTCTTTTGAACTTTAATGTCAATATTTCAAACTCAAAAGAATCTTCAGACCTCCCTTGTAAGACTGTTAGAAATATTGTCTCAAATATACTCGTGACTTGACTCTCACAGACTAGGTGTTCCAGAAATGGTCAGTTTTTCAGAAAATTGTCCTTGCTGTCCCCTTAAAGTGATGAAAATATTTTTGTCTGATTGATACTGGTCTTCCTTTTCTCTTGTTGTGCTAAGACACCACAACTAAGGCAATTTACCCTAGAAATTGCTTACTCATGGCTTAGAGTTTCAGAGAGTTAGGGTTTGGGGAAGCATGGCTGCAGGCAGTCAAGCATGTCCCTGGAGCAGTAGCTGAGAGCCCATATCTTCAGACACAACCAAGAGGCAAAGAGAGCTGAGAGTGCTATGAGCTATTGAACCCTCAAAGTCGGCCCCCAGTGACAAAGTTCCTCCAACAATGTCATCATACCTTCTAATCCTTCCCAAGCAATTTCACTAACTGGGGACCAAGTTTTCAAGTAAATGAGTCTATGGGGCCATTCTCATTCAAACCACCACAATAGCCTTCTTACCTTTTCTACTTCTGTCTCCCCAAAACTACAAAGGTCACCTGGATGATTTCTGCTACTCCCAGTTTGTCAGCCATCTGATTGGAAGAAGTACTTTGTAACCTCTTCTAGTCCCATTTGACTGTAGGTCTCATAATATGATTAGATATACCTACTATCTACATTATAATCAAACATGACCTCCTTTCTTATAATGAATTTACTGTGTTTTCTGGACATTATGAGTTAGATACTGACAAATGTCACTTATAGGAAGGTATTTCTTAAGTATGTTCACAGTGATACTGAAGAGTATAGATTCTTCCCAGAGATTTACCTTAAGCATTAAAATCCTTTGAGAGATGCTATATTAAGAAAACTTAAGGCAATGTTTATTTAATGCTTCAAGTCCTACTCTGGACACTGAGAATGTAGCTTAGTTTTTAGAATGAATATGTACTATTCATGAAGTCATGGGTTCCATCTCTAGCATCCTATAAACTAGATGTGGGTAGGTACATGCCTGTAATTACAGAATATAGGAGACAGATTAGAAGTTTGAGGTCATCCTTAGCTACATAGTGAATCCACAGCCAGCTTGGAACACATGGGGCCCTGGCTTTAAAAAAAGGACTATTTCTATTTGTCATCAACAAATCTTCAGTAAAATCTGGATAAACACTAAGGATAGTTTGAAGTCTGTTTTCAGTTGCTATAATATCATTTGGATAAAATTGGGGGAAAATTAATTACACAGAGGAAATATTTGGCCAACGGAGAAACTGGAACAGTGGTATAAATTTACAGGTGAGTGGTGTGAATGAGAATAGATTTATGGATTGCAGGCATTCATTAATGACTCCCAATGACTCTTGCCAAAGGCATACTATTCTAAGGATTACCTTTTCTGAAAAGTAGGCTATTATCAGAGCAGGATGTGATAGGCTGTGGTAATAATCTTACATTTTCAACATTTTGGGGCTGAGGCTCTGCAATCAAGAAACCTAGCAACACCTCTAGAGAACCCAGGTTCAATTCCAAGTGTCCTTATGAGAGCTCAAATTTATCTGCAACTCCCAGGGTATCCAACAGCCTCTTCTGGACTCCATTGGACCAAGCATGCAATTGATATATATGCATACATACATTCAGACAAATCAGCTATAGGCACAAATATAAAATAAAATAATTTCAAATTAAAACTTTTGAAACAAACTTTTCTTTCTCGATTCTATTCATCGTCTACTCGATGTCTTCTGTCGGCTGGCTGGCCCTTCTCCATTTAGTCCTCATTCAGAGTGCCACACTTAGAGAGCCTCTGTCATCACACTGTGATCATTCTGACATGCCATGACCTTTGATCATATTCCTCCAGCTAAGCTAAGTCACAGTGCTATGCTGAACTTCCATATAACTACAGAAACCCAAATCCTGCCTTGTGCATGTCCCTTTGTTTTTTCAATTTTATTTTTTTCATATTTTATGTGTATTAGTGTTTTCCCTGAATACTTGCCCATGCCATACATACATATTTGATGGCCACAGAGGTCAATATCAGATCCTCTGGGACTAGAATTATAGATGGTCATATGTCACCACGTGAGTGCTGGAATTTGAACCTGGGTCATCTGGATGAGCCATCTCTCCCACAACTTGTGTCTAGATCTTTTGCCTGGCTTCTTGGTCATAGCCTCCCTAGAAAGAAGTGAACTAGAAATACTAGGTGAACAACGCTGCCATAGAGGAGAACACAAGGTCGGATTCTGTACTTTGAAAACTGAAGAATATCTAGCATGTTGCTCAGCATTTATTCATTCCACAAACCTGAATACAACAGGCATGTATTGAGCACCTACAATATACCAGAATTGTGAATACATTGTAATGGTAGGGAGTTAGATAGAAAACTCCTTTCTCTTGGTAGCAATATTCCTTGAATTGGTATCTAATTTGTAGTCTCTTCACATTCTGGCTGTCTGGTATAATAGAGAAATTACAGGGGCTCGGTGAGCACATCACCAGCGGCTTCAATCTATTAACACTTCCACCTTGCTCCTGGTTCTTCAGCTTTTCATCATCTTGGGATATCTAGGACTTCACTAGTGTCACTCTTGTGTTGAGCTGTCAGTTGGCTTTTCTAAGGATCTGTGTTCTTTAGGAACCAAGTCCCTTTGAATTATTCATAGTGCTTCTGTGTTGGTCACATTCAGTTCTAGTTTTCTGAGCCCTTAGTTAAGACTCCACATTTTGGCTATTGCTTTCCAATGCAGTATTATATAGTAGTTAAGGGCACTACTTTTGGCCTTAGACAAAATATGGCTTAAATATTAACTCTATTAGGTCTTAAGCTTCAGTTTTCCTTATCTCTAAAGTAGTGACAACAACAATATCTATGCCATAGGGTTGCTCAATGATTATATTTATTACATATAAAATATTAACATAGTAAAAGACTTAATAACTAACAAGTACAATTTACCAGTAGATGAAGAGTGAATAAGTTATATTCAGGCTGAGAGATGACTCAGAGTTATCTCTCAGAATTCACTTTATCAGCAGAGTTGTCCCAAGCCCAAATTTCTTGTATTATCATCCTTATATGACATAGAGACTGACAGGTAAATACCATTGTACAAAATTCTCTGCATATATACTCCTGTGAGATTTGCAGTGGTAACTCTTTAATAAGTAACTCTCTAGCCTCATCTCCACATCTGTTAGTCTTCCTGTTCTCCTTTTCTCTGGGTTCCTTCTTCTAGAGCTTAGATTTTGTAGTTTCTACATGTACTTGTAGTCTAAATGTGACCCCAGCCAAATAGTCTATATTTTATAATGTGTTGTTTTGGCAAGAAAATAAAGAAAATAACACACAACTTTTGTCATTGTGAATGTGCTTGTGAACTTTCTTAAAACAGATGCCAAGCAGTTGAGGCTTTCAAAATATTGCACATCTTTTTACAGTATGGCTGTAACCAGAACGGATGAGAAAGGAAGAGATTTCTCATTTTGTGGCTTCTCTGTTGTAGGATCAGCATGCAAGGCCCAATCAGGTATTTCTTACTAGTAGTAAATGGTCTATCCTAATAACCTCAACTGTGTTTAATCATGTGGCAACCTAGTTTCCCTTAAAATTGTGAAAACTAAGAAGAGCGCCAGAGGCCTACAAGAGAAGAGAAACAAAACATAAAGCTACGCACATATACAGTCCTCACTGTATAAGTCTTCCTTTCTATTATCTAAGATATTAAGTTTCTTAGCCACCCTCAACGTACAAACATTTCCCAAGTGATTATTAGAAAGGCACAGTGCTATAATGAGCTTGTGGGAAGGAAAAGAATACCCATAGTCATAGTAGTTAGAAGACAGACAGCATACTCCAGTAAGAATATCTGCGAATTTCAAAAGCATGAAATGCTATGTCTACTCAATGCAGATTTGTGTATTAGTCACATCTCTCTAGGGACAGAATTCACACAAAAGGATCTATCTATCTATCTATCTATCTATCTATCTATCTATCTATCTATCTATCTATCTATCTAGGGAATTTATTAGAATGGATTAGAAGCTGTGGTCCAGCTAGTCCAACAATGGCTGTCTACCAGTGGAAGGTTCAAGAATCTGCTAGTTGTTCAGTCTATGAGGCTGGATGTCTCAACTGGTCTTCAGTATATTCTGGGATCACAAAGAAGTGGGCTTTAATGCCACGAAAGAATGGACTTGCTAGCAAAAAGCAAGAGCAAGCAGACAAAGCAAGAGCAGGCTTCCTTCTTCCTTTATATATGCTCTCAGCAGAAGGTGTGGCCCAGATTAAAGGTGGATCTTCTTACCTCGAAG
Source organism: Mus musculus (assembly GCF_000001635.26). Taxonomy (NCBI): domain Eukaryota; kingdom Metazoa; phylum Chordata; class Mammalia; order Rodentia; family Muridae; genus Mus; species Mus musculus. The sequence goes on from NC_000086.7 coordinate 58,268,043, forward strand.
ATACAGATTAGAAGTGGGTCATCTCACTTCAAAGGATTTAATTAAGAAAAAACCTCACAGGTTTGTCCAGCCATTTAAGATTTAGTTAATTCCATATATAGCCTTCATAACTCACTTGGTAGCCTTAAAGATATTGTTCACAGGTTACCTCTGGTGAGATTAAAATTGCATTTGCAGAAAGAACATCTTCTGTATCTTTTTGTTTTGTGTTATTATAACATAATACCTGAGACTGAGTAATTTACAAAGGATAGAAATTTATTCTCAGGTTTGGGGAATAAGAAAGGGCAGCTGGGTGGTGGTGGCTCATGCCTTTAATCCCAGCACACCATAGGCAGAGACAGGCAGATCTCTGAGTTTAAGGCCAGCCTGGTCTACAGAGTGAGTTCCAGGACATGCAGGGTTACACAGAGAACCCTATCTCAAAAAAAGTGTGGTAAATTACAGGCCACACTCTCTGCTTCCAATATGATACATTGAATTATTTTCTTAAGCAGAGTGGTATATGTGTAGCTGGTTCATTTTGATTGAACATTTTCTTCTAGACAGAACATGGAAGTTCATGAGGGTCATGAACTTGAAACTCACTGGATGCTTAAAAGCCTCAGGAAACACATGAAACTCATAAGACTCATGAGGCCTTTCTCAGGAGGTTATATAAGCAGCAAGCAATCGCAGAGGGCAGAAGAGGCTCTTTATGAAAGAGCTGAATTTGCAGGGAACTGCCGAGATTCAGCATTCTGGGACTTGCCACCCATGCTTGGGTAGGCTTTATGGTGTTGTAACTGCCAGAGTTATCCATGTTTCTTTAAGTAACTCCAATAAAACTTATTAGTTCACCAAACTGGACCTGAATGGAATAGTTTTGCTGTTGTTCTGTTATTGCTTTCCATCTAAGTTGAGTAGAAATAGCCTCTCCTGGGAAAGTATCACAGCAGAGAGGAATATGCAAAAAAAAAAAAAAAAAAAAAAAAAAAAAAGCAAACCTCTTACCATGAAGTTGTCCTGTGGCAACATCAATCCATTGATAAGGGCATGTGTTGACTAGGCCCTATCTCTTATCATGGTTCCATTGGAGATTAACTTCTCAATATATGGATTTTGGAGGACACACTGAGAACACACCACTCAAATTCCATGAGAAGTTGAGAGACATGAATTGCACAATGCCAGATGCTAATCTGGTAAGAAATAAAGCACAGGAAGTGGTTGACTCCTTTAGCCCGGATATCTAGCCTTTTCTTGTTGAATTGTCACTTCCCACCACATAATCATTATTTTTTATGTAGTCTCCCTTTTTTAAAAGATGTTTATACATATACATACACACACACACACACACACACATATATATATGCTGTTGTTCATAAAGTTATCATGGCTGTGTTTTTTGTTGTTGTCGTTTTTGTTTTTTGTTTGTTTACATTAATTTTTAAAAATTTTAATTTTATTTTTATTAGGTATTTATTTCATTTACATTTCTAATGCTATCCCAAAAGTCCCCACACACTCCCCCACCCACCCACTCCCACTTCTTGACCCTGGCGTTCCCCTGTACTGAGGCATATAAAGTTTGCACAGCCAATGGGCCTCTCTTTCCACTGATGGCCAACTAGGCCATCTTCTGATACATATGCAGCTAGAGACACGAGCTCCGGGGGGGTACTGGTTAGTTCATATTGTTGTTCCACCTATAGGGTTGCAGATCCCTTTAGCTCCTTGGTTACTGTCTCTAGCTCCTCCATTGGGAACCCTGTGATCCATCCAATAGCTGACTGGCCTCCAGCTTCCACTCTTTTTATTTATTTAATTATTTATTATTTATTATATTTATTATTTATTTATTATTATACATAGGTACACTGTAGCTGTCTTCAGACGCACCAGAATAGGGCTTCAGATCTCATTATGGGTGGTTGCTGGAATTTGAACTCAGGACCTTCAGAAGAGCAGTCAGTGCTCTTACCCACTGAGCTATCTCGCCAACCCTCCAGCTTCCACTCTTATTTACTGTCTAATTTCACACAATAACCAGAGAAGCCCTTTGAACATGAAAACCACTATATAATAATGTTGACAGCAGCAACATTTATAATCAGTAAGGCATAGAACTTAGGCAAATGGATACAATAATGACATAAAGTATGCAGTGTGATATTATTATTCATCCTTATAAAGGAAGGGAAACTAGCCAAATGGAACAATATGGATGAGCCTTGATGGTGTTTTGCTAAGTGAACTAATCCAGATTCAAAGTGATGACACAGGATAATTTTTATGAAGTTCACAGAGTAGTCAAATTCAGAGGCAAAAATATTGAATGGTGGTTACCAGAGGCTGGAGTGTTTGCAATGGGTGGGTATAGCATTTGAGGCTTGTAGTTTCAGTTTGGGAGAATGCATGATGTGATGATTGTGTAACTGTGAATATATTTAATGCTTCCAAACTGTACACTTAAAGAAAGATTTAAATATCTATGTATCTATGTATGTATCTATGCATGTATGTATGTATGTATGTATGTATGTATGTATGTATGTATCTATCTATCTATCTATCTATCTATCTATCTATATGTCTGTCTATCTGTCTGTCTATCTATAGTGTGTATGTGTGTGTGTGTGTGAATGAGTGCATGCATGCTGTGCACGCATCATGATCACATGTAGAGCTCAGAGAACAACCTATGGAAATGAATTATTTCTTCTCACCATGTGGGGCTCAGGGATCAAACTCAGATTGTCAGGCTTGGTATCAGGGCAGTTGCCTTTACCATTTAAACCACTTCATCATCCTCTCTTTGAGCTAGATTTTAGTGGGTAGTAGTAGCTTACCTCAGATCCACCCATGTGTTGTCACCAAGATAACCCAATGCTTTAGCCAATAAAATGTGTGTGGTACCAAACATTGACATACTCAGCCCCTGATATTCTGGTTGCATGAATATTTCATTGCTTAAAAACAGGAGTGATTGTTGGAGGAGTGGTGAGCACATAGCAAAAACCAGCTAGGCATTTTCAGTCTGGTCTAATTGCAGAATGAACTCTTGCCAGAAGATCTGCATTTATGGTAACTGGCCAGACTAATCCTTCCTAACATGGAAGGAACACTAGTAGAAAATTTGCAAAGAATAAGTTACATTCTCACTATTATAAAGGGGCAAACCTAAGTATTATTAAAAATCAAGCACAAGTTTACCCACAACAACATTGTTCATAATGTTTCTGTATGGAAATAACACAACTGCCTATTAACAGCATATTGGCCAGATAAATGAAAATATATGAAAGCACTCTATGGCAATGTGGATGAATGAAGCCCAGCCATGTCTCTCAATATAAAGTAAGTACTGAGCAACTGAAACCATAATAAAGAGGATATAACACAGTATTCATTGACCTATAAGAGAGACTAGTCTATTCAAAGTCAGGTAGCTGTTTGCATTATGATGAAGTGGTAACCGATGGGGGCTTGTAGGCATAAGCCAGGTTCTTTTTCTTATTTACAAGCTTACTGCCTGTATACATAGGAATTGAACTGTTACGCTTGCCAGGTATTGTAGCATACACCTTTAATCCCAGCCCTGGGAGAGACATAGGTAGGTAGATCTCTGTGAGGTTCAAGGCCAATCTTGTCTTCATAGTGAGTTCTAGGACAGCCAGTGCTACATAGTGAGACTCTGTTTCAAAAAAAAAAAAAAAAAAAAAAAAAAACAAACCAAACCAAAACAAAACAAAAAAAAACAAATTTTATGATGTCGATAGTGATTTTTTCACTTTTCTCTACAGCTCTAATAAATTCAATAAACTACAATACCAACAAAAACGTCAAGTAAGGGAGTGTGTTAATATGGCAGACAAAAATGGAGCACTTCTTGAAATAACTGTAACAGATGAAAAAGATGAGGTCCAGCAAAGGGTTATAGGACTCCTCTTATATATAAGATCCATTTGCACATTCATTCAGTTTTTCTGAACAACCACTGTGTGACAGACACCATCTGAAATGCTTGGAACACATCAGGAAAGGAACCTCTATCCCCTTTCAAATGGCAGGCACGTTCTAGGGGAAGGCATATTCCAGGAGTCAGTGTAGTAGCTGTTCAAAAGAATCCCCCAACCTCATTGCCCATCTATTAGTGGTTTATGTTAATGCCTTCAGTAGCTATGCCAAGAGAGCAAAAGGGACAGTGAACTTGTGGTTGTCTGTTCACTCTTCCCAGAAGGGTTCAGAGGACTTAATTCTAAACAGCAGCATTCTGAATGAAACAGAGGAGACTGTGGGCTGTCTCTGTCTGTGTTCAAAGTCCAGTTTTTCAGGGTGAGCTGTGCTTTCTCCAGCTAAGAAACAGGCTTTGCCCTCCTCCCACCGGACGCCTCTCACTCCGGCACCTGTCATCCATTAGGAGCCCCCCTACTGGGATCTTTCATCATTGAAAATATATGATGATTTTCATTACCGTTTAGGCTAATTGGTAGTGAGTATTCCTTTAAAATATATTCCCCTAAATACTAGGCTTTGGATTTGCTTTGAAGTTTTTAACACCAACACAGTTGGAATAAAACCATAGATACTAATCACAGAAACTGCAAAGTCCAGTGCAGGAAGAATCGCCACCGTGGTCCTTTCCTTATTATGGCCAGTTGGCCAGTAGGCACACATGTGCAAAGAAACCTTCTGGCCAGGCATTAGCTAAACCATTCCATGGCTGTTTCTGCCAGAGGGCCTGTTAGGCCCACTGTGTTTGCGCATCTCTTTGCAAAATTATATTCGAAAAGAAAATGTTCCATATATCCAGCTTACTCTCTAAGCCAGTAGCATAATAACAATACATTAAAAAAATAATGGTACCTCATAGCATAAGATGTTAACACTCAAAATAATGTCCCAAATTTAATAAATGTTTGCATTTCAGAGAGGAAGTAGAAATATACTAATGTCATCATATGTGTTGTGAGTAAAATGGCTTAATAAACCAGTCTAGAAGAGTGGATGGCACTGTGATATACCTTAGGCAAACTGCAGTTTCAGATATGTAAACAATGATCTGTAAAATGCGTAACAGTGTTTGCGACTGAGTTTGAAAATATATGTTATGAAACCTAATTGCATACAAAATCAGTTTATGGAAAAGCTGTAATATGGGAAAAGAAAGGTAAATGAATTTGTATTCTTTTGTTTTGAGACAGGATTTTTTTTTTTTTTTTGAGACAAGATCTCACTTAATAGTTCAGGCTGGATTTGTACTTACTATGCAGTTCAAACTGTCCTCAAACTTCCGATGATTCTCCCGATACAGACTCCAGGCTGCTGTGGTCGCAGGCACAGCTGCCACACCTACCTCTGGAACCTTTTATGTAAACATAAAGGATGATAGGATGAATCTGGAGCTTACTGCCTGTCAAGTGTAGACAAGCATAATGTCAGATAGCTGTTTGCAATGTATTCTCTTGGTATAAATTTGTTCTTACACAAATTTTGGATGTAATCATTGTATGCAGACATCTATTTAAGATTTCTGTAGCTAGTTGTTTAACCAGGAAGTAAACATCCTACATTTTAGTAGGAAATAGGACATTTAGTAATGATTAGTATTTATCTAAAATGTTTGCAGTCCCATGCACCATTGACTTGGCTCAACAGGTAAAGGCACTTGCAACACACATCTGGTGATCTGCATTTAATCCCCCAAACCCATAAAAATGTGAAAGGAGGAAACTGACTCCAAAACGTGTCCTCTGACTTCTACTTATGCATACCATTTACCTCATCTACATACACAAGTAATGACTATACATTTAAGAATAAAAAGAAATAAAAATAAAGTGGTTGCATTTCAACAGTATGGCTACAACCTTTGTGAGAATAAAAGTCTTGACATTATGTTTCCTACTGGATCCCAGTACCTGGTACAGCACCTACTATCTAGTGCGTATTTGATAAGTATATTTGAAGGTAGCTATACTCAACAATATATTGTTAATAACACACTTCAGTGGATATATTGAAAGACTGAAGATAAAACATTTTGGATTCATCTACTTATGCAATGTGCATGAATATGCTATTTGCTGTCCTTGTGACTAGAATTAAGTCCCTAAGCCCTGAAGATATGTTGGAATTTTAAATGAGCTACATTTATCTGGTCTGCTTACTCATAAGATACTGAAATTGAAAAGGTAAAAATAAAAATGAAGGAATCATCAAGGCTATCTCCCTTATGTTACAGAAGAAGTAACAACCAGACTTCTGAAGAGGTGAGTGCCACCCCCAGTATCATGTTACTAGTTAGCAAAGGGGTCTGGACTAGAACCTAGAGCAATGCCTTTGACTAGTTGCCCCTGACAGATAATATTTTCTCCACTGGCTCCCTTAATGCTAGATCAGGAGATCTCAAGTTGTTGCTTCTTGCCTAGCAACCACAGCATAAGCTTCGAGCTTGTTAACCATTCTATTTATTAATTACAATTACTTTTAAGTTGATAAATAAGATCTGTAAATATTGTTGAAATATCCTGTGTTTTTTCTGTACATGTGTGCACCAAGTAAATGGTTAGATCACATTAAACTTATCTCCTCAAACGCCTATCATTCCTTTATGGTGAAAACATTGAAATACTCACATAGAATTGCTCTCTGTTCACCCAGAGCTGCTTGCTCCCGGTTAGCTGATACTTAGTGTCCATTCATCACTCCTCCCTATCCCACCTTCCACCTTCCCCTTCCCAGACTCCAAACACCAACCTTTCACTACCAATTTCTATGACAGCAACTCTTTTCTTTACTTTTCATTATAGCTACTATTGCCTGTTACTTTTACATATGGGCAGAGTTTACAGTAACATTTTCAAACATGAATACATCACCCTCTGATCATAGCTATCATCCCAACTGCCTTCTCTTAAACACCATTCTTTCCATAGTTTTTCTAGAACTGTCAGGTTTTCTCTCTCTCTCTCTCTCTCTCTCTTTCTCTCTCTCTCTCTCTTTTAAAAAAATCTAATTTCCATGTATGAGAGAAAAAATGTCTGGTTTGCTTTGCTTTACGTGGTAACCTCAGCTCTATCCATCCTCCTACAGATGACGTAAAGGAATTGTAATTCTTAGGTGTACCCAAAGTTACTGCATATGTTCTCTAGAGTTGAATACCTACCCTTATTCTGCTTATTGCAAGCTTCCAGGGAATTTCGTTATGCTTTGAATTCAAGAAACACTCTTCAGCATAATCTTACTAGTTTTTCCAGGATTCTGTGGTTGTCGATTATTTTTTGGCATAAGTGCAGTATTTTCAAACTTCTGGAGTATTTCATTTATATAAGGACAAATATATCTTTTGGAGGAGTTAAATCAATTGAGATAGGAAACGGGGCTTATATCATGCTGTTTTCTTATAAACTACTCAGATTTTTGGCACATAGAAGCTACCTGAGTAAACTCTTCCATTTGTACTATGGTGTGTAATATATAGGTGATATACTTTACCCATTAATTGCACAGGTCTTGGAAATTTGATTCACCAGCTTTTGGCTTGCTTTTTTTGTAGTCGGTTCAGGGTAGGGATAGTGCTAGGGACAGAATCCAGAGCCTCATGAATGCTAGGCTCATACTCTACCACTGAGGGACATTTCTAGCTCCAATTGGCCTAATTTTGAATGCTAACTCAGCCACTAACCAGTTATGGAACCTTGGACACATTATTTAAACCTTTTCGAGTCTCCCTTTCTCATCTCTACAGGAAGGATAATTATATACCTACTTCTCAGTATTGTTATAAGCATAAATAAGAAAAATGCATGCAAAGAGCTTAATATAGTGCCTTGCACATAGTAATTGCTTAGTAATAGCAGCTATTATTATGATGATGATGGTGATTATTAGCATAATCATCATTACCACCATCATCATCATCATTTGTTCTCAAGTAGGATGGATTATTCATTTGGAACCAGATCTGGCATAAATTTGAAACCAGTAGGTAATTGTTTATAGTATTCCAAAGGTTATAGTGGCCATGGAAAAAATGACTATTTATTGAGTGCCATTTCAATGTCCTCAGGCATTTGAAAGTGATTTGGGATACAGCCTAAAGAAATTTTCCTCAGATACTTGAATGCCAACCTTTCAGATGAATTCACCTACAGTGGGTTTCCCTTTGGGGCTACATCAGTGTCTCAGAATACACAATATCTCTGAAATATGCTCCTCTGTAAAGGAGCATATTCCTACCTTTACTAGCCATATTAATGGTGATGGGGGTGAAAGTCTGTGTGACTAAGAGCCTTGCTCCCTTTTCCATACAGGGTACATCCCAGGAATCTGCTTTGAATGCTTGATTTTGCTTAACTTTCACCGGTAAGGAATTGGGGAACAGATAGCAATATCCCCCTCCAGGCTAAAAGATGTGTTCTAAAAGGACAGTGGTGCCCTCTTTTCCAGATGTCTCTTAAGAATTGCAGCAGAGCCTCATGACCCTCCCCTCACAGTCCAGGAGCAGAAGGGATGGCCACACCTGGAGTGAGTTTGGGTGGCGGTGTCCCATGCAAATTCTCCTTTCAAGTCATTTTCAAGATTTCAGTGCTGCCAACTTTTATTAATAGTTCCCTACGTTTCTGTCACTGAGGAGAAAGGAGGAAATGGTCTCCCCGGTGGATTTTTCCTCAGAGAGGCACAAGCGCATTACAGGCTCTTGAGTGTTTGAAGTAAAGCTACAATTCAGCAGATGAAACAGAGCTAACTCTTAACATCTGCCAATACGTCCTCAGTCCTTAGAGCAAAGAAATAGCCACCAATGCGAAAGCAAGAAAGCAGGTTGTATAATTTATTCAATTAGAATATGTGAAATGCTGGGCCTAGTTGACTTTGGCAAGCAAAAGGTTGGAGTCTTTCTAGGAAGAAGCATCCGAAGTGCAAGAGCATTTTTGGTTGCCTTTCAAAAGCCGCTGAGCCAAACCGAACTCCCCAGATGCACGAGTCCGATGTGGCTGAAGTAAAGAAAACTCTTTCAGCATGCAGGGCAAGAGCCTTTGCTTCCCATATTCATTTTCATGTAGAAAGAACTACTAAGAAATCATTATTTTTAACAAGACATATTCCTGTCCTTTTTTAAAAAGTGTACAAAAAGAAATCCTATTTAAAATTCTACACTCGTGTATATGTGGCCTTGGGGAAGTCCTATTACATACAGGGATGATTAATGCTCTCCTCAGAATCTTATTTGCTTCTTCAACTGATTGCTCATATAGAATCTTACTTACCAAGTCCTTGAGTATTGAAGTACCCTATCATTCTAAGAAATCACTACTCAATAGTCTGCCTCAGTGTTGAGGAGAGGGCCAAGGACGCAGTGTTTCCTAAATGGACAAAGCAGTTCACTCTCTGTCCAACTCTACCCCACAATACTCTCTTCACACATGCCTCTGACTCAGCTTAAAAATTCTACTCCATAGAGCAAAAGGTGTCGCAATCCATACCATGGTATTGCATCCTTGCAAGCAGGAAAAAAAGGGGAAGAGGTATTGAAAAGAAAGGCAACGTGTTAATGGTTTCTAATCTGTACATGTTGGGTAGACAGTGGCTTAATGAATCGAAGTTACTCCAAACCAAAATCATTACATGTACGCCCACTGTTAGCATTCTGTCTAAGCTCTGCCCCACAGTTACCTGGAAACAGCCAGGTAGGCCTGACCTACTCTAAAAGGGGCTGTGTGCCCCCTCCTTGCTCTCTTGTTTCTCTCTTGCTCTTTCTCTGCTTCCCTTTCCCCCTCTCACCTTATTCCCATACCCCCCCACACACATGCTCTTGGCCGGCCTCTACTCTTCCACTTCCACTTCTTCTCTTCTCTTCTCTTCTCTTCTCTTCTCTTCTCTTCTCTTCTCTTCTCTTCTCTTCTCTTTCTCCTTCTCCTTCTCCTTCTCCTTCTCCTTCTCCTTCTCCTTCTCCTTCTCCTTCTCCTTCTCCTTCTCCTTCTCCTTCTCCTTCTCCTTCTCCTTCTCCTTCTCCTTCTCCTTCTCCTTCTCCTTCTCCTTCTTTCTCCTTCTCCTCCTCCTCCTCCTCATTCTTCTCTTTCTCTCTCTCTCTCTCTCTCTCTCTCTCTCTCTCTCTCTCTCTCTCTCTCTCTGCCTTCCTCTGTCTCTACTACCCTCTTACTTCCTCTCCCCATGCCCTGAATAAACTGTATTCTATACTATACTGCCGGGTCCCTCAGGGGGAAGGGATGGCTTGGCATAGGCCTGCTGAGGCACCCCTTTCCCCTATACCTCACCACACCTCCATAGAACTTATCTCTCCTCTCTTTATCATTTCATAAACACATCATCTACCTTCTGCTAACAGAGTTTATTGGTTCCTGATGTTTCTGTTGCTGTTTCCATCCTGCATTTAAACCATCAGAGGCATAGCTGGTCGTTCTAGTTAACATTTTTAAAATGTGATCCGATCTTTCTTGATATCTGTGACTAAATCCAATCTCTGTTATCCTTCTTATTCTCTAATCTCTTCCCTCCAGTCTGTTCTCATGATCACCCCTTGTTCAGCAATCCCTCCACAGCAGTGAGCACCCACTTCACTGGCCCCTGGCCTCCCATTTTCTCGACCACTGTAATCAACCCTCCACATCTATCACAAGAGATCTTGCTAAAAACACAGGCTGGCTGATCATGTCACTAAAAGCCTTAAATAATAAGAGGGAAGAGGCACAGGATAGAAGCTGAGTGCAGTTATCAGAACTCATACTTTAGTGCTCTAAATGAACAATTATCCTGATTTGCAGTGTGCCCAAGTCATTTTCCTAAGAATTCCAATTGTTATAGCAGATCTCTTCCCTCCAGTGCATATGGGCAAGATCCTTTGTATTTATGGTATGGCCTATGTCAGGACAAATGCATAGTGCATGTGTGTGTTTCTAGGAACTTTGTTTGACATAGTGATGAATTCTGTTACTTAGACAATATTTGCTGAGCACTTACTCTGTGCTAGGTGTTGTGCTGGGCACTTGGAGTACAAACATGCACATGACATCATCTGTTTTTGTGAAACTTAATCTGATTCTCTGAAAGAAGCTGAAAGCCTTCAACAACACTCTTTATCTATGGAGATACACTTTAAACTCCACATTATGAAGCATAAGAGAACAAAGCCTTTTAAGAACCCTACTCAAATAAGAACGTTTACATTCCCATGAAATCTTCCAGGAATACCCAGGCTGTCACTATGATCATGGGTAACTTAGTGTGTGTGGGTTCTCTTCACCTATAAAACTGGACAAATAATGTTTTCTATCTTGAAAAATAAACAACAATGATAACCCTTGTGCAGATTAAGTATTGTCTTGGTGTGAAGTGACAACTTTATATGCAGGGCATGGGCTGTCCTCAGTACTAAAGAACTTAGGACTTCTATTGACATATTTTTGGATTCTTCAGGAATCTGTGACATTCTAGCCAGGTTAAGTTTGATACAGACTCTCCTACTGGTAACAATTTCTAGGGAGAACACAGAGCCTCAGTGTATTTGTTCCAAGCCAGCTCTGTGTACTCTGGATTTTTCAGGGGAAGATCTCACCTGTCAGGTATTTGTAGAAGTCCTCAGCATGCCCATTACAGTTCAAGAGAAGGTCTAAGCTGTCAACAGCTCCGACTTGGAAAAGATTCTCTGTAGCATTCCCTGGGAAGAACAACGTGGATATGATGCTGTGGTCTGTGAAATCATTCTGAATGCCACAATTGCTTTCTACCAGTGAGAATGAAGAGTCATGTTAGGATTCATAACATGCAAATATTATGATTACCCTAAATCAGGCTAATTTTTAAATCACTGGAGTAAACCCTTGTTGGATATTACCATATAAACTTGAAAAAAATCCAATAAAAGGTAGCAAACAATGTATTAACATTTGTCTGTCTTTCTCTGTGGTCTAATGTATTTCATTCAATACAGTCATGTGATCTTGTTCTCTGAGGTCCTGGTTGTAAGCAGAGCTCTTGTATACAGTGTATTCATTCAACAAATACTTATTAAGTACTTGCTATGTGCCTGCCATTTCTCTTGGTGCTGGAAATATGGTAGTTAATAACAAAGGTTCAGCCCTCATGGAGTTGATATAGAACCATAAAACAGTATACATTCCAATATGCCAAAAAGGACTATTGGTAAAATATAATACCAGGCAACTTGGGAGGGTGAGAAGATCCTGGGACTGGTTTGGAATGGCAGGATTTTAATCAGACTAGTATTGTCTTGGAGATGATATTTGAGTGATGGAAGGTAGTGTTACATCCTACCATAGAACCATCTGGAGAAGAGTGTGATAGACGGAGAAACCAGGAAAGATACAAAATGTATGAGATCCTTAAAGATGAATATGTAGCAGTATATGTGGGACTATGGCCTGGAAGACATGTGGTAGCAAGGTAGTAAGACATTTAGAAACAAAAGTAAATGTCTGAACATGAAGGGGAACTTAAGGGAAGGTTTTAAGGAATTGTAGCCTTGGGCCTTTTATAGTGTTTATATGAAATTTTTGTTATTAACTGTGCTAAAATACTCAAAACAGTTCACACTGAGTAAATTACTTATTCTTGGGCTGGGTCTCAGTTTTCTCATCTATAAAATGAAGTAGGCATTTGGGACAGAGACATGACAGCAGGTAAAGGTGTCTGCTGCCAAGCCTGATGAGCTCAATTTCATTCTCCAAACCCGCAGGATGCAAGGTGAGAACTGACTCTCCAACGTTGTCTTCTCACCTCTGTATTCATGCTTGGGTCACACTCTGTCCCAATGAGCAAATGAAAATGTAGTTGAATAGAGCACTAGAGAAAAGGAAGACAGACCATTTACCAGGTCAGTGCTAGCTGGAAGGTCAAGAGAGTGTGAAGGATTTAGGAAGGTGACAGAGAGCAAAGCTTCAAGATTTAAAAAAAAAGGGGGGGGTCACCCTTTGATGTGGAAGTAGCCAGGCATCTAGAAATTCTGTTGACTTTGCCTCCTTACTGAGGGTTTATACTGATCCCAGGATACACTGTGTCCAGGAAGACTTGATCTGACGAGGTCATACGGAGGTCAAATTAATTCTTTTGAAACATCCCTTTGCACAGCAGGAAAAAAATCAGGATCAAATGAGTGGTTCTGAAGTAGTCTAGGAAGACCCTTTACGTGCTAATGGTCTAGCAGTGCAGGCCTCTTTAAGTTTAACACAGAAGCATACAACCTGACGCCAGGACTATATTTGCATGGTCTTAATCTCTGTTTAGAGAGAACATTTTTATTGCCATAATTGTCCGTGAACTTTGACTACAAACCCACCAGGTAGCAGTCATGGGAGCTTAGGTCAAAGAGGATGGAAATGGTCAAACCAGCTGACGTTGAGCCTTTCTAGAGACAAACACGGCTGAGGTGATGGATGGATTCTGTCAAGGCTGATTGAGCATTTTGAGTCTCTTAAATGCCATCCACTGAACTGTTGATATAGTTATTTGAAAAGCCATCAGGATTTAATTAGTTTTATGAATGAATGTTATTTTATGTTTAACAAAAGTATATATATATGTATATATAATTATACTAATTATATATACTAATTATACCATATTTAGTTTATATTCTGCCTTAGACAAGCCTCAGATTGATAAATACACTTCTGGCAAAGAAATAATGTCATGGACCATGTTTCCTTTTAATCCTCAGCTTCATCCTTTCAGACATTCATGTCCATCCATACTTTCATTTGGTTTTTCTAGTGTTTCAAGTCACATAGTATGTCATTTAGCTTGGATTCATTTGCTCAAGTGTACACAGAGTACCAATAAATTGAGCAGAACTAGACATAGTTTGGGCATCTAATAGTGTATAAAGTCCGCTCTGTGCCCTCAAAGAGTTCACAGACTAGCAGGGGAGCTGAGGCAGGATTACAGTTCTAATAGAAGGTGGAATGGGAGAAGCACCAACAGAGAAGTACAAAGGGCAATGGTGTTCAAAGGACAGTTCGATCATTTCCAGATGGGGAGATCAAAGAAGGCTTCATGGAAGAAGAGGTATTTGTGTGGAGCCTCAAGGGGTAAGATTTCTGCTGAAGGAGATGAGTGAAAGAAAAGAGACACATTGTACATTCAGGACTTGTGAAAGTTGAAGCTCATGGATGGGTGAAGTGGCTGAGTTGGGCAGATAGCTCTTCCTAAAAGTCCTGTGGCTTTTCAGGAAATTCTGCTAAGTTTGTTAAGCACACTCCAAACTTAGTTCTGGGTGCTAGAGAGCAGTTGCTGCTCACTAGAAGCTGTGATATAGATGTTCTTGGAGACATCTGAACTTGTACCCTTCAGCATCCACTAACAATACTGAGTTTCTACTCTGCTTGGTGCCCTAGACTTGATCGTAAAGGACGAGGGGTCATGCCATGCTGAAAGGCATAGAAAGAGGAAGGGAGCGAGACAGAGGATAGAAGAGCATCTGAGATGGGGTGGGGATGGGGAGGTGAACAATATTGAAAGTGAGAACACACTAGAAGTCTTTCCTAAATCAGCCCAAATCTCAGAATCAGATGGAGGAGGCACTGTTAAGATTTGATAGGAAGGTTTGCCTTGCTTGGCCAGGCGCTTGGGCTTTATTTTATTTCCTTTCATTTCTCTCTCTCTTTAGAAACACCCTGCTTTTGCCCCGCTTTCCATTCAGCCAGAGTCTGACTGATTCTCCTTGGATATATATATTTTTGTCATGCCTCTTAATACTTTCGACTCTACTACCTTGTAGTCGCCTTAGTCAACTTTAAACCTTTCATCTATCAGAACAGGGATACTAATACTAATCATAAGGATAGAAACAGTGACAGTATTAAACAATTTGATCATAGGGTCCTTGTCATGGGATTTTCAGGCTGCAAGAACTGTTTCCTTACAATAGACCCATTCTGTACAAAACCATCCATGCTTGAGAAATGTTACAGTGCAAATATAAAATTTAGTATTCCATGTCACAGATATACCCACCAAAGACTTACCTATGTGCAAAAGCTTTATCTCCACACTCACGCAGAAAAAGTAACCTGTCCAGCCTCAGAGCAGCTGACTCAGCACTTTTCCGAGGGTGACCTATGCTTCAGACTGGTGGTAGTTGTTTATTTTGTATTTTTAATGTTTTCACCAAAGATAATACAGAGGAAGTAAATCTGTTACAACTTACTGCAGATGACTATTTAGGGCTTATTAATCCTCAGAAGGTCAGAAATGCTTCATTTAGAGCTCATTTGTAGTTCTTCTGGAAGCTTTGAATTTGAAAGAAAATATGTACATCTTAGTTGAATCCACGCGACCTCGCATACCTATAACCTGAAGAGTCTGTCTTGTGTAAAATCTGCTTATATTTCCATAGAATTTATCACTAAGATAGTAGGGGTTTCTTTCTAGGAAAGTCTAAATGCTTAAATTTATATTGTCAGTATAGTTATCTTGCTAAATAACAAATCACCATATAATTAATTATTTTTCTTTTTCTTTTTGTTTTTTGTTTTGTTTTGTTTTTTTGTTTTTCGAGACAGGGTTTCTCTGGTATAGCCCTGGCTGTCCTGGAACTCATTTTGTAGACCAAGCTGGCCTTGAACTCAGAAATCTGCCTGCCTCTGCTTCCCAAGTGCTGGGATTAAAGGCGTGTGCCACTACGCCCGGCTTAATTAAATTTTTAAGAGTAATTATGACAATGGATAAAATAGCAGCACTCCAAACAGTAGAGACTTATAAGAACCAAGTTAATTTTGATTCAAATTACTGAATATGAATAACAATTTTCAAAATGTCAAAAGAGAAAAAAAAAACCCTGAAACATAAATTTCCCTATGTGTGGAACAACTGTTTTGCCTGTTTTTAATAAAATACAAAGCTTAAAGAATGTCACTGGAAAATTCAAAAGCCTTTTTTTTGACATCAAATACCTCTTAAGAAACAACATTCGCAGCATTTTGGTGTAAATGAATTATAAGCATGTGGATTAAATTTTCCACAAAATCTGCATAGTTCAAAAGCGACATGAAGAAATATTTCAAAGAAACGTGTTGAGCTTGGCTAGTGAAAATGATGGTATCATTAGCGAATTGTTTTGTTTCTGGGTTTAACAGCAGCTGGGCACACGTCTGAATCAGACACATCCTTCCATTTATTAACAATGTAGCTTGAATAAGACCTTTTCTAGCCTACTTTCAGGGTTTTCATCTCTACAATGGAGTCGGCAGCCCTTAGCTCAGTGCCATTCTGTGTCTTAACAAAAGTGCTTCATTTTGCATAGTCCTTCTTACATGTGTTTTTATGTCTATTACTGAGTGCCTAGAAGAAGTGTGCATATGTTTCAACTTGTTTGAGTATGCATGTAGGTGTGACTATAGGTTTCATGAATGTGCATGTGTGTGCACAACAGTGTGAGCATTTGTATAATGCCAATCAATATGTGTGCATATACATGAGCTCTTGGGTAGCTGACATGTGGATGGGCTTCGCTGCACAAACTTATGCGAGAAGGTGAAAAATTTTATATACACCTGTGCATTTGTGCATAAATATACACAGGGCCATGTCCTGGGCACCCTTTCTGTCTGTAGCAGTGATACCAACCTGTCAGTATCAATGAATCAATTAGAGTTTTAATTTCCCGAAAGTTAGCATCTAGTGAATTCCTCTTATGTATTTGTTATATTTGTAACATAAAGAGGAAGAGGCAATAAGATGTGTACACAGTCTTTTTTCATCTTCTGAAGAAAAGCTTTTGCAAAGACGAAGGATCGAACAATCAGAGAATATAACCATGTGATGCTTATTCCAAATCCCCGTTAACTGTCTTTTACCATGCATAAGTCACTTTGCTAGGAAAAAAAAAAAAGAGTCAAGTAGCTTACTTGGCACATTGTAGTGAGCCTTCCTCTGTTGTCACTTACCTTGTTTGTGGTAGCCTGCTACAGTTGTCACCACTGGCCTTGGATGCACTCTAACACAAAGCTCTTTGAGAAATCTTCCTAAACATTCTGAGCCCTGCAAGAAATGTGCTTCTTGCTGTCTTGCTATCTTTCTCTCAATACAATCCTTTAGGATTTCTACAGCTCCGGGACAGCTCCCAGGTTCCCTCCATCACTCACAACCCACTGGACTGCTCGATCCATTACTACAGCTCTCCATTCATGTGACCTTCTCAGTGCTCCCTGGACCCGGGTTCCCAGCTGGAGAGGACCATGCTCGCCATACCAGAATAGCATCTCTCTGTTAGTGAAGACAGAAGTACATGGCCCGATGCTTATCCTGCTTTGCTTTGCTTTGCTTCTTCTCTTTCATTTCTTTTTCTGATTTTGCACATGACTAGCTGTAGACTCACTCCTTAGAAAGGGAGGACTACCCACCCTCCCTATGTGGGCCACACAGCCCTTCCTGCTGGGGTTGTTCCAGAAGGCTGTGCTCAGTGCTTTGCTGCTGCTGCTGTCATCTGTGCATGCTACACACTTTCCTTCCTTCTTGTTGGGTCAGCATTGTAGCTTGTTTGTTTTATGTGTTTGTTTGTTTTTCTGGGACTCTTTCGAGGGATTTTGCCTTAGGTCTTCAGCTAACTGTTGGACTCTTGGGGGCCCTCAAGCCTTGCTGAGCAGCTCTCCTAAGTTGACCTGAGATTTATTCCCTGCTTCCATACCTTCTGTATTCCTGCATACAGCGTTGGAAATACATGGATACCTGCATTAAGCCTTTTCCCACTCTGTCCTCTCTGTTTCCGAGCCACCCCTTTGTTTCCAGTTCCGTGGCTTCGGAACACAGAGGTGCATCTAAGAGCAGAGGTTAATGCAGGCCCCTCTCCCCTCTGGAGCTCACTCTTGTCCAACTCTTGGCCTCCTTGATTAGGTCTCAATCTGTTTCTGGGAGGTACTGGAACTAATTATGCAGATGAAGAGCTTGCACGCAAATTCAAATAATCACCATGGGCTAGAATAATAGGAAATTCAAGTGGGCTTCAGTACAGGTCCGATTCTTTACATTAAGCTTCCAACACCCTGTCTATATGTTTTGTTATTCAAAAATACTAGCAAATATTTCTTGACTTTGTGATTAGGCTAGGATTTCTTCTGTTTTTTTTTTTCTCCCTTTTAACAAAGTGCTTTTGGCATTTTGATAAGTATGTTCTATGACCAATCAAAAAGGTCAACCCAATTTTTATTTTTATTTTTATCTGTTCTCTCAGTAGCCTTTATGAGAGAAGCAGAAAAAGCACTCTCAAGTTTTTATGGCTCTTGTACTAATTTGTTAAGTTATATAGGGATCATAAAAGAACAGGAATTTCTAACTTGGCACAGACCCTGAAAAATTCCTGAGTCTGTATTTTGTTTGTATCAAAGGTAAGTCCATTTCTACACACACACACACACACACACACACACACACACACACACTACCAGCTCTGATATTTAATAGCTGAATAATTTTGGGAATTGATTTAATCTTTCTGAGCCTTACTTTCATACTTGAAAAATAATGTTTATTTATGCCCAGGTTTGTTTTGTTACTAACAATGGTAGCTGACATTTATCAAGCGTTGAAGAGCAAGTTGTATTTTGAATTGCATTTCATACAGTATCTTATTTGAATCTCATAACCACCCTCACTAATGGCTTATTACATTCTGATTTTACTAACCGGAAAAACAAGGCTAATGCAAATGAAGTGATTTGCCAAAGTCACCCAGCTACAAACTGAACCCATGGTTGAATCAAGACTTGAACTCCTATGATGGTTCAAGATTCTCCACCGTAAGGTGTGTCTATGAGGACCAAGTGGAATAAAGTTGTGAAGGTTTAACAAATGATCAGACAGTACACAGTTTACTAATAATCAAATCATGATTGCTAAACACAGATTTTCTTTTCTTTTCTTTTCTTTCTTTCTTTCTTTTTTTTTTTTTTTTTTTTTTTTTTTTTTTTTTTTTTTTTTTTTTTAGCTTTTACAACAGTAGATTAGAAAAGCGTAGAATAAATCAGGTAAGCATGGGTCATGAGATATAACTGAATACAACAATGAATACAAAAACTTTAGTGTGCTTCCATTTTACACAACCATGTAATCCGGTGCATGATATGTTTACTGTTGTTTGGAGGGGGAAAAATGATGCAAGGAGAACCTGCTTTTCTGCTATGACTGATGGCCACCATTAGCTATTTTTCCAATTTTATGATTTTCTTTAATTACAGTGATTCTTTTTTCCCATTTATTTATGTATGTATTTATGTGTGTGTATGTATGTATGTATGTATCCACTTTACATCCTGGTTGGAAAATTCCTCCTCCCTGTCCCCCTCATATGGCGTCTTCCACCCTGCCTCTCATTCATCTCTGAGTAAGAGGAGGTCCCTCGGTCCCAACCGACCATGGCACCTCAAGTCATTGCAGGACTAGGTACACCCTCTCCCACTGAAGTCAAACAAGACAGCCCAGTTAAGGAGATAGGCAGGCAACAGGCAGGCAACAGAGTCAGTTTAAGCCCCCACTCCAGTTGTTGGGGGATATGCATGAAAAACCAAGCTGCACATCTGCAAAATATGTCCGGGGGTGGGGCTAGATCCAGCTCTTGTCTGTATGCTCTTTGGTAGGTGGTTCAGTTTCTGAGCGTTTCAAGGGTCCAGGTAAGTTGATTATGTCAGTCTTCTTGTAGAGTCTCTATTCCCTCCAGGCTCCACATTCCTTCCCCCAACTCTTTCACAAGACTTCAATTTGGGCGATTCATTATTTTGGATGCTGCTTTTAAGGAGTTGTAATTATTTCCTAAGTGGTCATTTTCATGGTTTGGTTCTGAAATTTCTCCCAGAAGCTTAGGTGTAGAAAGCTTAGTACCCAGCTGGTGGTGCTATGTGGGCAGTTGTAGAAACGTTGGGAGGAACCAGAACCCTAGGAAGGTTATAAGTGCACATAGCCCTTTGCCCTGTCTATGCTTCTGCTCTGTATCTCATAAACTGCACAATTTTATCCTTAAGCACATTGAAGGTTGCTGAGGGATATGTTTAAAAAATAGCACCATCCTGCACTATAGCCAGCTACTCTCTGGTCCCAGTGACCTCGCTCTCACCATCTCCATGGCTAGCCCCAGGTGGCTGTCTTCCCAGCTCCGGTTCACCTGCCTCAGAGCCGCTTGTACCTTCCCAGCCATCTACCCTCTGTGGTCAGTGGACCAAATCCCAGGAACCCAGTAAAATCAAAGCTCTAGGGGCTTGGAATTTATAAGTCAGATTTATATCAGTAAATTCTCACCCCACAAAATGCCCACACAATGAACTCAGAGCCAATTGATATTGATATAAATTAACCACCTAGATAAGACCAATTGTCCTGTAATTATCCGTCCCTTATAAGATATTCACAGCTACCTGTGGCTATTTAAAGCCACACAGAATCTGGATGTCGGCGGTCGCCATCTTGGTTCCGGGACTCAGCAGAACTTAGGAAATTAGTCTAAACAGGTGAGAGGGTGCGCCAGAGAACCGGACAGCTTCTGGGACGGGCAGAAGCACAGAGCCGCTGAGGCAGCAGCCTGGGCGGGCCGCAGATAACCGGCCACCATCCGGACCAGAGGACAGGTGTCCGCCTGGCTCGGGAGACGGCCTTGGCCTCAGGAGCAGCGGTCACCATCTTGGTTCCAGGACTCCCTGGAACTTAGGATTTTAGTCTGCACAGGTGAGAGTCTGCACCACAGAAGCTGACAGCTTCTGGGAACTGCCAAAGCAACACAGCTTCTGAGAGAGGCCCTGTTTTGGGCCTTCTTCTTCGACCAGGAGGAGGTCCAAAAACAAGATATCTGCGCACCTTCCCTGTAAGAGAGCTTGCCAGCAGAGAGTGCTCTGAGCACTGAAACTCAGAGGAGAGAATCTGTCTCCCAGGTCTGCTGAGAGACGGTAACAGAATCACCAGAAGAACAATCTCTAAACAGAGTCAACTATAACTACTAACTCCAGAGATTACCAGATGGCGAAAGGTAAACGTAGGAATCCTACTAACAGGAACCAAGACCACTCACCATCATCAGAACCCAGTACTCCCACTTCGCCCAGTCCAGGGCACCCCAACACACCCGAAAACCTAGACCTAGATTTAAAAGCATATCTCATGATGATGGTAGAGGACATCAAGAAGGACTTTAATAAATCACTTAAAGAAATACAGGAGAACATTGCCAAAGAGTTACAAGTCCTTAAAGAAAAACAGGAAAACACAATCAAACAGGTAGAAGTCCTTACAGAAAAAGAGGAAAAAACATACAAACAGGTGATGGAAATGAACAAAACCATACTAGACCTAAAAAGGGAAGTAGAAACAATAAAGAAAACTCAAAGTGAGGCAACACTGGAGATAGAAACCCTAGGAAAGAAATCTGGAACCATAGATTTGAGCATCAGCAACAGAATACAAGAGATGGAAGAGAGAATCTCAGGTGCAGAAGATTCCATAGAGAACATCGGCACAACAATCAAAGAAAATGGAAAATGCAAAAAGATCCTAACTCAAAATATCCAGGAAATCCAGGACACAATGAGAAGACCAAACCTACGGATAATAGGAGTGGATGAGAATGAAGATTTTCAACTCAAAGGACCAGCAAACATCTTCAACAAAATTATTGAAGAAAACTTCCCAAATATAAAGAAAGAGATACCTATGAACATACAAGAAGCCTACAGAACTCCAAATAGACTGGACCAGAAAAGAAATTCCTCCCGACACATAATAATCAGAACAACAAATGCACTAAATAAAGATAGAATACTAAAAGCGGTAAGGGAAAAAGGTCAAGTAACATACAAAGGCAAGCCTATCAGAATTACACCAGATTTTTCACCAGAGACTATGAAAGCCAGAAGAGCCTGGACAGATGTTATACAGACACTAAAAGAACACAAATTCCAGCCCAGGCTACTATACCCAGCCAAACTCTCAATTACCATAGATGGAGAAACCAAAGTATTCCACGACAAAACCAAATTCTCACATTATCTCTCCACGAATCCAGCCCTTCAAAGGGTAATAACAGAAAAAAACCAATACAAGAACGGGAACAATGCCCTAGAAAAAACAAGAAGGTAAAACCTCAACAAACCTAAAAGAAGACAGCCACAAGAACAGAATGCCAACTTTAACAACAAAAATAACAGGAAGCAACAATTACTTTTCCTTAATATCTCTTAACATCAATGGTCTCAACTCCCCAATAAAAAGACATAGACTAACAAACTGGCTACACAAACAAGACCCAACATTTTGCTGTTTACAGGAGACACATCTCAGAGAAAAAGATAGACACTACCTCAGAATAAAAGGCTGGAAAACAATTTTCCAAGCAAATGGACTGAAGAAACAAGCTGGAGTAGCCATCCTAATATCTGATAAGATTGACTTCCAACCCAAAGTCATCAAAAAAGACAAGGAGGGGCACTTTGTTCTCATCAAAGGTAAAATCCTCCAAGAGGAACTCTCAATTCTGAATATCTATGCGCCAAATACAAGGGCAGCCACATTCATTAAAGAAACTTTAATAAAGCTCAAAGCACACATTGCACCTCACACAATAATAGTGGGAGACTTCAACACACCACTTTCACCAATGGACAGATCATGGAAACAGAAACTAAACAGGGACACACTGAAACTAACAGAAGTGATGAAACAAATGGATCTGACAGATATCTACAGAACATTTTATCCTAAAACAAAAGGATATACCTTCTTCTCAGCACCTCATGGTACCTTCTCCAAAATTGACCACATAATAGGTCACAAAACAGGCCTCAACAGATTCAAAAATATTGAAATTGTCCCATGTATCCTATCAGATCACCATGCACTAAGGCTGATCTTCAATAACAAAAAAAATAACAGAAAGCCAACACTCACGTGGAAACTGAACAACACTCTTCTCAATGATACCTTGGTCAAGGAAGGAATAAAGAAAGAAATTAAAGACTTTTTAGAGTTTAATGAAAATGAAGCCACAACGTACCCAAACCTTTGGGACACAATGAAAGCATTTCTAAGAGGGAAACTCATAGCTCTGAGTGCCTCCATGAAGAAACGGGAGAGAGCACATACTAGCAGCTTGACAACACATCTAAAAGCTCTAGAAAAAAAGGAAGCAAATTCACCCAAGAGGAGTAGACGGCAGGAAATAATCAAACTCAGGGGTGAAATCAACCAAGTGGAAACAAGAAGAACTATTCAAAGAATTAACCAAACGAGGAGTTGGTTCTTTGAGAAAATCAACAAGATAGATAAACCCTTAGCTAGACTCACTAGAGGGCACAGAGACAAAATCCTAATTAACAAAATCAGAACTGAAAAGGGAGACATAACAACAGATCCTGAAGAAATCCAAAACACCATCAGATCCTTCTACAAAAGGCTATACTCAACAAAACTGGAAAACCTGGACGAAATGGACAAATTTCTGGACAGATACCAGGTACCAAAGTTGAATCAGGATCAAGTTGACCTTCTAAACAGTCCCATATCCCCTAAAGAAATAGAAGCAGTTATAAATAGTCTCCCAGCCAAAAAAAGCCCAGGACCAGACGGGTTTAGTGCAGAGTTCTATCAGACCTTCAAAGAAGATCTAATTCCAGTTCTGCACAAACTTTTTCACAAGATAGAAGTAGAAAGTACTCTACCCAACTCATTTTATGAAGCCACTATTACTCTGATACCTAAACCACAGAAAGATCCAACAAAGATAGAGAACTTCAGACCAATTTCTCTTATGAATATCGATGCAAAAATCCTCAATAAAATTCTCGCTAACCGAATCCAAGAACACATTAAAGCAATCATCCATCCTGACCAAGTAGGTTTTATTCCAGGAATGCAGGGATGGTTTAATATACGAAAATCCATCAATGTAATCCACTATATAAACAAACTCAAAGACAAAAACCACATGATCATCTCGTTGGATGCAGAAAAAGCATTTGACAAGATCCAACACCCATTCATGATAAAAGTTCTGGAAAGATCAGGAATTCAAGGCCAATACCTAAACATGATAAAAGCAATCTACAGCAAACCAGTAGCCAACATCAAAGTAAATGGAGAGAAGCTGGAAGCAATCCCACTAAAATCAGGGACTAGACAAGGCTGCCCACTTTCTCCCTACCTTTTCAACATAGTACTTGAAGTATTAGCCAGAGCAATTCGACAACAAAAGGAGATCAAGGGGATACAAATTGGAAAGGAGGAAGTCAAAATATCACTTTTTGCAGATGATATGATAGTATATATAAGTGACCCTAAAAATTCCACCAGAGAACTCCTAAACCTGATAAACAGCTTCGGTGAAGTAGCTGGATATAAAATTAACTCAAACAAGTCAATGGCCTTTCTCTACACAAAGAATAAACAGGCTGAGAAAGAAATTAGGGAAACAACACCCTTCTCAATAGTCACAAATAATATAAAATATCTCGGCGTGACTCTAACTAAGGAAGTGAAAGATCTGTATGATAAAAACTTCAAGTCCCTGAAGAAAGAAATTAAAGAAGATCTCAGAAGATGGAAAGATCTCCCATGCTCATGGATTGGCAGGATCAATATTGTAAAAATGGCTATCTTGCCAAAAGCAATCTACAGATTCAATGCAATCCCCATCAAAATTCCAACTCAATTCTTCAACGAATTAGAAGGAGCAATTTGCAAATTCATCTGGAATAACAAAAAACCTAGGATAGCAAAAACTCTTCTCAAGGATAAAAGAACCTCTGGTGGAATCACCATGCCGGACCTAAAGCTTTACTACAGAGCAATTGTGGTAAAAACTGCATGGTACTGGTATAGAGACAGACAAGTAGACCAATGGAATAGAATTGAAGACCCAGAAATGAACCCACACACCTATGGTCACTTGATCTTCGACAAGGGAGCTAAAACCATCCAGTGGAAGAAAGACAGCATTTTCAACAAATGGTGCTGGCACAACTGGTTGTTATCATGTAGAAGAATGCGAATCGATCCATACTTATCTCCTTGTACTAAGGTCAAATCTAAATGGATCAAAGAACTTCACATAAAACCAGAGACACTGAAACTTATAGAGGAGAAAGTGGGGAAAAGCCTTGAAGATATGGGCACAGGGGAAAAATTCCTGAACAGAACAGCAATGGCTTGTGCTGTAAGATCGAGAATTGACAAATGGGACCTAATGAAACTCCAAAGTTTCTGCAAGGCAAAAGACACCGTCAATAAGACAAAGAGACCACCAACAGATTGGGAAAGGATCTTTACCTATCCTAAATCAGATAGGGGACTAATATCCAACATATATAAAGAACTCAAGAAGGTGGACTTCAGAAAATCAAACAACCCCATTAAAAAATGGGGCTCAGAACTGAACAAAGAATTCTCACCTGAGGAATACCGAATGGCAGAGAAGCACCTGAAAAAATGTTCAACATCCTTAATCATCAGGGAAATGCAAATCAAAACAACCCTAAGATTCCACCTCACACCAGTGAGAATGGCTAAGATCAAAAATTCAGGTGACAGCAGATGCTGGCGAGGATGTGGAGAAAGAGGAACACTCCTCCATTGTTGGTGGGATTGCAGGCTTGTACAACCACTCTGGAAATCCGTCTGGCGGTTCCTCAGAAAATTGGACATAGTACTACCGGAGGATCCAGCAATACCTCTCCTGGGCATATATCCAGAAGATGCCCCAACTGGTAAGAAGGACACATGCTCCACTATGTTCATAGCAGCCTTATTTATAATAGCCAGAAGCTGGAAAGAACCCAGATGCCCCTCAACAGAGGAATGGATACAGAAAATGTGGTACATCTACACAATGGAGTACTACTCAGCTATTAAAAAGAATGAATTTATGAAATTCCTAGCCAAATGGATGGACCTGGAGGGCATCATCCTGAGTGAGGTAACACATTCACAAAGGAACTCACACAATATGTACTCACTGATAAGTGGATATTAGCCCAAAACCTAGGATACCCAAGATATAAGTTACAATTTCCTAAAGACATGAAACTCAAGAAAAATGAAGACTGAAGTGTGGACACTATGCCCCTCCTTAGAAGTGGGAACAAATCACCCTTGGAAGGAGTTACAGAGACAAAGTTTGGAGCTGAGATTAAAGGGTGGACCATGTAGAGACTGCCTTATCCAGGGATCCACCCCATAATCAGCATCCAAACGCTGACACCATTGCATACACTAGCAAGATTTTATCGAAAGGACCCAGATGTAGCTGTCTCTTGTGAGACTATGCCGGGGCCTAGCAAACACAGAAGTGGATGCCCACAGTCAGCTAATGGATGGATCACAGGGCTCCCAATGGAGGAGCTAGAGAAAGTACCCAAGGAGCTAAAGGGATCTGCAACCCTATAGGTGGATCAACATTATGAACTAACCAGTACCCCGGAGCTCTTGACTCTAGCTGCATATGTATCAAAAGATGGCCTAGTCGGCCATCACTGGAAAGAGAGGCCCATTGGACACACAAACTTTATATGCCCCAGAACAGGGGAACGCCAGGGCCAAAAAGGGGGAGTGGGCAGGTAGGGGAGTGGGGGTGGGTGGGTATGGGGGACTTTTGGTATAGCATTGGAAATGTAAATGAGCTAAATACCTAATAAAAAATGGAAAAAAAAATATTCATAATGCCAAAAAAAAAAAAAAAAAAAAAAAGAATCTGGATGTCTTTCTCTTCCTCCTCTGTCCTGTATCCAGCTTTAAAAATCTCCACCTACCTTCCTTTTCCACTCCCAATCACAGACACCTTGTTGTATTAATATTTAAATTAACTGGGGGAAAATTCTGCTACAGAAGGTCAAGGAACCCTGGACTAAATCCCATGTAGTCATGAACTAAAATACATCTCTCTGCCTTCTGATTGCTTTGTCAGACATATTGGAATACACAATGAGTAAAGCCAGCTACTACATATCACAAAATTGTCAAAAATATAAGGAGCAGATGATTTCTTAGTGAGTAGAGCACTTGCCTTCGAGCCTGAGTTCAATTCTTGCCACCCACATTGTGGAACAAGACATCCATAGGTTGTCATCTGATCTCCACATATGTGTGTGCATGAACACACATGCATAGAAATAAATTAATGTTAAAAATTTTTTAAATTATCTTTAAAAACACTGGGCAACGTTTCATTTAAAATAGATAAGAGTACTTTCTGCTCTTCTACAGGACTGTAGCTTGATTCCCAACAGCCATATCAACTCATAACTGCCTGGAACTACAGCTCAGGAGAGTCATCACCCTCTTTCAGCCTTTTAATCATTTGAGTACACATGGTTCATATAAGTTCACTTAGACACAGACACAGATACACACACACAAATAAATGAATTTTCATTTAAATTTCTACATAAGAAGTAAAAGCAGATATCCACTTGTGAGTATATACCATGCATGTCCTTTTGGGACTGGGTTATCTCACTTGGTGATATTCTCAAGTTCCATCCATTTGCCTGCAAAATTCATGCTGTCTTTGTTTTTAATAGCTGAGTAGTATGATTCCATTATGCACACGGTTTCTTAATCCACTTTCTAGATGAGGGACATCTAGGTTGTTTCCAGTTTCTGGCTATTACGAATAAAGCTGCTATGAACAGAGTTGAGCAAGTGTCTTTGTGGGATGTTGGAGCATCTTTTGGGTATATGCCCAGGCGTAGTATAGCTGGGTCTTGAGGTAGCACTATTTTCAGTTTTCTGAAAACCACCAAATTGATTTCCAAAATGGTTGTACAAATTTGCACTTCCACCAGCAATGGAAGAGTGTTCCCCTTGCTTCACATCTTCACCAGCATCTGCTGTCACCTGAGTTTTTGATCTGAGCCATTTTGACTGGTGTGAGGTTGAATATCAGGGTTGTTTCCATTTTCACTTCCCTTTTGACTAAGGACGTGGAACATTTCTTTAAGTGTTGTTGTTGTTTGTTGTTGTTGTTATTGTGTTTTTTTGGTTTTTTTTTTTTTTTTTTTTTTTTTTGCCATTTGAGAGTCCTCTGTTGAGAATTCTGTTTAGCTCTGTACTTCATTTTTAAATTTGGTTATTTGGGTTGTTGGTATCTAACTTCTTGAGTCCTTTATAAATTTTGAATATTAGTCCTCTGTCAGATGTAGGATTCGAGAAGATCTTTTCTTATTTTATTTTGTCTTATTGACAGTGTCCTTTGCCTTACAGAAGCTTTGCAGTTTCAATTGTTCATCTTAGAGCCAGAGCCTTTGGTGTTCTCTTCAGGAAGTTGTCTCCTGTACAAATGAATTTAGAGCTATTCTCCACTTTTTTCTATTAAGGTTATTAGCCATAAATACAGGATACCTATGATACACACTGCACTGGTCCAAAAAAAGCTGATTATGAAGAAAGATCCAAGCAAGGATGGTTGACTCTCATTTAGAAAGGGAATTAAAGTACCCATAGAATAGAGATGGAGGGAGACAACTGCATGGGAGAGGGCATGGGGAGGGGAACATGGAGATGCAGGATCAGGTATGGGGAAGGACAGGAAAGATGGCCAAATTGCCACAAAAATGAGTGGAAATCTTCAGCTGGCAGGGGTTGAGAGGTATCGGGCATCTTGAGGACATGCCAGAGACCTGGGATAGGAGAAGAATTCAAGAATCAATGGGAGTGACCTTATCTGGGACTCACAGCATTAAAGATATGGGAACCTGAAGAGGCTACCTCCTATAGCCAGGCAGGAACCCCAGTGGAATTATAAGGATACCAACCCACACACAAAGCTTTTGATCCAAAATTTATCCTGTCTACAACAAGTGTAGGCATGGGGGTTGGAGCAGAGACTGAGGGAATGGCCAACCAATAAACAGCCCAACTTGAGACCCATCTATGGGCAAGCACCAATCCCTGACACTATTAATGATATTCTGTTATGCTTGCAGACAGGAGCATGTTGTCCTCTGAGAGGCTCCACTCAGCAGCTGGCTCAGACAGATGCAGGCACCCACAGCTAAACAGTGGATGGAGCTTGGGAACTCTTATGGAAGAATAGGAAGTACTGTGGGCCCCAAAGCAGAGAGGAACTCCATAGGAAGATCAATAGAGTCAACTAACCTGGACCCTTGGGGCTCTCAGAAACACCAACCTAAGAGCTTACAAGAGCTATATCTAGCCTCACACCCTGCACATATGTAGCAGATGTACAGCTTGGTCTCTATATGGGTCCTGCACAACTGGAGCAGGAGCTATCCCTAAAGCTGTTGCCTATCTGTACGATATGTTCTTCTAGCTGGGCTGCCTTGTCTGGCCTCAGTGGGAAAAGATGTACCTAGCTCTGCAGAGACTAGATGTGCCAGAGTAGGGGGATACCCAGGGTGTGTGCGTGTTTTCTTTTCAGACGAGAAATGGGGTAGGGGAAGGTTGTGGGAGGGAGTGTCCTAGAGTCAGGGCAGCAATTGGGGTATGAAATGATTTTCTTTTTAAAAAACTAAAAGCAATACTTGTAGGCTTGATAAAGAGAAGTTACATAATCAAAGTCCAGGAAAGACTGTTGGTCAGGAACATAAACCTAGCATACAACTTACCATATATTTTATTTTATTTTTTACATACTAGCCTGAGTACCTTAGAAAATGCACTTTGGAAAACACACTTGGTGCCATCTAATTTGATAGATTGATATTTTACATACTGCTAAGAAAAAAAAACTATTCAAAGACACGTTTTCCATCTTAGTAATGCTGGCACTATATGGGCTTACCATGTAGACCTCTCATTGTCTGCCTTAATACTTCTTGCATTTATGTTTTCAGTTACATTCATTGTCAATTCTTTTGTATTCAGCCATATTAAAATACAATACAACTTTCTTTTTGTAGACATCTTTTTCTTAGGTCTTGTCAATCATTCATCATGTTGTAAGAAAATAACAAACTGTGTATATTCCACCAGTGATTTTTTTTTTAACCAAAGCACATTTTTTTTACATCCTCATTTTATGTCCGTTAGCAGGTACAATACATTTTCTTTTAAAGATAAGTCAGACTGGCTATTTTGGAAAATCCTTTAAATTGTTAATAAAACTCACCACATTAGTACCGACATTATATATAAACTCCAAAGAAATGTCAAAACACCAACAACTATGATCGAATGTGCACACACAAAGGTGATAGTTACTCTACCAGGCTATGTCGACAATAGTAATTGTAAGATGCTGTTGATTACAAGATACATGGTGATTTTGGAGTTGCACGATGTGTCTTAGGATCTTTTAAATACAGTCCTTAAGATTTCTTAGTGTTTTATCTGAGAGAATGAGACTAGTAATGATGCTTGCTATAATGAAGAGCATGAATATATAATTAAATCTTTTAGCACATAGTCAGTGCTAAGAGATGCTAGAAAACTACCACTAAACTTAAACTACCTTTAGAGTAGACATTGCCATGAAAAAGCATAGGTGCCAGAGATGAAGGGCCAGTACGGGAATGCCTTAGCCAAGTAATATGTTGTTGTGTTTCTAAAGTAATTATGTATATATTTAATATTCTCAGACAGAAGGGCCTGTATACCGTCACGCTGACAAATTGTACAGGCAAATGGTTGGCTTCTTATAAACTGCGAAAGTGTTGATTTAATGTGAGTGCAAAGCAAGTTTAACTCATTGCACATGAACTTGCTTAAATAAGCAGGCCTAAAATGGCACATGTGACTATTAAACTATTTTGTCAGTTGACATCATTTGCATGGTATAGCATGCCACCACTACTATGTAAAAACAGTGTAGACTTTCCTTCAAGAACTCACACTAGAACTGCCATGCGATCCAGTGACCCACTTTTGGTTGTATAGTTAGAAGATGGAAAAGTAAAGGTAGGGTCAGGTGGGAATTTCTAATTCTGGCATTTAGAAAGTAGAAGCCAGAAGACTAGGAGTTTGAGACCAGCCTAGGGTACAGAGTGAGACCCAGTTGAGAAAAATGAACAAATAAAAACAGAATTTTCTGCCCTACATTTTTAGTAGTTACTATCCAAAATGACCAAGGGATGGAATTAATCCAGATGTTCATGGGTTAATTAGTGAAAAAATGTGTTTATGCATACAATGTAACATTATCCAATTTTAAAAATGAAGGAAACTCTATTTTATGCTAAAATAAGGATAAATGTTATGATAACATTGGTTTATATGTCTTATACTAAGACATACAAACCAACCAGAAAAAGAAAATTACTATATGGTCATCATTTATGAGGTATCTAAAACAATAACATTTATCAAAACAGGAAATAGATGGTAGTTGCCGGAAACTAGGGAGATTACTGAAAGGGACTGGCCATAGAGTTTTCAATTTGCAGGAAGATAAATTCTGCAGAATTGTTTTAGGATAATGTGAATAGATTTCACACTAATAGACTGTGAATTTAAAAAGAGTTAAGATAGCAAGTTTCATGCTGTGTATTTATTTTTATCACAATCAAGCTTTTATCGATTCTCAGGATAGCCTGTTTTTGTTTGAAAAGAATTCCCCAGACAGTATTTTTCCACTATCCTAACATTTCTCTCTTTTTTTCAAAGTGAGAAAATATTGTTCTGAATGAACTATATAAACGCATATGTCAAAACAATAATGTTATTTTCATGGCAAATAAGGATCAAAGGATGATTTTTTAATCAGGAAGAAGCAGCTGTGGTGGCTCCCACCTGCGCGCTCTACACTCGGAGGCTGAGGCAGCTGGATCAAGAGTGCGAGGTCAGCTTGGGTTACACAGTGAGTTCCAAGCCAGCTGGGGTGACATAGCAAGATCCTCTTTCAAAAAATAGACAAACAATAACAACAACAACAAACAAACAAAAGAAAAACAAACAACTTAAGGACAAACAAAACCCAAACAACAACAACAACACACACACAATCAGGAAATGTTGGTGTACAGGAAATCTCTGATGTCTATAAATGTTTGATCCCACTTGACTGAATTGGTCAGTTTTTAGAGCCTTTGGTTTTTTTAATGTATGAAATTATGTAGTTTGCCAAGATAATTGGACTTCTTATTTGTAGCTCCTTTATTTCATTTTTTGACTGTTCGAACTAAAATTTCAAGTATTCGAGTGATGAGAATCGACAGCCTTGTCTAGTTCTTGGTTTTAGAGGAAATGCTTTAAGTTTTTCTCATTCATTATGTTGGTTGTGGACTTTGTTATATATCACATTTAATATCTGGAAGAATGGCCCTTCTAAACCGGTTTATTCTGGGCTTTTATCATAAAGAGTTGTTGAATTTTATCAAAGGCTTTTTTCTCATCCTATTGAGAGGCTCATATGATTTTTATCTTTGATTCCATTTATGTTCTGTATTAAGTTTATTGATTTATGTATGTTCAGCCATCCTTGTATCCTTGGTATGAAACAAACTCTATGACCATGTGTGATCTTTTTATATGTTGTTGAATTGCATTTGCCAGTTATTCATTAAGAAGTTTTGCATATATATTCATCAGAGATGTTGCTCGCTCATTCTCTTTTTGGGGGTTGCGCTTACTAGGTGTTTGTTAGTGTTAGAGTCATATTAACTTTGTGTAAGCGACTTAGAAATATTACTTCCCTGTTTATTTTATGGACTTGTTTTTAAGACCATATATCTACTGCAGAGCTTTTCTTTCTTGGGAGACTTTTTACTAATGGTATAATCTCATTTCCTGTTGTCAATGAATTTAGGCATTTTTATACCCTCTTAGTTCAATGTTGGCATATAATTTTTCAAAAATACAGCATAATAAGGGCTGGACAGGTGGCTAAGCAGTTAAGAACACTGGACACTCTTCTAGAGAGGACCCCCATTCAATTCCCAGCTCCCACATGGCAGTTCACAATCATCTGTAACTGGACTCTGAGGGGAATCAAACACCTTCTTTTGACCTGAATAGGCACTGCATGTAGTACATAGACATGCAGAAAAAACACCCATACACATAATAATAAATTTAAAAATTAGAAAAATCCTTAATGATTTTAGGGATTCAAGTGTGAGTTACTAGGCCAGCCAGGGCTACATAGCAAGATTCTCCAAAACCAAATCTAAACAAACAGACAAATGGCTAAAGGGCTGGAGAGATAGCTCAGTGGTTAAGAGTACTGGCTCTTGTAGAGGACTCTGGTTTATTCCCCTGCACACACATGGTGCTTCACAAAGTCCACATACTGGAGAATACAACTCCATCTGCTGACCTCCTAGGCAGTCATGTATGTGCACATACAAACATATACGCAAACCACTCATGAAGATAAAATAAGAAATCTAAGAAAAAGATAAAAAGGAGGAAATAAGAATAGTCAAAAATTCTTCTGAAGCTAAGAAAGCAATAAACATATGCTTATTCAAATGTCTAAATTAATGAATATAAAGTAATATTTAGTTAGCTATAATAAATATTGGTTGGACTAACATTTCTGATTTTACATGGATTATTACAGATTTAAGGAAAAGAAGGGAAAAAATTAAAAAAAGAAAAAGAAGGAGCACTTATAATGCTGTCTTGAAAGGAAAATTACAGGGGAGTTTGATTCATGAATATCTATTCAGATATGCTAACCATAGTATTTGATACATAAATCAATCAAAGCATGAATGGATAATGCTTCATAACCAAGTTTATATATTTGCACAGCCCATAATTGGTTTACCTTAGGAATTTAACTTTTGTTATTTCCCACATTGTCAGAATATGGTTATTTCAAGATGATGATGATGATGATAAAATGCAACAGTCATTTAAGTAAAAAAGTGTTAGCAAATAAGGAAGAGAATAGGCTATAGTAAATTTGTTTAAATAGCAAAAAAGCACATTATTATTATTTTAATTTTTGTTGGTTATTTTATTTACATTTCAAGTGTTATCTTCCTTCCCAGTTTCCCCTCTACAAGCCCCTATCCCACTCCTCCCCGATGCCTCTATGAGAGTGCCCCCCCCACTCCCACCTCACCACCCTAGCATTCCTTTACACTGTGACATCAAGCCTTCACAGAACCAAGGGCCTCCCCACCCACTGATGCCAGATAAGCCATCCCCTACAACATCTGCAGCTAGAGCCATGGGTCCCTCCATGTGTACTCTTTGGTTGGGGGTTTGGTCTCTGGGAGTTTTGGGGGGCCTGGATGGTTGATTTTGTTGTTCTTCCTATGGGGTTGCAAACCCTTTCAGCTCCCCTAACTCCTCCATTGGGGTCCCCGTGCTCAGTCTGATGGTTGGCTGCAAGCATCTGTATCTGTATTGGTCAAGATCTGACAAAGCCTCTCAGGAGACAGCAACTACTCAGCTATTAAAAACAATGACTTCATGAAATTCACAGGCAAATGGCTGGAACTAGAAAATACCAACCTGAGTGAGGTAACCAGTCACAAAAGGACACACATGGTATGTACTCACTGATAAGTGGATATTAGGAAAAAAAGCTCGGAATACCGACAATTCAGCTCACAGACCATATGAAGCTCAAGAAGGAAGACCAAAGCATGGATGCTTCAGTCCTTCTTAGAAGGGGGAACAAACTAATCACAGGAGGTAGAGGGTGGAAGGAACTTTGGAGGAAGAGAGGAGGGGTAAGGGAAAAAAGGGGGCAGGATCAGATGTGGGAGGAGACAGGGGGAGATCTAAGGAGGGTCAGGAAATTGAACAGAGGTGTGTAGCAATGGGGGATGGGGAACTGGGGTTAGCCACCAGAAAGTCTCAGACACCAAGAAAGCAAGAGGCTCCCAGGACCCAATGGGGATGGCATTAGCTGCAATATCCAACAAAGGGGAGGGAGAACCTGTAGAGACCATATCTAGAGGTGAGGCATGCCCCTGGTTGAGGGATGGGGCCACCCACCCTTCTCAAAATTTTAACCCAGAATTGCTCCAGTCTAATGGAAATACAGGGATAAAGAGTGGAGCAGAGACTGAAGGAAAAGCCATCCAGAGACTGTCCCACCTGGGGATTCATCCCATATGCAGCCACCAAACCCAGACACTATTGCTGATGCCAAGAAGTGCTGGCTAACAGGAGCCTGATGTAACTGTATCCTGAGAGGCACATCATCATTATTATTATCATCATCATTATTATTATTATTATTATTATTATTATTATTGTTATGTTTATGCAGAAGTATTCTGATTTGTAGTTGACAAGAAGGATACCGGTTATCATAACTTCTACCCTGCATTGTACTGGCAATCATAGCCAATGAGCTAAGAAAATAAAAACAATTTTATGATTGAAAATTAAGAACAAAATACTCACATGAGCAAATAAAGTGTTGAGCAGAGACTGAAGGAAAGGCCACCCAGAGACCGTCACACCTGGGGATCCATCCCATATACAGTCACCAAACCCAGGCACTATTGTGGATGCCAACAAGTGCTTGCTGACAGGAGCCTGATACAGCTGTCTCCTGAGAGGCCCTTCCAGAGCCTGACAAATACAGATGCAGATGCTCGCAGCCAACCATTGGACTGAGCTCAGGGTCCCCAATAGAAGAGTTATAGAAAGGACTGAAGTAGTTGAAGGGGTTCGCAACCCCATAGGAAGAACAACAATATCAACCAACCAGAACCCCCAGAACTCCCAAGGACTAAGTCATTAACAAAGGAGTATACATGGCTCCAGTTGCATATGTAGCAGAGGATGGCCTTGTCAGGCATCAATGGGAGGAGAGGTCCTTGGCCCTAGGAAGGATTGATAGATGCCCCAGTGTAGGGGAATTGAGGGTGGGGAGGTGGGAGTGGGTGGGTATGTGGAGGAACATCCTCATAGAAGCAGGGGGAGGGAGTTTGGGATAGGAGGCTTCCAGGAGCAAGGGAAACTGGGAAAGGAGATAATATTTGAAATGTAAGTAAAGAAAATATCCAATAAAAAAAGAAAAATCAGAGTTTTGTTACTTATGGATTATAAAATTGTACAAAATGTACAAAATCAAAATGTGAAGCTAAATTACTAGAATAACAATAAGAGTGTGTGATCAAAAGTATTTGGATATAAAGGTACTATACAAAGTCAGTTGTAATTTTTTATAACAGGACAGTAAATGTGAATGGGAAATATTAAAAGAAAGAGACATGACAATGAGGTAGCTATTTCACAGCCACCAAACATTCTGTATGCATATGTGCCAAGTGCAATTTGATGCTATTTTAATGAGGTAGAAAACATCTATTTTCTTTTCTGAATTTTTCCTAAATTTGGGCATACTTCTATCATCTACAACAACATACATAATGAACACCATTATACTAGTAACATAAAAAGTATTAGGCTAGGGGCATAGGTCAGAGGTACAGTGTATGCTTAGAACTCCCAAAGCTCAGGTTAAGTTGCCAATGCCAAAGACAACATAATAGTATAAGCAATAATAACAACCCACAGATATTTAATATATAAAACACTCATATATATATATATATATATATATATATATATACACTCTCACACAAATATACTTATGTACATGTATATGTGAATGTGTATATGACATGTAGATATATGAGTAGAATACTGAACTTCTACAGAAATAACTCTAGTTACATGCTACAATGTAGATAAATTTTGGAAGCATGATATAAAAAGGAAAAGTTATAGATTATATCATGGGTACTTTTAAAAGAGTTGAAAATGTGGAAAACTCAATAGCACACTGTTAAATTATACTAATGCATGTGTAACAGTGCTAAAAAAAACCCAGATGGGTGACATCTTAGGGTTTCCATTGCTGTGAGTGGACAACATGACAAAGGCAACTCTCATGAAGGAAGACATTTAGCTGGGGATGGCTTACAGGTTCAGAGGTTTAGTCCATTACCATCATGGCAGGAATCAAAGCAGCATCCAGGCAGACATGGTGTTGCACTTTGATCTGCAGACAGCAGAAGGGAACTGTCTTCTGTAGGCTTATACTTTTTTAAATGTACTTTTAATAAGGGTATGTAAATGTTTTGACATCCCTTTTAGCTCACCATGCACCAGAGGTAGTGGGAAGGAAAGGTTAACAGGGCAAAGGAGGATGTAGACCCATTTAGACATATTTTGGGGGGAGCAAATCCTATCTGCGTTGTCAGGTTATCAGCAGTTTAGTTCACAAGAATCAATAGTAGTAGCTCGATCCACTCTCAAACACATTTACAAATCAGCAATTGCCATTTGATCTAGAAGAAAACCACAAGGATCTGCCAATCTACCCAAGTCTGCAGAAGCGGCAAGAAGTTGCTAGAATACCACCAGAAGGTTTTTGGTGTGTTTCCCTCTACAAGGTCACAACAAACAATGAGCAGCAAAGAGTGGCAAAAAGTATCAACACTACACAGCATTGTCCACTGCCTGCTGGGTTATATTTATATTCTTTCCAAACAACACATGTTCTCTCAAGTGTCCCCTCTAGCAAAACATCACATGCTCATTTTTTTAGGCTGCTTTTAGAAAATCCCAATTTGTCTGTTCTCAGCATAAATATCCTCTCGCAAGATAGTTTTCAGGAAAACATCACGTGAACAAACTGATTGCAGAAGTTTCTTTATGTTTCTTTCTCTAAAGAACCCCCTCCCCCCAAATTTCACTTCAGCCCTCAGCAGGCATCCAGGAGGGCACTCTAATTCTACACTGGGCAGAGCTTAGGCTTAGGAGAACTCAAAGCCCACCTCCACAGTGGCATACTTCCTCCAAAAAGGCCATACTACCTAGTAGTGCCAGTCTGTATAGCCAAGCATTCAAACACATAAATCTATGGGGCCAAACCTATTTAAAACCACCACAGGTGATAAGCACAAAATGTAAGATAATTACTACCTCTCAGCAGAGGGGAAGACAGAGTATTGTGTAGGAACTCATGATACTTCCAAGGTAAACATAGAGCTTACTTAATACCAGAGAATGTAAAGATATTTGTACATATGACATATTTCCTTGTATATAATTTAATGAAAATCCAGATCTATCCTACTTTACATCCACTGCTTTGCCTTCTTTATTAATATCAAGTCATGTTGACGAAAAGCTAATACTCTGCTTATTCCATTTTGGTAAGCAAGAAGCCAGAAGGGATTTTCAAGCAATGGTGATCTGAGAAGCCATGATTGGGAAGACTAGTGCTAAGAGAAGTTGGTGATAAGAGCAGAAGCAGGGTGAAGGAGAGTTTTGAGAATATAAACAAATCCATTTACAAAATCCAGTTGTTTTCTCAGGTAATTGTCGATAGCGCAAAACACATTTTTGTTTCACAACTTTTAAGAGCTGCAAACAGACTTACTGGCAGATTTTCTGATCTATTGTGGCAATAGAAACCAGCTGATGCCTGTTTTCAAATGTGTTTGCAGACGGCTAGAATTTATGACTCAATTAATATAACAAACGTGTCTATGAACTTAATGTAATCCTTTTGACCTTAATAAAGTCTTAAATCCCAAGTAAATCTGTTTAAGATTGAAAAATGTACACAAGGTGAAACATTACATAGACTCGTACTGGAATATATGACCCTTGCCTCCTATCCCTGCACTCTGGCTAACAGTGCCATTTAAAATGCTTACTTTCATGTTGGCAATGTATAAATCCATATCTTTGTAGGATGCTCTCATCAGTCCACAGGCCTCTATACATGTGCATACACACATTACTCCACAGGATTCTATACATGTACACGGGAGGGGGGGTGAGAAAGAGAGAGAGAGAGACAGAGAGAGAGAGATTTTTCGCAACATGGATGTGGTTGGCAGCTTAAAAATGATGGAAGACGTTCTGTTCAAATTCCAAATATCACCATTTATAGTGGAACTATGCTGTTCTTTCCACAAGATTTGTTACTATTGAAATTCTAGCCACATTGCAATAAAACATATTATTATGCAAATATTCCAAATAATGTTTTTTAGCCCTCAGAAAGAATGACAGAAAGAATGTCTTTTCAAAAAAGTAATGCTAATGCAACAATGTACCATTGTTTAGTTTAACTATTGAGTCTCTAAGTTATTATATTATTATAGTGAAAGAGTAATAAAATAATTCTGGAGAGTCAGCACTAAACTCCTCCCATACACAATGATGACAGATTCAGCTAAAAGTGACTAAGATTTTAATATTTCATAGGGGACCAAAGTTAGCCATGGCATCATGACAGCATTTCTAGAGTTTTGAGTTAGATTAGAGGAGACTTGCCTGGCATTTCCTATTGTTTCAGGGGTCAAACACCCCAGCAGTTAGTGAGAAGTCCATTGCTAGGTATCTACCAGTCAAAGAGCACATTGGTTTGGCTCTTTAAAATGTCTGTTTATCCATTCTATTTTTACTAAGAAGGAAGCAAATATTAAGTGGATTTGGTCAAGACTGTGTATAGACCTCAAAGTGTAAACAAAAGTGGGTCACTCCTTATATCTTATTTCTCCATCAGTCTTGCTTCACAAGGAAGATGATTTGCAAGAATGTTGAGGAATCTTCTCTTGTGGAGGCTGTGGTATTTGTCATTGAAACACTACTTCAGCAAGACAATGCTGTAATATTTCAAGGTCTTTGAAAAAGATGAACAGGCTTCATATATTGTACTTGACAAAACTGAAAAGTTAACTGTGATGGTTAATCTTCATTGTCAAGGTGACTGACTTTGCAATCACCTAGGAGACACACTTCATGGTGTCTTTGAGTGTGTTTTCAGAGTTTTATCTAAGGATGGAAGACCTGCCCTAAATGTGGATACTACTAGTCCATCCATGAACAAGGGTCCTGGATGAAATACAAGAAGAGAGTGAGCCAAGAACCAATGCTCATCTCTCTCTCTGTTTCCTCAATGCAAATGCAATGTGACCTTATCCTTGCCTTCCCATAGCTGTATCCTCCTGCTATGCTAGACAGTATCTGCTCAAATTGTAAGCCTCAAGTTGTTTTTGTCAATATTTTTTTCACAAAAATGAGAAAAATAACCAGTACATTACCTGATTTTGTTTTGGCATTGCTGGTTTCCTTGATGGTGTGAAGCTTAATCTCATCATTAAAAACAATTCACTTCATTATAATTTCAACTGTCCACAAGTAGTCATTCTGTTTGATGGTCATAGTCTTTCTTAAGCTAAGAGCAAGGGCCTTTTCCCTTCTCTTTCATCAGTGAGTGTTTCATTAGGTAGATGAACATTTATATATGGCAATACAATTAGCAGAACAAAATCAGCTTCTTGGTTTCTGGAACATCCCCTGTCCTTTTGAACATCACTGAAGTGAAAATGTCTGCTATTGTGACTGTTTTTCCCAGTAACTTTTTCAACCATCCTACATCATTTGTCTGTGAGACTGCTGCTTGTCTCATATGGCACCAGACATCTCCCAGCCTATCAAGGGTCTCAATATCACTTTTCCTCTGTCACTTGGGACA
Organism: Mus musculus; assembly: GCF_000001635.26. Classification (NCBI taxonomy): domain Eukaryota; kingdom Metazoa; phylum Chordata; class Mammalia; order Rodentia; family Muridae; genus Mus; species Mus musculus. The sequence continues at coordinate 58,308,400 of NC_000086.7, forward strand.
CTTGGAAATAATATCTCCTGAATTGTTTGCACAGATATCTCTTTTGTTGATGCTGCTCACTTGATGGTTCCTATATGAGAATAGAGACTTGAAAGTACCACACCATCCAAGATGTTCTGTATTCTCTGAATAAGAGCAATATGGCAGAAGTCTAGGGTTCTTATGTGACCTTCTCGGGGATAAAGCATTTCAACCTTGGTCTCACTCACTTGAAATATACCCCTTCATCAACTCTTCATTTCACCCTAGAAAGATTCTTCTGCTTCATTGATATAAAACTTTTCTTTACAAAACATCATTCTTACTGACCCTGGTGTTGTGACTGAAAATCCAGGCTACATTTCCTTTTTGCATACTAGGCAAATGCTCTATCAAATGTTCTCTCTTTATAAAGAAATTCATTCTAATAAGTAACATTACTCTAGAGAACCCTGATTAATACAGAAAAAGTTATGATTTACCAAATAAAGCAGTATGTGGGGGGAGTGTATAGGGGGGTCAAATTTGACATTGAGTGTATTTTCCATTCCCTTTGCACCTTCTTCGTTGAGTCGGGAGCTCTATCCTGGGATAGAGCTCATGAACTCAGCTAGCCTGACTGGACAGTGAGAAGCAGAGATTCTCCTGTCTCCAGAGTTGCCTGGAATTTTATGTGGGTGCTGAGGACACAAACTCAGCGCGTCACACTTGCCCAGGAGTACTTTTGTTACTAAGCCCTCTCTGTAGCTCCTCAAATAAGGGTTTTCAAGCTGAAGAGAACGATTCAGGAATTAATAACCCTCTGGTGAGTGAGGGTCTGTGCTATCTCAAAGCACTGGCATATTTGATGTCTTTTCTTGTGTTTGTGAAGGTATCAAAAGAGCTTGTAAAGAAACCCCTTAGGGCATGTTTCAAGAAGCAGTGTCAAAACTGTCACTGGACAGAGACATGCAGATCCAAATTATTGTTAATTTGTAACTCAAGCTTACTTTTTCTTTCTGAGTACATCCCCCATTTATGGTCTAGAAGCCAAGCCAACTGGGGTTTGAATGCAGGAGAGCAACAGGACAACATTATTCTTACCAAAGTGATGGGCAATCCACAGACATGTTAAAATTTGCTCTCTTCCAAGTTGATTGCATCAAAATGTTATTTACCTCATCAAAATGTAACTCCATATTGTCTCCTCCCTTTTATAGGTTAGAAACTGAACCCTAGGAAAGAAAACAACTGATTTTCAAGTCATTGCTATGTATTCTGTATTTCTGTGCCAAAGTCCGCTCAAATTTTAATCACAAAGTAACTACATAACACATTTGAATTTCATAGTCAAGGTATCACGATGTTATCATATTGCAGCACTTTGTCATTCATGAGTTTTCAGAGTCTAAAAGATGAAGTAGAGAGAAAAGAGTGCAGATCCATTGTGATAGCAATAGAAAGGAAAAAGTGAGAAGTTAAGGGGCTTTGGGGGTCAGTTTTTAGCATTGGGTACTTTATACTGCAGTTATCTGGATTTTAAATTAAATTTATTGCAAAACTGCTTTTCATTTGAACACTAAGACATCGTAATCCTAAATTCTGTAACACCACAAAAATCAGTTGAATGGTGAACTTCATACCAATTAGCCTCATTAATTTGTAGAAAAGTTGTATTACATTTATTCATCTATCTGTGTATGCACGTATTTGTCTGTGGATGTATGTTCAGCACCGTGTGCCTGTGGAGGCCAGAGGACAGCTCTTGGAGCCAGTTCTCTCCTTATACCATTTGGGTCCCAGGGACCAAATTCAGGTTCCTTATCATCCCTGCGAAGACTGGCTAGCCTTACTAACAAGTGCCATTACTTGACTGGTTATCTCACTGGCCCCAGCTGCAGTATCTTAGTGGTGAAATAAAAAGCACATGCCTGGATCATCTTCGCAAATCATTAGTGAGTCTGTATGATTTCCACACCACACAGTCATATCTATGTCTTTCTTGTCCCCAGATCTGATCAATTACCAGGTACTAATGTCTTCTATTGTTTAGATTTTCCCCATAAACTTCCATCCCATGTGTCCCTTCTCCTCAAGAGCCTCAGTATCTTTCCCCAGCTTCAAGCTGTTTTCCCTCACTCTTGTCTTTATCCAAATGATCCTTGTAAAACACTGATTTGATCAAACCGCACTTTGGGAAATAAGCTGACTGTGGTTTCTCTACTTGAGTTATGAAGCATGTTGTGCCCCTCCCCCATTCTGTCTTATAGCCCAATTATTGGATCAAACTTCACTACTTAAAAGTTAGAGGAACTGTGCCTGTATCCTCATTGCCTAGGTTAGTGCCTGGCATGCTATAGTTGCTCAATAAAAGTTTATGACCATATTGAATTGATTTAATTATAAGCTTGGGTCTGTAATAATGATAGGTTATGGCAGCTACTTTCCATCCTGTTTTTAGTCTAGAATCCCTACTATGGGGTAGGTGTCCATTCTCAGTGCTTCATTAACCCCCTCTGCTGATGATATGGAGAAGAGCACATGTCACGTGGAATGGCACTTACTCTTCTGTTTATCACTATAGGTGGTGAGCAGTATCTAAGGTAATGACTGAAATTAACCTGTAAACCCCACCTGCTCAGGGACCAGGTAACTTTCTAGAATGCTGGGAACTGTAGTTCTTAGAAAATAACAAAGCCTCATGGGAAAGTATGGTGGCCTATAGGTTTGTCCTTATAAACCCCTGAAACACATAACTGAAAGCCGTTATCAATTGGGAAATTCCAGAAAATGACCAAAACCCATCTCTTTGACAGTATTTATTATTTAATAAAGCTTACCTTAAACTTGGCCCCCAAATTGGTTTTTCTCTGGTAAATCTCGGAATTAACAGCTCTAGGTAGTTGACTAAGATTTCCCTCTTGTTGAGTGGGTCTTGAGTCCAATTACAGAACCATTGGTTGCTATCAAGATATGTATGTCACAATTATACCCTTAGAGTTATCATGCCATGGTGGTCATTGTTGTGGTCCATAGTTGTGATAGCTGAGTAAGATGATCAGTTGCTTCTTTCCTTGGCAAACTTGCATGGTGCTTTCCTGTACCATGAAATCTTACATTTGGGAAGGAGCCTTTTTATTTCAGATCCAGCTCTGGTCCTCTGGATCCTGTGTTCATGGTGTGTTCAGCACTGGGGCCTTACCTTTCACATCTGGGAAGCAGCCAAAGACAGCAGCAATAGCCTATAATGTTTTAGGAGTCTCTCAGACCAATAACTCAAAGAAGAGCCTCTCATGCCGGTTGTTGTTGGTATTTTTTTTTAAAGATAATCTGTGTGGCTCTTGGAAGAAACACTGTCTGCCAAAAATGGGAAAATTTCATTTAAGATTTTATATATATATATATGTATATATATATATACACACACACACACACACACATATATATACACGTATATATCTATACACACACACACACACACACATATCAGCTATCCAATGCAAATGGTCAACCCTGAAAAATATATACAATTAACATTATATGGACTGAATAGGTTTAATTTATATATTTGGGAGCACACACACACAAACAAATAAACACACAAACACACACTCATGTATGTCATGGTAATTAAAGGAAAAGAATCCATGAGTTTGAAAGAGAGCTGGTTAGACAGTACATGGGAAGGGCTGGGGATATGAAAAGTAAAGGTGAGAAATAATGTAGTTACATTATAATCTCAAAAGTTACAATAATAAAGGAAGAATATAGTTAGGCATGGTGGCACATACAGCCACCTTGTTATCACAGCATTTTGGATAAAGGAGTATTGGTACATTGGAGTCCAGTCTGAGATATATAATGGGATCTAGTTTGCAAAATATAAAAAGAAGAGAAAGAAAAAGAGAGTGAGAGGGGGTAAAGGAGGAAGAGGAGGAGAACTTTAAAGCAAATGTGTATGCTCTTTATTTATTTAGTCTGCTGGAACTTTTAACCCACTGAGGTACTAGTGAAAGGAATGACCATTCACTACCTGGCATGGCCCTGCATCCTCAGGAAGGAGAAAGGAAAGGTGGTACCTTTAATAGCATTGAGAACCTCTGAAACTGTAAAGATCATGCAGGGACCTGGGAAAGAAGGATAACTGGACACCATCAGGCCGCAGTGGCTGAGGACTAGTCTCCACAGTGTGATTATACTAAGTTTGGAAAATAAGAAAGGATTTATTTTACATGCTATTGTAATTAAACAAACACAAACCTATATGACCAAAAAGTGAAGAATGATACATGCATTCAGTGAGAGCAGGGAAAATTACACTCGCCTAGGAAAAGATTCCATATGTTCTCCAATACCTAGGCACAACTGGGTGCCGCTTTAATGACTTTCCAACTGCACCCCGTCGCTCTTAGGTATTGAAGAACATATGGTGCGTTTCCCCTTTAACTGTGAATTTCCTTGCTTTTGTCAGTTGGTGTCTCAAGCTTAATGGATTTTAATGCAGCTTTTGTGGGTGTGAATACAGTCCGAAGTTGTTATTAGCAAGGCCGTGCTAATCGTATATGCAGATGTTATCTTTTAGTCTTCCCTAAATATTCTGTGGAAAATCTACATATACCAACCTAACTTTGAAATTGTTACTAAAGGCCCTGCGAGACTTTTCAGATGCCTCTTCTCAGCTGCAAACTTAGCATGGATGATAAATGACCATTTAGTTGCCAATATAGCACAATATTTCAATTTCCTGCCTTCCCAAAGGTATTTGAAAGGTTGTACGAAGTTCATACTCACAGTATGTGTTGTCTACCATTCTGTGATCTCCGACAGGCTAACTTGAACCAAAACCTTTTCAATTAACTCAACACATTCCTGGATAAAGCCAGCCCACTTTAGGCTCTGTAAAAATATGTCTTTATTGATTTTCTTGGCACAGACTCCTCTTGAAATCACCGAGGAATCTGTTCTTTCAGGTGATGTGGAGGAGAGAGCACTGTCCACACACAGTCAATGCTGAGAGGAGCACAGTTGACACTTTATCTGCAAAAAGTTCTGCATCTCACTGGACCTTTGAATGTTAGTGAAACTCCAAAGGAAAGGAGAAAACAGGTCCTCGCTGTAGTTCCCCTGCTTCCTTCAAATTTTCATGTTTTCAGGTGTTCATGTTTTCCTCATTCCCTCTGACTCTCAAAGGGCATGCATAGTATTTTACATAATTAAACTCACAGTGTAGGAGCAATTTCCTAATCTGGTTTTTCAGTTTAAGAGTCTAGTGATAGGTTTCCAAGGGAGGCTATCTAGTACATTCTTTTTTCTTTCATTCATTTTATTAGATGTTTTCTTTATTTACATTTCAAATGCTATCCCTTTCCTAGTTTCCTCTCCAAAAATCCCTTATCCCCTCCCCCTCTCCCTGCTCCCCAACCCACCCACTCCCGCTTCCTGGTCCTGGCACTCCCCTATACTGGGGCATGTAACCTTCACAGAACGAAGGGCTTCTCCTCCCATTGATGTCCCACAAGGCCATGCTCTGATACATATGCAGCTAGGGACACAAGTACCACCATGTGTTTTCTTGATCCAGTATATTCTTATGAGCAAACACAACAGAGACAGAGTAGAACCTGAAACTCATGTGCTGAGCTTTACAGGGCAAGAAAGCCCAGCATTTTAAAATCTAGAATGACTGACTTACATGACTACATTATGTGCTTCATTGCTTATGCTTGATATTTCACGGAGAGCAAGAGAAACAGAAAAGGTGACGGTTGTCCTATTATTTTGAGATCTAGGCTACCCAGAGAAAGGAGCTCAACACTGGCTAGTTGAAAAGCCCACTGTGGGCTTAGTATCATTCCAATCAAAGGAAGCAAGGTTGATTTCCAAGGGTCTCTGAAGTGGATAGTTTCTGGGAAAGCTCTTCCTTTCTGTTGAGCTCTCAATAGTCAGGATAAAGCTGTGTGATCCGGCTCACATGCCTTATAAACAGCAACAAGTACTAATGCATGCTGAGGAGAAAAACTGCCACCAAATGTTTATCAAAGTGACAGAATTTTCAAAACAAAATTCATATACAGAAAGAAACATATATATATATATATATATGTATATGTATATATATACGTATACATACACACACACACACACATACACACACACACATATATGTATATATATATATATATATATATATATATATATATATGGAAATGTCTAAGTTCAAAACAGTTGTGTGTTTCAGCTCAAGTCCATGCTCTCTTTAATGGTTTCGGTTGTCTAAACCAGTGGTAGTTTTCTTTAGACAGAAAAAACAATTTTCTAGCATTAATTTAACAGAATTGGCAATATGAGAAAAATAAGTAGAATCTGAGTTTATGGGTTTTCTTCCTAAGTCTATGTCATTAAATCAATTTCTTCTATATCGTTGTATGTAAGGTTTAACATCATGCAATTCCTCATTTTCTCTTGACTTTTAGACAGATTCTTACTGTGTAGGTCAGTCTGGCTTCCGGTCATGATTCTTTGGCCTAAGTTTCTTGAATGATGGTATTAAAAGTACACACAACTGCACTCAATGTGAACCTAGAGATTTTTGTACCTGTCTGAAGCTGAGGACAGTGCTAGTAAGGATAGAGATGATAGTTACTGTGCTATGATTATCAATAATGCCAGGAATACCACATGTAGGCATTACTGAAACTAATGTAGTCTAAGTGCCCTTTTCCCTTAAGATTAGTTTTTAAAATGTTTATTTATTTTTATCTGTATGACTGTGTGCCTCCACGCATATATGTACCATGTGTGTACCTGGTGCCTGTAGAGTGTGAGGAGCGGGTGTGGCGGCAGTCCCAAAGGCGCCAGGGACTGCAGCTAAGTCGTATGACTTGCACCTGACTTCCTCATATAAGCCACAAACATCTTGAGAGCTGCGCAGGTGTACCAGGATACCGGTGAATCCATTTTGATGGAGATATGCCCCTGCTGCCCTGATTAGCTGAAGCTGCGTGCCTGGTGAGGTGGCGTGGCCTGCTGTGCGTGGATGGGAACTGAGAGTATAAAAGAGTGAGAGGCCCAGGGTTCGGGGGAGATATATAAACAAGGGAGATATAAACAAGGGAGATATAAACAAGGGAGATATAAACAAGGGAGATATAATCAAGGGAGATATAAACAAGAAGAAACAGGACTGAATAAACGTGTGCAGAAGGATCCTGTTGTAGCGTCGTTCTTCCTGGCCAGTTGGGCGCGCGCAACAGTAGAGGCCAGAAGAAGGTATTGGATCTTCTAGAGCTAAAGTTACAGATGTGAGCCACCATGTAAGTTCTGGGAACAGAACCGAGATCTTCTGCAAAATCAACAGGTACTCTTACACACTGAGTCATTTCTCCAGCCCAATATGTGCAGTATTTATGAATTAGTACAATGAGGTCACTCTATCCTTATAAATTAATTTGCATAGTTTTTGCTTAAAATCAAGACAGACTGAAATGTAATGTATCTACTTCAGGAAAGATGTACTCGCTCCACTTCACATCTAGTTGTACAGAAGTTCTGTCTGCATCCCTAAGGATAGAAGAATGGGAACTTCTCAGGGACCCTGATGGCGTCTGCATAACCTTCACATTTCTTTGATGCATTTTTTAATATAAAAATACTACACACATTTGCATATGTTTTAATAATATACTTATGTTTGTTCTTTTATTTTAAAACTAGTTTATATGATGAGAAAACTATGTAACTTTCTTGTGCCAATCTGAACAGGAAAATCTGTCTTCCTGGAAGGGTCATCATGTTTCTTTCATGGCTTAGCATGATTGCATGTGTCTATCGAACAGCTTGGCAGAGTAGTTTTAAGATTTTTATTCTCAACTATTTCAAGAATCCCTTTAGAGTTAATTAAATGCCAGGAAACAGTTGCTTGAAGCATTTTATCACTGAACGTCAGATTACTACTATGGGATAATATACAAGAATATTGCTTTGAAAAGTCCCTGGTGTTATATTTCTGTTATGTTTGACCGTGTGTAGATTTATTCTCTCTCTCTCTGGACCTGTGTTCTTCAAGCTTGCTCAGATAACTTATTTGCTCATGTGAATTTTAGAATAATAATTTTTGTTTAAGAATTTCATATGTGCATATGCACTGCTTTGATCAAGTCACCCCCTCATTCCCTTTTCTTCAGTTCCTCCTGCTATGCCTTCTACCACTTTCATCTAACACATTTCTATGCTCTGTTTTTTTTTTGTTTTTGTTTTTTAAAGAACTGAGTCCACTTAGGGCTGTGTATATGTGCATGATGAGTGTAGAACAATCTAACAGCATGAGGACCCTCTCAGGGGACACATCCCTGAAGAAAACTGACCCTCCATCCCATTCCTCAGCACGCCTCAATTGCCAATCACTTCTTCTTCTTCTTTTTTTTTTAGGTATTTATTTCATTTACATTTCCAATGTTATTCCAAAAGTCACCCACTTCCCCACCCACCCACTTCCACTTCTTGGCCCTGGCGTTCCCCTGTACTGAGGCATATAAAGTTTGCATGACCAATGGGCCTCTCTTTCCACTGATGGCTGACTAGACCATCTTCTGATACTTATGCAGCTAGAGACATGAGCTCCGGGGGTTACTGGTTAGTTCATATTGTTGTTCCAATTATAGGGTTGCACATCCCTTTAGCTCCTTGGTTACTTTCTCTAGCTCCTCCATTGGAGGCCCTGTGATCCATCCAATAGCTGACTGTGAGCATCCACTTCTGTGTTTGCTAGGCCTCGGCATAGTCTCACAAGAGACAGCTATATCTGGACCCTTTCAACAAAATCTTGTTAGTGTACGCAATGGTGTCAGCATTTGGAAGCTGATTATGGGATGGATCCCCGGATATGGTAGTCTCTAGATGGTCCATCCTTTCGACTCAACTTCAAACTTTGTCTCTGTAACTCCTTCCATGGGTGCTTTGTTCCCAATTCTAAGAAGGGACAAAGTGTCCACACTTTGGTCTTCTTGGATTCCATGAGCATCCTTCACCCATGTTGGCATTTTGACTAGCTTGATCTTATGTAGCCTTGTGCAGGCAGCAAGCCTCTAAATGCATGGATACAATGGCCCAGGGATATCTGGAAAATGTTGCTTTCCCACATCCTCTCTCTTTGTGAAAGTGGTCTGATTTGTGCTGCACATATGCACATGGCCATGAGGCTACCCATTGGAGCATCATTGTCTTACCAGGGGTCATAGTTTCCAAGAAAACTGTCTCATTCTCCCCAGTAACCATCAATTGTGACTAGCTTTTCAGCCAGAACTAGAAGTTTGTAAGCCGCTCCCCCTCCACACTGGGATGGTCAATGGCTTGATTTTGTGTAGGTCTCATACAGGTAATCACAGTTGTGAATTTCTGAGTGAACAAGTCTTGTCATGGACAGGAGATGCTTTTTCATGCCCATCCTCCCCAACCCTTGGATCTTACAGTCTTTCTGGCCCCTCTTCTATGATTGGACCTGAGCTTTGGGAGAGAGGGAGTGGTTCAGATGTCCTACATGTGGCTGGGCATGTCCCAGATTTATTCTCTGCACTTTGACTAGTTATAAGTTTGCACATTAATCACTCTCTATTGCACAAAGAAACCTCTTTGACAAGATCTGAGATTTTTATGTGGGAATTTTAGAATGCAGTTTGAAGTGAGGCTGTCTGGAAATCAAATTCACACCTTTGTCATTTCCTAGTCTTGTCTCTGACCTGTGAGATTTCATGTTTCTTCTTTTCTGTAAAATATAAACCAGACAAAAATTTTGTGAGGCTGCTTTAATGGGGTAATGTTATATAAAGAATTCAGCACATGGAGGATCTCTTAATAATAATCCCTCTTCTTAAATATACCTTATTGCCCTCTAGGGCAACTGGGCTAAATTCTATGGTTTCTATGTTTCCAGATCTCGCTGAGTTGATCTAAGTTAGATAAGTGAAGTGTTCTAGGTGTCCTCTGTAGCATTCTCATTCTTTTCTCTAAATGTGGATGCAGAGCTCTGTGCTACTTAGCAACAATTCACATTTCTCTATCATTTTCCACTGGGGGAAAAATAACCAAAACAATTTATGTAAAAGAATTAACATAATCATGTTTCAGAAAGTTACATGTGCCCTTGTACAATTTCCAGAATTCAAAGCTTTTCTTTGATTGATGGATTTTCATACTGAGGTAATAAATGATCTTTATTTGAATGAATTCTGATAATTTCTTTAGAAATACAGATCATGTTTATTGGCTAGGGGTATAAAGGTTTGATTTATATTCTGAAACCTTTCAACTATATATAGATAACAAACAGTGACGTTGTCTTAGACATTTTTTGAATCTCTCACAAATGTTAACTCATTAATCTATCTAGAGCTTGGTCTTCATGTATGTATACTGTCTGTTGGTTACAGTACTATCCCAGGTTAAAGATCCCTATGGCTTCCCTTTTTCTCATCATAATATCTGATTTTATATGATCAGAGGTTAAACTCCAGCACTATGATTACCTACCTATTTCCTAGTTTCCTCATTTATATCACCAATAATAATTCTCATTCTGATAAGCCAGTTTTCTGAGTTGCAAACAAAAAGCAACTGATTGCATGCAGCACAATCAAGACAGATTTCCTGAGTGCATGGTTGAAAAATAGGCAAAACAATTTCAGAGAATGAGAGAAATGAAGAAAATTTGCAGGCCTAGGTTAGTGGCTTGAATCTGGAAGTCGCTTTTGGTACCACAACTACTGAGCATTTGATGTTCCTGCTGCCTAAAGGCAGTACACATTTCAGAAGCCTTGTGCCTCATAACATCATCCATTTAATCAAGTTGAAGAAATTTGTTCGAGGAAGAGATAATTTCACCATTTAGCTTTAGTGGGAGGTAGGACTCCGTCCTCCATTTGATGAATAGTATGACAGAATTTCCCAGATGGGATACTGGCCAGTCACAAAACAATTAAAATAAATGTAACAAACAGTACTAGATTAAAAATAATCTACAATCTGTTTCATAGTGATGTTCTAAGGGTAAAATAAGGAGCAACTACTAAGGATGCCATGAACATTACCAATTATTAGAATGTGATAGGGAAAAAAAACCCAGCCTTTTCTTTTTATCACTGTAAGTTCTCAGTTGGGGCACCGAGCCTACATGAGAAAAGCATACAAAATTATTAAACTTAAGTCTTCTGTGTCATATGTGAGCAAGGAGATGAAAATCCCAATAAGTGGTTAAAATTGTGAGAAGTGAGATATTGTAGGGGAAATGTAATAATATAAACTGGGTTTTCACTACGACTACCAAATTGTGAGAAATCTAGCAGGGCTGATTCATTCATATTCCTTCCTACTTGTGTCCCTTTGTAAGTTATGGGTGCAGCTTTCCTTGGCAGTAGGAAGTCTACTTGTCTCAAAAAAATCTTATGAGTTGTTACAGGAGAAAGGGAGAGATTTTATACTATACTTGCAATTTATCTATTTCTTTCTTCTTGAAATGTTCAATACATTGACGTGCTATATTTCAGTAATAAGATGGCACTTATTCCTCTCACATTCTCTAGATTTTTTGTCTGTCTTAGAGATGTTATAACTCTCTTTCTAAATGAGTTGGTTGAGTAGGTTAGCAATTAATAGCTTAGGGCCAAACTTGAATTCTGCTTCTATTACTTCTTAGGTGTATCCTGGGGAATTACCTAAGCCTCTTAAAGACTGTTTCTGATGGTGATGATTAGGCCACTCATAGGGAAAGTGAATTAGTTGATGCATATGAGCTTAAAATATAGTGAACCTTCATCATTTAGCTGTCATCATCACTAAATGAATGTAGGAAGAGTAGTAGAATAGAAGAACAAGTACCACAGTTATCTTGACAACTTAAGCATCTATATCTGAATCATCCACATACATCTGTTATGTGTGTTCTCTCTGCCTAGCAAACCCTTGATTCTTTGGAGCCAAGCCTAAGTCTCATTTCTTCCTCTTCTGGCTCTATCGTTTGTCAGTGTCTCCCTTTCTGGATTCCTATGCATTGGTTTTGTTAGTTCATTGTGATAATTCACTGTTTAAATCTGTTGTATGGTTATAACTATGTGAAAAGGCACAACAATGGAGAATTTGAAAGGACCAGTGTTTGGTAGGAGTTAGCCTGGACAGGGGTGAGAACATGGGAAGATGAGTTTTGTTCATTTTTTTTTGAGAATTAAATATACATATGTGACATATGTTGATCATATTGACTGCTCACTTATCTTCTCTAACTTCCCTCTCACGTTGTATCTCTCTCTAAGATGGTTTGAATGAGAATGGCCCCAATAGACTCATATATTTGAATGCTTGATACCTAGATGGCAAAAAATGTTTGGGAAGTATTATGAGGTGTAGACTTGTTGGAGGTGTGTCACTGGGTGTAGACTTTCAGGTTTCAAAAGCGTCCCTCAGACCCAGTTAGCATTCTCTCTGCCTTGTGCCCATGAATCAAGAGGCAAGGTTTCAGTTTCTGCTCCAGCACCATGCCTGCCTGGTTGCTGCCATCCTCCAGGCCATGATGATCACAGACTCTAACCCTCTGGAAATCTGAGCTCCAATAAACTCTAAGTTTTCTTTGTTATGGTGTCTTTTCACACCAATAGAAAAATAACTAAGGCAGAAACTGGTACCAGGGAGTGGATTATTGCCATTAAAGACTTGACCATGCTCTTTTGTTGAAGAATGTAGAAGACATTGTTATTTTAGACTAAAAGCAGCCGGAAAATGTAAGTGGAGTTTGATGGGCTACCCTAGTAGGAACATTTTGGTTGGTTGTGGTTTTCTGTAATGGTCTCCATCTGTTACAGAAATCTCCTTGATGAGGGATGAGAACTATCTTTATCTATAGGTATAGGAGGTGGAAAGATAAATATTTAGAATGTAGTTAGGGACTATGCTGGTTTAGCTTCACCTCCAAGATCCATGACATCCAGCGTAGTCACCTAGTTTTTGAGTACCAGCCATGATTTCCCCCTTGTTGGGTGGGTCTTACTTCAATTAGTGAGCTGATTGTTATTGACCAAGTGTGCATGTTATTATTGTACTATTAGGTAATTGTGTCATGCTGCTCATTGTTGTGGTTCACATGTGTTCTAGCTTTGTTCCTTCTTTCCACTGGGCTTCAGGTTTTCATGAGGAAATAATATGGTAGGTTTATCAGTTACAACAAATACAATACTTTGGTGTGTGGTGTTGACAGTAGAGAAATCTATTCATGTCAACGAGGATTGTATGGGAGAGCCTTGTAATGTCCCCTTGATTATGCCATAAACCTAAAAGTGCTCTAAACTCATATGTGGTAAAAAGGCAAAATTATTTCTAGTAATACTTTTACATTGCTAGTTTTTAAAGCTTCTTCAAAATATAATGTTAGGATAGACTCATGGGTCCTGGAAGAAGATACAAAGCTTTAGTTCTTTTTCTATAATTACAGAACTATAAGAAAGTGCTTTCTTCATTTTTGTTCACCTCTGCTGTGCTGCTCTGTATAGATAGCTCTGTATTTACATCTCTCTCTGCCAAAATCTCCTTGACAGTGTACCTGGCTTTGACTATACCAGCAGATACATTTTAATTCTGTAGCCTTTAATTAGCATGTCATATAAAATGGCAAGGTTTAGTCTTGGAATTCTGGAAATGAAAGATCCTTGGATAATAACCCTAAGCCTCAATAGCTCCTCTTATGTTATAGATGCTCTTTATGGACATTTTCAGATGTGCATTTCTGTGACTTATGTCTAAAGAAAACTGAACACCAGTTATAATCATCATTTCCAGCCCTGGTCCTTCTAGCCAAAATTGTCAGTGTTCTTTTTCCTCTTTCATTTGCTGGATGTTGACAATAAGACAAGCTTGGATACCCTGAATTAAAGACACAAGACTACTATTATTTAGACAAGACCACTACTAGCTACAAGATGAAAAATGCACTTTAGCTGGGTACCCAGCTAAAAGAATACCTGGATATTGATGAGGAATCTTTTTTTCATAGGCATTAAGAACACTTGCAATGAACATGTTGGAACACTTGTTCTAGTCCGGTTATGTGCTATCTATATTATTTCATTTAATCCTTATATATCACCTTATTGAGGGAAACTATTTTTAGGCCTGTTTTTCAGGTTAGGAAACTGAAGTTCAAATAATTTAGTCTATGTTTTTTGAAGTTGTACTGTGTTAAATTAGATCTAGTATTTTTTTTTTTTTACTAGATCTAGTCTTGTTAACCTCTCTAAGATTTTACTGGTCCTCTATGAGTGTTCTGTATTGAAGTACATTCTATTGAATTCTGACCTAATGGAAACACCAATCATATTGTAAAAGGCTTTCTTTAGATTTGGGGGTGTTTATATCATATTATGTCTGGCCAGTCTCCCAGATATATTTTAGTTCTCCACATGTGAGCTTTCAAAAATGTCCATAGATAAAATATACTGCCACTTGCAGATTCTTATCCACAGTTTCTTTTGGAATGTTGTCCACATGGGTATATGAAGTGTTTATGAACCTAGAGAATGATGATTGAAAATGAGGGTGGAAATCTTGCAAGCTACTTCTCTGATGAGGTTTCCAGTTCCCTGTGAGTCACATGGGGCACTGATACAACTACACTCTTGTGGTACTAGGAACATGCTGTATTGGGTCTTGGCCATCATCAGAAGGGCTTGGAAGAGAAGTGTAGTGGGATGCAAATTAGCACAGATCCTTGGCCAAGGCCATAAGGAAGCCAGACTGCCTGAGGTCAGGAGACTTTCAACTAGAAGCAATTGGCCTTTTCAGGTGCATGATTCACAGGGGAGAAACATGCACCTGGAAAAAGCAAGCAGAGATCTGTTTACAGCAGAGCCCCTGTTCAGTGGGGGTGCAAACTGTCCATTGGATATACTGACTGCTGAAGGGTGGACAACTGACTAAAGTGTTTCAGAATGCTTTTATGAGGAATCCCAGTGTTGAGAGAAAGAAAGATACATGAACACAGAGCATGGGAATCCCTTAAGTGTTGGAATTTTATTTTACTCTTCTGGGAATTATATAACTCACATTTCAAACTGGGAGGCAAAAAACAGTCTTTCAACTCTTTTCTGTGGCCTGGCATGTATATGAATCTCGAGACAGTTCTCCATACCCACATTTCTACCTTCCCACAACCTCCATCCAGCAAGTTGTGTGTAGTGCCAGTCCTAGCAGTGGGAGCTTTGTATTAGAATTTGACGTTTCAGCATGTGTGTTTTCACAGATACACATGACTGGGGGAGAAACTCAGACTATTTTGGGGCTGTTCAAGAAACCAAAAGTTCATTTTAACCAACTTCAGCTCTTTTACTGTATCTGCTGTATCCATCTGTTAAAGAAAGGTTTGTGAGTAGTCAAAGAACTCTGGTATTGAGTTAGACACGGGACAGAGAGCGGAAAGGATGTAGATGTCTTTCAGGACACTCACGGTTGGTCAGCTAAAGATGTTGTGAGTTGGTAGGGTACCTGCATACCATGCATGAAGCCCTGACTTAAACACACAGCTCCGCACAAAACCAAGTATTGTGGCCCACACTAGTAATCCCAGCACTTAGGAAATAGAAGCAGCAGAATCAGAAGTTCAAGGTGATTCTTGGCTGCATAGTGAATTCAATGGCAGTTTTTATTGCATGAGGCCAGAAAAAGAATTTCACAGACTTGTGGAAGAGTACAATATGAGAAAATCTAGGATGGAATAGGGAAAAGAGACACTATCATCAAAGGAGTTTGTCCTTAGGTATTGATTACAGGTTATCCAAGAGACTAACACAGGGTGACTTATAGGAATGACTCTTTTTGTGTTATACTTCAAACCCAAGTGTCTTAGAGTTTCTGTTGCTCTGAAGAGACATCATGACCAAGGCAACTCATATAAAGAAAATATTTCATTGGGGCTGGCTTATATTTCCAGAGGTTCAGTCCATTATCATCATGGCAGAAAGCATGGCTGCAAGCTGGCTGTCTTGGTGCTGGAGTAGCAGAGAGTTCTACATCCTGATAGAAAGGCAGCCAGCAGGAGAGTCTCTTCTGCCCTGGGGGGAGTTTGAGCAATAGGATTTGTCAAAGCCCACCTACACAGTGACACACTTCCTCCAACAAGGTCACACCTATTCCAACAAGGCCACACCTAAAAATGCCACTTCCCATAGGCCAAGCATTTTCAAACTACCACACCAAACCTACAACCAACTCCCAAACAAACCTATAAATATAGTACTTTTCACACTTAGAAAATGAGTTTCTCTTTATTTTCTTCATGAAGAGTTTTTATAGTATAGAATGGTGTTTATTAAGGGCATAGGGAGGGGAATTAAGAGGGTAGCAGAGGCAGAGAGGGGAGGGAGAGGGGGAGGAGAGAGGAAAAGGGAGAGGGAGAGGAAAAGGGATGGAGGGAGGGAGAGGCCAGCCATGAGCATGTGGAGAGAGAGGGGGAAGGGAAGCACAGGAAGAGCAAGTGAGCAAGTGCGGATCAAGTCACCAAGAGATGTTTAAAAATCATTTATTTTACAAACGTTCTATGAGCCAGACTCTGTGCAAGGCTTATAGTCATCTGTAGCATTGAAAGGTACCAGATATAGAGAACACATGGCAAAAGAAATATGCACAATCATGACAACCTGGGGATAAAGCTGGGTGTGCTCTACCCTAGGGGAAGCCAGAGAAGAAACTTGTCTTCTAGAGAACTCATACAGTTCTGACAGGTTTTGGTAGATAACCGTGCATGGGAGACTGAAGACAAGACAATGGTGAGTAGTGATGTAGTACATTTTGACCAGGATTGCTTAACTTAAACGGTGCATATTTTTTTCTTTTATGTAAGTCTAAGTCTCGTGTCAGAATCCCAAAGATGGACTTGAAGGGGTATTCAGTAGATCTTTTTCCTTTTCATATAGACACATTGAATAAATCTCCCTTTTATAACGTCCACTATTTCTTGCTCGCTTAGCTGAAACATTGAGGGCAAGTGGGTGAATTTGGCTCATTAAGTCTGATTTCAGGTTTTACCCCTAACACTAGTTACAGCTCTAATAAATTTATTAGTATTAAGATAATGCAAATCCTTTGTATGGAAAATTGGAATCACAGACAAATTCCAAGGGGAAAAGGAGATATTAACCTTCAAAACTTTTACCATTATATCTATATTGTATATAGGTATATGTGCATGTGTGTATTTGTGTGTGTGAGTGAGTTTGTATGTTTGTGTGTGTGTGTGCATGTGTGTATGTAAGTGTAAAAACGCAGTGTCTCATGCATGGTAAGCATACGCTCGAACACTGAACCAATTCCTCAACCAAGTCCACATGAACATTTGGAAACTGATTTCTTCTGCATAATAATACCTTATGGTCATTGTCTCTGGCAATGAAACCAACTTTAAGGTAGTAGCAAATAGGCGACAGCCATGTTGGGGTTAAGTCTGCATATCTATTCAGAAAAGTGTAACTGTCCCTGTCTGTCTCTTTTCCAACTGTGCTCTCCTTAACGCTTTGGGCTTTCCTCCCCAGTTTGTGGGCTTCCTTACTATTGCCATGAAGGCTCCCTCCCCAGGATGTGACTGTTTGGCCTCCAGGCCAGGTTAAACAGCAAGATCTTAAAAAACAAAAACAAAACCAAAAAAAACAACACCCTCTTCTCCCTTCTCCTCTAGGCAGCTGCTGCGGTTTTATGGTTCCAACCCCCAACCCCTAACTTGGGTTTTTTCTTTTAACCTCTAATAAAGTTGTCCTTGAGTTTTAAAGCAATAACCATTACCACTACAATTGTTGGGGATAGTATAGTACCTACTGGATGTATTGAAGTTGGCTCTCTTGGTATTTATTTAGACAGTTTACATTAGCTCAAATACCTAAACTGAGCTGTGGCAAAGACCTCCTGGCAGACTTTATGGCTTAGGGGTTAAGATCATTAGGTTCGGACTCACAAGCTTTGTAAACTTCAGCTAATGACTTGGAAACCATGTGCCTTCATATATTGCTACACAAAATAAAAACGAAATATTGTAATACCAGTCTCACAAAGCTAAGGCAATTGGAATGAATGCATTTGATATTCTTAGAATAGGACTTGATATCTAGTACACATTTTTTTATTAATTTACTTATTTTTTTCACTTTACAATCGATTGCAGCCCCCTCTCCTCCCAGTCCCCTACTCACACAGCCCCTCTCTCCATCCCCCTCTCTTTACTCTCTGATAAGGGGGAGCACTCCCCACCCCAGGTACCAACTTGCCCTATCACATCAAGTTTCTAGTTTGTGCTCGAGTACATTTAGCATTATTGTTAACTCTGATCACGTGCTTATGATAAAATCTTGGAAGTAGAATGATGGAGCCACTGGAAAGACTTATTTTTAACATGCCTGGTGTGTGCTGCCAAAATGGTTCAGCAGAAGGGGCACAGTCATTTTCCCTCCTACTAGTTTGACAGGAATTGGTCAGCAGTATCCTAACCTCCTCACTGTCTCTGAGGATGAAACTCAGACCCTTGCATGTGCTCTTCTAAGTAAACCTTCATACATGCCCTGTAAGTAAAGCCAAGGAAACTGATTGGTTCCTCAAATTGGATCTTATTGCAATTGGGCTTTGGTTTGTTATTGGTGTCTTGCAAAGAACAGACAGACTTTGTATACAAAGAGTTCCCCAAACACACCTTTCTCTCTATACAAATCCTTCAACAAGAACCAGGCCCGGTTTCCCAGAATTTATGCACCTCCTAAAAGGCAATGGTTGCTTAATAAGTATTTGCTCAATTAATGACCAATCCCCCCCCCCGACACTGGGTATTTTTGTTTTAAAAACATGGCATACTTTTGCACAAACACCTTCTATGAGTTTATTATTTGTATCTTAAATTTGTATATGGCATTTGTTAAATGATTATTTTTTTCTCTAATAAGAGCATATCTTCTTAATGTTCATTAGATATTAGTGTTTTTCTTTTATGAGCGGTCATTATTTCCTTATTTTTCCTTCATTATTGGTTCTAAGCACTTTCTATGTATTTGACATGTTGCTCTATTTTTATATCTGATGTAATCCTGAGTATGTCATTTGCTTATTTTTTGTGTATGATGTTATTTTTCATGTAGACTATTTAAAAATTATATAGTCAAGTTGTAATTTTTATCTTCATAGTTCTGTTTGGTACTAAACCTCAAATGCCTTGTTAACTCCATAATGGAATTTTCTTCTAGTTTTGGGGGCAGTGTTGGGTATTGAACTTCTTCCATTGCTAGGCAAGTATCCCACAAATGATCTATCCCCTAGCCATTGGCTCCAGCATTTACATTAACCTATTTTATTAATCTGGAATTAATTTGGACTCAGTTTCTTCTTAAATGGCTAATAACAGCCTTATCACTTCCCTTTTATATAACTGTCATATCTTCTTTGTTGTATGTTAAATTTATATATAAATTAGCTGCTATTTCTGTGTCTCCCATTGAAACTCAATGGTATTCCAATTCTGGCATTATGCTATTTTATCAAAAATTATTGTCATTTTGCACATTTTAAGCCAACATTGTGCTGCATACCTTTAACCCCAGCACTCAGGAGGTAGAAGCAGGTAAATTTCTGTGAGTTTGAGGCTAGTCTGATTTACACAGTGAGTTCCAGGACAGTCCAAATTATGGTAGAGAGACCTTGCCTCTCAAAGAAAAAAAATGTAAGTATTTCTCTGGGTAATCTCTTTATTGCTTGCTTTAGGTTGAAAAGTATCTTGATTGTGAAATAAATGAGTAAATAAATATACCAGCTTATGTGTTTATCCTATGAGATTCAGAATTCATCATAACACTTTTTTTTAAATCATCTTGTATTTTCCAGAAAGTGATCTAAGAAGGCTGTCACAAACTGGAATTTAAGCAGCAAGTCATCTAGTTAATGGCGAGGCTATCGAGAAAACTAGGGTTCCTTGATTCCATGTCATACACACACAAAGAATGTGAATGCATTATGATTCTATAATTTCATCAACTGGCATCCATGAGAGCAATTAACATGTGTTTTGACATAGAATTCTTCTGAAATTCATTTCTTTCTCTTTTTTTTTCATTGTTACACCCCAATTGAAAGTTCTAAACACACCTCTTTCTGCCTCCATTGTAGATTTTATAAATATAAATGTTGTATGTAGTACATAGTATTTTTACCAGAAAACTACAATACGATAAAATTAGACTATGGTTTGAACATGTAATTACAGCGTGTCGTAAAACAAAGAGAGTTAAAAATACAAAACTAAGCCCACAGCAATAAATACTGTAAAAGACACTCGTTACTTTATGGAAGCCCAAAAGAATTTGCAAGTCTCTTTTTGGGGGATGAGGGGAGCATTTCGTTTGGGATTGAAGTATACAATTTTGACACTGACATGTGCTTTTGGATATGCTCAAGCTATACCTTTTAAAGTCAGTGTTAGCAGTCAGGGAGACGACATGGCAGTACTTGGAATAGATATGGAGCCTATCATATTTAGCTTACTTGGCCTAAATCAGCTCTGACTAGCAAAGGCCAAAAATTATGTTCACCTCAAATGTACATGTTGGCCTCTGGAGAAATGTTTGGATTGTAACATTTACTACTCTGCGCCCAAGTGGTATGGTAATGATCCAACGACCTGCAGATTCAGAAATAAAGATCTTTCATAGAGGCTCCTGCCAAGAAGTTCATATTGAACCAGCAGAGATCATGCAAAGTTGAGATGTAATTATGCAGCCAGGATTCCAACCAGCATAGGAGAAAATTTGAAAAAGGATGAGAACCCCATGTTTCTATTCTTGTTTCAAAAGGTTTGACATAGAAGTGCACATCAGCATTCAAGAATGCTTCACATCTCATCATAAAGGGAACTGTTCCTAGGACTGGCTGAGGGAGACGTTTGCCAATTGCAGAAAAGCAATTGCCTTTGTGTAAGTAAGTCACGCGCCACTGAGTCCCTACTGTTGAGTTATATTAAAGTCGTATGCCCGTCATCCTCGTCAGCAAAGAACTGAACAACTTGTTGGCTATGTGCCATGCCATTAGGCATAAAGGAAGCCTATGGATTTAGGGTTGGGTTTAAAGGTGCGATGGAAAGGAGTTGAAAAAAGTGAGGTTTAGTACCGTTCAGCCACTGTATGTTTGGGTACCTTTTTCTTCCTCTCTGGGTCTCAGCTTTCCTACATCTTACCCTTCCCGAGGCATAGAGACCATTAAAGATTTGATGAATAGAAAAGCCATGGCACAGCTTCAGTATAAAAACTGTACAGAGTTTTATACAAGTGATGAAATTCTTTATAGAGAAAATACTTTTGAAAAAGAGTTTGTAGCTTTTGCAGGGGCTATAACATACAGTTAGATTTAAAGCTTTTGATGTTGAACATTTCTAAATAAATATTTAATGGTTTCTTTAATTTCTTATGGTATCAAAAAAAACTTCACAGGAAATTGTATTACGAGTAAAAAGAATTTTTTAAAGGATGTTGCATTTTTTTGTTTTTGTTTTTAAAATTTATAATTAAATAATGTATATTACTTGCAAAAAAGAAAAAAGAGAAGCCATGGCATGATTCAGGAAAACACAAATGCCTCATCTCTCCTACACACATACACCGAGTCTAGATTCCCATTTTAATTAGAGCCTTTGCTCAATAAGGGATATCTCATTTGTAGGTTCTATAGATCCACAATCCATCATGGAGACGTGTGTGTGACACAGAAGAGGAGGGGGAGGGTGAATATGCTTAAAGAACATGATATATTTCTTGAAAATATCTATATGAAAACTATCACTGTATGCAATGAATATGTGCCAATAAAGAAAAAAATATTAAAGTAATCTTTACAAGAGAATTATAGTTGGGAAGTCATAAAAGTTATGAGGGTGGTCTCGAGTTCATAAAAGTGAGTAACAGTCCCACAGCGGTTACATTTTTAATGATAGGCTTCTCTACACATGGGGTGTGTAAACATGCACACATATGTATATGTGAAATTTGAAGACAAATATAAAGTATTCAGAGACCACTGGAACCATGGTCATTTTCTCATTTGGGTAACTTTAGTCGTAGTTGTTGTTCAGGAGGAAAGGGGTTAGTAGGTAAGCCGAACTCTGAGGTTTCTGGCAGGCATGAGGCTTGCAAGCTCCTCTATTTGTTAGCATTATAGACATACAGGCTTGTTAAGACTAGATCACATTGACTGTTGAGCTATCTTTAGTGAGGGAGGCAAATAATTTTCCTGTTTACTAGCAAACTTAATCATTTTGAAATAGGATAATTAAGAGTGGACTACATTTACCTAGATTTTTAGGGGTCTGAGTCTAGGCTACACTTTAAATATTCCTGTGACTTCTCAGTCTTCACCAAGCAGCAGATTATCTGTTTCCTCACATAGTCTATTATAAACTTTAGGTGAAAATCCAAGAGGTTATAAATTGTTTTCTATTTTGTGAGTGTAATACTGTTCTTAAAAAGCTAAAATATTATTAACTTTATAATTATACTTCTGATTTTAAGTCAAATCTTCAGTGGCTAATCTGTCTGCAATTGTCTACATATTTTAGCGGGTAATTGGTCAATTTATGTTCTATATATAAAAAGAAGAAAAAGTACAGATTCCTTGTCATAGAATAGTAAATCATATTTTCCTTAATTAGGTTGTATTTACAAGGCTGTTTTGATGTGTAGTAATTTTATAAAACTATAGAAGAAATGTAGTATGCATCAAAAAAGACAAGGAGGAGCACTTCATACTCATAAAAGGTAAAATCTTCCAAGAGGAACTCTCAATTCTGAATATCTATGCTCCAAATGCAAGGGGAGCCACATTCATTAATGAGAACTTAGTAAAGTTCAAACCACACATTGCACCTCACACAATAATAGTGGGAGACTTCAACACACCACTCTCATCAATGGACAGATCGTGGAAACAGAAACTAAAGAGGGACACAGTGAAACTAACAGAAGTTATGAAACAAATGGATTTATCAGATATCTACAGAACATTTTATCCTAAAACAAAAGAATATACCTTCTTCTCAGCACCTCATGGTACCTTCTCCAAACAGGCCTCAACAGATACAAAAATACTGAAATTGTCCCATGCATCCTATCAGATCACCATGGACTAAGGCTGATCTTCAATAATAACATAAATAATGGAAAGACAACATTCACGTGGAAACTGAACAACACTCTTCTTAATGATACCTTGGTCAAGGAAGGAGTAAAGAAAGAAATTAACACTTTTTAGAGTTTAATGAAAATGAAGCCACAACATACCCAAACTTATGGGACACAATGAAAGCATTTCTTTCTTTTTTTTTTTCCTTTTCCATTTTTTATTAGGTATTTAGCTCATTTACATTTCCAATGCTATACCAAAAGTCCCCCATACCCACCCACCCCCACTCCCCTACCCACCCACTCCCCCATTTTGGCCCTGACGTTCCCCTGTACTGGGGCATATAAAGTTTGTGTGCCCAATGGGCCTCTCTTTCCAGTGATGGCCGACTAGGCCATCTTTGATACATATGCAGCTAGAGTCAAGAGCTCCGGGGTACTGGTTAGTTCATAATGTTGTTCCACCTGTAGGGTTGCAGATCCCTTTAGCTCCTTGGGTTCTTTCTCTAGCTCCTCCATTGGGAGCCCTGTGATCCATCCATTAGCTGACTGTGAGCATCCACTTCTGTGTTTGCTAGGCCCCGGCATAGTCTCACAAGAGACAGCTACATCTGGGTCCTTTCGATAAAATCTTGCTAGTGTATGCAATGGTGTCAGCATTTGGATGCTGATTATGGGGTGGATCCCTGGATATGGCAGTCTCTACATGGTCCATCCTTTCATCTCAGTTCCAAACTTTGTCTCTGAAACTCCTTCCAAGGGTGTTTTGTTTCCACTTCTAAGGAGGGGCATAGTGTCCACACTTCAGTCTTCATTTTTCTTGAGTTTCATGTGTTTAGGAAATTGTATCTTATATCTTGGGTATCCTAGGTCTTGGGCTAATATCCACTTATCAGTGAGTACATATTGTGTGAGTTCCTTTGTGAATGTGTTACCTCACTCAGGATGATGCCCTCCAGGTCCATCCATTTGGCTAGGAATTTCATAAATTCATTCTTTTTAATAGCTGAGTAGTACTCCATTGTGTAGATGTACCACATTTTCTGTATCCATTCCTCTGTTGAGGGGCATCACCGGAGGATCCAGCAATACCTCTCCTGGGCATATATCCAGAAGATGCCCCAGCTGGTAAGAAGGACACATGCTCCACTATGTTCATAGCAGCCTTATTTATAATAGCCAGAAGCTGGAATGAAAGCATTTCTAAGAGGAAAACTCATAGCTCTGAGTGCCTCCAAAAAGAAACTAGAGAGAGCACACACTAGCAGCTTGACATCACACCTACAAGCTCTAGAACAAAAGGAAGCAAATTCACCCAAGAGAAGTAGATGGCAGGAAATAATCAAACTCAGGGGTGAAATCAACCAAGTGGAAACAAGAAGAACTAGTCAAAGAATCAACCAATGGAGGAGATGGTTCTTTGAGAAAATCAACAAGATAGATAAACCCTTAGCCAGACTCACTAGAGGACACAGGGACAGCAGCCTAATTAACTAAATCAGGAATGAAAAGGGAGACATAACAACAGTTCCTGAAGAAATCCAAAACACCATTAGATCCTTCTACAAAAGGCTATGCTCAACATAACTGGAACACCTGGACCAAATGGACAAATGTCTAGACAGATACCAGGTACCAGGTTCAGAAATCAGGATCAGGTTATGATCTAAACAGTCCTATATCCCCTAAAGAAATAGAAGCTGTCATTAATAGTCTCCCAATGAAAAACAGCCCAGGACCAAATGGGTTTAATGCAGAGTTCTATCAGACCTTCAAAGAAGATCTAATTCCAGTTCTGCACAAACTATTCCAAAAAATAGAAGCAGAAGGTACCCTACACAATTCATTCTATGAAGCCACAATTACCTAAGGAGGTACCTTAGGTACCTCTGATACCTAAACCACAGAAAGACCCAACAAAGAGAACTTCAGACCAATTTCCCTGATGAATATCGATGCAAAAATACTCAATAAAATTCTCAATAACCGAATTCAAGAACACATCAAAACAATCATTCATTCTGACCAAGTAGGTTTCATTCCAGGGATGCAGGGATTGTTTGATATACAGAAATCCATCAACGTAATCCATTATATAAACAAACTCAAAGACAAAAACCACATGATCACCTCCTTAGATGCGGAGAAAGCATTTGACAAAATCCAACACCCATTCATGACAAAAGTCTTGGAAAGATCAGGAAGTCAAGGCCCATACCTAAACATGATAAAAGCATTCTACAGCAAACCAGTTGCCAACATCAAAGTAAATGGTGAAAATGGAAGCAATCCCATTAAAATCAGGGACTAGACAAGGCTGCCCACTTTCCCCCTACCTATTCAACATTGTACTTGAAGTCCTAGCCAGAGTAATTCGATAGCAAAAGGAGATCAAGGGGATACAAATTGGAAAGGAGGAAGTCAAAATATCACTTTTTGCAGATGATATGATAGTATATATAAGTGACCCTAAAAATTCCACCAGAGAACTCCTAAACCTGATAAACAGCTTTGGTGAAGTAGCTGGATATAAAATTAACTCAAACAAGTCAATGGCCTTTCTCTACACAAAGAATAAACAGGCTGAGAAAGAAATTAGGGAAACAACACCCTTCTCAATAGTCACAAATAATATAAAATACCTTGGCGTGACTCTAAGGAAGTGAAAGATCTGTATGATAACAACTTCAAGTCTCTGAAGAAAGAAATTAAAGAAGATCTCAGAAGATGGAAAGATCTCCCATGCTCATGGATTGGCAGGATCAACATTGTAAAAATGGCTATCTTGCCAAAAGCAATCTACAGATTCAATGCAATCCCTATCAAAATTCCAACTCAATTCTTCAACGAATTAGAAAGGGCAATCTGCAAATTCATCTGGAATAACAAAAAACCTAGGATAGCAAAAACTCTCCTCAAGGAAAAAAGAACCTCTGGTGGAATCACCATGCCTGACCTAAAGCTTTACTACAGAGCAATTGTGATAAAAACTGCTTGACAAGTAGACCAATGGAATAGAATTGAGGACCCAGAAATGAACCCACACACCTATGGTCACTTGATCTTTGACAAGGTAGCTAAAATCATCCAGTGGAAAAGAGACAGCATTTTCAACACATGGTGCTGGCACAACTGGTGGTTATCATGTAGAAGAATGCGAATTGATCCATTCCTATCTCCTTGTACTAAGGTCAAATCTAAGTGGATCAAGGAGCTCCACATAAAACCAGAGACACTGAAACTTATAGAGGAGAAAGTGGGGAAAAGCCTCGAAATATGGGCACAGGGGACAAATTCCTGAATAGAACAGCAATGGCTTTTGCTGTAAGATCGAGAATAGACAAATGGGACCTCATAACATTGCACAGCTTTTGTAAGGCAAAAGACACTGTCAATATGACAAAAAGGCCACCAACAGATTGGGAAAGGATCTTTACCTATCCTAAATCAGATAGGGGACTAATATCCAATATATATAAAGAACTTAAGAAGGTGAACTCCAGAAAACTAAATAACCCCATTAAAAATGGGGCTCAGAGCTAAACAAAGAATTCTCAGCTGAGGAATACTGAATGGCTGAGAAGCACCTGAAAAAAATGTTCAACATCCTTAATCATCAGGGAAATGCAAATCAAAACAACCCTGAGATTCTATCTCATGCCAGTCAGAATGGTTAAGATCAAAATCTCAGGTGACAGCAGATGCTGGCGAGGTTGTGGAGAAAGAGGAAAACTCCTCCATTGTTGGTGGGATTGCAAGCTTGTACAACCACTCTGGAAATCAGTCTGGCGGTTCCTCAGAATATTGGACATAGTACTACCGGAGGATCCCGCAATACCTCTCCTGGGCATATTATATCCAGAAGATGTTCCAACTGGTAAGAAGGACACATGCTCTACTATGTTCATAGCAGCCTTATTTATAATAACTAGAAGCTGGAAAGAACCCAGATGTCCCTCAGCAGAGGAATGGATACAGAAACTGTGGTACATTTACACAATGGAGTACTACTCTGCTATTAAAAAGAATGAATTTATGAAATTCCTAGGCAAATGGATGGACCTGGAGGGCATCATCCTGAGTGACGTAACCCAATCACAAAAGAACTCACATGATATGTACTCACTGATAAGTGGATATTAGCCCAGAAACTTAAAATACCCAAGATACAAGATACAATTTGCAAAACACATGAAACTCAAGAAGAACAAAGACCAAAGTGTGGACAATTTGCTCCTTCTTAGAATTGGGAACAAAACACCTATGGAAGAAGTTACAGAGACAAAGATTGGAGCTGAGACGAAAGGATGGACCATCTAGAGACTGCCATACCCGGGGATCCATCCCACAATCAGCTTCCAAACGCTGACACCATTGCACACACTAGCAAGATGTTGCGGAAAGGACCCTGATATAGCTGTCTCTTGTGAGGCTATGCAGGCGCCTCGCAAACACATAATGGAGGCTCACAGTCAGCTATTGGATGGATCAAAGGGCCCCTAATGGAGGGAGCTAGAGAAAGTATCCAAGGAGCTAAAGGGGTCTATAACCCTATAGGTGGAACAACAATATGAACTAACCAGTACCCCCAGAGCTCGTGTCTCTAGCTGCATATGTATCAGAAGATGACCTAGTCAGCCTTCAGTGGAAAGAGAGGCCCATTGGTCGTGCAAACTTTATATGCCTCAGTACAGGGGAACGCCAGGGCCAAGAAGTGGGAGTGGGGGGAGGGACGTAGAGGGGAGGGTTTGAGGGACTTATGGGGTAGCATTGGAAATGTAAATGAAGAAAATACCTAATTAATAAGAAAAAGAAAAGAAAAGAAATGTAGTATGCATTGATAAGTTCTGGTGTCTACATAAAGTTCTTGACTTAGCTTAAAATGAAGTGTTACCTAGTAGAGCAGATCACAGAAAATTCATGTAACATTGAAAGAACATTTTGAACTTAGAGAAATTTTACAACTGGCTAATACTAATCATTGTCTCAGACGCACTATTGTCTCGCCAGCACGAACACACATGTGAGAAACCGGATCCTTCTGCAGCAACTTTATTACACCAGTTTCAACATGAAGAGGAAGACCCCAAGCACCAAAAAGGAGCTGCTTATATACACCTTAGTGTGGCGTGTCCACACCTGATTGGCTGCTCTCCCAGAGCCTCATCACCATGCCCCGGGATGGGCAGTGACTTGGCACAAATTTACTCTTGCACCTGCACACATTACTTGTTTACCAGTTAGGCACAGCGGAGGCTCATGATGGCAATTGCTCACGACTCTCCTGAAAATATCTCCTGAAAGCTCTAGGAAGATGTTCCAGGTAAGTACATTTATGCAGTTATTCTTAAATATGTGGCTTCTAAATCAAAATTTACCTTAATATGTTTTCAAAAAGTCTAAAACTTCTGAAAGATGTTTAATGAAAATCATTAGTTTCTTACCCTCACTCTGCTCTATCAAATTCCCTTGGATAAAGCTGTCTTGTTTGTGATCAATCTGTTTCTTTGGAAATTTTACTTCAACTTTTCAGATTTTCAAAGATTCATTTACTAACCTCTCTGAATCCCCCTAGCCACTCCCTCTAGTCTGATATCATGGGACTCTGCTTTGCCTACAATTCTGTTGAGATTTTTCTTCCTCCTGGTTTCTATGTCTTCTGTTTTTACTGGCTTTGTATCTTCATTGTAAAGCTGTTTGAAGTGGAAAGGTAGAACCATTGTACATCTGAAATAGCCTTTGCCACACACTTGCTGAAGTGTAAAAAAGTTCTATTTTGTGAATAATTTCCATTCTGAAATTTGCACTGTTCTTTTGCCTTTTATCTTCCAGAATAAATCACTGTTCACTAGCCCTGTAGGTGAATTTGTATATATAAATACTGTGGTTTAGTGCTCCAGTTTTATGCTAGTGTTTTGATCATTTAACTATATAACATAGTAACTATTACAAAACATGGCCACTTTAGTCAACAATCACACCCATTCCCCAAGGCTCTGTGAATTATGTGATTTCTACTCCACAAGGTTTCATTTGAGAATACAATCATTAGATGTGTAAAAGAAGTAGAATGGCTCACATATATACGTGGCAGAAAGCCAGTGCAGAACAGGGAACTGTAAGTTCACTTGAAACTTCAACCAGAGGACATTTGCTTTTTCTCTAATCTAATACTACTCCACTTGGGATCTTACCAGATGCTGCCCAGGTTCCAAAAAGAAGGAAGTGTCAGTGCTCTTTTTTTTTCTTTCCATTTTTTATTAGGTATTTAGCTCATTTACATTTCCAATGATATACCAAAAGTCCCCCATACCCACCCACCCCCACTCCCCTACCCGCCCACTCCCCCTTTTTGGCCCTGGCGTTCCCCTGTTCTGGGGCATATAAAGTTTGTGTGTCCAATGGGCCTCTCTTTACAGTGATGGCCGACTAGGCCATCCTTTGATACATATGCAGCTAGAGTCAAGAGCTCCGGGGTACTGGTTAGTTCATAATGTTTTTCCACCTATAGGGTTGCAGATCCCTTTAGCTTCTTGGGTACTTTCTCTAGCTCCTCCATTGGGGGCCCTGTGACCCATCCAATAGCTGAATGTGACCATCCACTTCTGTGTTTGCTAGGCCCCGGCATAGTCTTGGATGCTGATTATGGGGTGGATCCCTGGATATGTAAGTCTCTACATGGACCATCCTTTCATCTCAGCTCCAAACTTTGTCTCTGTAACTCCTTCCAAGGGTGTTTTGTTCCCGCTTCTAAGGAGGGGCATAGTGTCCACACTTCAGTCTTCATTTTTCTTGAGTTTCATGTGTTTAGGAAATTGTATCTTATATCTTGGGTATCCTAGGTTTTGGGCTAATATCCACTTATCAGTGAGTACATATTGTGTGAGTTCCTTTGTGAATGTGTTACCTCACTCAGGATGATGCCCTCCAGGTCCATCCATTTGGCTAGGAATTTCATAAATTCATTCTTTTTGATAGCTGAGTAGTACTCCATTGTGTAGATGTACCACATTTTCTGTATCCATTCCTCTGTTGAGGGGCATCTGGGTTCTTTCCAGCTTCTGGCTATTATAAATAAGGCTGCTATGAACATAGTGGAGCATGTGTCCTTCTTACCAGTTGGGGCATCTTCTGGATAAATGCCCAGGAGAGGTATTGCTGGATCCTCCGGTAGTACTATGTCCAATTTTCTGAGGAACCGCCAGACAGATTTCCAGAGTGGTTGTACAAGCCTGCAATCCCACCAACAATGGAGGAGTGTTCCTCTTTCTCCACATCCTCGCCAGCATCTGCTGTCACCTGAATTTTTGATCTTAGACATTCTGACTGGTGTGAGGTGGAATCTCAGGGTTGTTTTGATTTGCATTTCCCTGATGATTAAGGATGTTGAACATTTTTTCAGGTGCTTCTCTGCCATTCGGTATTCCTCAGGTGAGAATTCTTTGTTCAGTTCTGAGCCCCATTTTTTAATGGGGTTATTTGATTTTCTGAAGTCCACCTTCTTTTTTTTTTTTTTTTCCTTTTAGTTACTTTTTTCTTTTTTTTTTTTTATTAGGTATTTAACTCATTTACATTTCCAATGCTATACCAAAAGTCCCCCATATCCACCCACCCCCACTCCCCTGCCCACCCACTCCCCCTTTTTGGCCCTGGTATTCCCCTGTACTGGGGCATATAAAGTTTGCAAGTCCAATGGGCCTCTCTTTCCAGTGATGGCCGACTAGGCCATCTTTTTTTTTTTTTATTTTTTCCATTTTTTATTAGGTATTTAACTCATTTACATTTCCAATGCTATACCAAAAGTCCCCCATATCCACCCACCCCCACTCCCCTGCCCACCCACTCCCCCTTTTTGGCCCTGGTATTCCCCTGTACTGGGGCATATAAAGTTTGCAAGTCCAATGGGCCTCTCTTTCCAGTGATGGCCGACTAGGCCATCTTTTGATATATATGCAGCTAGAGTCAAGAGCTCCGGGGTACTGGTTAGCTCATAATGTTGTTCCACCTATAGGGTTGCAGATCCCTTTAGCTCCTTGGCTACTTTCTCTAGCTCCTCCATTGGGAGCCCTATGATCCATCCATTAGCTGACTGTGAGCATCCACTTCTGTGTTTGCTGGGCCCCGGCATAGTCTCACAAGAGACAGCTACATCTGCGTCCTTTCAATAAAATCTTGCTAGTGTATGCAATGGTGTCAGCGTTTGGATGCTGATTATGGGGTGGATCCCTGGCTATGGCAGTCTCTACATGGTCCATCCTTTCATCTCAGCTCCAAACTCCGTCTCTGTAACTCCTTCCATGGGTGTTTTGTTCCCAAATCTAAGGAGGGGCATAGTGTCCACACTTCAGTCTTCATTCTCCTTGAGTTTCATGTGTTTAGCAAATTATATCTTATATCTTGGGTATCCTAGGTTTGGGGCTAATATCCACTTATCAGTGAATACATATTGTGTGAGTTTCTTTGTGAATGTGTTACCTCACTCAGGATGATGCCCTCCAGGTCCATCCATTTGGCTAGGAATTTCATAAATTCATTCTTTTTAATAGCTGAGTAGTACTCCATTGTGTAGATGTACCACATTTTCTGTATCCATTCCTCTGTTGAGGGGCATCTAGGTTCTTTCCAGCTTCTGGCTATTATAAATAAGGCTGCTATGAACATAGTGGAGCATGTGTCCTTCTTACCTGTTGGGGCATCTTCTGGATATATGCCCAGGAGAGGTATTGCTGGATCCTCCGGTAGTACTATGTCCAGTTTTCTGAGGAACCGCCAGACTGATTTCCAGAGTGGTTGTACAAGCCTGCACTCCCACCAACAATGGAGGAGTGTTCCTCTTTCTCCACATCCTCGCCAGCGTCTGCTGTCACCTGAATTTTTGATCTTAGCCATTCTGACTGGTGTGAGGTGGAATCTCAGGGTTGTTTTGATTTGCATTTCCCTGATGATTAAGGATGTTGAACATTTTTTCAAGTGCTTCTCTGCCATTCGGTATTCCTCAGGTGAGAATTCTTTATTCAGTTCTGAGCCCCATTTTTTAATGGGGTTATTTGATTTTCTGAAGTCCACCTTCTTGAGTTCTTTATATATGTTGGATATTAGTCCCCTATCTGATTTAGGATAGGTAAAGATCCTTTCCCAATCTGTTGGTGGTCTCTTTGTCTTATTGACAGTGTCTTTTGCCTTGCAGAAACTTTGGAGTTTCATTAGGTTCCATTTGTCAATTCTCTATCTTACAGCACAAGCTGTTGCTGTTCTGTTCAGGAATTTTTCCCCTGTGCCCATATCTTCAAGGCTTTTCCCCATTTTCTCCTCTATAAGTTTCAGTGTCTCTGGTTTTATGTGAAGTTCTTTGATCCATTTAGATTTGACCTTAGTACAAGGAGATAAGTATGGATCGATTCGCATTCTTCTACATAATAACAACCAGTTGTGCCAGCACCAATTGTTGAAAATGCTGTCTTTCTTCCACTGGATGGTTTTAGCTCCCTTGTCGAAGATCAAGTGACCATAGGTGTGTGGGTTCATTTCTGGATCTTCAATTCTATTCCATTGGTCTACTTGTCTGTCTCTATACCAGTACCATGCAGTTTTTACCACAATTGCTCTGTAGTAAAGCTTTAGGTCAGGCATGGTGATTCCACCAGAGGTTCTTTTATCCTAAGAAGAGTTTTTGCTATCCTAGGTTTTTTGTTATTCCAGATGAATTTGCAAATTGCTCCTTCTAATTCGTTGAAGAATTGAGTTGGAATTTTGATGGGGATTGCATTGAATCTGTAGATTGCTTTTGGCAAGATAGCCATTTTTACAATGTTGATCCTGCCAATCCATGAGCATGGGAGATCTTTCCATCTTCTGAGATCTTCTTTAATTTCTTTCTTCAGAGACTTGAAGTTTTTATCATACAGATCTTTCACTTCCTTAGTTAGAGTCACTCCGAGATATTTTATATTATTTGTGACTATTGAGAAGGGTGTTGTTTCCCTAATTTCTTTCTCAGCCTGTTTATTCTTTGTGTAGAGAAAGGCCATTGACTTGTTTGAGTTAATTTTATATCCAGCTACTTCACCGAAGCTGTTTATCAGGTTTAGGAGTTCTCTGGTGGAATTTTTAGGGTCACTTATATATACACTATCATATCATCTGCAAAAAAGTGATATTTTGAGTTCCTCCTTTCCAATTTGTATCCCCTTGATCTCCTTTTGTTGTCGAATTGCTCTGGCTAATACTTCAAGTACTATGTTGAAAAGGTAGGGAGAAAGTGGGCAGCCTTGTCTAGTCCCTGATTTTAGTGGGATTGCTTCCAGCTTCTCTCCATTTACTTTGATGTTGGCTCCTGGTTTGCTGTAGATTGCTTTTATCATGTTTAGGTATGGGCCTTGAATTCCTGATGTTTACAAGACTTTTATCATGAATAGTTGTTAGATTTTGTCAAATGCTTTCTCAGCATCTAACGAGATGATCATGTGGTTTTTGTCTTTGAGTTTGTTTATATAATGGATTACATTGATGGATTTCCGTATATTAACCCATCACTGCATCCCTGGAATAAAACCTACTTGGTCAGGATGGATGATTGTTTTAATGTGTTCTTGGATTCGGATAGCGAGAATTTTATTGAGGATTTTTGCATTGATATTCATAAGGAAAATTGGTCTGAAGTTCTCTATCTTTGTTGGATCTTTCTGTGGTTTAGGTATCAGAGTAATTGTGGCTTCATAGAATGAGTTGGGTAGAGTACCTTCTATTTCTATTTGGTGAAATAGTTTGTGCAGAACTGGAATTAGATCTTCTTTGAAGGTCTGATAGAACTCTGCACTAAACCCATCTGGTCCTGGGCTTTTTTTGGCTGGGAGACTATTTATAACTGCTTCTATTTCTTTAGGTGATATGGGACTGTTTAGAAGGTCAACTTGATCCTGATTCAACTTTGGTACCTGGTATCTGTCCAGAAATTTGTCCATTTCGTCCAGGTTTTCCAGTTTTGTTGAGTATAGCCTTTTGTAGAAGGATCTGATGGTGTTTTGGATTTCTTCAGGATCTGTTGTTATGTCTCCCTTTTCAGTTCTGATTTTGTTAATTAGGATTTTGTCTCTGTGCCCTCTAGTGAGTCTAGCTAAGGGTTTATCTATCTTGTTGATTTTCTCAAAGAACCAACTCCTCGTTTGGTTAATTCTTTGAATAGTTCTTGTTTCCACTTGGTTGATTTCACCCCTGAGTTTGATTATTTCCTGCCATCTACTCCTCTTGGGTGAATTTGCTTCCTTTTTTTCTAGAGCTTTTAGATGTGTTGTCAAGCTGCTAGTATGTGCTCTCTCCAGTTTCTTCATGGAGGCACTCAGAGCTATGAGTTTCCCTCTTAGAAATGCTTTCATTGTGTCCCAAAGGTTTGGGTACGTTGTGGCTTCATTTTCATTAAACTCTAAAAAGTCTTTAATTTCTTTCTTTATTCCTTCCTTGACCAAGGTATCATTGAGAAGAGTGTTGTTCAGTTTCCACGTGAGTGTTGGCTTTCTGTTATTTTTTTTGTTATTGAAGATCAGCCTTAGTGCATGGTGATCTGATAGGATACATGGGACAATTTCAATATTTTTGACTCTGTTGAGGCCTGTTTTGTGACCTATTATGTGGTCAATTTTGGAGAAGGTACCATGAGGTGCTGAGAAGAAGGTATATCCTTTTGTTTTAGGATAAAATGTTCTGTAGATATCTGTCAGATCCATTTGTTTCATCACTTCTGTTAGTTTCAGTGTGTCCCTGTTTAGTTTCTGTTTCCATGATCTGTCCATTGGTGAAAGTGGTGTGTTGAAGTCTCCCACTATTATTGTGTGAGGTGCAATGTGTGCTTTGAGCTTTACTAAAGTTTCTTTAATGAATGTGGCTGCCCTTGTATTTGGAGCATAGATATTCAGAATTGAGAGTTCCTCTTGGAGGATTTTACCTTTGATGAAAACGAAGTGCCCCTCCTTGTCTTTTTTGATGACTTTGGGTTGGAAGTCAATCTTATCAGATATTAGGATGGCTACTCCAGCTTGTTTCTTCATACCATTTGCTTGGAAAATTGTTTTCCAGCCTTTTATTCTGAGGTAGTGTCTATCTTTTTCTCTGAGATGTGTCTCCTGTAAACAGCAAAATGTTGGGTCTTGTTTGTGTAGCCAGTTTGTTAGTCTATGTCTTTTTATTGGGGAGTTGAGACCATTGATGTTAAGAGATATTAAGGAAAAGTAATTGTTGCTTCCTGTTATTTTTGTTGTTAAAGTTGGCATTCTGTTCTTGTGGCTGTCTTCTTTTAGGTTCGTTGAGGGATTACCTTCTTGTTTTTTCTAGGGCATTGTTCCCGTTCTTGTATTGGTCTTTTTCTGTTATTACCCTTTGAAGGGCTGGATTCGTGGAGAGATAATGTGTGAATTTGGTTTTGTCGTGGAATACTTTGGTTTCTCCATCTATGGTAATTGAGAGTTTGGCTGGGTATAGTAGCCTGGGCTGGAATTTGTGTTCTTTTAGTGTCTGTATAACATCTGTCCAGGCTCTTCTGGCTTTCATAGTCTCTGGTGAAAAATCTGGTGTAATTCTGATAGGCTTGCCTTTGTATGTTACTTGACCTTTTTCCCTTACTGCTTTTAGTATTCTATCTTTATTTAGTGCATTTGTTGTTCTGATTATTATGTGTCGGGAGGAATTTCTTTTCTGGTCCAGTCTATTTGGAGTTCTGTAGGCTTCTTGTATGTTCATAGGTATCTCTTTCTTTATATTTGGGAAGTTTTCTTCAATAATTTTGTTGAAGATGTTTGCAGGCCCTTTGAGTTGAAAATCTTCATTCTCATCCACTCCTATTATCCGTAGGTTTGGTCTTCTCATTGTGTCCTGGATTTCCTGGATATTTTGAGTTAGGATCTTTTTGCATTTTCCATTTTCTTTGATTGTTGTGCCGATGTTCTCTATGGAATCTTCTGCACCTGAGATTCTCTCTTCCATCTCTTGTATTCTGTTGCTGATGCTCAAATCTATGGTTCCAGATTTCTTTCCTAGGGTTTCTATCTCCAGTGTTGCCTCACTTTGAGTTTTCTTTATTGTTTCTACTTCCCTTTTTAGGTCTAGTATGGTTTTGTTCATTTCCATCACCTGTTTGTATGTTTTTTCCTCTTTTTCTGTAAGGACTTCTACCTGTTTGATTGTGTTTTCCTGTTTTTCTCTAAGGACTTGTAACTCTTTAGCAGTGTTCTCCTGTATTTCTTTAAGTGATTTCTTAAAGTCCTTCTTGATGTCCTCTACCATCATCATGAGATATGCTTTTAAATCTAGGTCTAGGTTTTCGGGTGTGTTGGGGTGCCCTGGACTGGGCGAAGAGGGAGTGCTGGGTTCTGATGATGGTGAGTGGTCTTGGTTCCTGTTAGTAGGATTCCTACGTTTACCTTTCGCCATCTGGTAATCTCTGGAGTTAGTAGTTATAGTTGACTCTGTTTAGAGATTGTTCTTCTGGTGATTCTGTTACCGTCTCTCAGCAGACCTGGGAGACAGATTCTCTCCTCTGAGTTTCAGTGCTCAGAGCACTCTCTGCTGGCAAGCTCTCTTACAGGGAAGGTGCGCAGATACCTTGTTTTTGGACCTCCTCCTGGTCGAAGAAGAAGGCCCAAAACAGGGCCTCTCTCAGAAGCTGTGTTGCTTTGGCAGTTCCCAGAAGCTGTCAGCTTCTGTGGTGCAGACTCTCACCTGTGCAGACTAAATTCCTAAGTTCCAGGGAGTCCTGGAACCAAGATGGCGACCGCTGCTCCTGAGGCTGAGGCCGCCTCCCAAGCCAGGCGGACACCTGTCCTCTGGTCCGGTCGGTGGCCGGCTGTCTGCGGCCCGCCAAGGGTGCTACCTCAGCGGCTCTGTGCTTCTGCCCGTCCCAGAAGCTGTCCGGTTCTCTGGCGCACCCTCTAACCTGTTCAGACTAATTTCCTAAGTTCTGCTGAGTCCCGGAACCAAGATGTGTCAGCGCTCTTAAAGCTTGTGCTGTCAACTAAGAATCTCATGTTGACTGTACTATATTGCTCACAGGCAAATAGATACCTAATCCAGGTCCAAGAGGAAAGGAAATAACAGCTGATATGAGCATCAGTGTAGACACTTCAAGGGAACATTAGCATCACCTTTAGAGGCTAGATGTCATGGAGTTCTGTGACTTTTGCTTTCCTTGTTGGATTTGCATTACCTGTTTAAGAGAGGAAACACGTATATTTCCAATTCATTATTTAATGATTTCATATGTGAATATAATACTTTATAATTTTAAGCTAACAACAGCATTTTCAGTATAGTTAAGCCCAGGCAATATTCAAACTACCCAAATTGTCTCCAAATGTCTTTATGATTGTACATGTGTATGTGTGTTAACGAACGAGATTTTACAAATTTGTTTCTTTTATTTTTGAGATTATAATTTGTATTATATTTTATTTATTTATGCATTTGTCCATATACTTATTATGGTGCATGTGGTGGTGAAGTCAACACATAAGAGTTAGTTCTACCCTCCTATCATTTTGGTCCTGTGGATTGAACTCAGCTTACCATGCCGAGGGCCACGCAGGAGGAATGACAAATGGCTTTAGAACTCATGGAATGCAGCCCACTGGTTACCACAGCCACATGGGTGGGCCTCGGTATGGGCACAGCCCTGAGGACTATTTGTCCTGAGGAATTCATGCTCTTATGGAGTTCTGCTCTGCTTGCTGCCCTCACTTCCCTCTTAATCTAAGAGTTATATGAAAACTCTAAGGGGGCTTCTAGCCCCTCACTGGGCAGTATCTCTAGCATTCACAATAATAATGCCTGATCTCTTTCAGGCACCACTGCTTGAACAGATTAATGACTCAATCACCAACCACCCTAGGGAAGAACTCAGAGACACAGATTGTCAGCAATGACTGCCAGACTTCGAAAGCATTTGTAAAATTAAAAGTTGTTAGTGAAGCTAGGTTAAGATGTTTTTGCTGCTGTCTCTGATGTAAAAAAATCTTAGGGAGCAATGCGAAGCTCAGAAAGGCACGCTCTTATCAGTTAGGCTAGGGGCTGTTTATTGTCAGGCAACAAGAACAATGAATGGCAGCACTGGCTGACATGACTCTCACTGAGGCTGGACTGGTGATGATGGATTTCTTATGCCCATTTTTGCCCTCAGCTTCCTGATATGATTTAATAAGAATTGCTGATGAGTAGATATGCACTTTGAGGATTTAAGGTAGATATGACTGATCTTTGTATAAAAGCTTAGATTCTTGCAAGATTACTTTTAAAGACAAATAATAAAATAATTTCTTTCTTTGTAACTGCAAATTACTGTCTGCCAGTAAGATAAACTGGCTGAGAAAACTATTTTGCTTGCTTACACTTTGTTAATCTATAACCAGCTGCTTGGTTATAAATGTATTGTTTTTTTTTTAAAGAATAATTTGTTTCTTTACCTGTGCTATGTAATGTTATTTCTTATAAAGTTATTGGAAAACACAATATTTTTTCATAATCATAATCATTTACTGGAAGAAAACTAACACGTAATCACATTGTAATCATATACTGCTTGAAAGATTTTGCTGGGATAAATAAGCAATGGAAGAAAGAATAAAAGATGGTGTGTCTGGAGCATTGTCTCTCCCATCCATCAACTATGTGTGCATGTGTAAAGTTTGTGTGAATGGGGGTTGGAACACTGTTCCTTCCATCCACTGCTTGTGTGTATTTATGCATGTATGTGTGGAATAGATAAAGCCTGCGTGTTGGAGCTTTGCTCTAAACATTCTATGTGTGAATATGTATATGTCTGTCTGTAGGTCTGTATACATGTATATATGTGTGTATGTATGCATATATGTACATATATATATATATACATATATATATACACACACATACACACACACACACACACACACACACATATATATATTTGCATGTATGAACTCATTGGACTCTGTCTTTTGTTTTATCTAGTGTGTGTGAATGTACATGTAAACTTTCTCTCTTTCCTTCTCTTTCTTGCAGGCCCCAAGGAGTTAAAGGAGTCCATGAGTTTTTCTACTGACCACAAAGAATGCTGGCTCCAGTAAATTAAGCTTTGTTCCTTCAGAGAAAAGTCTGCTGAGTAGCTCCTCTAATTACTGGCTACCTTTGGCTGCAGCCCCTATAGGTATGTAGATCCACCCAAGTCAGGGCTCCAAGCGTTGACCCCAGTGGCTGCCTGCCTCGGCCTACCCACCACATGGATGCCAAAGCCAGAGTCATTGGAATTATCAGGCTTGGCAGCAGTCACCTTTATCATCTGAGCCATTTTACTGGCTATATAATGTGTTTTGATCAAATCAAGCATTTTCAAAACAGAATCTGATCTCCAGCCCCTTCTGCAATGTTCCCTGAGCCATGTGTGTGTGTGTGTGTATGAGACAGAAATATTTTTATCATCATGAAATCAGAAGTCTAGTCAAATATTTTAAATCATTTACTTAGATCAAGAGGCTATACTAATGAATTTTTAATATTTTAATTTTAATTTTTAATATTTTCATTATGGTATTTGACTCTTCAGCTTGTCACGGCAGATTGCTGATCAACATTAATTAACTTTGTCTACATGAAGGTGGCCAACTAATTGAATTAAAAGGTGACAATGAGGGGAGGGAGGGAAGATAACATAAGTCCACACATTCATTAATTCATGGAGGGTTGCTAAAATGAGAATCTGCTATCCTAGGTTTAATATCTTTAGGATATTAAAAACACAAGTCTTTTTATTTCACATACACAGACACACAGAAGGGAGACGGATATGGTGAGCGAGAGGGAGTGCGTTCCCGTGCGTAGTTATTGGAGTATGATTGCCGCAAAGATACAAAGGTTTCTTCATCCCTTATGTCAAATGAGTGGACCTAGAAAAGACATTTTGACAGCTTGACCTACTTCTTGGAGTTTTGGAGACATTGAAAGTAAGAACATGATAGATGCCTGAGACATCTCAAGTCCATGCCTATGGTCTTAAGAGGTTAAGAGGCTGGGGGAATATGTGATAACCAGGATCACAGCTGCATGGAGAGAAAGGGGGAGTTCCTGTTCTGTTGCTTGATGATTTCCCTTTGCAGGAGGGCTCAGTGTGGATCTTCAGGGTAAAGTCAGTTCAGAGCTGTTTTTTTCACTTTGAAACAGGGTTTCACATGGTCTGAGGTGGCTTCCAACTCACTATGTAGCCAAGAGGGACCTTGGCCCTCCTCCCTCAGCATACAGAGTTCTAGGAACACAGAACTCTGAGAATATTGGTATACTAATATTCTCACTTTATTCTGTGCTTGAAACCTGGGTTTTATGTGTGTTATAGGCAAACACATGCTGTACCAACTGAGAAATATATGGTTATCCTCAGCTTAGAGAAATCTTACAAAAGGTCCAGGGGACAACCTAAAAGAGAAGGTAAAGTGACCCAACAGGAGGGGAAACTCAGAGACCTAGGACTGATGCATGAAGTCATGAAGCACCAACAGGAAGGATGGCCATATCTAGCCCAGTGGAATGGCATCAAGTGTCCAGGAATAAACCCATACCTGTCTCATTGATTTTAACAAGGATGCTGACTTAGCTACTTATTATTATTGTGATAAGACACCTGGAGCAAAGGAACTTATAGAGACTGAGTTTATTGGGCTTACAGTTTCAGAGGCTGAGTTCATGGTCATCATTGTAGGGAACATGACAACATGGTGCTAGAGCAGTAGTTGAGAGCTTACAATTGAGACAACAGCCACGAGGCAGAGGGACTGAACTGGGAATGTCATGGGCTTTTGATACCTCAAAAGGGTGACACACCTTCTCCAACAAGACCCCACTAATTAGGGCCCAAGCATTCAAATATATGAGCTTATGAGGGCCATTCTTATTCAAACCACCACAGGTAGCAAGACTATTTCAGAGAAAAATGAAGGTATATTTAGGGAATGGTGCTGCAAAATCTGGATACACCCATGCAACAGGATGCAACTGGACCCTTGTCTCATATTGTATACAAAGTCAAACTGAAAATGGGGTATATTGATATATCTATGTAGTCCCAGATACCTCAGGGAAGAGAATCACTTGAATCTAGGATTCAGTTCCATCTGGACAATTTGGTGAAACATCATCTCAAATTTTAAAAAGGGAAGGGGAGCTCATTGGCTATAATGTAAGAGTGAACGTTATAATTTATTACTGTTAGGAGAAAACAGTGATGCTTCTTGATGATGTTGGATTTGGCAACTGATTCTCAGCTCTGCCAGCAGAAGCAGGAGCACTAAAAGAAAACAGATAATCTGACTTCATCAAAGGTTAAGACTTTCATGCCTTAAATGGCACTTAAAAATGTTGGATAACATTTGCATATGATATATGTAATAAAGAATGTGTACATAGCAGCTGGAGAGATGACTCAACTGATAAGGATATTTGCCAGTATTGCAGAGGACTTGGGATCTCTTTATAGCCACCACCACATGGAAGTCCAAAGCCACCTGTATCTCCAGTTTTAGGGAATCCAATTCTTCTGGCCTCTAAGGGTGCTGCAAACATGTGGTTTACTTACATACAAACAACTGAAGCACTCATGCACATAAAACAAAAGTACAGTTAATCTTTTTTTTAAATGATGTGTTCTTAGGATGTAGAAAGTTAATTCATAGCACAATAATTAAGTAACTACTCATATTAAGCTCAGGTAAACTCACTAAGTAGACAATTCTCCAGGAAAGATGCTTAGGACTGTCATTTAAAATCACAATAAAACATCGCATTGAATTTAAATGAAGACAGAACTTAGCACTGGTAAGCCTGTAGATAAACTGGCACCCATGTACACTGCTGGAGGGCAGAAATGGCTGAACTGGGAATCATCTTTTGGAGCACACATAGTCAAGGATTCCACCATAGTTTGTAACTGGCTGGCTGTGCACAGTCTCTCAATCCGATCTTACCTTGGGTTTGTCCTTGGTAGCATGTCAATTTCTGAGGTTAGAGTGTTCCAAGCAGAGAGGACACTTGTGCACAAAGCCGCAAGTGAGAATACACATGCCACCAGTGTGCAGCAGAATGAATGAAGGTGATAAGGGTAAGGAGACAAAAAGTATGGAGGGACAGTGAAGTCAACTCTAACGATGACCATAAACGATTTCTCTTAGCCTCTGCAGTCACCTACAATCCATGCAATGGTAAATGTAGGCCAGACCAGATCACCACTAGCAAAATGGAAATTGATCTCTTCACTCTTTAAATCTGGCTTGGCACTATGACTTGCTTTGTCCAACAGGGCATTAACAAACACAGTGCAACCAATAGTTCTAAACAGATGTGTGCACTGGGACTTACTTTCTTGTTGTTCTTGGAAGCTCAGATTAAGAGGGTAGATGATTAAAGACACATGAACCAGTCCCCTCTGTTATACTCATTGACTCCCAGTCAAGTCCTAGACATGTGAGACCAGTGATTCTAGTTAACTACAGATACATGAACCAGTTCAGCCAAGACCAGCAAAAGAGCCATGCAGCAGCACCCATATCACTGACCCACAGAACTGTGAACTAAATAGCTGTTTTCAAAGATAACATTTGGGGGTAGCTTGTTAAATTCTAATTCTAATATAGTAAACACTAGAAAGAGTTTTTAGGTTGTCTGTCCTTGTCTCTGTGCTTCTCAGGCTTCCATGTCCTAAAGCCCAGCTCATAGGATTTGGGGTTTAACCCTCAGCTAATAATAGTGGATGGGCATTTTATTGGAGAATTTTCTGTGTTGAACAGTTTCCTTGGCAACCAACATATCTTAACTGTGAAGCAGCAGCAGCAGTGGTATGTGAATTAGTCTGTCCCCTAGGAGGGGGTGGATTTTAATAATGAAAATGACATCAGCTATCATTTCTTGAGCTCTTGGTAAGGCCAGGGCACCTTCATTTGCATTATTTCCCTGAATTCTACACCACCAGGAAAAGTAAGAGCTCTTTTTGTTTCCCTGTCCAGACTGTAATTAAGGGAAGTGGAGTAACTTGTCCAAGCTTACATAGGCAATAAGCAGGAGGGCTAGGATCCAATTCTTGATCTGTCTGACTCAGTTACCTAAACTGTTCACTACAGCACAGGTACTCTAGTGAGACACACTAAGCTCACTCAAAGTTAGCAGAACTTTGCGATAGATCGGTGACCTGCTTTTTTGCCGAGGCTAATCAGGCACCTCAAGACAAGCCTGAACCATCCACTACAGTCCAGCCCC
Source organism: Mus musculus (assembly GCF_000001635.26). Lineage (NCBI taxonomy): Eukaryota > Metazoa > Chordata > Mammalia > Rodentia > Muridae > Mus > Mus musculus. Next base: position 58,351,773 of record NC_000086.7, read on the forward strand.
ATGCCTCCGTTCTCTTAATTCCTACCAGTATTCCATCTACAGCTGTGGAACATCTGGCTTAACCCTTTCCTTTAGTGGGGTACTCTCAAGGGAAAGGAGGGGCCAAGAGCTGCTCCCGAAGAGGCCTGGCAATACTTTTACTCTTCATTAAAAGTTTATGTGCATTATACACTTCATTATATGCAATTGGGTTTCTTATATGGCACTCCAGTGCATAAATGACTCCCTAGACACATTTGTGCATTTCCATTGTTTTAATATAAAGTCTGGCCAAGGCACAAGGCAGGCATGGTTTAAACTATTCAATTATTTCTGGTGCACTAACCAAATCCAGGGGAGTCTTTACTCTCTACTTTCCACAGGATTGCTGGCTTGGTCAAAACCTTTCTGTTGTGAATCTGAATAGTGAGAAATACAAGAAAAACCACTGGTGGGAAGTCCCCCTCCAGTTTATTGAGGATTGGCTTGTGCTGCTTTGTGCTTGTGAACTTTGCATTTTTTATTTTATTTTATTTTATTTTATTTTATTTTATTTTATTTTACGTTTTTATGTAGTCTATGTACTTGTTTGTATAGATGTGTGCACACATCTATAGGGCTAGATCGATATTGGGTGTCTTCTTTGATGGCTCTTCACCTTATTCATCGATCTTGGAGTGCATCCATTTAGCCATCCTGACTGACCCGTAAGTGTCAGGGACCTGACTGTTTCAACCTTCTCTAGTGCTGGGTTTACAGACAGTTATACCTGGCTTTTTAAATGCTGGGGGTGGGGATCCAAATTCAGGACCTCGTGTTTGCATGGCAAGTACTTTACTGACTGAGCCATCTACTCAGTCCTTGTCTCTACTTTACACCGCATGATTGTTGATCCTGAAAAGACTAATATTTTTAGATTGAGAATTAGTTAAGGTCATGAGTATTTTATGCCTTTCAAGGATAATAAAGAGATATGCATACACACTTCATCCATTCTTGAATAACTGACTATATATTCCCAAAGAACATGCCCTATACTAGGGTCACAGATTAATATACATGTTTAGTGCAACAACCTCAGGGTCATGCTGCCTGTGGGGGGGAAAACAGATGAAATGATCATGTATAAAATAAAACAGCTAGGATGGAGTAGAATTCTTTGTGTAAAAGCTTGTTGGTCTAGGATGTTGAGCTTTAATGGAATGAAAATGACTCAAGGGCTGCCGAGAACCGGTGTGTCCCAGCTGGCAGCACCTCTGTGGGTGTGTTACTCTGAGTGGAGGATGACTGATTTGCCCAGTTTTTCTGGTGCTCAGTACTGCTGTGTGTGCAATAAACTATGTGATTTGAACCATTATTTACTTCAAAGTTGGCCTGTCATAGCAGTTTTCCTACCTTTACTGTAGCCCTTTCACAACGGCCTGTTATGATTTATGATATGTTGATTGTGGGCCATTTTCTCCATCTTTTCATCCCCTTGCCCAAAAGGTGCTCATTGCATCTCTCCTAGACAGTAAAGCAGCCTGCTTTTGAACTGTTTCCCTCTCTGCCTCCTGCTCTCTTGCTTAAATGGTTTGCACGCTTTGAGGATAAATCCACTTTGGACTAGAGGACCAACATGATAGCAGGGACTGCTGCCTTAAGAGGGAACTAACTCTTCCAGTGCTGAGTGCCCATCTGCTACGCTTCTTCCTTCAGGCTACCTCTACATTCTGCCTCTGCTTAGGTTACTTTGTAGAAAGTCCACAGAGCTGGAATTCAGCTAGATTTGTTTACCTTCTCTCTATTTTAGGGACCTAGATTTTTCCATAGGTGAGAAACAGACACAAAAATGATGGAGAGAATTTTAAGGAATCCTCTTCAAGCCACAGCCAAGCCCATGGCTAGAAAGTAGTAGTAAGGTGGCTTAAGATGTTTCAAGGCCCAAGACAAAGCTCTGTGTTTGAGAATCAGGTTCTCTTAGTAGACTGCTGCTCTCAATCTCTCTCTCTCTCTCTCTCTCTCTGTGTGTGTGTGTGTGTGTGTGTGTGTGTGTGTGTGTGTGCACGAGCACATGAGCACTCTTGTGTATGCCGAAGTGATTTGGGATTTTTAAAATTTGTTTATTTATCTTGTCTCTTAGATATATGTGAGAGGTTTGACTCTTCTATTTCAATTTTCCTCAAACAAGGATAAAGTGATAAAGGGCACAATTCCCAGGATTCAGTCCCCTCCAGAATTTTTGAATACAGAGATCTAACAGCTCCCGGTTTCACTCTGAAATGACTACCTTTTATGAATTGGTTTTAGACTTATAACTATCTTGGCAGGAGGGAAGATACTTTAAGGGAGAACTCTTGCACCCCACCCTTTGGATTAGACAAGAGACTCAAGAAGTAGCAGTTTACCCTGGAATCTTGTGGTAGTAGAAGAAAAAAGTCTACAGGCAGGACCTGACCTTTCAGAAGGAGACTTCACATGACTCTGATACTTTGCGGAAAAGAATGGAATCGATACTTATGGGTTAGTTGAGTATAAGACTACACTTGAACTAGGATGGGTGAGTTAACATACCTCTCGTCTTCTACTTATTAGACAAGGTCTCACCCTGTAGCTCCAGCTGGCCCAGAATTCATAGAGATCAACCTACATATGCCTCCCAAGCAGTAGAAAAAAAGTGTGTGCCACCATGCCCAGATATTTCTTCTTTTAAAGCCTAAACCTCATGTCAGCACCCCGGTGGTGGATTTGTGGGGTCACCAGATGTCTTTCTTTGTTCTTCTTCTCAGTGTGCTCACATTGAATGAATCTTTTTCTGATCTTCACTATTATTCTTTTTTTTAAAAATTTTTTTATTAACTTATTTATTTACATTGCCGTTGTTGTCCCCCTCAGTCCCCCTCCCTCAGTTCCTCATCCCATTCCTCCTCCCCCTGGCCTCTGAGAGGGTGCTTCCCCCTATCAGACCTCCCCTTTCCCTGGGGCTGCAAGTCTCTCAAGGATTAGGCACATCTTCTCTCACTGAGGCCAGACCAGGAAGTCTTCTGCTATATTTGTGTGCCAGGGCCTTGGATTAGTCCATGTATGCTGCCTGGTTGGTGGCTCAGTCTCTGGGAGCTTCCAGGGTCTGGTGTTAGTTGAGACTGCTGGTCTTCCTATGGAGTCACCCTCCCTTTAGCTTCTTCAATCCTTCTCCTAATTCAACCACAGGGGTCCCCAACTTCAACCCAGTGGTTGGGTGTAAGTATCTGCTTCTGTCTCAGTCAGCTCACTTCCCGAGTCTCTGGTACATTCTAGAGCCTCCACCCCCCAATACTTCCCATCTCCATTCATTCTCTTGGCCCTCTGGACTTCTCTTCTGTCCCCCCCCCCCCCGTCCATACCTGATCCTGTTCCCTTTTCCCCTCCCCCTCTTCTCTCCCTCCCAGCTCCCTCCCTCCCTCTGCCTCCTGTGATTATTTCCTTCCCCCTTCTAAGTGGAATTGAAGCATCCTCACTTGGGTCTTTCTACTTGGTAAAACTTCTTACAGTCTGTGGGTTGTGTCCTAGGTATTCTGTAATTTTTGGCCAATATCTGCTTATCAGTGAGTACATACAATGTAGGTCATTTTGGGTTTGAGTTACCTTACTCAGGATGATATTTTTTACCATTTGCCTGCAAAATTTATGATGTCCTAATTTTTCTTTTTTAAAAAGCATTTTTATTAGATATTTTCTTCATTTACATTTCAAATGCTATCCCCAAAGCCCCCTAGTCCCTCCCCCAACCCTGCTCCCTAACCCACCCACTCCTGCTTCCTGGCCCTGGCATTCCCCTGTACTGGGGCATACCCCTGTACTTCACAATACCAAGGGCCTCTCCTCCCATTGATGGACGACTAGGCCATCCTCTGCTACATATGCAACTAGAGACACAGCTCTGGCGGGGGTGGGGGGTACTAGTTAGTTCGTATTGTTGTTCCTCCTATAGGGTTGCAGACCCCTTTAGCTCCTTGGGTACTTTCTCTAGCTCCTTCATTAGGGGCCTTGTGTTCCAATATTTTGCTGACAGGACCCTGACATATCTCTCTCTTGTGAGGCTATGCCAATGCCTGGCAAATACAGAAGTGGATGCTCACAGTCATCTATTGGATGTCCTCATTTTTAATAGCTAAATAGTATTCCATTGTATAAATGAACAACCATATTTTCGGTATCCATTCTTTGGTTGAGTGATATCTGGGTTCTTTACAGCTTCTGGCTATTACAAATAAGGCTGCTATGGACATAGTGGAGCACACACCTTTGTGGTATGGTGAAACATCTTTTGAGCATATGCTCAAGAGTGGTATAGCTGGGTCTTCAGGTAGATCTATTTCCAAATATCTGAGGAACTGCCACATTGATTTCCAGAGTGGTTGCACCAGTTTCCAATCCCACCAGCAATGAAGGAGTGTTCCTCTTTCTCCACACCCTTGCCAGAATGTGCTGTCACTTGAGTTTTTGATCTTAGCCATTCTAATTGGTGTGAGGTGGAATCTCAGGGTCATTTTGATTTGCATTTCTCTGATGACTAAGGATTTCGAACATTTCTTTAAGTGCTTCTTGGCCATTTGAGATTCCTGTGTTGTGAATTCTCTGTTTAGTTCTGTACCTCATTTTTAAATTGGGTTATTTGGTTTTTTGGAGATTAACTTCTTGAGTTATATATTTTGGATATTAGCCCGCTATCAGATGAAGGGTCAATGAAGTTTTTTTTCTCAATCTGTAGGTTTCCTGTTTGTTCTATTGATGGTGTATTTTGCCTTTTCAGCTTCATGAGGTCCCATTATTGATTGTTGATCTTAGAGCCTGAGCCATTTGTTCTGTTCAGGAAATTTCCCCCTGTGCCAATGAATTAGAGGCCCTTTCCCACTTTCTTTCTCAAGATATTTTATACTATTTGTGGCTATTTTGATGGGTGTTGTTTACCTAATTTCCTTTTCAGCATCTTTATTATTTGTGTAAAGGAAGGCTACTGATTTGTTGAGTTAATTTTATATCCAGCCACTTTGCTGAAGGTGTTTATCAGCTATAGGAGTTTTTTTTTTTGGGGGGGGGTTGTTTCTGTATACTATCATATCATTTGCAAACCGTGATACTTTGACTTCTTCCTTTCCAATTTTGTTGTCTAGTTGTTCTGGTTAGGACTTCAAGTACTACATCAAATAGATATGGGAGGAGTGGGCATTGTTGTTTTGTCTCTGATTTTAGTGGGATTGTTTCTAGTTTGTCTTCATTTAATTTAATGTTGGCTGTTGGTTTGCTATATATTGCTTTTATTATTAATTAGGTATGTCCAACAAATTTCTGATCTCTCCAATACTTTTACCATGAAGGGGTGTTGTATTTTGTCAAAGGCTTTTTCAGCATCTAATGAGATGACCATGTGGCTTTTTTTCCTTGAGTTTGTTTTTATAGTGTATCACATTGATGGATTTTTTTAAATATATATTGAACCATCCCTGCATCACTGGGATGAAGCCTACTTGCTCTTGGTGGATGATGGTTTTGATGTGTTCATGGATTCGGTTTGCAAGCATTTTATTGAATATTTTGGCATCAGTATTCATAAGTGAGATTGGTCTGAAGTTCTCTTTCTTTGTTGGGTCTTAGTGTAGTTTAGGCCTCAGAGTAGCTGTGGCTTCCTAATATGAATTAGGTAGTGTTCCTTCTATTTCTATTTCATGGAATGGTTTGATGAGTATTGGTATTAGCTCTTCTTTGAAGGTCTGGCAGAATTCTGCACTAAAACCATCTGGCCCTGGGTTTTTTTGTTTGTTTGTTTGTTTTGTTTTTTGTTTTTGATTTGAGAGGGTTTTGATGACTATTTCTATTTCCTTAGGGGTTATGGGGCAGTTTAGATAGTTTTCCTGATCTTGATTTAACTTTGGTATATGGTATATGTCTAAAAAATCCTCCATTTCATCTAGATTTTCCGGTTTTGTAGAGTATAAGCTTTTTTAGTAGGTTCTGATGATTTTTTTTAAATTTCCTCAGTTTCTGTTATTTCTCCTTGTCATTTTTGATTTTGTTTATTTGGATACTGTCTCTATGCCCTTTAGTTAGTTTGGCTAAAAGTTTACCTATCATGTTGATTTTCTCAAGTTTATCTATCTTGTTGATTTTCTCAAAGAACCAGCTCTTGATTTTGTTGATTCTTTGTATCATTCTCTTTGTTTCTGTCTGGTTGATTTCAGATAAAAAATATGGAGCAGTTCATAAATTTGGGTGTCATCCTTGCACAAGGGCCATGTCGATTTTCTCTCTATAGTTCCAATTTTAGTATATGTGCTGCCGAAGCAAGCACTATTATTTATTCTTTAATTGGCTTATTGAATATAGGCAGCTGCATTGAGCTTGCTACGGTTGCTAAAACCCAAACTATGTCCTTACAATTCCAGTAACTAACAGGTGCTGGGGGGGGGGGGGGGGAGGAGACAGTTAAAGGCAGATGTTGGAGCTCAGAAAAATGATCCCCTAAAGTATAGTAATCTGATATTCTGAATCCTTTAAACTGAAAGATATTTGTAGATCCTCAGAAGATCGCACTGATCTCATGTTCTCCTCTATATTCTCTTTATTTCTTTCTTGAAGTTATTAATAGATATTAGCATTTCTCTCCCTTAAAGCAAACCATAGAAATAGTAACATTTCTGCCTGCTCCAAATAGCCATGAAATCTAGACATTTAATTTTTATTTACCCTTTTAAGGCAGGAGCCAGCCATAAAGAAATTGTCTAGGGTAGGTTTGGTGGCTCACAATGGTAGTTCCATCACTTGGATTCTGAGGTGGCAGGATAGCTGGATGTTCAAGGCCATAGTGGCCAATATGGGTTATAGTATATTCATGAATTCCTGTTGGGAGCCGCGCCCACATTCGCCGTTACAAGATGGCGCTGACAGCTGTGTTCTAAGTGGTAAACAAATAATCTGCGCATGTGCCAAGGGTATCTTATGACTACTTGTGCTCTGCCTTCCCCGTGACGTCAACTCGGCCGATGGGCTGCAGCCAATCAGGGAGTGACACGTCCGAGGCGAAGGAGAATGCTCCTTAAGAGGGACGGGGTTTCGTTCTCTCTCTCTCTTGCTTCTCTCGCTCTTGCTTCTTGCTCTCTTGCTTCTTGCTCTCTTGCTTCTTGCTCTCTTGCTTCTTGCACTCTGGCTCCTGAAGATGTAAGCAATAAAGCTTTGCCGCAGAAGATTCTGGTCTGTGGTGTTCTTCCTGGCCGGTCGTGAGAACGCGTCTAATAACAATTGGTGCCGAAACCCGGGACGAGAAAAAACTCGGGACTGGCGCAAGGAAGATCCCTCATTCCAGAACCAGAACTGCGGGTCGCGGTAATAAAGGTTCCCGTAAAGCAGACTGTTAAGAAGGATTCAACTGTATGAATTCAGAACTTTTCAGCTGGGGAACGAGAGTACCAGTGAGTACAGCTTTACGAGGTAAGTCTGATCTTGAACTTTCTAAGGAAATTCAAGACAGTCTATCAGAAGTAAAGTGGAAAATGGCTTTGCAAGGTATATTTGGCCTTGAATTTTTTCTGGTGTTAGGAGCCCTTTTGTTCCTTTTCACATGTTATCAAGTGATTAAGATAGGGCTGAAAATTCTAGAGGAAATTCAGGACAAGCTATCAGAAGTAAAGCGGGGAGAGAGAGTAGGAGCAAAGAGGAAATATGGTACACAAAATAAGTATACAGGCCTTTCCAAGGGTCTTGAACCCGAGGAAAAGTTAAGGTTAGGTAGGAATACCTGGAGAGAGATTAAAAGAAAAAGAGGAAAAAGGGAAAAGAAGAAAGATCAATTAGCGGAGGTCTCTAGGAGATACTCGTCACTAGATGAGCTCAGGAAGCCAGCTCTTAGTAGCTCTGAAGCAGGTGAAGAATCCTCCTCTGAGGAAACAGACTGGGAGGAAGAAGCAGCCCATTACCAGCCAGCTAATTGGTCAAGAAAAAAGCCAAAAGCGGCTGGCGAAGGCCAGTTTGCTGATTGGCCTCAGGGCAGTCGGCTTCAAGGTCCGCCCTATGCGGAGTCCCCGCCCTGCGTAGTGCGTCAGCAATGCGCAGAGAGGCAGTGCGCAGAGAGGCAGTGCGCAGACTCATTCATTCCCAGAGAGGAACAAAGGAAAATACAACAGGCATTTCCGGTCTTTGAAGGAGCCGAGGGTGGGCGTGTCCACGCTCCGGTAGAATACTTACAAATTAAAGAAATTGCCGAGTCGGTTCGTAAATACGGAACCAATGCTAATTTTACCTTGGTGCAGTTAGACAGGCTCGCCGGCATGGCACTAACTCCTGCTGACTGGCAAACGGTTGTAAAAGCCGCTCTCCCTAGTATGGGCAAATATATGGAATGGAGAGCGCTTTGGCACGAAGCTGCACAAGCGCAGGCCCGAGCAAACGCAGCTGCTTTGACTCCAGAGCAGAGAGATTGGACTTTTGACTTGTTAACGGGTCAGGGAGCTTATTCTGCTGATCAAACAAACTACCATTGGGGAGCTTATGCCCAGATTTCTTCCACGGCTATTAGGGCCTAGAAGGCGCTCTCTCGAGCAGGTGAAACCACTGGGCAGTTAACAAAGATAATCCAGGGACCTCAGGAATCCTTCTCAGATTTTGTGGCCAGAATGACAGAGGCAGCAGAGCGTATTTTTGGAGAGTCAGAGCAAGCTGCGCCTCTAATAGAACAGCTAATCTATGAGCAAGCCACAAAGGAGTGCCGAGCGGCCATAGCCCCAAGAAAGAACAAAGGCTTACAAGACTGGCTCAGGGTCTGTCGAGAGCTTGGGGGACCTCTCAGCAATGCAGGTTTAGCGGCTGCCATCCTTCAATCCCAAAACCGCTCCATGGGCAGAAATAATCAGAGGACATGTTTTAACTGCGGAAAGCCTGGGCATTTTAAGAAAGATTGCAGAGCTCCAGATAAACAGGGGGGGACTCTCACTCTTTGCTCTAAGTGTGGCAAGGGTTATCATAGAGCTGACCAGTGTCGCTCTGTGAGGGATATAAAGGGCAGAATTCTTCCCCCACCTGATAGTCAATCAACTGATGTGCCAAAAAACGGGTCATCGGGCCCTCGGTCCCAGGGCCCTCAAAGATATGGGAACCGGTTTGTCAGGACCCAGGAAGCAGTCAGAGAGGCGACCCAGGAAGACCCACAAGGGTGGACCTGCGTGCCGCCTCCGACTTCCTATTAATGCCTCAAATGAGTATTCAGCCGGTGCCGGTGGAGCCTATACCATCCTTGCCCCCGGGAACCATGGGCCTTATTCTCGGCCGGGGTTCACTCACCTTGCAGGGCTTAGTAGTCCACCCTGGAGTTATGGATTGTCAACATTCCCCTGAAATACAGGTCCTGTGCTCAAGCCCTAAAGGCGTTTTTTCTATTAGTAAAGGAGATAGGATAGCTCAGCTGCTGCTCCTCCCTGATAATACCAGGGAGAAATTTGCAGGACCTGAGATAAAGAAAATGGGCTCCTCAGGAAATGATTCTGCCTATTTGGTTGTATCTTTAAATGATAGACCTAAGCTCTGCCTTAAGATTAATGGAAAAGAGTTTGAAGGCATCCTTGATACCGGAGCAGATAAAAGTATAATCTCTACACATTGGTGGCCCAAAGCATGGCCCACCACAGAGTCATCTCATTCATTACAGGGCCTAGGATATCAATCATGTCCCACTATAAGCTCCGTTGCCTTGACGTGGGAATCCTCTGAAGGACAGCAAGGGAAATTCATACCTTATGTGCTCCCACTCCCGGTTAACCTCTGGGGAAGGGATATTATGCAGCATTTGGGCCTTATTTTGTCCAATGAAAACGCCCCATCGGGAGGGTATTCAGCTAAAGCAAAAAATATCATGGCAAAGATGGGTTATAAAGAAGGAAAAGGGTTAGGACATCAAGAACAGGGAAGGATAGAGCCCATCTCACCTAATGGAAACCAAGACAGACAGGGTCTGGGTTTTCCTTAGCGGCCATTGGGGCAGCACGACCCATACCATGGAAAACAGGGGACCCAGTGTGGGTTCCTCAATGGCACCTATCCTCTGAAAAACTAGAAGCTGTGATTCAACTGGTAGAGGAACAATTAAAACTAGGCCATATTGAACCCTCTACCTCACCTTGGAATACTCCAATTTTTGTAATTAAGAAAAAGTCAGGAAAGTGGAGACTGCTCCATGACCTCAGAGCCATTAATGAGCAAATAAACTTATTTGGCCCAGTACAGAGGGGTCTCCCTGTACTTTCCGCCTTACCACGTGGCTGGAATTTAATTATTATAGATATTAAAGATTGTTTCTTTTCTATACCTTTGTGTCCAAGGGATAGGCCCAGATTTGCCTTTACCATCCCCTCTATTAATCACATGGAACCTGATAAGAGGTATCAATGGAAGGTCTTACCACAGGGAATGTCCAATAGTCCTACAATGTGCCAACTTTATGTGCAAGAAGCTCTTTTGCCAGTGAGGGAACAATTCCCCTCTTTAATTTTGCTCCTTTACATGGATGACATCCTCCTGTGCCATAAAGACCTTACCATGCTACAAAAGGCATATCCTTTTCTACTTAAAACTTTAAGTCAGTGGGGTTTACAGATAGCCACAGAAAAGGTCCAAATTTCTGATACAGGACAATTCTTGGGCTCTGTGGTGTCCCCAGATAAGATTGTGCCCCAAAAGGTAGAGATAAGAAGAGATCACCTCCATACCTTAAATGATTTTCAAAAGCTGTTAGGAGATATTAATTGGCTTAGACCTTTTTTAAAGATTCCTTCCGCTGAGTTAAGGCCTTTGTTTAGTATTTTAGAAGGAGATCCTCATATCTCCTCCCCTAGGACTCTTACTCTAGCTGCTAACCAGGCCTTACAAAAAGTGGAAAAGGCCTTACAGAATGCACAATTACAACGTATTGAGGATTCGCAGCCTTTCAGTTTGTGTGTCTTTAAGACAGCACAATTGCCAACTGCAGTTTTGTGGCAGAATGGGCCATTGTTGTGGATCCATCCAAACGTATCCCCAGCTAAAATAATAGATTGGTATCCTGATGCAATTGCACAGCTTGCCCTTAAAGGTCTAAAAGCAGCAATCACCCACTTTGGGCAAAGTCCATATCTTTTAATTGTACCTTATACCGCTGCACAGGTTCAAACCTTGGCAGCCGCATCTAATGATTGGGCAGTTTTAGTTACCTCCTTTTCAGGAAAAATAGATAACCATTATCCAAAACATCCAATCTTACAGTTTGCCCAAAATCAATCTGTTGTGTTTCCACAAATAACAGTAAGAAACCCACTTAAAAATGGGATTGTGGTATATACTGATGGATCAAAAACTGGCATAGGTGCCTATGTGGCTAATGGTAAAGTGGTATCCAAACAATATAATGAAAATTCACCTCAAGTGGTAGAATGTTTAGTGGTCTTAGAAGTTTTAAAAACCTTTTTAGAACCCCTTAATATTGTGTCAGATTCCTGTTATGTGGTTAATGCAGTAAATCTTTTAGAAGTGGCTGGAGTGATTAAGCCTTCCAGTAGAGTTGCCAATATTTTTCAGCAGATACAATTAGTTTTGTTATCTAAAAGATCTCCTGTTTATATTACTCATGTTAGAGCCCATTCAGGCCTACCTGGCCCCATGGCTCTGGGAAATGATTTGGCAGATAAGGCCACTAAAGTGGTGGCTGCTGCCCTATCATCCCCGGTAGAGGCTGCAAGAAACTTTCATAACAATTTTCATGTGACGGCTGAAACATTACGCAGTCGTTTCTCCTTGACAAGAAAAGAAGCCCGTGACATTGTTACTCAATGTCAAAGCTGCTGTGAGTTCTTGCCAGTTCCTCATGTGGGAATTAACCCACGCGGTATTCGACCTCTACAGGTCTGGCAAATGGATGTTACACATGTTTCTTCCTTTGGAAAACTTCAATATCTCCATGTGTCCATTGACACATGTTCTGGCATCATGTTTGCCTCTCCGTTAACCGGAGAAAAAGCCTCACATGTGATTCAACATTGTCTTGAGGCATGGAGTGCTTGGGGGAAACCCAGACTCCTTAAGACTGATAATGGACCAGCTTATACGTCTCAAAAATTCCAACAGTTCTGCCGTCAGATGGACGTAACCCACCTGACTGGACTTCCATACAACCCTCAAGGACAGGGTATTGTTGAGCGTGCGCATCGCACCCTCAAAGCCTATCTTATAAAACAGAAGAGGGGAACTTTTGAGGAGACTGTACCCCGAGCACCAAGAGTGTCTGTGTCTATGGCACTCTTTACACTCAATTTTTTAAATATTGATGTTCATGGCCATACTGCGGCTGAACGTCATTGTTCAGAGCCAGATAGGCCCAATGAGATGGTTAAATGGAAAAATGTCCTTGATAATAAATGGTATGGCCCGGATCCTATTTTGATAAGATCCAGGGGAGCTATCTGTGTTTTCCCACAGAATGAAGACAACCCATTTTGGGTACCAGAAAGACTCACCCGAAAAATCCAGACTGACCAAGGGAATACTAATGTCCCTCGTCTTGGTGATGTCCAGGGCGTCAATAATAAAGAGAGAGCAGCGTTGGGGGATAATGTCGACATTTCCACTCCCAATGACGGTGATGTATAATGCTCAAGTATTCTCCTGCTTTTTTACCACTAACTAGGAACTGGGTTTGGCCTTAATTCAGACAGCCTTGGCTCTGTCTGGACAGGTCCAGATGACTGACACCATTAACACTTTGTCAGCCTCAGTGACTACAGTCATAGATGAACAGGCCTCAGCTAATGTCAAGATACAGGGAGGTCTCATGCTGGTTAATCAACTCATAGATCTTGTCCAGATACAACTAGATGTATTATGACAAATAACTCAGCTGGGATGTGAACAAAAGTTTCCGGGATTGTGTGTTATTTCCATTCAGTATGTTAAATTTACTAGGGCAGCTAAATTGTCAAAAAGTCTTTTTCAGTATATGTTACAGAATTGGATGGCTGAATTTGAACAGATCCTTCGGGAATTGAGACTTCAGGTCAACTCCACGCGCTTGGACCTGTCGCTGACCAAAGGATTACCCAATTGGATCTCCTCAGCATTTTCTTTCTTTAAAAAATGGGTGGGATTAATATTATTTGGAGATACACTTTGCTGTGGATTAGTGTTGCTTCTTTGATTGGTCTGTAAGCTTAAGGCCCAAACTAGGAGAGACAAGGTGGTTATTGCCCAGGCGCTTGCAGGACTAGAACATGGAGCTCCCCCTGATATATGATATATCTATGCTTAGGCAATAGGTCGCTGGCCACTCAGCTCTTATATCCCATGAGGCTAGACTCATTGCACGGGATAGAGTGAGTGTGCTTCAGCAGCCCGAGAGAGTTGCACGGCTAAGCACTGCAATGGAAAGGCTCTGCGGCATATATGAGCCTATTCTAGGGAGACATGTCATCTTTCATGAAGGTTCAGTGTCCTAGTTCCCTTCCCCCAGGCAAAACGACACGGGAGCAGGTCAGGGTTGCTCTGAGTAAAAGCCTGTGAGCCTAAGAGCTAATCCTGTACATGGCTCCTTTACCTACACACTGGGGATTTGACCTCTATCTCCACTCTCATTAATATGGGTGGCCTATTTGCTCTTATTAAAAGGATAGGGGGAGATGTTGGGAGCCGCGCCCACATTCGCCGTTACAAGATGGCGCTGACAGCTGTGTTCTAAGTGGTAAACAAATAATCTGCGCATGTGCCAAGGGTATCTTATGACTACTTGTGCTCTGCCTTCCCCGTGACGTCAACTCGGCCGATGGGCTGCAGCCAATCAGGGAGTGACACGTCCGAGGCGAAGGAGAATGCTCCTTAAGAGGGACGGGGTTTCGTTCTCTCTCTCTCTTGCTTCTCTCGCTCTTGCTTCTTGCTCTCTTGCTTCTTGCTCTCTTGCTTCTTGCTCTCTTGCTTCTTGCACTCTGGCTCCTGAAGATGTAAGCAATAAAGCTTTGCCGCAGAAGATTCTGGTCTGTGGTGTTCTTCCTGGCCGGTCGTGAGAACGCGTCTAATAACAAATTCCCACCTAAAACATAAATTCTTTAGCATATCTTGTCTGGTCTCCAGTCTTAGATCCTTGCTTCAGAAGGGTCTTGTCTAATAATATCTTGGAGGAAGATAAGCTAACCAGTGAGGACTAGTTGACTCTGAAGAGACAGGCGATGCTGGGTTCCCATATCAGTCCATTGCCATTAGATGTTACTCTTTGTCTTGTCATATACCTGTGTAGCTGCCAGTATGTCATCAAACTTAGGTCTGTTGCTTAGGCACTAGAAATAAAGTTTCCTGTGAGCCTCTTTTCTGAAGGCTCCTGTTTCACAAGAAATCTTGATCAGATGAATGTCTTGTTTTCCTCTTGTCTACCTGCCTTTTATTTATCAGAGTTGGCTGTGACCCTTACGATGAGTCCTTGACAAGTATCACAACATCTTTCCTTCACATACTAGAGACATGACTCTAGCTGGAAGGAAAGAAACACGTGGCACAGCTAGTACTCTGCACCGTAGAGATTAGCAAAGATTTCCTGTAAGGGATTCTACATCTAATTACTTCTAAGCTTTGTATATCATTCTTTCTGTCACAACAATTCAGCTCCACTTTTGCAGTAAGCAATCAGCTTTGGGCCAAAGAGACCGACAAGGATATAGTCTAATAAAACTTTATTCACCCGAACAAATGGCTGGCAAGTTTTGTGGCATGGGATATAGCTTATTAAAATTATTTTGGAGGTTGATGTCTGGGCTAGGATAAGGAGATGATCTCTAGCTAAGCAAATCTGGGTTTCATATTGTGTGTAACTCCATACAACTGGATCACAAATAAGGATCCTGTGGATTCTATAAGGAAGAAGTGAAAGGCACTAATGTGACCCCTTCGTGACATTTACAGGGAGATGAAGAGTCTAGGAACAAAATCTGTGGGTTCCCATTGCTTATATACCTTAAAGACATGGCATGTGGTAGGGTGAGGAGAGAGGCATTCTAGTTAATCCACGATGATTTATATTTTTGTATGCCATTAGGAGAGTTCAACTCAAGGTGAGGTAGTGGAACTACCATGACCCATTGACCTGGTTATGTCATCAAAAGAACAGCTTTTGACCAGAAAAAGGTGAGTTCCTTCCTAGAGTTCCTTCATAGTGATTGACACATTGCCCAGAAGCCTCTAGATTGTTGCAGTTTTTCGTATAGGTTTAAGTGTAAGAGTGATAATTATGTTTGTGTGTGTGTGTGTGTGTGTGTGTGTGTGTGTGTGTGTTATGGTGTGATGTGTACCTAAGTGTAGGTCAGCACCATAAACAAATACAACTCTTCATTCCCTTGGACCCAAACCATAGCTTTGTGAAAGGGTAGAGCCGTGAGCAGCTTTTTGGCATGACTGTTAGTCTAAATGCTGTGCTCATCAGCATGTGTCCATTGGCACAAAGGAGCCTGCGACCTGCGAAGGCAGCTCACATCTGACATGGGAACGAATGAGCAGGCCCTTAATGTCTCCTGTCTTTAGATGAAACCTAAAGCGCAAATGTTTGCATATTGTTGTAGGGAGGAGAGGGGTTTGCATTTACGAAACAAAATAATATCTTGAATGTTGTCCATCTCTAAGGGTAGACATGTATTTAGCAGAGGCAGACCTTTATTTAATTATCCCTGATGTAAAGATTTCTTGTCTTTTTCAGCTACATGGCTAAGAGACTGCTGGGTACCTGAAGGCCAGCTCCTACTGGGACTAATTTCATCCAGCCAGCTCCAAGCATGTTCATTAGGCACTGATTAGGTTTCACACAGGTGGAGAAGGTTAGGGGCACAGATAGAGAGGCGGTGCTGATTATGTTAAGCATAAAACACCATCTGTTTCCCAAGTAAGACAAGGGACTGAATCTACACTTCTGGAGGGACAGACACGGGGTCACTGCTGAAGCTGCCGATCCCTGCTTCCTTTTCTTTCATCTCCATGCATTCACAAGTCTCAAAACAAATTGGTAAAAATGAAGAAAAACGCCAGTATATCTAAAGGCCTCTGAAAAAGATCCTAAGTTCCTAACCATCCCATTCAGGCTTGCTGATCAGAATGAATGGGAAAGAATTGTTTTGTTTGTTTTGTTTTTTCCTCCATAATGCAAGCATTGTACTTGGCATGGAAATAGAATTACTACATTGATTCCCTTTCAGTATAAGGACTTTTTCCCTTCCATTGCAAATAGGCTTCCTAGTTAGCTGGACTCTTCAAAACACTTTAATATGGTTTTGTTTGGAAGCAAAGAATGCAAATGAGCTGACAGATCCTCCCTTTCTAACAGAAAATAAACAGCCCAGAGACCTGTGCATGAGTAAATGTTTAGGGGAGGAAAGAAAGCAGATGATGGAGTGAGCTGATTGGCACTTCAGCTCACCTGATAAGGGGGCTTCATGTTTGTCTCTGGCCCACACAGAGCCAGAGGCTTACAATGCTGCCTTCTTCCCAGCCACTCTCCAAGAGCAAACTACCCCACCACCTGGCCTTTCCCCATTCACCATCCTCTTTCCTGCCAAAGAAAAGTTTCCCAGTCAGCAGGTGGTGGGGGTGGGGAAACCAGTGTGGGACCCAGGGATTGTGCCTCTCCTCCTCGGTCAGTCCATGACCTCATTGGTTTAGAGCCCTAGCATTTTTATTATGAGAGCACAACAAAGCCAGCTGGAGGGCAATCAGTATGATTTCCTCCCCCACACCAGGCAAGCGAAGGCACAGGCAGCCTTCCCTGGGAGTCAAGTGCAGCATGCACATTCTGGGATGATCACACTCTGTTCTAGTCTTGTGCGTCCCAGGTGAGGCAAGGAGCCTGGCTTTGGGTAAGGGAGGAAAGAGGAGCTATGCCTACCTTTGTGAGGTCTTGTGTAGCTCTGTTGTCCATGTAGGGGATTCAGGCTCCATTTTGCACTGAGGCCTTTGGCATGGAGGGAGGACAGCTGTCATACATGAAAAGGTCTAAGGGGCCCCTAAATTTGGAGGTTGGACAAAAATAATAAGCTTCTTTATTTCAGTCCTCCAGCTCAGTGGTCCTGGCCACTACTGGGTAGTGGGTATTTTATACATATTTAAAGCATGACCTCATTAAAAACACTCCCTAAATTAGAAATTAGTTCTCCAGTTGGGAGAGTCCATGGGCCACTAAGAATGTTACTTTAAATCTAGCACCCTGGGCCTTCCAAGATCCAACATATACTTTCCCTCAATCCTCTGCCCTCTTACCTGACCTCAGAGGAATCTAGGTTTTTCCACATGTCATTGCTTCTGACTGCAATATCTACTTGCTCTTCTGGCTTTTGCTATGTCCCAAATGATTTTTCAGATGACTCTTAAGCTCTACCAAAATCTGCTAGCCCATGTAAACATGCTCTTTTTATGAATCTCTTGGACCACTAGCATAACGGCCTCTGAGATTCGTTACAAATGCTCCTGAAGCTTTTCTTTCCTTTTTTGAGACAAGGTCACTCTGTTATGTAGTTTTGACTATCCTGGAATTTATAGACAGGGCTGGCTTCAAACTCACAGAGATTTGCCTGCATCTGCCTCCCAGGTGCTGGAATTAAACACGTGGGCTACCATACCTGGCCTCTGATGTTTTCCTTACCCCTACTAGCAGATTCTTCTATATTAGAAGACAGAAATTGCAGCTTCTCATCCTTCATTTCCCCTGTACAACTTGGCACAGATCTCTTAACAATGAGAAGCTAACTAAAAAGAAACTATTTGCTTACTTGTAGGCTGGCTACTTATGTAGCATGAGTTAATGCTTGCTACTTGTACACTGGGCCTTTGTCTTATCATCAAAAGGGACAAGAATCTAAACTTTGATGCATGGTACACACATGTGTATATGTATGTACACATGCTTATCTAAATTATTCCTTTCAAAAAAATTCATGATAGTAGTTACATCCTGTCTTCACTTCCTTTCCTGTTGCTGTAATAATATACTCTGGCAAAAGTACCTTAAGAGAGGAAAGGTTTGTTCAGTTCATAATTCTGGCATATAGTTCATTTGGCAGAAGTCAAGGTGGCTGGAACTTTAAACAACTGGGTAGATCATATCCACAGTCAAGAGCATTGAAGAATGCACACTATTACTCAGTTTACATTTTCCATATTTTATATAAACCAGGATGCCCTGCTCAGGGAATCATACCACTCACAGTGGGTTGGTGTTCCCACCAATCAAAACTGTCCCCAACAGTCATGGCCAAAGACCAACCAAATCAAGACAATCCCTCATTGAGACTTTTTCCCCAGATGATTCTAGATTGTCCCAAGTTGACAATTAAAACTAGATATCACACACAAATTTTATAGACAAGCAAAACTGACACTCACTTGGGAGAATGATTGATTTGGGTTTACCCATCAGCAAGTTACAGTTCTGGATAGGAACTCCTATTGCTAAGAACTTTGGACAACACAAAGGTTTTTTTTTCCCCCACACTATTATTTAGCCTCTCCAACTATAAGAGTGTCCAGGTTGGGGTTTGAAAAGGAGTTGTGGTCTAGGAAGAATGGAATTTAGTTTTTGATTAATCAGCCCAATGGGGTTTGATGAACTCTTGGTCACTACACACACTGTATTGGATCCGGTGGTATACTGACACAAACAATATAAAGCCCCTGACTTTCAGGTGCTCACAATCTCACAGAGGAAGTCATATGTATTCAACAACCTTCTGAGAACAATTGGGCTGAAAAGAGCTATAAATTTCTGTAGAAGAATAGATGGATTGATTCTGACTAAAATTGGGGATAACAGCTCAAAAAAGCTACAATTAGTTATCGTTCAATGTGAGTATCATATTTTTACAAATAGCATGTTAGGCTGGGGGAAAGTTGCAAAGTTGGAGCAAAAGGGACTAGATAGAAACATATACCCATGCACACACATATGTATTTACATGTATATGTGTGAAAGAGAGAGAGAAGTGTTTTAGTACTTAGTACTACTAGTTGACTGGTATTGAGCACATAAAATCCTGAATGGAGGGGTGCTTCATATTTTCTCCTTGTACAATGTTTACAGAAGAGTTCAATGGTACTACTTAGAGTCACCTCATGTGGCGAACAGGCTGAAGAGCCTAGCTATCCCAGTAGTCTGTAAACCTACCTCTTTCTGAATCAGTGGACTGTTATGGGGTTTTGGTTCCACAGAGACACCATATATCCACTTTTTATGCCTTCTTCATTACCATTTAGGAAGTTTATAAAAAAAGAAAAACATTGCTGGAAGTCACTCAACAAGGCAGACTATAATCCATAATAAATTTCTGCTAAAATTGATATAACAGTTCTTTAGGGGGAAGAAATAAGTCTTTGTGTCTCTGAGTCCCAGTGTCTTCATCTGTCAGATGAGGACCAGAAAAGCCAAGAGTCCTACCACCCAACTTTTCCCCATCAATCTTTGAAAACAGAGTATAAGGAATTTCCCTTTGTCACCATTTAGTGTCTGAGTCCACAACCTACTTCTCAAAGGAGGTTACTCAACAGATCACAAGCTAAATCCTCAATTAACGGCTGGAAAACTGACCACAATATTTTTCTTGGGGTCAATTGCTTGCTGCTAGGCACTAAAAAGGAATATCTCCTGGGAGGCTGAGAGGCCAAAGTGATCATTGATTCCAATAACCTTGAAATACAGCCTTGGCTAGATCTCGAAAGATCTGACACTTTCTTGGGATCCAACAGGGAGGAAAGGAGAGTGCTTAATTTATTTTAAATGAAAGTATAAATCTATCCTTTGGAGGTTTTTTTTTCCCTTTCCTTTGGTGGTTCAACAGGTTGAAATGAAATCCTTAAGAGTTAAGGTACTCTTTACGCCATCTAGTATTTGTGTTACAATGTTTGGCCTTCTATAAGAATTAGATGTGTATATCCATTCAACACATATTTATTTACTAAGCAACCTGGTATGTCTAGGGACTCTTCTATCAGTCGCATGGGTTTAATTAATCCTCCCAAACTCTCCTTCTGGTTAAAGGGCACTGTGGCCTTTCCACACTAAATTAGATCAGTTTTGTAGATGGTTCCAATTTGTTTACTCATGTTTGAAATGGCAGCTGCTTCCATGACTACATTAGGACATAAAAATAGATCTACCTTCAACATTTATTTCTTTAGGTAGAGATACAAAATTTCCTATGTTAGTATAGCTAGTAAGCCCAATAGCAAAGGAGAGGGTGTCTTTTACTTTGTAGAAGGTCTTAGTTGAGAAACATATATTTTACCATGTTTAAATAGATAACTGTTTGGAAAGAGGATTTTCCTTTCTTGAAGAGTCATTCAAATAGATTAAGCAACAGAAAATGGACACCAGTCATTTTCTATTACCAACCATCCTAATTTAAGCCATTTTTATTAGATGTTTTCTTTATTAACATTGCAAATTATATCCCCTTTCCTCATTTCCCCTCTGGAAAAAAAAAACCCTATCCCATCCCCCTTTCCCCTGCTCACTAACCCACCCACTCCCGCTTCCCTGTCCTGGCATTCCCCTACACTGGGGCATCAAGCCTTCACAAGACCAAGGGCCTCTCCCCTCATTGATGTCCCACAAGACCATCCTCTGCTACATATGTATCTGGAGACATGGGTCTCTCCATGTCTACCCTTTGGTTGGTGGTTTAGTCCTTGGGAGATCTAGGATTGGTTCATACTGTTGTTCCTCCTATGGGCTGAAAAACCCTTTAGCTCCTGTGTCCTTTCTCTAGCTCTTCCATTGGGGACCCTGTGCTCCATCCAATGGATGGCTGTGAGCATCCACCTCTATATTTGTCAGGCACTGTCAGAGCCTCTCAGGAGACAACTATATCAGGCTCCTGTCAGCAAGCACTTGTTGGCATCCACAACAGTGTCTGGGTTTGGTAACTGTATATGGGAGGGATCCCCAGGTGGGGCAGTCTCTGCTCCATGCTTTGTCTCTGTATCTCCTCCCATGGGTATTTTGATCCCCCTTCTACAAAGGACAAAAGTATCCATACTTTGGTCTTCCTTCTTCTTGAGCTTCATGTGGTCTGTGAATTGTATCTTGGGTATTCTGAACTTTTTGGGCTAATATCCACTTATCAGTGAGTGTTATGCCATCTATTAAGACACAGCCCTAAGAGGTGGGGTGTAAAGCATGCCTGCAGGTGAATGAGAGTGAGATTGGAGAGTGGGGTTGGAAGAGTGCACGTAAGAAGGTGTAAAGTAAGGAGAACACTCATGTAACTACATTTTGTCATATGCCTGATGTTGTTCCAGGTCCACATGATACAGCACTGAACAAACACATCAGTCAGAATATTTACTATCATTTAGCTAATAGTTCAGTGGTATAATACATATGAAACAAGTAAACTAAATGAATACATAGTGTAAGCCAGTATTAAATTACACACACATACACACACACACACACACACACACACACATATATATATAAACACATATATCATAATACACTCATATATATGTATATATTGGGCAGGCCAACAACAAGAGGACAAAGCTTTCCCTTTTCTATAAGATTGACTGGCATTGTAACATTTGAGTCACTTTCTCAGTCATTTCCTAACTCATTGGTCAGGGTGATAGCATAATACTTAGTAAGGTAGCATGAAGCTTCAGGATGTATGATGGTGGGCTATGGCTTCTAGGAAACAATAACTCCTATGGTGGCAAATGCATTTTGTGGTAAGTGGCTTATCCATGCACATAGCAAAATGAAAACCAAATCTAAACAAAGAATCCAGCTCTTCTGATTCTTTTGGGTGGTGAGGGAAGTGTCGAGACAGGGTTTCTTTTGTGTAGCCCTGACTGTCCTGGAACTAATTCACTGTGTAGACCTGGCTGACCTCAGATCCACAGAGATCCTCTTGCCTCTGCTTCCTGGATGCTGGGATTAAAGGTGTGTGTCACCACCACTGCCTGGCCCTTCTGATTCTTTATTTTTAATTAGATTTTTTAAAATTTACATTTCAAATGTTATCCCCTTTCTCAGTTTCCCACCCTCCCAGAAACCCCCTATTCCATCCTCTCTCCCCCTGCTTCTATGAGGGTGTTCCTTCACCCACCCAACTCCTGTCTCCTCGCCCTCGATTCCCCTACACTGAGGCTCTTCTGATTCTTAATCCAATGTCCTTTCAGCTCCCTGTATGCACTAGGGCACACACATTGCCTCTCACTCCCTTCAAATAATGAAGGCAAGTACAGCTTCCAGAGGTAACTGTTTCCAGGACTGAGTATATGTGAAATGTCTTGGGAAATTTGTTGCAAATGATGATACCACAGTCCACTTCCAGAAGATCTTACCTCACGAATCTATTCTAGGCCCTAGATCCAGAGAGAAATTGACTGATTTTATCCAAATTTAGTCTAAAGTCCTTTTTTGTGTCAGATTTCAACTTCTCAGCAGAGACTACTTTATTTTTTTCAACTGATTTTTAAATTTGTACTTGCTTAACATCTTGACTGCAGTTTACCATCCCCCTTTTTCTCTAAGTTTCTTTCATCCCCTCCTCTCTCTCCACCCCCACCCACCCTTCCTCCTTTTCTCTTCTGTCAGAAAAGGACAGGCCTCCCATGGACAGCTAGCACCCGTGGCATATCAAGTTACTCTAAGATTAGGAGACTTCTCCACTTATGGCTAGGTGACTCAATAGGAGGAAAGGGTCCCAAAGGCAGGCAACAGAGTCAGAGACAGCTCCTGCTCCCACTGTTAGAGTCCCACAAGATCAAGCTACACACCATAGCATATATGCAGAAGGCCTAGGTCAGGCCCATGCAGGCTCCCTGCTCAGTGGTTCAGTCTCTGTGACTCCCTATGAGCTCAGGTTAGTTGTTTCTGTATGTTTTATTGTGGTGTCCTTGACTCCTCTGGCTCCTACAATCCTTCCTTTGTCCTCTTCAACAGGATTCCCCAAGCTCCATCTAATGTTTGGCTGTGGGTCTCCACATCTGTTTCCATCAGCTGCTGGGGAAACTTCAGCAGAGGCTACTTTTAAATTTCGTCTAGCGAATCTTAGTGTATTTTAAGCAACTCAATATTTTTTCTCATCTGTGTCCTCTTAAAATTTCTTCCTCTATTATCAGGCAGGTGAACATTTGGACTAGAAGTATCTCAAGATAGAGACAGGGATAAATGTAATGATAGTGAAGCAGAAAGGGAATTTGGAAGGCAGATGGTAGAAGAGTTTTCAGGTCAGGCTGAAGAATTCAAACTTCAACTTATAGAAACTGAGCAGTCCTTGTCGAGTCACCAAGAGAGAGCTAATGTTATCAGATTTCTTTTTCATGAAGATGAGTCAGACACAATTGTATAGGAGAGATGGTACGAGCAAGTGGTAACAGCAGGACAATAATTTTATCAGGTATTTTTAGGACTGTAAGAGCGGGAACTGGCTTGTGTCTGTATTTGGGAGGAGGAAACTAGAGAGATCATGGCCCTGCGAGCTATTGCAGATGTTGGAATCCATGGGAGTTAATGGTTGATTGGCTCTGCAGGGTAAGAAAAGGATGAGGGAAGCAGATGACTTCAAGCTTTGCAGGCTTGCACTGCTATGATCTGATATTGGAACCACTGCAGGAAGAGCAGTATGGTGCTGGGGATGCTAATGATTTTGGCTCGAGCCATGCTAAGCTCGATGTGTTGGTTCTATAACCACGGATAGGCAAGTATTGAAGAGGAAAAAACATTGGCTGAGACTTCTGAATATGATGTTTCTTGCTTTATATTTGACTGTTAACTTATTTTAAAATGCATTGAGCATTTCCTGTGTTCCAAGTGCTTTGTGAACATCCATAAGAGACATAGTAATCAGTTTTCAAAACCTGACAGTCCAGCAGTGTTAGGAGTGTTAGTGAAGAGGGCTAGGTACCAATGAGAGTACAAAATAAAAATGCTATATGAAAAGCTACTACATATATTACATGAAATATATTATATGAATAGTACATATATTATATGAAAAATATTGAAATCGAGATAATTATTTTTACATGAAAGTATTATTTTAGAATGGATACAGTGGCGCACCCTTGTAATCTTGGCTTTTAGGAGGCAAATGAATCTCTCTGAGTTTGAGGCCAGCTTGATCTACATAGTGAGTTCCTGGAGAGCCAATGATACATAGTGAGACCCTGCCTTAAAAAAACAAAGCAAAACAAAAAAAAAAAAACAGTCATTTGTTTTACATTTATAAGACTGTTTGTGATAGCCCAGGAGGAAAAAAAGGATAAAATAGAAAATGCAGAGTATGAAACAGGCACTTAAGGGCATAGCCTTTGGGACATTGACATTCAAAGTTTGATGAAGTGATTAATCATGGTAGAAGATAAAAATAAATAGAGTAGAGAGGCAGGGTGATGAACAGAAATGTTTTTACCACAAAGTGGTGGAAATTAAAGGTCATTGCCAAAATGGTAAAGGTAAAGACCACACTGTAAGTTTGACATTGATTTATGGGATGGCATACATTTACAGGGAATTTAAAAGAGAATGGATGATTTGGGGAAAAAAAAAAAAAGAGGGCATCCGTTTTGAAAGTTTCTAAGACTGTGGATGTCGGCCAGTGGTAGTGTTAGAGAGCTTGCCTTCACATGTATGAAGTCCCAGGTTTCAGTCCCAGCAGCGTGAAGAATGTTTAGTAATATAATGTAGGCTATTTCACGAATGAGCAAGAAGTAAGATTCTTTAGACCACTGTTGGTTACATTAGATCATGGTGAGTAAGGACGATGTGAGAATGTGTACTGGGTGGCAGTAAAACCCAATGCATAAGTAAAGCATCATAGCTGAAAACCTTGAAACACATCAGGGTAGACTCAAAGACTTAAAGAAAAAGACTATACAGAAAAAGGTAAGAGGAACTGTATTGGGATGCTACAATTAGTTAAGACAGACTTTGGAAGATAAAACTAAGACAAAACAATAAAAAAGAAAAGGAGATTGAGCAAAGATAACCAAAAGACTGAGGTGAAAGGGACAGAACTAAAGACATCTATATTTTATACACTGGCAGTTTGAAAATTCAAGGGAGAAGTCAGAAAGCAAGTTAGGGTCTTGCAGCAGTGTTGCAAATTGGAACGTAAGGCTACACAGTGGGGGTCACTCTGTAGGATGAGTTGTCTGAGTGTTCACTACAATCTTTATAGGCGGGAATGAGTGGAATAATAGGTATGGGGCATTTTTATTGCACTTAGCACAGTAGTATCAGAAAAAGATGAAATAAAGGGAAACAGATTGTTATTGGTTACAGAGGAAAAGGCATTCAGCAGTCTCAGTCTATAGACTGCTAGAAATGTAGGCCACAAGGAGTGAGTCCAGTGGAGTGAGGGAGTGTAGAGTCAGAAGGCTCCTGTTGGAGATAAGACAGTGCTTATGTTCTACAGCTTGGTGGATCACAGCTGATGCTCATCACACTTGCATAGCACAGCGAAGCTTTCGCAGAGGAATCGTGTCGATGTTCGAGGGCAATATGAGCATTTCTTGTCAGTTGAGGGGACAAAGAATGGTAGTTCAGTTTGTTGAGTGAGTAGTTACGTCTCACATAAGAAGTTCTGAGTTCCTTCTTCAGCATTGCATACAACTGGGCATGATAGTGTATGTGTGCCATCCAAACACTGTCTGGGCAAGGGTAGAGGCAGAAGAAGGAGTGCAAAGTTAGCCTCAGCTATAAAATAGAGGCCAATTTGGGATACATGAATACCTGGGTTTTGTGTATGTGTGTATTTGTTTGTTTTTGTTTTACCTTTTGTGCTTTTAAGTCATAGGATACATGCTGTTCAGTGGCAGTGCCAGCCCAGGTTTTTTATTTTTTATTTTGTTCTTGGGTTTTCTTTTTCTTTTTTGATTGTTTTAAAGCAGATGCTTGTCTTAGTAACTGAAAGGTAGGCCAGAGACAAAGTTGAAGATGTCAGATGCCTGAAGACAGAGGTGCCTCATGCTGAAAGTTTGGCAGCTGCCTTCAGCTCTCTGCAAAGCCCTGTTTATTGTTTTCCCTTCCTGTTTTGATTTTTACTAGCCTTGCTATTTTCCCTTATGAATGAGATGTAAATATTAATCGAGGCAATATTAATTAAAATACCTTAAAAGCTTAAAACCATGGCTAGAATATATACTGGCTGAACATATGTGCATGTAATAGTATCAATATTGAAAGCCCCTGCTGGGAAAAGCCATTGCAAAGGATTTTTAGCAGACTTACTTCTGGGATCACTAATGATTAATTAGTGTGTATCATAATGTAAAGCAAATGTCACCCTAGCTACCTGGGGTTGTTGTCATTTGCAAGTGGAACAATTTCCTCTTGATCACCAAGAGTAAAATGAAAAGTGCCTGCCATCTTGTGGAAGGTGGTGGGTATCTCATGCTTAAAGAAAGCAAGTGAGTCTTCTAGGCATGTACTCTTGGGCTTTTCCCTCCTCTTTCCCATGGATGTGTTGTTTCCTATAGAGAAGTGTATTAACGATTAAAATGGAAATGAGCGCATCTCAATTAAAAATTGCACAATTGCATGTCCCTTGTCGTCACACATATCAAAGGTATTTAGCTCAGAGTAAGATGAACAGTACATTGCCATCGAGCGGCCGCTTCTTAAAGAATTGTGGGTTGGCTTGATCCACGTCAGTTTATTGGCTAGTCTCAAGAGAAATTATGGCTGAGTGAGAATTTCAGTTCTTTAGCTCAGAAGCGGAGTGTTGGCTACGAGATGGTGGAATGAATGCCAAACTAGCAGCTCATGGAGTTTTAGATTGTGGCAGATTTCTTGGGATGCTCAGGAGTTTAATCTGCTCCTCAGGGGCTTTCCAGTGGTTCTGCCCAGGGCATCCATCAGCTCAGTCGATTACTGTAACTCACTCAATCCCAGGAAAATGTGTGTCCTGGGGAACAAATGGTTATTCCTTAACTCCGATCACAATTGAGAAAACAATTGAACCAGTAAAGGCTGCTTGGAGGAGCCAACTGAGCAGAGCTGTAGAAAGGGAAAGGGTTTGGGAAGATCAGGAAAGCAAGGCTTTGCATAAGTGCCTTAACAGGTGGTTTTGGTCAAACAAAGGTGGCAGGGAGTCAAGTGTCTCATTCATTAAACTCACTTGTGAATTTAGGCAAAACAGTTTGGTCAGCTTGTAGACACAGACTCAGGCACTGCTGCTTGACAGATACTTTTTGAAAATCTGAATCTAATCCAGTTAGTATGTCTTGTCCCCAGTACTGTATTTTATAATTTGTCTCTGTGTCCGTCTGTCTCTCATTTTTCTATATATGTATATGTAAATATGCATTTATCTGTCATTAGTCTATTATTCTTTCTACGAATATATTTATACATTTATCTTTCGACCAACAACGTAATTATTGTTGTAGTTCAATAAACATTACTTTGTAACTTGCCATTCTGAAACTTTGGCTACCACCCATAAAACACCAAATTTGGCTTCTGGGTTTCAAGTGCATGTATATATGTTTTATAGGAAGTTATCTTAGTGATACTAATATAGACAGAGGTTATGTATTGAAATAAAAACAATGAATATTTATTCATGTATAACTTGAACAGTTTCTATCAAAACTCAGAATGGTTTTTTTTTTGTGTTTGTTTTTTGGGCCACATTTTTTCTTCTGTAGTTCTTTTAAATTTCATATATGAGTATTGTATTTAAATGGTTTCTCTTCTCCCTCTCCTCCCTCAAGGTCCTCCGGTCTCCCCTCTTGTTCCCTCTCAAATTCATTGCCTCTTTCTCGTTAAACACACACATAACTTGCTGAGCCCATCTAGCATTGCTTATATGTATATATTTTAGTATGTTTTTAGGGCTGACCACTTGGTTTTGGGACAAACAGGGGGCTCATCTTTGGGGATGTTTCTTCATCTCCCAGCCGTGATTTTCAGGATACATTTTTATGTAGGGGTATCTATGAAAATTTTCTGCAAAAATAATTACAAAGTAATCAAACAGAATGGAACTCTTTAATATTTCTTCCTCTGTCACTGGATTGGATATGAATAGATACCCCAAACTTGTATTTCTGTAATCATTAGATAGATGTGTGGAAGTATATGCTGCAATTTGGTCTAGTTTATAACACCATGTTACATCTACTTGCTAAGTAAACACTTAAGTGTTCAGTTATGCTGTGTATTGTCACAGTTTTACTATCAAAAAATGAAAGGAATCAGCTATGCATCCACTTAGTCAAACGTAGATCATTCGATGACACTTATTCCATGTTTTTGTCCCCATCCTTATACATTCAAGCTCAAGCATCTTTATTCCTTTTAGCCAGAAATGAGAACTACAAATCGGATTACTCTGATAGAATAATCCCAATGTTAGATAAAGCATCCTGTAGCAGTGCCATTTGGTCTTTACAGATGTGGATCTATAGTATATTTATGATAGGCAGTAAATAAGAAACTTAATATGCAAGCTGAAAGCAAAGGAATGGAGGAAAGTTTTCATTTTCAATTATACTCTTGACAAGGTGTGAATTTCATTTTATTTATTTTTAACATTTATTTATTTTTTCTGGGTATGAATTTAAATGCACACTCTCCTGAAATATGAATGTGAGTATGTATTTTACCTATAAGAATAAATGTCAACCGTGAGCATTTCAATTTCTAAAGGCACTTAGACTCAAGGAAAGAATTGGAGTTTTAGAAGCCAAAATAAGAATTCATGTTTTCCAGCTGAGATAAAGCTTTCTGATGGATGGAATATATTATAGGTCCAAAAAGTGCGGTGGTGAGAATAAATAAAATAAATTGCTTCCAAATTGCTGAAACAGTGTAATACCCCTCAGTCTGATTGTTAACAAGCTGCTGTTAAGGTTGTTCTAGGACCATTCAAACTGTGAGTCTTGGCTTTCTCTCCCCCAGCGTTACTGGATATGCATCGGTTAATGAGAGCACGTTCATTAAATGTTTTGCTCTTTATAATTTCAGGCTGCTGGTGACGGGAAAAATTGTATTATAATAGGAAGTAGAAGTGGTTGGTATAAAACCACTCGTTTCTTTCACTCTTTGGAAATGACTGAGTAGCTCACTTATGGTTATGCTACCCAGGAACACAGCTATTATACTTTTAACTCATTGCATTATGCTATTAGACATGGAACTATTATGCATTTCATTGATTTGTTAAAAGAAAATTTAAAACTACACGTTTGTATACTGAAGATTATATGCCAGACCAAAGAGTGCCACATTGACGGCTTTCCATACACGGATGTTTAGAAAAAATAATGAATCTATCAGCAAAGGACATTTCTTTTTCTGTAGATATTAGCTCAAGTCCCCTCTGTGTTTTTTCTTATTTTCTTTTGTGCTGTCCCTGGTTTGTAAAGCCCGGAGAGTCAACCTTTTCTAAATCACCTCGCTAGTTGAACCAACCTTGTGCCGTCTCCTGATATGCCTTTGTCTGATGTGAGGTCTTATTTAGTGTCATTGTTTGGCTTAATGGTACTTTGGGAAGTCTGTAGAAACCTTCAATGACTCATCCAATCAGGATTGACTGGAAAAAAATAGTATTTGCTCATCCACACGGCCCCATGTTTGCTTATGTGAAAATTCAAAATGGATTTCAGCCTTGATTAGAGGGAAAATCTTTGTGGGCACACAGCTGCCATGGGAAGGGGAGGGCCAGAGCATCACTGGAGAGGTTTATGTGAGACAATCTCCAAAGAGGGTTGATTGAAGGTGTTGAATGTTTATAATCTCTTAAAAAGGGAGCATTTGAGAGGTGACAAAGAGCCTGATACCTTATGGAAAGAACAGATGCTGATTAAACCTGAGTGCTGATTATATAAGTAGTGAAAAAATTGAGTCAATCACTTGGGTGTTTTGAATTCATGATATCAAACAACTGTTCAGGCTTTTTACCCTTATTCTGGAGGTGATTAAATGGAGAGTAAGGAGAGATAAGTTTGACCATCACTCTAGTCTCTCAGGTTTCAGGCTGATGGTCACAGCTCAGGAGAGACATAAATGTGTCTTGGGCATTAGTATGCTTTTCTATTTATTTCTGCTGGCAATACATAAAGATAAAGCTATGCAACTGATTGGGGCTGGGGCTGGGGATTACTCACTTGGTAAAAATGCTTGCTGTGCAAGCATGAACACCTGAACTAGAATCCTTCATATAGAAAAGGTGAAGAGCCAGCCAAGGCAGTCCAGTTAGGGGAATAGGATCCATGGGCAGGCAACAGAGTCAGAGACAGCTCCCACTCCAGTTGTTGGGAGACTTGCATGAAGAGCAAGGGGCACATCTGCTATATATGTGCAGTGGAGGAGGGTTGTTTAGTTCTACAGTGACTTGATGTGACAGCATGGGTTGGTACCTGGGGGGGGGTGGCTCACCCATTTCAGAGGAGAAGGGTGGTGGAAGAGCTGTATGAGGGGGAGATGGAGAAGGAGGCTGCAATCAGGATGTAAAGTGAATAAATAAATAAATAAATAAATGGGGAAAAAGCTGAGGAGCTAGGGTAATTGTCTGTAACCATAGAGATGGTGGGGTGGGGACAGGCAGACACCCAGAGCTCAATGGCAAAACAGTCTACAGGAATCATTGAGTTTTACACTCAGAGAGAAACCCTGTCACAAAAACAATAGAGAGAGTGATAGAGGAAGACACTCAATATTGACCTTTGACTTTCACACATAGATGTACACATGTGCATGCATCCTATGCATGCATGCATGTGTGAGTGCACACGTGCACACACACACACACACACACACACACACAAACACACGAGATTATGCAACTGAGTACAACATAGCAATCAAAGCAACTATTTGAAGCAGTGGGCAAGCTTCCTCCTAGTTACTGCTCATTTTTCCTTAGCCACATGCCTCACTCACAGTGTAAACCTGTAGTCTAACTGTGAGGGAACCAGTCATCAAATACAAAAACAGGACTTGAAATGGCAATGCTGTATTACTGATACAAATATTGACAATGTGGATTAGCTGCTGGACTCTGGGTTTGACTTAGCTTTTGCTCATTCCTGATTCCACAATACTGTCCTGAAACCATCCAGGTAGCAGTAACTCTACTGATAATGAGTAATACAGGTCTGGGATACAGAGACATTGAAAAAGAAAGTTTCAATAGAGAATGATACAAAATGAGCAACTATAGCACTGTGTAATCTAGCCAGGCACAAGATTTGCCCTGCAGTTTGAAATTGATTTCTCTACATTTTGCAACTGATATGTGTGGTGCCTTCACCAATAGGATCTTACTATCTAGTTATAGTGAATTAGCAAGAGCAATGGCAATAGCCTGTGTTGATTTGGAGACCTCTGTGGCCGCCATGACCAATAACTCCTAGGGAGTTATCACATGTGTGGCATTGAGATTGTCAGTGAATACCCCATGCCTTCTTATGCAGCACTGGTGCCCATGCAGGGTGCCTCCATTCAAACACCTTCTTCCAATCTTTTCATTTATCTCTATATATTTACATTTTATTTAATAACTTGTTTACTTATTGTGTGTGTTCACACACATTGAATGGTTTATGTGTGGAGGTCAGAAGACATCTTGTGAGAGTCAGTTCCCTCTTTCAACCCCATTGTTCCTGAGTACAGAGTTCAGGTTATAAGGCTTGATGACAAACACCTCTACCCACTGAGCCATGCAAATTCTCTTTAAAAATTATAGTGTGTAATTAATTTACACAGTAGTGGGATTTCATAGCCTATTATATATTCTTAAGTTTGGCAACCTACTTCTCAACCCCCTTCTCACCCCTCATCTACCCAACTGCACCCCCACTCAAACCTTTAACACTGTGCGTTCCCTCAATTCTGTCATACCAATCCAATCAGGTATTTTACTTTGGATGCAAGAGAGTAGGTTTCTGTATGTCTTTTTTTTTTCCATTTTTTATTAGGTATTTAACTCATTTACATTTCCAATGCTATACCAAAAGTCCCCCATATCCACCCACCCCCACTCCCCTGCCCACCCACTCCCCCTTTTTGGCCCTGGTATTCCCCTGTACTGGGGCATATAAAGTTTGCAAGTCCAATGGGCCTCTCTTTCCAGTGATGGCCGACTAGGCCATCTTTTGATATATATGCAGCTAGAGTCAAGAGCTCCGGGGTACTGGTTAGCTCATAATGTTGTTCCACCTATAGGGTTGCAGATCCCTTTAGCTCCTTGGCTACTTTCTCTAGCTCCTCCATTGGGAGCCCTATGATCCATCCATTAGCTGACTGTGAGCATCCACTTCTGTGTTTGCTGGGCCCCGGCATAGTCTCACAAGAGACAGCTACATCTGCGTCCTTTCAATAAAATCTTGCTAGTGTATGCAATGGTGTCAGCGTTTGGATGCTGATTATGGGGTGGATCCCTGGCTATGGCAGTCTCTACATGGTCCATCCTTTCATCTCAGCTCCAAACTCCGTCTCTGTAACTCCTTCCATGGGTGTTTTGTTCCCAAATCTAAGGAGGGGCATAGTGTCCACACTTCAGTCTTCATTCTCCTTGAGTTTCATGTGTTTAGCAAATTATATCTTATATCTTGGGTATCCTAGGTTTGGGGCTAATATCCACTTATCAGTGAATACATATTGTGTGAGTTTCTTTGTGAATGTGTTACCTCACTCAGGATGATGCCCTCCAGGTCCATCCATTTGGCTAGGAATTTCATAAATTCATTCTTTTTAATAGCTGAGTAGTACTCCATTGTGTAGATGTACCACATTTTCTGTATCCATTCCTCTGTTGAGGGGCATCTAGGTTCTTTCCAGCTTCTGGCTATTATAAATAAGGCTGCTATGAACATAGTGGAGCATGTGTCCTTCTTACCTGTTGGGGCATCTTCTGGATATATGCCCAGGAGAGGTATTGCTGGATCCTCCGGTAGTACTATGTCCAGTTTTCTGAGGAACCGCCAGACTGATTTCCAGAGTGGTTGTACAAGCCTGCACTCCCACCAACAATGGAGGAGTGTTCCTCTTTCTCCACATCCTCGCCAGCATCTGCTGTCACCTGAATTTTTGATCTTAGCCATTCTGACTGGTGTGAGGTGGAATCTCAGGGTTGTTTTGATTTGCATTTCCCTGATGATTAAGGATGTTGAACATTTTTTCAAGTGCTTCTCTGCCATTCGGTATTCCTCAGGTGAGAATTCTTTGTTCAGTTCTGAGCCCCATTTTTTAATGGGGTTATTTGATTTTCTGAAGTCCACCTTCTTGAGTTCTTTATATATGTTGGATATTAGTCCCCTATCTGATTTAGGATAGGTAAAGATCCTTTCCCAATCTGTTGGTGGTCTTTTTGTCTTATTGACGGTGTCTTTTGCCTTGCAGAAACTTTGGAGTTTCATTAGGTCCCATTTGTCGATTCTCGATCTTACAGCACAAGCCATTGCTGTTCTGTTCAGGAATTTTTCCCCTGTGCCCATATCTTCAAGGCTTTTCCCCACTTTCTCCTCTATAAGTTTCAGTGTCTCTGGTTTTATGTGAAGTTCCTTGATCCACTTAGATTTGACCTTAGTACAAGGAGATAAGTATGGATCGATTCGCATTCTTCTACACGATAACAACCAGTTGTGCCAGCACCAATTGTTGAAAATGCTGTCTTTCTTCCACTGGATGGTTTTAGCTCCCTTGTCGAAGATCAAGTGACCATAGGTGTGTGGGTTCATTTCTGGATCTTCAATTCTATTCCATTGGTCTACTTGTCTGTCTCTATACCAGTACCATGCAGTTTTTATCACAATTGCTCTGTAGTAAAGCTTTAGGTCTGGCATGGTGATTCCGCCAGAAGTTCTTTTATCCTTGAGAAGACTTTTTGCTATCCTAGGTTTTTTGTTATTCCAGACAAATTTGCAAATTGCTCCTTCCAATTCGTTGAAGAATTGAGTTGGAATTTTGATGGGGATTGCATTGAATCTGTAGATTGCTTTTGGCAAGATAGCCATTTTTACAATGTTGATCCTGCCAATCCATGAGCATGGGAGATCTTTCCATCTTCTGAGATCTTCTTTAATTTCTTTCTTCAGAGATTTGAAGTTTTTATCATACAGATCTTTCACCTCCTTAGTTAGAGTCACGCCAAGATATTTTATATTATTTGTGACTATTGAGAAGGGTGTTGTTTCCCTAATTTCTTTCTCAGCCTGTTTATTCTTTGTATAGAGAAAGGCCATTGACTTGTTTGAGTTTATTTTATATCCAGCTACTTCACCGAAGCTGTTTATCAGGTTTAGGAGTTCTCTGGTAGAATTTTTAGGGTCACTTATATATACTATCATATCATCTGCAAAAAGTGATATTTTGACTTCCTCTTTTCCAATTTGTATCCCCTTGATCTCCTTTTGTTGTCGAATTGCTCTGGCTAATACTTCAAGTACTATGTTGAAAAGGTAGGGAGAAAGTGGGCAGCCTTGTCTAGTCCCTGATTTTAGTGGGATTGCTTCCAGCTTCTCTCCATTTACTTTGATGTTGGCTCCTGGTTTGCTGTAGATTGCTTTTATCATGTTTAGGTATGGGCCTTGAATTCCTGATCTTTCCAAAACTTTTATCATGAATGGGTGTTGGATCTTGTCAAATGCTTTTTCTGCATCTAACGAGATGATCATGTGGTTTTTGTCTTTGAGTTTGTTTATATAATGGATTACATTGATGGATTTTCGTATATTAAACCATCCCTGCATCCCTGGAATAAAACCTACTTGGTCAGGATGGATGATTGCTTTAATGTGTTCTTGGATTCGGTTAGCGAGAATTTTATTGAGGATTTTTGCATCGATATTCATAAGAGAAATTGGTCTGAAGTTCTCTATCTTTGTTGGATCTTTCTGTGGTTTAGGTATCAGAGTAATAGTGGCTTCATAAAATGAGTTGGGTAGAGTACCTTCTACTTCTATTTTGTGAAATAGTTTGTGCAGAATTGGAATTAGATCTTCTTTGAAGGTCTGATAGAACTCTGCACTAAACCCATCTGGTCCTGGGCTTTTTTTGGTTGGGAGACTATTAATAACTGCTTCTATTTCTTTAGGTGATATGGGACTGTTTAGATGGTCAACTTGATCCTGATTCAACTTTGGTACCTGGTATCTGTCCAGAAATTTGTCCATTTCGTCCAGGTTTTCCAGTTTTGTTGAGTATAGCCTTTTGTAGAAGGATCTGATGGTGTTTTGGATTTCTTCAGGATCTGTTGTTATGTCTCCCTTTTCATTTCTGATTTTGTTAATTAGGATTTTGTCCCTGTGCCCTTTAGTGAGTCTAGCTAAGGGTTTATCTATCTTGTTGATTTTCTCAAAGAACCAACTCCTCTTTTGGTTAATTCTTTGAATAGTTCTTCTTGTTTCCACTTGGTTGAGTTCACCCCTGAGTTTGATTATTTCCTGCCGTCTACTCCTCTTGGGTGAATTTGCTTCCTTTTTTTCTAGGGCTTTTAGATGTGTTGTCAAGCTGCTAGTATGTGCTGTCTCCCGTTTCTTCTTGGAGGCACTCAGCGCTATGAGTTTCCCTCTTAGAAATGCTTTCATTGTGTCCCATAGGTTTGGGTACGTTGTGGCTTCATTTTCATTAAACTCTAAAAAGTCTTTAATTTCTTTCTTTATTCCTTCCTTGACCAAGGTATCATTGAGAAGAGTGTTATTCAGTTTCCACATGAATGTTGGCTTTCCATTATTTATGTTGTTATTGAAGATCAGTCTTAGGCCATGGTGGTCTGATAGGATACATGGGACAATTTCAATATTTTTGTATCTATTGAGGCCTGTTTTGTGACCAATTATATGGTCAATTTTGGAGAAGGTCCCGTGAGGTGCTGAGAAGAAGGTATATCCTTTTGTTTTAGGATAAAATGTTCTGTAGATATCTGTCAGGTCCATTTGTTTCATAACTTCTGTTAGTTTCACTGTGTCCCTGTTTAGTTTCTGTTTCCACGATCTGTCCTTTGAAGAAAGTGGTGTGTTGAAGTCTCCCACTATTATTGTGTGAGGTGCAATGTATGCTTTGAGCTTTACTAAAGTGTCTCTAATGAATGTGGCTGCCCTTGCATTTGGAGCGTAGATATTCAGAATTGAGAGTTCCTCTTGGAGGATTTTACCTTTGATGAGTATGAAGTGTCCCTCCTTGTCTTTTTTGATAACTTTGGGTTGGAAGTCGATTTTATCCGATATTAAAATGGCTACTCCAGCTTGTTTCTTCAGTCCATTTGCTTGGAAAATTGTTTTCCAGCCTTTCACTCTGAGGTAGTGTCTGTCTTTTTCCCTGAGATGGGTTTCCTGTAAGCAGCAGAATGTTGGGTCCTGTTTGTGTAGCCAGTCTGTTAGTCTATGTCTTTTTATTGGGGAATTGAGTCCATTGATATTAAGAGATATTAAGGAAAAGTAATTGTTGCTCCCTTTTATTTTTGTTGTTAGAGTTGGCATTCTGTTCTTGTGGCTGTCTTCTTTTTGGTTTGTTGAATGATTACTTTCTTGGTTGTTCTAGGGCGTGATTTCTGTCCTTGTATTGCTTCTTTTCTGTTATTATCCTTTGAAGGGCTGGATTCGTGGAAAGATATTGTGTGAACTTGGTTTTGTCGTGGAATACTTTGGTTTCTCCATCTATGGTAATTGAGAGTTTGGCCGGGTATAGTAGCCTGGGCTGGCATTTGTGTTCTCTTAGTGTCTGTATAACATCTGTCCAGGCTCTTCTGGCTTTCATAGTCTCTGGTGAAAAGTCTGGTGTAATTCTGATAGGCCTTCCTTTATATGTTACTTGACCTTTCTCCCTTACTGCTTTTAATATTCTATCTTTATTTAGTGCATTTGTTATTCTGATTATTATGTGTCGGGAGGAATTTCTTTTCTGGTCCAGTCTATTTGGAGTTCTGTATGCTTCTTGTATGATCATGGGCATCTCTTTTTTTATGTTTGGGAAGTTTTCTTCTATTATTTTGTTGAAGATATTAGCTGGCCCTTTAAGTTGAAAATCTTCATTCTCATCAATTCCTATTATCCGTAGGTTTGGTCTTCTCATTGTGTCCTGGATTACCTGGATGTTTTGAGTTAGGATCCTTTTGCATTTTGTATTTTCTTTGACTGTTGTGTCGATGTTCTCTATGGAATCTTCTGCACCTGAGATTCTCTCTTCCATTTCTTGTATTCTGTTGCTGATGCTCGCATCTATGGTTCCAGATCTCTTTCCTAGGGTTTCTATCTCCAGCGTTGCCTCGCTTTGGGTTTTCTTTATTGTGTCTACTTCCCCTTTTAGTTCTAGTATGGTTTTGTTCATTTCCATCACCTGTTTGGCTGTGTTTTCCTGCTTTTCTTTAAGAGCCTGTAACTCTTTAGCAGTGCTCTCCTGTAAATCTTTAAGTGACTTATGAAAGTCCTTCTTGATGTCCTCTATCATCATCATGAGAAATGTTTTTAAATCTGGGTCTAGATTTTCGGTTGTGTTGGGGTGCCCAGGACTAGGTGGGGTGGGAGTGCTGCGTTCTGATGATGGTGAGTGGTCTTGATTTCTGTTAGTAGGATTCTTACGTTTGCCTTTCGCCATCTGGTAATCTCTGAAGCTAGCTGTTTTAGTTGTCACTGTTAAGAGCTTGTTCTTCAGGTGACTCTGTTAGCCTCTATGAGCAGACCTGGAGGGTAGCACTCTCCTTAGTTTCAGTGGGCAGAGTATTCTCTGCAGGCAAGCTCTCTTCTTGCAAGGCAGGTACCCAGATATCTGGTGTTCGAACCAGACTCCTGGCAGAAGTTGTGTTCCACTCACTAGAGGTCTTAGGATCACGTGTGGAATCCTGTGTGGGCCCTTGCGGGTGTCAGGCGACTCAGCTGGCAAGGTAGCCGGGGCTCGAGTGGAGTGGAAGGGGTTTGTGCCCCAGATCAAGCCCGGTAGCCTGCTTCCCTATGTACCGCAGTCTCAAGTTCCACGCGATTGGATTGGGGTAGGCGCTGTGTTCCACTCACCAGAGGTCTTAGTGTCCCGTGGGGAGTCCCGTGTGGGCCCTTGCGGGTGTTGGGCAAGACTCTGCTGTCAAGGTAGCCCGGGGCTCGAGTCTCGAGTCGAGCGGAAGGGACTTGTGCCCCAGATCAGGCCCGGGTAGCCTGCTTCCCTATGTACCGCAGTCTCAAGTTCCGCGCGATTGGATTGGGGCAGGCACTGTGATCCACTCACCAGAGGTCTTAGGGTCCCGTGGGGAGTCCCGTGTGGACCCTTGCGGGTGTTGGGCAAGACTCTGCTGGCAAGGTAGCCCGGGGCTCGAGTCTCGAGTCGAGCGGAAGGGCCTGTATGTCTTTTAATACACACTTCACTTTGATTTATTCACTTTACCCCATTTTAACCCTTTGTTTTCTCATTTGCTCATTCTCTTTCTTAAACCACTTTTCGCCTATTGATACCCTCTCTAGTTTTATGCATTTTTTACTATGCACCATTCTTTAATGCATCTGTCTCCCACGGTTCTGTAGAGAAACAGAACTTATAGAATATATATATATATATATATATATATACACACATATATATATGATTTATTAGAGTAGCTTACAGCTAGTCCAACAAGTGGATGTCTTCTTATGAAAAGTCTAATATTTTAGTAGTTATTCAATCTATAAGGCTGGACATCTCATCTGATCTTTAATATATGCCAAAATCCTGAAGAAGCAGACTGTAATGCCAGTGAAAGGATGGACTTTTCAGTCAGAGGGAGGGCAAGCAATCCGTCTTCGATGTCCTTTATACGAGACGCTACCACAAGGTACCCCAGATTAAAGGAACAGCTTTCCATTCAAAAGATACAGATTAAAGGTGGTTCTTATATTTCAAATGATTTAATTAGGAAAAACCTCTCAAAACTATACCCAGTATGTTAGGTTTTTAGGTAATTCCATGTGTAGTCAAGTTGACACCAAAAATTGCCATCACAATCCATCCTGGCCCTTTTCAAGTTTCCTCACTTCTACATGTGTTCTAAAGTGAAATAATAATAAGATATTCAGGGCTAGGATCTACTATGCACATAACTGAGGAATGAAGGTATCTGTGGTCGTCTCCAGTATTGTACATCACTGACTTATCAGTCTGCCATGGCTGTTACAGATGTTGCCAATGGCTTTCTGGTGGAACTGGAGGCATGTTTTATACGTGGAAGTTCAGGCCTGTTACTGTAAAACTGGTCAAAAGCCTTGGGCATGTGTATGGGAGGAACTTACTATTGTTATTTTCCTAAAAGGTCATTTTGTCACATTGCCCTCTAAATATTTATGTCTATACCTAAGAATTCATGCTATAAATATTTATGTCTATACCTAAGAATTCATGCTATAAATATTTATGTCTATACCTAAGAATTCATGCTATTCAACCTTGATCTGCGAAGATGCTCTTTGCAATGGAAAATGGTTAGTACACAGACTTACAACTGGTCAAACAGATGAGAATGTGTGACTGTGAGTGTCCTGCCCTAAATAGGACACATATAACACCCACATGCTTGCATATATACACTGGCACACACATGACTCTGGAAAAATCCAGAAAGAGGGATTAGAAGCAGAAGGAGCAGAAAGAATGTCAGACACAGAGGGTGAGAAAGAGTGCTGGAAAATCTTGTCTTACAGGCATGATGTGGCTGTGGTACTCAGGAAGTCACTGTAGCTGGGGTTGCCATCACAAGACCTGCACAAATTTAAACCAGACAAACATTGAGCATAAATATGGCAGAAAAGTCCAAGGATCCCCACTCCTATATAAGAAACTATTTGTAGTTGCTAAGGGAAGGAAAGTCATTTTTCTTTAGGGGTGAGGCCATGGTCTCCGGCCATCCTCATATGAGCAGGACTAATTTGACTAGGTGGGAGGTCTAAAGAGAGCTGCATGCTGTTGGAAGGGAGTTCAGGGGAGGTGGATGAGGAAAATTGGACACATATATGATCAAAACATATTATATATGTATAAAAATATCAGAGAATACATTAAAGATTAAAAAGATAAAGTAAAGATAAAAATGTCTAATCTTTTCCACTCTGAAACAAATCTGCTCCTTTATTTAACCTCTTCTTTCTCTGCATCTGTCCCATCAGATGGTGCTTTGAAATTCCAGAATGTTCCAACAGTATCACTTCCATGCTACGTGTCAGCATTTTACAACCACTTGAAACTGAGTCTGGGAGCATACATGAAGGATTTCTCTGTGGCTAGTTCCACAAAGGAAATCAATTGTGCTCCAGCCCAGTGCCGGTGGGATGGCTTTGCTTTCAGAATGGCCTCCCACCTGTGAAGTGCAAAAGGCCCAATACAGGGCAGGGTGTCCAGCCACAATGGCAGCTGTGGTAATGCTTGCTTGTCTCTTGCACCTGTGCAGTTAGTTAGTGCAAGTAGTTCAACAGCCTCAGGAACAGCTTTATGTTGAAGCACTGTAACATTCATTATTACTTCAGAAGCTACCAAGTGGGTTTGACAAAGGAAGACCGGGTGTGTGCCAAAGTGTATGTTCCAGGCGCAATTTTAACAAAGTGAAGACTTCTTATACAGTCAATTAAAATAGCACATGTTGCCTTTGGCCAATCATAGAATCAGATTATCTTCAGTGAGAGAAATTACTCCTTGTATCTTTATATTTCTTTATGTTATCCCTTCTTCTTCTTCTTCTTCTTCTTCTTCTTCTTCTTCTTCTTCTTCTTCTTCTTCTTCTTCTTCTTCTTCTTCTTCTTCTTCTTCTTCTTCTTCTTCTTTTCTCTCTCTGTCTGTCTGTCTGTCTCTCTCTGTTTCTCTCTCTGTATGTATGTTTCTCTCCCTCCCTCCCCCTCTCTGACCCACCACACACACACACACACACACACACACACACACACACACACAAGCACACAATGCAATATTGGTGATTTGGCTTTCAGTAACCTCTTTCTGCAATCTACACATTGCTTACATTATGATTTGATACATGCATTTTCATTAAAATGTTGCTAATCCAAGTCCTCTCACACCTTCCATCAGGCCTATTAGTGAAACCTTTTCACTTCACTTTCAAAATATGAGTCTAATAAACTGCTAGGATCTCCATGCTGTGATCTTTATAGCCACTGTCACTCTTCCTGAGCTACTAGTATACTTTTCTGACTGCCACCCCTATTTATATCTTGACTCTGTGTATTCTATTTTATAAAGGCTATCCATAGCTCTTTAAAATGGTTCTTTTAAACCATTGGGTTTACCATTACTCTGCTCAAAGGGTGCTATGCTCCACACTTTGTCTCTGCATTTTCTCCCTTGAATATTTTGTTCCCCTTTCTAAGTAGTACTGAAGCATACACACTTTGGTCTTCCTTCTTCTTGAGCTTCATGTGTTCTGTAAATTGTATCTTGGGTATTCTGAGCTTTTGGGCTAATATCCACTTATCAGTGAGTGCATACCACGTGTGTTGTTTTGTGATTGGGTTACCTCACTCAAGATGGTATTTTCAAGTTCCATCCATTTGCCTAAGAATTTCATGAATTCATTGTTTTTTAATAGCTGAGTAGTACTCCATTGTGTAAATGGATACATTTTCTGTATCCATTCCTCTGTTGAGGGACATTTGGGTTCTTTCCAGCTTCTGGTTATTATAAATAAGGCTGCTATGAACATAGTGGAGCATGTGTCCTTATTACAAGTTGGAGCATCTTCTGA
The DNA here is from genome assembly GCF_000001635.26 of Mus musculus. Taxonomy (NCBI): domain Eukaryota; kingdom Metazoa; phylum Chordata; class Mammalia; order Rodentia; family Muridae; genus Mus; species Mus musculus. Next base: position 58,393,400 of record NC_000086.7, read on the forward strand.
GTATATGCCCAGGAGTGGTATAGCTGGGTCCTTAGGTAGTACTATGTCCAATTTTCTGTGGAACTGCCAGACTGATTTCCAGAGTGGTTGTACCAGCTTGCAAACCCACTAGCAATGGAGGAGTGTTCCTCTTTCTCCACATCCTCACCAGCATCTGCTGTCACCTGAGATTTTGATCTTAACCATTCTGACTGTCGTGCGATGGATCTCAGGGTTGTTTTGATTTGCATTTCTCTGATGACTAAAGATGTTGAACATTTCTTTAGGTGCTTCTCAGCCATTCAATATTCCTCAGTTGAGAATTCTTTGTTTAGCTCTTGTACCCCATTGTTTAATAGGGTTATTTGGTACAATGGAGTCCAACTTCTTGAGTTCTTTATATATATGGAATATTAGCACTTTATTGGATTTAGGGTTGGTAAAGATCTTTTCCCAATTTGTTACTTGCCATTTTCTCCTTTGCCTTACAGAAGCTTTGCAATTTTATGAGGTCCCATTTGTCTATTGTTAGGCATTAGTGCATAAGTCACTGGTGTTCTTTTCAGGATTTTTTTTTCCCTGTGCCCATGTGGTGAAGGCTCTTCCCCACTTTCTCTTCTATTAGTTTCAGTGTATCTGGTTTTATGTGGAGGTCCTTTATACACATGGACTTGAGCTTTGTACCAGGGCAAAAGAATGGTTCGATGTGCATTCTTCTACATGCTGACCTCCACTTGAACCAGCACCATTTGTTGAAAATGCTGTCTTTTTTCCAATGGATGGTTTTAGCACCTTGTTAAAGATAAAGAGACCATAGGTGTGAGGGTTCATTTCTGGATCTTCAATTCTGTTCCTTTGTTCTACCTGCCTGTCTCTGTACCAATACCATACCGATTTTATCACTATTGCTCTGTAATACAGCTTGATGTCAGGGATGGTGATTCCCCCCAGAAGTTCTTTCATTGTTGAGAATAGTTTTCACTATACTGGGTTTTTGTTATTCTAAATGAATTTGCAAATTGCTTTTTCTAACCCTAAGAAGAATTGAGTTGGAATTTTGATGGGGATTGCATTGAATGAGTAGATTGCTTTGGCCAAGGTGGCCATTTTTACTCATTAATCCTGCCAATCCATGAGCATGGAAGATCTTTCCATCTTCCGAGTTTTCATGGATTTCTATCTTCAGAGACTTGAAGCTCTTGTCATACAGATCTTTCATTTGTATGCTTAGAGTCACACCAAGGTATTTTATATTATTTGTGACTATTGTGAGGGGTGTCATTTCCCTAATTTCTTCCTCAGCCTGTTTATCCTTTAAGTAGAGGAAGACTACTGATTTGTTTGAGTTAATTTTATATCCAGCCACTTTGCTGAAGTTGTTTATCAGGTTTAGAAGTTCTCTGGTGGAATTTTGGGGTCACTTAAGTATACTATCATATCATCTGCAAATAGTGATACTTTGATTTCTTCCTTTCCGATTTGTATCCCTTTGAACTCCTTTTGTTGTCTAATTGCTCTGGGTAGGCCTCCAAGTACTATATTGAATAGGTAGGGAGAGAGTGGGCAGCCTTGTCTAGTCCCTGATTTTAGTGGGATTGCTTCCAGGTTCTCTCCATTTAGTTTGATGCTGGCTACTGGTTTGCTGTATATTGCTTTTATCATGTTTAGGTATGGGCCTTGAATTCTTGATCTTTCCAAGACTTTTACCATGAAGGGGCATTGAACTTTGTCAAATGCTTTCTTAGCATCTAATGAGATGATCATGTTTTGTTTTTTTTTTTATTCCTTGAGTTTGTTTATATAGTGTATCACATTGGTGGATTTCTGTATATTAAACCATCCCTGCATCCCTGGGATGAAGCCTACTTGATGATGGATGGTTTTTTTTTTTTTTTTTGATGTGTTTTTGAATTCCATTTGTGAGAATTTTATTGAATATTTTTGCCTTGACATTTATAAGGGAAATTGGTCTGAAGTTCTCTTCCTTTGTTGGGTCTTTGTGTGGTTTTGGTATGAGCGTAATTGTGGCTTCATAGAATGAATTGGGTAGTGTTCCTTCTGTTTCTATTTTATGGAATGGTTTGAAGAGTATTGGTATTAGGTCTTCTTTGAAGGTCTGATAGAACTCTGCACTAAACTCATCTGGTCCTTGGCTTTTTTTGTGGTTGTGAGACTATTAATGACTATTTCTATTTATTTAGGGGTTATGGAACTATTTAGATGGTTTCTTTGATCCTGAAGTAACTTTGGTGTTTGGTATCTGTCTAGAAAATTGTCCATTTCATTCAGATTTTTCAGACTTTTTGAATATAGACATTTGTAGTATAATCTCATGATTTTTTGAATTTCCTAAGTTTCTCTTGCTATATCTCCCTTTTCATTTTTGATTTTGTTAATTTGGATACTATCTCTGCTCCCTCTGCTTAGTCTGGCTAAAGATTTATCTATCTTGTTGATTTTCTCAAAGAACTACCTTATGGTTTTGTTGATTCTTTGTATAGTTCTTTGTGTTTCTACTTGGTTGACTTCAGCCGTGAGATTATTTCCTGGCTTCTACTCCTCTTGGGTGTATTTGCCTCTTTTTGTTCTAGAGATGTCAGGTGTGCTGCCAAGATGCTAGTGTAAGCTCTCTCCATTTTCTTTTTGGGGGCACTCAGAGCTCTGAGTTTTCCTCTTAGCACTGCTTTCATTGTTTCCTGTAAGTTTTGGTATGTTATGCTTTCATTTTCATTAAATTTGAAAAAGTCTTTAATTTCTTTATTTATTTTCTGACCAAGTTATCATTGAGTAAAGGGTTGTTCAGCTTCCATGTATATGTGTGTTTTCCTTTGTTTTTGTTGTTATTGAAGACCAGCCTTACTCTGTGGTGATCTGATAGGATGCATGTGATATTATTTCAATCTCCTTCTATCTGTTGAGGCCTGTTTTGTGACTGATTATATGGTCAATTTTGGAGAAGGTACCATGAGGGGCTGAGAAGAAGGTATATTCCTTTGTTTTAGGATGAAGTGTTCCATAGATATCTGTTAAATCCATTTGGTTAAAACATTCTGTTAGTTTCATTGTTTCTCTGTCTAGTTTCTGTTTCCATGATCTGTCTATTGATGAGAGAGGTGTGTTGACATCTCACACTGTTATTGTGTGAGGTGCAATGTGGGCTTTGAACTTTAGTAAGGTTTCTTTTATGAATGTGGGTACCCTTGCATTTGGAGAATTGATGTTCACAATTGAGAGTTCATCTTGGTAGATTTTTCCTTTGATGAGTATGAATTGTCCTTCCTTATCTTTTTTTTTTTATTTTATAACTTTTGGTTGAGAGTAGATTTTATTTAATACTAGAATGGCTACTCCAGCTTGTTTCTTGGGGAAATTTTTTCCCAGCCTTTTACTCTGAGGAAGTGTCTGTCTTGGTCACTGAAGTGTGTTTCCTGTATGTAGTAAAATGCTGGGTCCTGTTTACCTATTCAGTCTGTTAGTCTATGCCTTTTTATTGGGGAATTGAGTCCATTGATGTTACAAGATGTTAGGAGCGGGTGTGGCAGCAGTCCCAAAGGCGCCAGGGACTGTAGCTAAGTCGTATGACTTGCACCTGACTTCCTCATATAAGCCACAAACATCTTGAGAGCTGCGCAGGTGCACCAGGATACCGAAAGTTTCCCGGCTTTGGGACAAGTTAAGGTTCCCGGTTTGGGAACAAGTTAAGGAACTATGATAACCTCAGTGTAGTGATCAATAGATCCTCGCTGTGTAGTTATGCTTTTTTCTTCCATTGACCCTTTGTGGGTAGGTCTGATAGTTTTGGTCTTGTTTGTTCTGATATATGGACTCTGTTACTGTTTGAATCGAGAGGCAGTCAAGACAGGTCAGAAAATCCTTATAGAACAACAAGAAAGTATGTCGGAAAAGGAGAAGGGCTTAAAAAGAAAAAATGAGAAAGAAGACACAGTAAAATCAGGTGAACAGAAAGGACAACAGAGTTGAGGCAGAGGAGGAAGGTGAATTAGCTTCTGCGCCCCCTCCCTATGCCTCCTTGTCAGCCGGTTATGGGAGGACCTTCTGTCCGGAGGTCTGGAAAGAAGTTAGGTTCTCCTTGCTAGGATGTCCTGTTTTCACTGACCAAACAGGGCAGAGATATCATGAGCCTCTGGATTTCAAGGTAATTAAGAATTTGGCTGAGTCTGTGCGGACATACGGCCTGAGTGCTTCCTATACTGTGGCTCAGGTGGAGGCCTTGAATAGACACTGCATGACGCGGTCCGATTGGGCAGGCTTGGTGAAGGCATGCCTTTCACCTGGGCAGTATTTAGATTGGAAAGCCTTCCTTATCGAATTTGCAAGCGAACAGGCAGCTGCTAACGCTGTTGCAGGAAATCCAGCGTGGGATAGGGATATGCTGCTTGGTCAAGGTTGGTTTGCACAACAACAAACAGGATATCCACTGCAGGTGTTTGAGCAGGTGAATCAGATTGCCATCAGGGCATGGAAATCATTGCCCAACAGAGGGGAAGTTAGTGGAAACTTAACCAAGATCATACAAGGTCCCACTGAGCCGTTCTCAGACTTTGTAGCAAGGATGGTTGAGGCAGCAGGAAGAATCTTTGGTGACCCTGATACTGCTATGCCCCTGATAAGGCAGTTGGTTTATGAACAATGTACCCAAGAATGTAAGACTGCCATTACGCCCTTTAAAAGCAAGGGTATCGATGAAGCAAGCAAAAAAAAGCAAGCATGGATGAAGGTTTGCCGAGAGCTTGGTGGGCCATTGACCAATGCTGGTCTTGCTGCAGCTGTCATGCAGTTGCAAAAGAGAAAGAGGGATGCGCCTCTCGGAGCTTGCTTTAGGTGTGGCAAGCAGGGACACTTGAGGAAGAATTGTCCTGAAAAAGGAAGTGGCTCCAGGGGAAGCGGGACTCGCCCCCCTGGAGTCCCTTTGTGTCCAAAGTGTAGGAAAGGGAACCACTGGGCTAGTGAATGCAGATCAGTCAGAAACATCCATGGCCAGCCTCTTACTCCTGGAAATGAACGTGTGTGGTCAAAAAACGGGCAGCGGGGCCCTCGCTTCCAGGGCCCGCAAATATATGGGGCAGTGGACAGTTTCCAGGGGGAAGAAGAGACCTGGCCAACATTGAGACATCCCCACAACCGCGGAGAGCCACTGAAGGTTCAGCAGGATTGGACCTCCATTCCACCACCAGACTCGTATTAACTCCCCAGATGGGCACACAGGTGATTGAGACAGATTTTAAAGGTCCTCTACAAAAAGATATGGTAGGATTGTTATTTGGCCGCTCCTCGTCTGCTTTACGCGGGCTCATTGTCCATCCAGGAGTTATTGACCCTGATTATCAAGGGGTAGTTAAGATTATGGTCTCATCACCACGAGGTATTGTGTCCATCTCCCCTGGGGATCGAGTAGCTCAAATTGTACTTTTACCTAGCCTTCATGGGCTCTTCCCCTCCACTGGTAAACAAAGAGGAAAAGGAGGGTTTGGTGCCTCGGGTGTAGACCTGACATGTCTCTCTCTCCAGATGGACCAGCGTCCAGTTCTGGAGTTGAGGGTGGATGACAAAGCCATCCTAGGGCTCCTAGATACTGGAGCTGATCGCAGCATCATAGCACAGAAGGATTGGCCCCAGGGATGGCCAGTGCAAAATTCTAATCAGATGCTGCGAGGTCTAGGGTATGCAAAAGCTCTGGATATGAGTGCACGGAGTCTGAAATGGAAAGATGATGAGGGCCATTCAGGGGAAATTCAGCCTTATGTGCTGGAGCTCCCCATTTCTTTATGGGGAAGAGATCTATTAAAAGATTTAGGCTTGAGACTTACCAATGAATCTTCACCTACTTCTCGGCATCTGATGCAGGATATGGGGTGGCATCCTTCCTATGAGTTAGGGAAATATTTGCAAGGAAAAAAGTCCCCCATGATACAGAGGAGGAAAATGAATACTGAAGACCTGGGTTTTTCCTAAGGGCCACTGAGGAGGGCATTCCTATAACCTGGAATAAGAGGGATCCAGTGTGGATACCTCAGTGGCCCTTGTCTAAGGAAAAATTACAGGCAGCTAAAAGTTTGGTTGAGGAGGAACTTCAATTAGGCCATATTCGTCCCTCTGTTTCACCATGGAACTCACCTATCTTTGTGATAAAAAAAGAAGTCAGGCAAATGGAGATTGTTGCATGATCTTCGAGCCATCAATGCACAGATGCAGGTTATGGGGCCCATACAAAGAGGCTTGCCATTGTTGTCTGCTTTGCCCCAGGATTGGCCCCTTATAGTAATAGATATTAAAGATTGTTTCTTTTCTATTCCACTTTGTGCCCAGGATAGTGAACGTTTTGCCTTTACTCTTCCATCATGTAACCACGAGGAGCCCGATGGAAGATATGAGTGGATTTTGTTGCCCCAAGGCATGGCTAATAGTCCCACCATGTGCCAGTTATATGTTAGTCAAGTCATAGAGCCAATTAGAAAAGCCTTTCCCAAATTGCGTTGTGCACATTATATGGATGATGTCCTCTTGACAGCAAAGACAGAAAAATATCTCCATTCAGCCTATATTGCCTTGGTGAAAGAGTTACAAAGGTGGAAGCTGTATATAGCACCTGAAAAGGTTCAACAAGATCAAGTAGTTTCCTACTTAGGTGCCAGGATTTCTCTTACTGAGGTGCAGCCACAAAAGGTTCAGTTAAGATTAGATTCTTTACATACTCTTAATGATTTTCAGAGACTATTGGGAGATATTAATTGGATTAGGCCATATTTAAAGATACCTAATGTTGTATTAAAGCCCTTGGTTAAGATATTGGAAGGAGATCCAGATTTAAATTCAGTGAGGAGTCTGACCCCTGAGGCTAGACAAGCCTTATCCATTGTAGAAAAGGAGCTGAGTAACGCGCAATTAATGAGATGTAAGGAGGGAATGCCCATCAACCTTTTGATACTGCAAACAGAAATGCAGCCCACTGGTTTAGTTTGGCAGGAAGGACCTTTGCTCTGGATTCATCCAAGAATATCCATGGGTAAGACCGTGGAACATTATCCAACTGCAGTAGCAAATTTGGCGTTGGTAGGAGTTCAACAATGTTTGCAGCATTTTGGATGTCAACCGAGTATACTGGTTACTCCCTATGATAGTCATCAGCAAAAGGTTTTGGTAGCCACAGTGGATGAATGGGCCATTCTGTGTTGCAGCTTTAATGACATAATAGATAATCATTATCCAAAACATCCATTGGTTACCTTTTATAAAGCTCATGCTGTTGTGTTTCCTAAGATAGTGCAGGAAAGGCCCATTTCAGGAGCGGTGAATGTGTTTACAGATGGGTCCAAAACTGGATGTGGAGCCTATCTTATTGAATCTCAACAACTGGTTCTTAGGCAATATCAACCCGAAGCACCCCAATTGGTGGAGTTACAAATTGTATTAGAAGTATTTAAAAATTGTCCTTTTTCCTTCAATTTAATTTCTGATTCTCAGTATGTGGTTAATATGGTTAAGGGATTAGAAGTTGCAGGACAAATTTGATCGCATAGTCCTATATTTGAATTGGCCGCTACATTGCAGCAGCTCATTTGGCAGCGCTCCACTCCAGTGTATATTAATCATATTCGCGCCCATACAGGGCTCCCAGGACCTTTGAGCAGAGGGAATGATGTTGTGGATGCCTGCACGCGAATGCAATTTGTGTTTCTATCCACCACCTTAGAATTGACCAAAGCCTTTCATGATAAGTTTCATGTTAATTCTAGTACCTTGCAGAAAAGGTTTCATATCTCTAGGGCTGAAGCACGAGACATAGTTGTCTCCTGTGGGCATTGTGCTGTGTTCCAACATCCTCCTCCTTTTGGAGTGAATCCTTGGGGCCTATTGCCCCTTCAGGTGTGGCAAATGGACGTTACTCATGTTCCTGAGTTTGGAAAGCTTAAATATGTTCATGTCTCAGTGGATACCTGCTCAGGTATCGTACATGCCACACCTATGTCAGGGGAAAAAGCAATTTATGCTATCAAGCATTGTCTCGATGCCTGGGCTGCCTGGGATAAACCTCAACAGCTTAAAACAGATAATGGACCTGCTTATACTGCAAAGACCTTTATGTCCTTTTGTCAACAAATGGAAGTGCAAGTGAAGCATGGCTTGCCCTATAATCCTCAAGGGCAGGGGATTATTGAAAGAACCCATAGAACCATCAAAGAGATGTTATACAAACAAAAGGGGGGAATAGGCTATAGCCGCACCCCTAAGATGAGACTTTCTTTAGTTCTTTATACTTTAAATTTTGTAAATTTGAATAAAGATAGCCATGCAGCAGCAGATAGACATGTTCAAAGAGTACCTGGCCTACAAGGATATGCCAGGTGGAAAGATGTGCTTACAGGCACATGGAAAGGACCAGATCCGGTGTTGACGTGGGTGAGAGGGTCTGTTTGTGTGTTTCCACAGGACCAGACGGAACCTCTTTGGTGAGACGCTGCAAGAATGAGGCTCCTGATCCAGTTGCCCCTGTGGATGTGGTGGATGATCCCACAAGCACAAAGGATGGAGCTGAGATGAGAGATCCTTTCGATATTCCAGAAGCCGATACCAGCTAGACATGACATTCAAATTTTTCCACGCTTTTTGATCCCTGAATCCCCCTTAAAGAGATAGGCCCTCTGGCTATCTATCCCTTGCTTCAGGGAAGATGAACGGGGATGAGAGCCCTGGGATGTATGCTTGTAATAGTGTGTGTGTGTTGTGTGTTTGGCACATGTGTTAGGTGCAGAGTATGCGGGCCCGCACTTTCGCCATGGTAGCATAGGCTTTTGCTGCAGTGGAGGCGGGACAATCTCCTCAGATTTGGTTTGCTGCTCTAAAAGAAATTATGCTGCGTTATGCCGTGGGGTGCGAGGCTAAGCACTGCACAGAGGATAGCTTGCTGTTGGCATCCTGTGGAAGGCACGTCTGATTGCATGAAGGTTCAGTGTCCTAGTTCCCTTCCCCCAGGAAAAACGACACGGGAGCTGGCCAAGACCTCTCTGGGTGATGAGCCTAAGAGATGGTTTTGTGTAGGGCCCCTATGCTTGCACACTGGGGATCAGACCTCTACCTTCACCCATGAGGCTTGCTTGCAGCAATTAAGATCTGGCCATAGATTATCAACATCCTGGCCTTTTGATGCACCTGCCACAAGCAAAACACAATCTCCCCAGGTGTGGCTTGGCATGATAGAGAGGTAGTCAGTGATAAGACTCCCTGGGCATGTCACCAACCTAAGACAGGGATCAAACCAATGCTGTTTGTCACCCAAGGACGGGTAAGGGGGGCTATCTACAGACATTCTCTCTGCCAGAAAAGAAAAAAGGGGGAGATGTTAGGAGCGGGTATGGCGGCAGTCCCAAAGGCGCCAGGGACTGTAGCTAAGTCGTATGACTTGCACCTGACTTCCTCATATAAGCCACAAACATCTTGAGAGCTGCGCAGGTGCACCAGGATACCGGTGAATCCAGTTTGATGGAGATATGCCCCTGCTGCCCTGATTAGCTGAAGCTGCGTGCCTGGTGAGGCGGTGTGGCCTGCTGTGCGTGGATGAGAGTATAAAAGGAGTGAGAGGCCCAGGGTTCGGGGGAGATATAAACAAGAAGAATCAGGACTGAATAAATTGCTGTTAGAAGGACTGGTGGTCGTGTCGTTCTTGCTGGTCGAGAGTGGACGCGACAACAAGATATTAAGGAAAAGGGATTACTACTCCCTGTTATTTTTGTTGTTAGAGATGGAGTTATGTGTGTGTGGCGATCTTCTTTTGGGTTTGTTGAAAAGTTACTTTCTTGCTTTTTATAGGGTATAGCTTCCCTCCTTGTGTTGGAGATTTCCATCTATTATCCTTTGTAGGACCGGATTTATGGAAAGATATTGTGTCAATTTGTTTCTGTCATGGAATATCTTAGTTTTTCTATCTATGGTAATTTGAGAGTTTTGCTGGGTATAGTATCCTGGCCTGGCATTTGTGTTCTCTTAGGGTCTGTATGACATCTTCCCAGGATTTTCTGGCTTTCATAGTCTCTGGTGAGAAGTCTGGTATAATTCTAATAGGTCTGCCTTTATATGTTACTTGACCTTTTTCCCTTACTGCTTTTAATATTCTTTCTTTGTTTTGTGCATTTGGGGATTTGACTATTATGTGATGGGAGGAATTTCTTTTCCGGTTCTGTCTATTTGGAGTTTCCGGTTCTGCCTATTTGTAGGCTTCTTGTATATTTATGGGCATCTCTTTCTTTAGGTTAGGGAAGTTTTCTTCTATAATTTTCTTGAAGATATTTACTGGCCCTTTAAGTTGGGAATTTTCACTCTCTTCTATACCTATTATCCTTAGGTTTGGTCTTCTCAATGTGTTCTGGATTTCCTGGATGTTTTAGGTTCAGAGCTTTTTGCATTTGCATTTACTTTGACTGTTGTGTCAATGTTTTCTATTACCATAGAAATTCTCTCTTTTTAAAAATCACTTAATTATTTATACTCCATATTTGATTCCTCCCATCCCTGTCCACCCTCTGACTGTTCCACATCTCATACCTCTTCTCCTGCCCCCTGTCTTCATGTGGATGTCCCCAACCACCATCCCACCAGACCTCTAAACTCACTGGGGCCTCCAGTCTCTTAATGGTTAGGTGCTTCATCTCTAAATGAACACAGACCTGGCAATCCTCTACTGTATGTGTGTTGGGGGCCTCATATCAGCTGCTGTATGCTGCCTAGTTTGTGTTTCAGTGTTTGAGAAATCTCTAAGATGCAGATTAATTGAGATTGCTGGTCCTCCTACAGAATCACCCTTCTCCTCAGCTTCTTTCAGCTTTCATTAATTCAACAACAGGGGTCAGCTGCTTCTGTCCTTTGATTGGATACAAATATCTGCTTCTGACTCTTTCAGCTGCTTGTTGGGTCTTCCAGAATGCAGTCATGCTAGGTCACTTTTTTGTGAGTGCTCCATAGCCTCAATGACAGTAATGGGCCTTGAGACTTCCCCTTGAGTTGGATCCCTCCTTGGGCCTATAGCTGGACCTTCTATTCCTCAGGCTCCATTTCCATCACTGTAATTCTTTCAGACAGGAACAATTATGGGTCAGAGTTGTGACTGTGGGGTGGCCTCCCTCTGCCTCATTTGATGCTCTGTCTTCCTGCTGGAGGTGAGCTCTATAAGTTCCCTCTTCCTATTGTGGGCCATTTTATCTAAAGTCCCTGCCTTTGAGTCTTGAGAGTCAAATCTTAGGTCTTTAGTGCATTCTGGACGGTCCGCCCAACCTCCTATCTCCTGAGGTTGCCTGTTTCCATTCTTTCTGCTGGCCCCCAGGGCTTTAGTCTTTTTCTCTCACCCAATACCAGATCAGATTCCCTTCTCCCCCCACCCCCCCAACTCCTTCCCCCCTGTCTGCTTCCATCCCAGGTCCCTCCATCTCTCCCCACTTGTGATTGTTTTCTTTTGGCTCCCAAGTGGGACTGAGGTGTCCTTACTCGGGCACTTCAGCTTGTTGACCTTTTTAAGTTCAGTGGATTCTATCTTGGGTATTCTGTAGTTGTTTTTTTCTTTTTTTCTTTTTCTTTTTGGCTAACATACACTTATTAGTGAATACATACCATGTATGTCCTTTTGGGTTTGAGTTACCTCACTCAGGATGATATTTTCTAGTTCCATCCATTTGCCTGCAAGACTCAGGATGTCCTTGTTCTTAATAGCTGAGTATATTCCATCATGTAGATAAACCACATTTTCTGTATCTATTCTTCTGTCATGGGACATCTGGGTTGTTTCCAACTTCTGGCTATCACAAACGATGCCACTATGAACATTGTGGAACATGTGCCCCTGTGACATAATGGGGAATCTTTTAGGTATATTCTCAAGAGTGGTATAGCTGGGTATTCAGGTAGATATATTTCCAATTTTTATGAGGAACGTCCAGATTGATTTCCAGAGTGATTGTACCAGTTTGCAATCCCACCAGCAATGGAGGAGTGTTCCTCTTTCTCCATATCCTCTCCAACATGTGTTGTCACCCATGGTTTTGATCTTAGCCATTTTGATTGGTGTAAGGTGGAATCTCAGGGACGTTTTGATCATCTTCAATAAATGGTGCTGGTCTAACTGGCTGTATGTAGAAAAATGCAAATAGACCCATATTTGAAACCTTGCACAAAGGCCAAGTCCATGTGGATCAAGGACCTGAGCATAAAACCAGATGCATTGAGTCTAATAGAAGAGAAAGTGGAAAAGAGCCTCAAACTCATTGGCACAGGGGGAAATTTCCTAAACAGAACTCCAATGGCTCATGCTCTAAGATCAAGAATTGATAAATGGGACTTAATGAAACTGGAAAGCTTCAATAAGGCAAAGGGCATAATTAATATGACAGATCGGCAACCTACAGATTGGGAAAAAAATCTTCACTAATCCCACATCTGACAGAGGGCTTATATATGTAAAGAACTCAAGCAGTTAATCACCAAAAACAAAACAAAGCAAACAAAGAACAACCATCCCAATCAAAAAATGGGGTATAGAACTTAACCGAAATTTCACAACTGAGGAATCTCGAATGTCTGAGAATAACCTAAAGAAATGTTTAAAGTCCTTAGTGATCAGAGAAATGAAATTCTCTCTTTGATCTCTTGTATTCTGTTGGTGATGTTTGCATCTATGACTCCTGATCTCTTTCCTAGGTTTTCTATCTCCAGGGTTGTCTCTTTTGTGATTTTGTTATTGTTTCTATTTCCATTTTTAGATCCTTAATGGTTTTGTTCAATTTCCTCACCTGTTTGGTTGTGTTTTCCTGTAACTCTTTAAGGGATTTTTGTTTCCTCATAAGGTTTTCTACCTATTTACCTGTGTTCTCCTGTATTTCTTTAAGGGAGTTATTTATAGCCTTCTTAAAGTCCTCTGTTATCATCATGAGATGTGATTTAAATCAGATTCTGGCTTTTTCAGTGTGTTGGCGTATCCAGGTCTTGCTGTGGTCGGAGAACTGGGTTCTGATGATGCCAAGATTCTTGCACTTGCCTCTTGGTACCTGATTAACTCTGGTGTTAGTTTGTTTTACTGTCTCTGACTGGAGCTTGTCCCTCCAGTGGGCCTGTGAGCTTGTGATCTTAGGTGTGTCAGCACTCCTAGGGAGACCAGCTCTCTCCTGGGTGGGATTTGGGTGTGGAGGGCTGTGGGACAGCCTTAGCTCAGGGGCACAGATGGAGATTGGAAGGATCCTGTCCCACCCAACTTCATGATACATGGTCATGCCAATCTCATACCTAGGTCAGGATCCTCATGGTACCTGTTTCAGGCTATTGGTTTAAAGTCCAGTACCCCTCTCTTAATGGCTCATTTCCTCATTGGACTCTGATCTCAGCTCCAGTGATCTTCTTCTTCTAAAATCTTTACGTGTCCATATCTCTTGTTCAGGTCTCAAGAACAACTTCCTCTGAAAAGCCTACCCTGATAGCCTTATCTCCACCAATGTTCCCCTCCATTCTTCATCTAGTCAAGTACTTGCTAGTGTTTGTTAGTGTGTTCCATTCCGTATATGTTATCTCCCCAACTCTCTCTTAGATTGTGAGTTTCTTGTTTGAACCATTAATTTTTATTATTATTTTAAATAACATGTTTATTTTGAGAACTCCATGCATTTTCTACAATATATTTTTCTTAAGACTGTTTCTACTTTTGAAATGCTGTATCCATGCTACCACATTCCTGACATATAATTGATATACCATTGATACTGTTAAATAAATTGAATACATTATTGCTACACAAATGCTGTTAAATATAGAATTAAAGGAAAATAGAAATTATAATATTATACAACCTGAATCAGGTATTGTCATAGACCTTTTTGTATTACTATAACAAAATACTGGATATTGGATAATATATAAATATGAAGTTGCATTGTCTCATTATTCTGATGGCTGGAGGCTATAAGAAGTATAGCATTGGTATCTTCGCAGAGATTCTCTGGCTAATGTAATATGCTAACAATTAAAAGGGAGCTAGACACATGGATGGCATATCCAAGCACATGGGGTAGACACTTGCACTGTAAAAACTTGCTTTTATGGGACTCAATGCAGCCATATGATGCCTAACTCACTCCTAAGAACCAAAATCTACTCATGAGAATAGGGCAACCTACTGCTTTTCAGTAAGCTGCCTGAATACCTCTTCACAGCACATTTCTTATTTAGTTTCCATTGTAGGAACCTTTGGGGAAACAAGCACATCTGAACCATAGCATGAATGTAAATATATTTTTGTTTCAAAGTAAGAATTTTCTCTATATTAGAGAAGTATGCTAAATGACAAATGGTATTTGAGCTTCATTATTGACAAAAAATATTAAGTTTCCTTCTACAGCATGCCAGAGGCTGTTAATATTGTCCCTTTGATGAATTTAAAGTCTCTTAAGTTATGGTAAGCTCACTGACGTCAATATTGCAACTCTACCCTAATATTTTTCTTTGCTTACTCTTCTCAGATTGAATTCGCCATAAGCCGCCCGTGGCCTACATGAACTGGGTACTCCTGAAAGGCAGGCTGGGGCTGAAAAACAGACTAGATGGCAAGAAAAGAATAAAGCCAAGACAAATTTTCTCTGATCAAGGACCTCGAGTTTACTAAGAGACTGTGCTTATAAAGGGGGAAGGTCCATCCCCCGACAATCCATTCTTGATGCAACATGGATTGTCTCAAAGGTATCTCAGCAGGCAGCAGGATCTCAGAGAAGAGCAGGGCAGTTGACACATCAAAAGAAGCCAGCTAAGTCAGAAAGCTGCACCACAGGTGGCCCCACCTCAGTGGTGACAAGGTCTGTACCAGCCTGCTTCAGGGTGGGGGAGGCTATATTCGCCCCTCTACTTTTACCAACTTTTTAAGAGACAGGACACATGACAATAGTAGAGAATTGTTTATTGATAAAAGACTCCTTCCAATTAAGCCACCTATTACTAAACTTTATCTAAATTCCCTATAGAACCTAGTTCTTGACATGCAATCCATATGCCTTTGATACTTTTAGATAAATGAGTAGACTACTGCTATACAAGAAGTACTCTTCAACTTAGATCAACCCTTTGGCTAGGTTACTAATGCCTTTCACAAAGACAGTGAAAACCCAAGGAGATACTATTTCTGAATAAAGATGGAATGTCAATGCCATGTATCTTTGGTAGCATATAAAAAGACTTTTGTGTCTTCTTACCAGAAGCCAAGGTGAATACAACAGTTAAAAGGACCTCACAGCCCAAGAGAAGGTTGAAGTTCCAACTCCTAGTGACTCAGCTGTGCCATGGTAAGGGTTGTGATTGAGAAGGAAGGCTGAATGCAGTGCAGGGGTGAGAACACTGGAGTGGATGGAGTTGAATATTTTGATTTCTTCAATCCCCCTGAACTTTCTTGACATGCAAAACTGGTTTAATCTTCCTTGTTAAAGTCTAGTGCTATTGTTTAGCTAGGAGACATTGTAGATATTTCTGTGCTGCAAGACTCTATACTTACATAGATTTTTGGTTTTTGGTTTGATTTCTCTTTCTTTCTCTCTTTCTCTCTCTTTCTTTCTTTCTTTCTTTCTTGTCAAGAAACAATTTCCTGATGGAAGCACTACTCATTTTCAAAGAGGAATAGAATGTCTACCAAAAGAACTGAAGTCTCTAGTCAATATTTATTAATGGGAGTCAGGGGTGTATATATTGGACTGGATCCTGGATATGCTAGATTATGAAGAACAAAACATAAAGCAAAACTTGGGAAAGTGGGAGTTTAGTAATGCAGGATAACATCACAGGCTTATGATACACAGTTTAACTTGCCAAGGTCTATGGAAGGTAAAGTGCTAACCTGCTGTCAGGATGACTCTTTGAAAGTTGAGAAATGTAGTCATCAGCATACCATGAAGCAAGACTATCAGAAGTTTCAAGGAGGAGAGTAGAAAAAAGGATCGTAAGTGTCCAGAAGTGGTGAAGTCAGTGAAAGAGCATATAGTGATATCCTGAAAAACCCACCAGGCAAATGGTTTCCACAGGAAGACTCAGAAATCAGTTTACTATACCAAAAGAATGAGGTAGTCAGAAAGACAGTACCATTATGGGGAAGTTTCCTGGCTATCCTATACTAAGACTGGCAGTAGAAAATGCTAGTGCAGAACTTGACTACTTGATGGTAAAAGTAATAAGAAAATCTGGTAGTAAAAAAGATTGGATGCTAGTGATTTCTTATTAGGGAAACGTATGTGTGACTGATGTAGCAAACAGTAAGGACTGCTGATCTGCAAAGAGCTTTGGAGATTATTAGTCGGACAAGCTATTCTGTGAATAAGATAAATAAGAATCAAACAGGAATTTTTTTTTTTACTGGCATAGCCCAAATTATTCACAGGCAATGCTGAGAAAGGGTAGCCTCCTTATTAAAAATGATGGTCCCTAGTCTAGTTTTGTCTCTGAGCCTATCATATACCCAAAAGCAAAGCAGGACCCTTGAAGATTCCTTCAGTTCCTCTAAAGGAGCTTGCAATCATCTATTTAGGAAACTACCCTTTGGTTTCTACAAATATCCATAATGCTATCCAAGTACTATGAACTTTGTTATGATCAGTTGATTATGATATCTGTATAACAGAACTGTTGTCATGACATTTCTGCTAGGTAAGCAAATAAATGGAGCCCTGGCCTAGATTGAAATCAGAGTGGACCCACTATGTTTACAAAGTCTCCCGTGTAGTCCTGACCACAACTCCAAATATTCTAATTAGAATAGGTAGAAATACTATCACAGAGGGAGGGTTAAATGCAATCTACTAAATAATTTCTCCTTCCCTTGTAAGCTCAGTTAATGCAGCAAATCCAAATGAAATTGCATCTCTGAGAAATGACAGAGTAATGCCACCTTAAAAGCCTCTGAAGGATACAAGAGTTGCAAGTTCTCATCATATACTTACTAATTTAACAGTTTGCCCCCTAAAAGAAATAAATGCATGCTGAAGGATTATAGTGGACTCTGGTAAACTCAGTCTAGCAGTACCCACAATCATACTAAAGCATGTTAGCAACAGTTTAGGTACCAGTTGTGTGGTCAACTCTATGAGAAGTTCTTATTCATTCTTATCAAGAAAGAGGTTCAAAAAAGAAGTTTGCATTCATGTGGGACAAGTGACAATACAAATTTAGACTCCTACTTTAGGCTATGTAAACCCTCTTACCCGGTCCTTATGTGATCTGAGGAAATCAAGACCATTTGGATGGCCTGCAGAATTCCACATTGAAACTCTTGATCAGAAAGCAGGAAGTACAACAAGGCTATTGAACACATTGTGAAGATGCTAACACTATAGAAGGTACAAGGTAGGATATGAAATCTCAGAGGCCTGTTTCACCTATACTTTCCTTTTTGGCAATCTGGCATTCAGTACTGAGATATTCCCTTCCAAGCTGACAACAAATTGCTCCATCTTGCATGCTCTACCACAATGAAGGAAGAAAAGTGCTTTGTGGGTCTTTTTGAGCTCTGCAGGCAGCATATGCCACGGGTGGGAATACAGCTCTGGTTCATTAAGCATTTAACTCTACAGATTTATTAATACTAGCTATCTTTCCAAGATGGAATTAGATGTGGTTTTATACAGCTGTCATTCCAGTACTCAGGAAGCCAAGTTGGAGAATCATAAGTTGGAGGCCAGCTTGGACTCCGTAGTAAGGTCAAATCCAGCCTGAGTTACATAGGGAGACTAAGGCTAAAAACAAATAAACCAAAGAGAAACATGATAATACATCACCAAAAAATTGGGTTGAGGGTTTCTTTCAGTCATTGAGCACTTATCTAGCATTTACAATGCCATGGGTTCAACTCTAGCCCAGAAGGGAAAAAAGGAAAATGGAAGGAAAAGCAGTGTAAAATTTACAGCATGTCCAATAGGAACAGCAATACACTAGCAATGAAAAACTAAAATGCCCTCTTCTGTGTGTTGTTAAGGGCTAGGTTTCAATACTCTATCTTCATTTAGACACAGTGCATCTGAGATTGATCATAAACAGTGAGCTGTAAGAAGCTATGGCTCTGAACCACATGGCACACTTGCTGCTGTTATATTGGTGCCTTTTCCTCGGCTCATACCTATAGCCTCTAGAATAGTGGGAGACAGTTCTGCATGAGAAGCAAATGGAGGGGAAGGCAGAGGGGGTTTGGCTTATTATATGAATACAAAGTGAGTATAAAATGCTATTGCTTTAAAATACCATAGAGGTGTTGGTAAAACAGAAAATTAGACTAAACCTACATGTATATGTGTGTGTGCATGTATACGTGTGTGTGCATGCTTGTGTGTGTGTGTGTGTGTGTGTGTGTGTGTGTGTGTGTGTGTATCACATGGAGATGCAGTTTCATGGGCTAATGACTAAGTCAGTTACTGTTAAGAAAATAATTAGAATATAGGAAATTTTAGGGAAAGAGTCAACTGGATAAACTTTTAAGAATGGGCACAGTAGAAGGGGAAAGGTATGAAATCTTTCTTCACTCATCCTAAGGGCCATGGAGTCCTATAACAAAAGATACATTAATAAGAGAAGCATAGTAGAATTCATTTAATACCATTTTAAGCTTTAGAAATGAAAGCTCAAAGCCCTGGACTAAATCCTTATTAGCTAAAGAATACACAGGAAAGTACCATTGGACAAAAGAATATGCTTCCCTTGGTATGCCATGGCTGGCTGATATCCATTGAAGCCAGTCCTTTTCTGAAGAGAACGGAGGAGGAATGGATGGTGGGGGAGAGGGGTGGTGGTGGTGAGGACTAGGAGGAGAAAAGGGAATGGAAATTGTGTTTCAGATGTAAAATAAATACAATAAAAATAAGTTGTTTCTTGTTCAAAAAATAGAATATACTTTGTATTAGTCAACCCTTTTTTCATTTGTCTGACCAAATATATCACAAGAAGAACTATCTCAGAAAAAGTATTCCCTTTTGCTCATAGTTGAGGGAGCACAATCCTAGGTGATATAGAAAGCATAGTGGCAGTAGAAGGCTGCTTCCTTACATTGATTTCAGTGTATGAGAAAGCAGACATAGAGGAATGTTAGTGCTTAGCCAGTACTCTCTCCCCATTTCTCAGTCTGACATACCAATATTTGGAATGCTGTTAGTCCTATCAGGGTGTCTTCCCTCTTGAATTAATCCTCTTTGGAATCACCATTTCAGGCATATCTTCTCAGTGATTCTAAGTTCAATCAGGTGACAAGGTAAATCACCACATGACTGAATGATGATAGATTAAGGAATAGAATCTAGAAACCATTGTTTCCCAGTTATGGATAATAAATGGATAAAGCATCAGTGTAGTTTGGTGAATGCATGTTTAGTAGGGGATAGATAAAACTTGGGAGGCTGGGTTATCCCACTAACTCAATTATTTCAATCACTAGATGTACTAGTTAAGGATGAATAAAATAACAAATAAGAAGCAGACTCGAGGAAAGCAGTGATGAGTATAAGCTTTGATCTTGAAATGAGTCTTTAGTTGATTCCGGATATAATCAAGTTGAAAACCAAAATTAGCTGTCACACCTAGGAAAGCTATTACCAACATGTGAAAGTAGTGAATTTGAATGGCCACAAATGATAGACTGGAGAGATGCTGAGGTATTCAACCCAGGTGCCTCTTTTATGACACGGAGGTTATATATCCTACGTATGGTCATAGCAATAAGTATTTTACATACTCTCTTATTCAGCATTGAAAACTTGGAGGAGTCTCTGTGTCATCCCTTTGTAACTTCCACAGCAAATGTAATGTATTGGATTCAGCACAAGTGACTTTGGAGGTTAGGTTTTAAAAAGCAAAGGGTTTTTCTATTACTCCTCTTTTCTTTCTTTCTTTCTTTCCTCCTCCTTCTCCTCTCCTTTCATGTATTATTTTCTCCATCCTCTTCTTTTTAATATGTCTGCCCCCTTACCTCCCCTCTTTCTCACTGACAATGGAACACAAGTACCACACTCTGATCAAACTACTTAATGGAGCCACATGTAGCTGTCGGGGGGTTAAAGAGATGTTCTTGATGCATCTTAAAGAGAGTAAGACTCAACTCCAAGTGCAAGAAAAAGCAGAGATTTAGAGTTAAAGAGCAAAGTGGAGGCATAAAATTGCTAAGAGATACAGCAATCTTTGCAAAACTGACTTAACGGGACTTTTGTTCAAGACCAGCAAGGGTGATCAGCTAAATATTGGAAAGGAAGACCTTGATGACCTAGCAAACATGAACAGTTTTTACTAACTTGACTTGGTAGGATGCTTACTATAATTGGGTGATGTAGAGATGAACATAGAAGCCCAGGAAATGAGGCTTTGTTGGGAAGAGATGTCACAGGAGATTAACTAGGGTTTGGTCAAATAAGTAGTCTACGTCATTGGCCAACAGTATGAGGTAGCAAAACGTCCAGACAAAGAAATGAGTGAAGTTTCTGAAGATTTTAAAGAACAGCCTTTGAATCTGAGTTTTGGCCTCAGGCTCCATTATGTTCTAAGTCTTAATATATAAAATTTCTGATGGAAAACAAATGATCATTGTTTTAAGACACCAAGTTTTAGATTAATTTACTATGTAGCAGTAGATAATTACCATGATTGACTCATTTTTTTAAGTCTACTATTTTGTGCCAAATATAACAAAGAAGCCATTTGTAGAATTAGATTTTTTTTTAAAGAACTACCTTAATAAGGGTTCTCAAATGCTTCAACTCCCCTTCCAGCCCACTGTTCAAAGGTAGGGGAGAAAAGATGGTAAACAGGACAAGGGGATGAGGACCTGTTTAGAAGTAGTTCTTTGGGGAGATTCAAATCTCTGTTGTTAGGTAGCAGCAGTCCAGCTCAGTAGTGTCAGGGTACCAACAGTCCAGTTCAAAAATGTTAACAGCTGCAGGATCCAGCGGAAATAGCCAGGCCTCTACCAAATCGGTATGAATCAGCAGGAAGCACCAGGAGCAGCCAGAAGGTTCTCTGCTAAGCTTTGCTTAATAAAGTGAAGATTAGTGAAGACCAGAGCCCAACGAAGCATTGCACAGCTAGCTGTGTAAGTGCCCTATCTCTGTCCACTTACACTCTCTCCAAACATCATGTGTGCTCCCATGGGTCTTGCCTCACCAAAACACCACATGAGTCTACATCACATGACACAACCAGAAGCTTTCACTTCAGGCATTCATTTACCCAGATGTGAAAAATTAAAGATGATTTCATCTCTAGGGATTTCCGTTGTATCCAAAGATGCTTAAATTTGGCTGCTTTGGTTCCTTTCTAGGCCAGACCATATTATAACTGGTTAATATAGTTCTAAAAAACCCAGATCCTACCCATTGACTTGTTCACAACAACCCTGAAGAAGCTTAGCTACTTTTCAATGGCCTGAAATCTCTGCTGAAATTTCATACACGTTTTGTTCTTCCCAGTTCTATTCCCCTGCTAACAGGTGGGCCTACATTAGTGGGTCTGGGACAGCAGGGTTTCCTCAGGAGATCCTATGTTGAGAAAGAGAAGATACTGAAGCTTCTGGCAGTGCCAGGAGAAACTCATCACCCCCCCCCCCACCCCAGGAGGAACTCAACCCCATCCAAACAGACTCTCACTGTTCCTGTCATCTGTCTTTCAGCCAAGTTTACATATGCATAGTTTTGGTTTTGTTTAATCTTTTCTAAAAAATAAATGTAATATGAAGAGAAACTATGAACTCCTTACTTTCTAGATCTCATCCAAAGTGTAAAGAAACCCATTTCCCTTTTATGAGCTCATTACAAGTCCCTCAGTTACAGTGCTCTTGAGAGCATGCCCCCAATAAACCTACTAGAGGGTAATATTAGACCCAGAGTCTATTTCCCAGGGAACCTGAATCATGATAAGATGCAGGGAGAAAGCACCAGCACAGCAACATGAAGTGTGTTGGAGGCCAACTAGAATATGAGGGGATGGTCTCATCAGCTATGAAGAATGGTTCTAGACAAAAGCTACAGTACCTGAAACAGGGTTGTCTGAAACCAGAACAATGTTGTCACTCTCTTCCTTGCCACTGAAGACAGAATCAGATCTTGTACCCCACAGATCTGTCTTAATAAGGGAAGTTATGAATTCCTCTCAAAGTCTAGAGCAGGAGTAAGTTATAAAGATGTTCACTCTTGTCAAACATTCTTCTATAATTTGAGACTTTGAAAATGAAAAAGCAAAAATAAAAAAGGAGACATGTGCTTCAACCTGCACTAGCATTTAAAACTTTTCAACCTAGGATCAGAGAACACTTGCCTACCACAGATTTAAAAGGACTAAAAATATTACCATCTGCACAAATATACAATGCTATTTCAACTTCTGAATAAAAGTACAGCCACTGAGAAAATGGTAAAATTAGCCTGTACTCTCTTATGTGATCATTTGAGGTGATTTATTTCCCTTCAAAACACCAAAAAGAAAGTAAGAAAGAAAGAAAGGAAGGAAGGAAGGAGGGAGGGAGGGAGGGAGGGAGGGAGGGAGGAAGGAAGGAAGGAAGGAAGGAAGGAAGGAAGGAAGGAAGGAAGGAAGGAAGGAAGGAAGGAAGAAACATCAACATCTAGGCTGGGTTCTGCGCAATGTCAATTTTAGTGGACACTTCTGGTTGAAGTGCTGCCAGGGGCAGTCACAAGTCCAAGGCATCTACTTTCTGTGAAAATAACATGTGATTATATAGAACGGGACACTAAAAATTGATGGGCAACTCACAGGGATAAATTTTAGCCAGAGAGTGGCTATAGTGAATTTGGGCTTCCCCAAAGAAAGGCTTTCTGGTTTTCACATGTAAGGCTAGAACTTTCTGACACCTGTTTTCAGATAGTATTTAAAAATGTACAATTTTTTAAAAAATCGACTTGCTTCTATTTTCTAATAGTAGAAACAAAACATAAAGGTTTTCTTTACAAGGCTACCTGAAATTTGGTGGAGAAATATGTGTATGTATGTATGTATATATATATATATATATATATATATATATATATATATATATATATATATATATATGTTCTTTGTTTTATTTTATATCTTTATAATATAGGTAATAGCAGAGGGAAAGAAAGCTTTAGGAATAATAACAGAGCTGAGGGCCTAGGCTGTCTGATTACAAGTTCTAGGGATTTTTCAATATGCCAAATTTGTTTTATTTCATGTAAGAAGGAAACATATATATGTGACTTTCATACGTTTCCAGAAAGTTACAGGAAAGAAAAGAAACATTCAAGCAGCCATTTCCAGAAACATTCATTTTTTTTGAAGGAAAAATTCAATCATTGAGCCCTTTCTCCTACTGTGATATCAATGCATTTTAAAAGTATAAATCTACTTGATAAATTTGTCTGCTCATCAAGTCAAATGGTTTTTATGGAGGGACATTAAGAACAAAAGAATAATCTACTCCTAAAAAAAACATAAAATGGAATAAAGTTCCAGATTCATTTTTGAAATGTCTTTTTCCCCTTTAGATGTTTTAGCTGACTTCACAGATTCCCTGGGATCTCAAAGGCAAGACAGAAGTATTCTGGCAACTCTACTTTGTTTTGCTTATTTGCTTATTTGCTGGATTTTATCTAGAATTGGTTTACTTATTTAGTTTTTCTCCATTCTTTCTTTCTTTTTTATTTATTAGATATTTTCTTTATTTACATTTCAAATGTTATCCCCTTTTCTAGTTTCCCCTCTAAAAATCCCCCGTCCTCTCCCCCCACCCTGCTCCCCAACCCACCCACTCCCACTTCCTGGCCCAGGCATTCCCCTATACTGGGGCATAGAACCTTCATAGGACCAAGGGCCTCTCCTCCCATTGATAACCAACTAGGCCATCCTCTGCTACATATGCAGCTAGAGCCACGAGTTCCACCATGTGTTTTCTTTGGTTGGTGGTTTAGTTCCAGGGAGCTCTGGGGATACTGGTTAGTTCATATTGTTGTTCTTCCTAGGGGACTGCAAACCACTTCAGCTCCTTGGGTCCTTTCTCTAGCTCCTTCATTTGGGACCCTGTGCTCTGTCCAGTGGATGGCTGTGAGCATCCACTTCTGTATTCGTCATGCACTGGCAGAGCCTCTCAGGAGACAGCTATATCAGGCTCCTGTCAGCAAGCTCTTGTTGGCATATTCAATAGTGTCTGGGTTTGGTGGTTGTTTATGGGATGGATCCCCAGGTGGGACAGTCTCTGAATGATCATTCCTTTAGTCTCTGCTCCAAACATTGTCTCTGTAACTCCTTCCATGGATATTTTGTTACCCCTTCTAAGAAGGATCAAAGTATCCACACTTTGGTCTTCCTTCTTCTGGAGTTTCATGTGTTTTGCAAATTGTATCTTGGGTATTCTGAGCTTCTGGGCTAATATCCACTTATGAGTGAGTGCATATCATGTGTGTGTGTGTGTGTGTGTGTGTGTGTGTGTGTGTGTGTGTTTAAGTTTTGTTACCTTTATTTTAAAAATTTATTAGATATTTTCTTCATTTACATTTCAAATGCTATCCTGAAAGTCCCCTATACCCTCCCCATGCCCTGCTCCCCAATCCACCGTCTCCTGCTTCCTGGCCCTGGCATTCCCCTGTACTGGGGCATATAATCTTCACAAGACCAAGGGCCTCTCCTCCCATTGATGGCTAACTGGACCATCCTCTGCTACATATGCAACTAGAGACATGAGCTCTGGGGGGTACTGATTAGTTCATATTGTTGTTCCTCCTATAGCATTGCAGACACCTTTAGCTCCTTGGGTACTTTCTCTAGCTCCTCCATTGGGGGCACTGTGTTCCATCCAATAGATGACGGTGAGCATCCACTTCTGTATTTGCCAGGCACTTGCATAGCCTCACAAGAGATAGCTGTATCAGAGTCCTGTCAGCAAAATCTTGCTGGCATATGCAATAGTGTCTGGGTTTGGTGGTTGTTTATGGGATGGATCCCTGGGTGGGGCAGTCTCTCCATGGTTCTTCTGTCTCAGCTCCGATTTTTGTCTCCTTCCATGGGTATTTTGTTCCCCATTCTAAGGAGGAACGAAGTATCCACACTTTGGTCTTCCTTCTTCTTGAGTTTCATGTGTTTTGTAAATTGTTTCTGGGGTATTTTAAGTTTCTGGGCTTTTATCCACTTATCAGTGAGTGTATATCATGTGTGTTATTTTGTGATTGGGTTACCTCACTTAGGATGATATCCTCCAGATCCATCCATCTGCCTAAGAATTTAGATAAATTCATTGTTTTTAATGGCTGAGTAGTACTCCATTGTGTAAATGTACCACCTTTTCTGTATCCATTCCTCTGTTGAGGGACATATGGGTTCTTTCTAGCTTCTAGCTATTATAAATAAGGCTGCTGTGAACATAGTGGGACATGTGTCCTTATTACAAGTTGGAACACCTTCTGAGTATATGCCCAGGAGTGGTATTGCTGGATCTTCCAGTAGTACTATGTCCAATTTTCTAAGGAACCACCAAACTGATTTCCAGAATGGTTGTACCAGCTTGTAATCCCACCAGCAATGGAGGAGTATTCCTCTTCCTCCACATCCTCACCAGCACCTGCTGTCACCTGAGTTTTCGATCTTAGCCATTCTGACATTTTTGAGAAGGAATCTCAGGGTTGTTTTGATTTGCAGTTCCCTGATGATTAAGGATGTTGAACATTTCTTTAGGTGCTTCTCAGCCATTTGGTATTCCTTAGTTGAGAATTCTTTGTTTAGCTATGTACCCCAGTTTTAATAGGGTTATTTGGTTTTCTGGAGTCTAAGTTCTTGAGTTCTTTGTATATATTGGATATTAACCCTCTATTGGATTTAGGAGTAGTAAAGATCTTTTCCCAATCTGTTGGTTGCCTTTTTGTCCTATTGACAGTGTCCTTTGCCTTACAGAAGCTTTGCAATTTTATGAGGTCCCATTTGTTAATTCTTGATCCTACAGTACAAGCCATTGGTGTTCTGTTCATGAATTTTCCCCCTGTGCCCATATGTTCGAGGCATTATTTATTTATTAATTTAATTTAATTTACTTATTCACCTTACATCCCAGTCACTGTCCCCTCCAGGTCATTTCCTCCTACAATCCTTTCCCCAGCTTCTCAGTGGATTGGCGCCTCCTGGTCATTCCCCCACCCTGATACTTCTAGTCTCTGTGAAAGTAGGTGCTCCTTTCCCACTGAGGCCAGACAAGACAGCCCAGCTAAATGAACATATCCCACAGAGGCAACACCTTGGTATAGCCCTCCCTTCCATTTGCATGGAACCTGCATGAGGACCAAGCTGCACATGTACTACATATGTGCAGAGATGCCTAGGTCCAGCCTGTGTATGCTTTTTGGTTGGTGGTTCAGACTCTGAGAGCCCCAAGGGTCCAGGTTCATTGACTCTATATGTCTTCCTGTGGAGTTACTATCTGCTTCAGGACATGCAATCCTTCTTCCTGATCTTCCATAAGAGTCCCAGGCTCTATCCACTGTTTGCCAGTGGGTGTCTGTATCTGCCTGATTCAGATGCTGGGTGGAGCCTCTCATAGGACATCTTGCTCCTGTCTGCAAGCCTAACAGAATATCACTAATAGTGTCATAGATTGGTGCTTGACAATGGGAGGGTCTTGAGTTGGGCTGATTATTGGTTGGCCATTTCCTCCATCTCTACTCCATCCCCTGTGCCTGCATTTCTTGTAGACAGGATAAATTTTGGGTTGAAAGTTTTGTGGGTCAGTTGTTGTCTCTATTTCTCCACTGGGGTTCCTGCCTGGCTACAGGAGGTGGCCTCTTCAGGTTCCATATCTCCAATGTAGTAAGTCACAGCTAAGATCACCCCCATTGATTCCTGGGTGCCTCCCTTATCCCAGCTCTCTGACTCATCCTGGAGATGCTCTCCAAACCCCCGCATTCTCCCCATCATTTACAGATGTCCTTTCATTTTCGTGGTGATCTAGCCATCTCCCTGTCCTTCCTCACACCCATCTCAATCACAGCCCCCCTCCTCCCAGTCCAACTCTTAAAATTCCTGACACCATTACCCTCGCTCCTTTGTCTCTTCTCAGAAAAGGGGAAGTCCTCCTTGGGTACCAACCCATCAATAGGACATCAAGTCTCAGCAGAACTAATAACCTCCTTTTCCACTGAGGCCAAACCAGGAAATCCAGGTGGGAAAGGGAATCTAATGGCAGGCAACAGAATCAGAGAAAGACCCTGCTCCAATTGTTATGGGATTCACATGAATACCAAGCTGCACATTTGTTACAAATGTGTGTGTGTGTGTGTGTGTGTGTGTGTGTGTGTGTGTGTGTGTGTAAATCTAGCCCTTACACACTCTTAGGTTGCTGGTTCAGTCTCCATGAGCCCTCGTGGGCCCAGGTTAGTTGACCCTTTAGGTCTTCATGTGGTATCCTTGACCTGTCTGGCTCCCTCAATCTTTTTTTTTTTTAATTGGTTTTTCTGAGACAGGGTTTCTCTGTGTAGCCCTGGCTGTCCTGGAACTCACTTTGTAGACCAGGCTGGCCTCGAACTCAGAAATCCACCTGCCTCTGCCTCCTGAGTGCTGAAATTAAAGCATGCCCCATCACCTCCTGGCTTGGCTCCCTCAATCTTATCTTCTACTTTTCCACAAGACTCCGCAGGCTCCACCTGATGTTTGGCTGTGGGTCTCGGCATGTGTTTCTATCACTTGCTGGATGAAACTGCTCAGGAGACAGTTATGCTAGGCCCTGTCTTCAAGCATAACAGAGTATTATTTTTTAATTTTTTATTAGGTATTTTCTTCATTTACATTTACAATGCTATCCCAAAAGTCCCCCATACCTCCCGCCCACTCCCCTACCCACCCACTCCCAGTTCTTAGCCCTGGCCTTCCCCTGTACTGAGGCATATAAAGTTTGCAATACCAATGGGCCTCCCTTTCCAATGATGGCTGATTAGGCCATCTTCCGATACATATGGAGCTAGAGACACGAGCTCTGGGGGGGGGGGGTACTGGTTAGTTCATATTGTTGTTCCACCTATAGGGTTACAGACCCCTTTAGCTCCTTGGTTACTTTCTCTAGCTCCTCCATTGGGGGCCCTGTGATCCATCCAATAGCTGACTGTGAGCATCCACTTCTGTGTTTGCTAGGCCCTGGCATAGTCTCACAAGAGACAGCTATATCTGAATCCTTTCAGCAAAATCTTAATAGTGTATGCAATGGTGTCAGTGGTTGGAGGCTGATTATGGGATGGATCCCCCGCTATGGCAGTCTCTAGATGGTCCATCCTTTCGTATCAACTCCAAACTTTGTCTCTGTTACTCCTTCCATGGGTGTTTTGTTCCCATTTCTAAGAAGGGGCAAAGTATCCACACTTTGGTCTTCATTCTTCTTGATTTTCATGTGTTTTGCAAATTGTAGCTTGTATCTTGGGTATTCGAAGTTTCTGGGCTAATATCCACTTATCAGTGAGTACATATCATGTGAGTTCTTTTGTGATTGAGTTACCTCAGTCAGGATGATGCCCTCCAGGTCCATCCATTTGCCTAGGAATTTCATAAATTCATTCTTTTTAATAGTTGAGTAGTACTTCATTGTATAAATGTACCACATTTTCTGTATCCATTCCTCTGCTGAGGGACATCTGGGTTCTTTCCAGCTTCTGGCTATTATAAATAAGGCTGCTATGAACATAGTGGAGCATGTGCCCTTCTTACCAGTTGGATCATCTTCTGGATATATGCCCAGGAGAGGTATTGCAGGATCCTCTGGTAGTACTATGTCCATTTTTCTGAGGAACCACCTGACTGATTTCCAGAGTGGTTGTACAAGCTTGCAATCTGCTATCAATGGAGGAGTGTTCCTCTTTCTCCACATCCTCACCAGCATCTGCTGTCACCTGAAATTTTGATCTTAGCCATTCTGACTGGTGTGAGGTGGAATCTCAGGGTTGTTTTGATTTGCATTTCCCTGATGATTAAGGATGCTGAACATTTTTTTTCGGGTGCTTCTCAGCCATTCAGTATTCCTCAGGTGAGAATTTTTTGTTTAGCTCTGAGCTCCATTTTTTAATGGGGTTATTTGATTTTCTGGAGTACACCTTCTTGAGTTCTTTATATATATTGGATATTAGTTCCCTATCTGATTTAGGATGGGTAAAGATCCTTTCCTAATCTCTTGGTGGCCTTTTTGTCTTATTGATGGTGTCTTTTGCCTTACAGAAGCTTTGCAATTTTATGAGGTCCCATTTGTTGATTCTCGATCTTACAGCACAAGCCATTACTGTTCTATTCAGGAATTTTTCCCCTGTGCCCATATCTTCGAGGCTTTTCCCCACTTTCTCCTCTATAACTTTCACTGTCTCTGGATTTATGTGGAGTTCCTTGATCCACTTAGATTTGACCTTAATAGTGCCTGGTGTTGGCTTTTCCATGGGATGGGTCTCAAGTTGGGGCAGTAATTGCTTGGCTGTTCTCTCAGTTCTCTGCTCCATCTTTAGCCCTGTCCATCTTTTATGCAGGAAAAAAATTGGGATTGAAGGTTTTGTGGGTAGGTTGATGCTTCCCTCCTTCCACTGGAAGTCCTGCCTCACTACAGGAGGTGGCCACTTCAGTCTCTATATTCCTTGCTAATAGGAGTGTCAGCTAGGGGACTCTACTTTGGATCAAATGCAGTGCCAGGTGCTCTCCAGAATTAGTTCATACATCTATCAGAATTACCTTGTTGTATTCCAGATGAGGAAACAGAGGTTCAGAGAGGATGGATAATGTTTTCTGTGTTTCAGTTTATAAGGGGCACCACCTAGATATCATGCTCCCTTCTCTGATTTTGAAGACCCTTTTTAAAATTTTTATTTTATTAGCTATTTTCTTTATTTACATTTCAAATGCTATCCCGAAAGTTCCCTATACCCTCCCCCCACCGTGCTCCCCTACCCACCCACTCCCACTTCTTGGCCCTGGAGTTCCCCTGTATTGGGGCATATAAAGTTTTCAAGACCTAGGAGCCTCTCTCTTCCCAGTGATGGCCGACTAGGCCATCTTCTGCTACATACATATGCAGCTGGAGACATGAGCTCTGCTCACAGTCATCTATAGGATGGAACACAGGGCCCCCAATGGAGGAGCTGAAGACCGTTTTATAAGACTACATCAGTTAGTCCAGAAGCATTTAAGATATTCCTATTCTGAGCTCAACATGTTGAAGCTATGTATAAGAATTAAGAGATAGTATCTCTGGCTTCACATAACTGACAGCTTATTTGGAAAGACAGAAGGTCAGAATCAGCCATAATGTTGTATATACATGTGGTCTTAAAAATTATGGTTCATAGATCTGCAGCAATCTCATCAACTGGGGGACCCATAACAAACAGGATTTTAGACCTACATCTCAGGTCTAGTGCGTAATTTCTTGAATTTCAATTGGTTCTTGAAGTAACTTACACATATGATCAAGATACATAAGCTCTTGTACAGAGCACTAAACAGAAGTATAAGGGAGGAAATGCCTGAACCTGGATCCTAAAGGCAGGACGATATGATTCTCCCTATCACCTACAGGTTGGTTTTTCTTTTATGAAAGGAATTTCTGGCCTTCTAAAGGCCTGGCAAAGCTGTTCTGAAGATAGAGTTGTTCTCCTGGCTTGAGGTATAGGGAAGGATTCAGGGAAGTGATAGAAGTAGCTGAAGAGTGACAGGAGAGTGAACAGAGGAGAGAATGGGAGCATGCACATGCCTGTTTGAGTGAAATCTGAAAGTTCTGAGTCTGCCAATAGGAACAGATAAGAGAATGATGTAACAGCACTTTTCTCCCCACTGCCCGGCCATGATAACTCTCTCAGATGGTAGAACTGGAACAGCCCGCTCTATATGTCACGGAGTGTGTAAGGACAAGCTTATACTTGTACCTTGCATGTTCTTTAATTCTATCAGTACAGTTGGTACTGATATATTTTAGTAATCACCCTTTTCAAGCAAACTAATACCATAATAAAGTTGCATTTCCTTTAGGAAAACTGAGACACAACTTCTCTTTGGTAGACTCTGTATTTGGTTTAGGAACCAAGAACATTAACTGTCTTGCTTTGAACTGAACACCATTCTAATTAGGATAGAAATGCATTAGGAAGCCATGGTAGTGTCTGAGCGGGGTACATTCATTCCTGAGTTTGATATTTTAAAATATAGCAGGTTGCAAAAAAAAATGCAGATTACGGAGGGGATATAGTGTTAAAATTGCTTTTGCCATTATAAAGATAAAAATAGCTCTTGGTTCAAATTTCCTGCTGCTTCTTTCTAAATGAAGGAGTTAAATACTGAAAGGCAGGTGGATGCTGACACTCCTTTAGAAACAGATGAATAGAGTTGATGGCAGGAACTACAGGGAAGCTATTGAGGCTGCAGATGCATATGCTGCTCTTACTTCCCACAAAGTTCAAAGTGGGGTGAAGCTGCCCTGGTAATTGGCTATGAAATAGCAAACCCTCTGGATAAAAATGGCCCTTGTACTTAATTATCCATGTTCTGGGTAGCGGGTAGCCACCTGGTTGATTAGTAACCCCACCTATTTTAACAGCCACCCAAGTTTAAGTGTAAGTGTGATTGTTCAGACCCTGGCACCAAGTTCAATTAAGGGCCTGGAAATTTCTATCAGTTCTGACCAGGTTTGAATCTTAAGCAGATGGTCCTAGAAATCCCCAAGGTGAAAGCTCATTTTGCATCTTAACTGGATGGGGGGCATAGATCTGTTAGAAAGATACTAGCATCTATGATGACAAAGGAACACTTTATTTGTTGGTACATAGTGATTTGTCACACTTTTTTCTTTTTGATACTCCTATTCTGTTCTTCACAAAAGAGTTTGTCCCAATCAATTTTCGGAAGTTTTGATTAATATCAGTGTTGATACGTAAATTTCACAAGACAGCCCACTTTATTAAATGATTGAATATAGGATATTATCCTGCTGAGATAAAGGGAAGAGAAGCTGCTAAAGGGAAAACAAAAAAAAAAGAACAAAGCCTCCAAACACTAAAATAACACCTCTGCTAGCATTTGAAACCAGCATTCAAATGTGGATATACATATACATATACATATACATATACATATACATATACATATACAGACACACAGACACAGACACAGATACAAATAAGTATATGTATACATATACATGTACATACATACATATGGCATGTGTGTATGTGCTTTTGTGTGTGCATGTGTGTGCCCTCATGTGCCATGGTATATGTGTGGATTGCAGATGACAACTTATGGGAGTTGAATCTCTGCTTCCATAATGTGTGTTTCAAGGATCACACTCAAGGGATCAGGTGTAGCAGCCAGTATCTTTACCTGCTGACTCATGTCAGTGGCCCATATTTGGATCTTGTGGTGAAAAGTTCACATCTCTTTTCATGCACTATTTTACCCACTTTCTATCTTCTATCTATATTCTGCAGGACCTAATTTCTGTCTGCTGCAGTCACAGACTACTGCTAAAAGGGTGGTATCCATAGGTCACTCATAAAAGATTCCAGGCAGGGAATTGGCCAGCCACAATGAAAATCTTTATTCTCAAAGAGACAAGGGCCCTAGCCATTTCTGAAGTAGTGACAATTGCTGACATGATACATACAGTATTGTAGTAAGCACTTCCTAGCTGTTGACTCAAGGTGGCCTATCTCACAACACTCTTATGAGGTACGTATTGTTTTGAAGTTTCATTTTAGAGTTAAAGGAACAAGTGGGAAGGAGGGAGGGAGGAAAGGAGGGAGGAGAGAAAGAGGGGCAGAGGAATGGGGGAGAGGAGCAGAGGGGGAGGAGAGAAGGAAAGAGAGGAGAGAGAGAGAGAGAGAGAGAGAGAGAGAGAGAGAGAGAGAGAGAGAGAGAGAGAGAGATTGATTTATAATTTGTTATATAGCCGCACTTAGCAAAGCCAGGCAATGTGGACCCTCAATCTTTGTTTTTAACATTATACAAATTGCTTAGTGTTGGTAGACTTGGGAAACATGTCCATGGGTACAAGAAATTAGTTCTACAAAAATATTTCTAAATCACTCCTTTTAATGCCCAGAAGTCTGTATTTCTTTTATTTAATTTTGAGTGTGCAGCATGAAATTAGACATCTAGACATTGTTAGGCTGAGGGGATAGAAAAAGACAGAATTAAAATAGACAAACACCATTAAAATTGGCTCCTCCATGCCAATTATTTTAATCAGTTTACCTGATTTCTTTCACATTACATGAAATAGGATCAAATTTACTTTTCAGGCAAGAAGACTGAGATTCTGTGTGGTTAAGTAAGTTGCCAAACACAGCATGCAAGTGGCAGATCCACAGATGCATCCTAGACTGCCTGATTTCAGAGTTACAAACTGACAGCCATTCAACATCTCTACTTTCTGGGAGCATGCCAGGCTCTGCCTTGAATACTTTATACACAATGGGTCACTTAATCCTCACAGCAGCCCCACGAAACTGGTCTTATTATCCTCATGGCAAAGATAAAGAAATAGACTGAGGTCCAGGAAGTAGTGAGGGGAGGATTTGAACCCATTCCTGTTTGTTTCCAAAGTCCTTTAAATTAGAAGGGATAGAGACAAGAATAGAGTTCATATTTCAACCTATCACTGTATTCCATATTGCAAATGGTCAGAGAACTGACCAGTTCATACCCAGCTGATTTGGAGACATTTAGACTGAAATACATGAAAAAGAGAAAGAAAAACAAAAACAAAAACTCAGAGGTTGACACATCATGATAACTTTCCTCTTGCCATACAATGAGCCATCTGAGAAATTTTCTCATCATAAACCCCATATAAATATATTGGAGACATATTAATGAAAGTGACATAATAATGCTTACCCCTTTTTAAGATGGATCTACTAACCAGTTCTACTTATTAGTTATAATTTTTATAATTAAAAAGACAAACTTCTATGAAATAGAACAAAGCAATATTTTCAAATGAAGTCCAGCCCTTTAGAAAGCTATTGAACTTGGTTTTGCTGAAGACTAAACAGGACATCAAAAATGCTAGCCAATCACTTTAGATGTGAACTTGAACCCTAGGTCTTGTTTTTGTAGATGGTAAAGTTTATGTTTGGAAACGAATCAATATAAATCTGGAAGCTGAAAATCAAAGTGTTTCCAGCAGATTATATGTTCTAGATATAGAATGTGCAACCTCAAGTTTCCGCTTTTCCTTGAGCTGGTTGATGAACTTGTATGTGTCTCAGTCAACCACCAGTAAAATGAGAATAAGAATGCTGGACTTACACACAGGAGGTCAGTGGTCTTGGTATGCTGACCTCATACACAAAGGCCCTCAAAACTGGTACAGCCTCCTCTGGGCTCTAATTTCTTCAGCTACTCCAGGTCCTCACACAACTTGTTGTCTAGACCATTGACCCTAACCTGGTTGTAATTTCTGTCCTTCA
This sequence comes from Mus musculus, assembly GCF_000001635.26. Taxonomy (NCBI): domain Eukaryota; kingdom Metazoa; phylum Chordata; class Mammalia; order Rodentia; family Muridae; genus Mus; species Mus musculus. Next base: position 58,427,809 of record NC_000086.7, read on the forward strand.
CATCCTCTGTCTGTTCAAGAGCCAGTTTGAGATCTTGTACTGTCATAGAATCTGCATGATGGTGATCACATGTTCCACCTTGTCCTCCATGAATTCTCTGCTCCCCTTGGTGAGGTCAGTGTCTGCTTTTCTCAACATCACATGAGCATAGCTCTACCCCACACCGTTAATTGTAGTGATAGCAAAGACTATTTTCTACCACCCATTGATGTTGATGTTGGGTACATGCAAAATGTGCTAGAACTTCTCAGGGATTACCTGAGACATGGAGGCAGCAAAGCAGTGGTTGGCCTGAAGGTCTCCTGTAGAAGCAAGAAAAAAAGCAGGGATTTTTAATGTAGACATTAATAAGGAACTATATTGTGGTCTGAGCATACATACTGGGCTCATCTCAGAACACATGATGGGAGCAGAGTCTCTCACTCTGCAGCTTTAGCTAGTTGGGAGTCTTAGAAGCCCATTCTGTAATAGTGGAATCAGAGGGTTTAGCCACATGAGTGTCCCATAGAGTACTGTATTTCTCCCAAGGCCATTGCAAGGAAGAAAAAAAATACAAATATATTTTATCACTGAGTACATAGTTTTAAGAATATACATTGACAAAATTTTGCTTGTGCTTGACTTTTCTGGGCTTCCAATTATCATCTTCGTGTAATTTAGTAATTTTTTGGTAGGTCTTACTAATTAAAGTCAGCAGTTTTCAAAGGTGGTAAATCCTTTCAGTGAGCTGGTATCTTATGAACTCCCAGAAAGGGTTATGAGGAAAGTCTAAGATAACACTGGCCACTTATGAAGCCTTTGTGACCACCCCCAGAATTCTGCATTTATAGGTCACCTCAGGCCACTTCAATTTATCCAATCTGGAAGAATTCAATAATGGAAGAGAAAATGTTACTTCTTTTCTCTGCTTTGCTTCAAAGCTAAAGATAAATGACCATGGTTTTAGTCAGTCAGTAACCTCTGCTCATTTACAATCCCATCGTATATGAGCTGAAGGATGGGATGTAGAAAAAAATCATTTTTTCCTATAGAAATTGGAAAATGCCTCTAAAACCAAGCAATTGAAAAGCAATTTAAAATGAAAGAAAACACATTACTAGATCATAAAAGAATGTAGGATTGAAGCAACTTAATATTGAAAAGAAATCTGGGAGTCCAGTCATACAGGTCAAATTCTAGCCAGTGCAGGTTTCCCCTGAGTGTTCTGTGTAAATACTTGTAGGGATGGCATCTTTAGCACCTCTTCTTCAAGGCAACCTGCTCCATCTCTGGATCACTTCAGCAATTAAAATGGTATTTCTATACTGAACTATTTTTACACTAGTGCACGTGAAGATCATAGGATTAAAATCAAGAAAGTAATTTGTTCACAAAAACTTCCAAGGCAATGCCTTTGTGATGAGCAACTTACATTGAGCCGATGTAATTTCCTTCTGAGAAGATTTTCAACTCTCGCATAAAGAAAGAACAATCAATGTAAGGCACATCTGGACTTCACTAAAGCTATGAGGATCTGCAAGGAATTTCCATTAAGGAGCTGGGGGTACCAGGTCTGGATTGTACTATTATATGAGTCTTGCAGTAAGAACATTAAGCAGTGCTTTGAGAAGAACCTGGGGCAACATATCACAGAGACCACAGACATTTATCTTAGAACTTCTAATTTTATTCTGCAAGGTCTGGAATGAAATAAATAAGAAACATTCTATATGTTTGGAGAAGATGCAGCATGGGAAATGAAGCTAGAATCAGAGTAGATGGAAACAAAAGCTGAAAATTCCTTGTGAAGCAAGAGTAGAATCCAAGGTGACCTTGACCAATTAGAAAAATGGTCTGTCAAAGAGAAGCTGACATTTGATGTTCAACAGGGACCGTGCTGGACAATCCATGTGCTCCCGAAATCCAAAACACATGAATACCTGCTGAGGCATAGCTGGAGAAGCCATCACTGTGATCCACACATTGAATAAATGGAAACATGACAGGACCATGGTTTAAAGGACTACCATGGGTCTGGGTTTTGTGAACAAATCTATAATGTTAAAAAACTAGGATATCATTCTTCTATCTTGTATTCCACACCTATAGTGACTTTATTAGATACATTTGTGCATTTAGCATATTAGCCTTTCTATGAGACATGGAGGTAAAAAAGAAAAAGTGGAACAACTCTCAAGGTAAGTGGAATGGGAAGCAGTCTTTATAGTGCATATATGAGGAAAAAGGAAATGACTAAAATTGTTGGCGGACTCTGTGTTGGCTTCTTACTTGCTTTTCTCTTGATGGAGCTTTTCATACCTTACCAAATAGCCTTTTCCTACATTGCTTAGAAATTCCACATAAAGACATGTCAGTCCAGACTGGCTCATCACAACACTCTAAAACTGGCTTAACCTGTTTCTTATGTTTAACCATGTGTGTGCTGACAACCCAAATTAGGAGAAAACATTTGATTCTGGATGACAAACCTTGTCATGACACTATCCTAGCCACTGTTAATCTATGGGCTACCAAAGAGTAGACACCTAATGATAATATGATATTAGATGGCATGATAATTTGAATGAGAATGGCCCTTATAGACTCATATATTTGAATGCTTGGTCCCCAGTTGGTGGAACTATTTGGAAAGGATTTTGAACTGTGGTCTTATTGGTGGAGTGTGTCACTAGCAGTGAAACTTCAAAATCCATTCTGAAATAGCATTCTATCTACCTCAAGGTTGTGTCTCAAGATGTGAGCACTCATCTTGAGTGCTACTCAGCTACTGCTCTAGTGTTGTGCCTTCCTGCCTGCTGCCATGCTCCATGTAAAAATGCTCATGGACCCTAACACTCTGAAATGTAAGCATCAGATAACACTTTCTTTTTAAAAGTTTCCTTGGTCTTAGTGTCTTATCACAGCAATAGAAAAGTACTTAAGATGTTTATAATAGGAAGAGCAATTCACCTTACTGATCTTTTAAATCTGGGATACTCTCTGTTAAGCTCAAGTTAGTATAGGAATGTTGGGAGGAAGAATAAAATTAATTATAAGCTATAATTTGCATTGGAAGCATATTATTGAATGGCACTTGGAATGAAAAAATTGGAAGACATAAATCCAGGGCAGCACTACTTTGTAGTATAATTGATAATATGCTAATATGACTTCAAATGATTATTTGCATGGTTAACAACTCTACTTAATTAATTTGTCGGAATGTATCTAACTCATGGAGCATGGCACCTGATACATGATAGGTCCCAGATACACGTTAGTGAGTGTTTGGTGAATTTGATAGTGTTTCTCAACTTTGGCAATTATACTGACACTGATTTCTCTGACTCAGCATCGACACTCCATGCTGTGCTTTGAATTTTCATGAAATACACTGTAAGACTTTTACTTAAGTACCCTCCAAAGCATAGTTCAATGACTACTTGGTTTTTCCCTTGAGAATTTTTTCAGTTGAAAATCTAGTATTCTATGTGTCAACTTGAGTGTACCACTTCATCAATTCTTAAGCAGTAACAGTCAGTATGTTCTTTATAATTCTAATATTAGAAGACATTATAGTTGGTTTTAGACAAAAGTCCAAGCATAAAATTAAAAGCATAAAAGTCCAGTAATAAAATTAGAAGACAGTAGAAGTCTGACATACTTTGTCTTTATTAAACTAAATGGTTAAACTTTCTACTTTCTTCTCATAGGGAGCTATCTATGGGCCTGTGATAATTATAGTCATTCAAGATAAAATTTGTAATGAATTGTAATAGTATCAATTAGTAAGTGGTATCCTTAGTGAAACAAAAAGCTGGAATGTTTAGTGATATAAAAACTTAAGTCCTGTTGCAGATATCCCTGAGGCTCATTATATTTGATATCAATTTTATTCTCCTGTGAGGAGTTGAGAGCAAGGAATGAGTCAGCACTCATGTGATTTCCTGTAAACCTGCTTCCCACCTTGATTTGCAAAATAAAGGAGAGCTGATGATTAGGCAGATAAAGGGAAAGTAGATCAGAAGGTTGAGAGAAAAGAAGGAGAAAATGAAATAGGGAGAGGATTCAGAGGAGGAAGAAGAAGAAGAAGAAAAGCAGAGCAGAAGCACAAGGCCTGGAGAAACCACAAGTTCTAAGGGGTCTCTTATTTGGGGAAGATGGCAGTGTAGCGGTAGATCTGCCCAATCTAGGTGCACAGCATGTATTCATATTAACTGAGTCGTGTTCTCATTGCCAGGGCATATTTGGGTTGGATATTTACTGCAACAGAGTCCTATAGCTTTGTTGATATGTTTGGGGAAACATCCCTTAATTGTGTATATATGATGGGAAGGATGTATGATGTTTAAATAGTCAGTCAGTGCAATAAGACTTTTTTTTTTTCCTGTTATCACATCTAGACCTAGTAGGCTGGATTCCTTGATCAGTGCTGGCAACTTGATCTACCAATAAATTCCTCTCTCTCTCTCTCTCTCTCTCTCTCTCTCTCTCTCAGAAATAAGGGAGAGCTTGTCTTGTGGTAGGCCTCTGTTCTGAGGTAAGAAGCAAAACTTTTGCTTGTCACATGTTCTCAGATATTTATAATTGATTGCTAGCTCTACAGATTTCTGAGCAGAATGAAGATGATGTTAGTGACAATTCATTAAAAACACACCCCAGTGTACAGCGTTAAGAAGATCCTCCCAACAGGAGGCTACTGCGTTATTATTACAACAGCCATACCCTTGGGTTCTCCCACACGATTTCCCATGACAGTTCTTAGTCCCAGAAAATCTTATAGTCACCTAGATAAGTAAGATTAACTTGTTCGAGCCACCTCTTCCCAGGCTTTAATGTTCACATGTGTGAAATTAATGTATAGTACAGGATCCCTCATAAATCGCAAGTCCCAAAGTTCTATGGATGTATCCTCTGGATTGACTTAAGATTTGGGTTTATAAAGTGATGTATGATACACAGACTCATAACAGGACAATCTACAGAGAATGAGAGATCTTCAAACAGTCCTAAAATGGACTGTCTCCATCAAATCCTTCCCCTCAGGGTACAGGGTACCTGGCAGAAAAGGAGGTAGAAAGATAGTAAGAGGCAGATGGGATGGAGAACAACAAGGTCCTTCTAAACACAACATACTTAACATACACAATAACTCACAGAGATGGTGGCAGCATACACAGGACTTACATAGTCTGAGTTCTAGAATGGATGGGGGAAGTGAAAAGAAGCCCCCATTGCCAAGCTAGAAGCCACCTCCAGTTGACAACCACTTGCTAAGGAAAAGTAAGTTTTCTCCAGCAGACTCTCACTAGTGTACAAAGCATTGTTAATGGGAGGCTCTGCAGCCAAACACAAAACAAACTCAGTGGTATTTTTTTGACTTTTTCCTTTTGTCTTGTTTTGTCTGGGTATTTTAAAATTACTTTACAGGTATTTTGATTTTATATTATGATTTCAAATTTTGTTTTTATGGGTTTTCTGTGTGTGCAGTGTGTGAGTCCCAATACCTGAATGTGTTTCTTATGTTTTTTTTTTTTTTGCTTAAAACTGTTTTTTTTCTATTCTTGTTCTTATTTTATCTTGATTTTATTATTTTTAGATGCCTGTTAATGTTTTAATGAGAGAAAGAAAGGTTACGCATTTGGATCAGTGGGGAAGTGGGAAGAATCTGGTAGGTTTTAGGGGAGGAAATGATAATCAGAATATATTCTATGCAAAAAAATCCATTTTTTTCACTTAAAAATAAATTAATTAAAAGAGAATGATATAAGAGTTAGTTGCAAGGCCTAAGTTGTCACCTGTCATTTTCTAAAGTTACAAAATGTCCACAATTACTACTACTTTCCTTCCATATGAAGGCAAATTTTTTTTACCAAAGCATTTCTCTTAATTTGCAAGTCATACAACTCTCTTTATTTTTAACCCATACCACTTTATTAAGATAAAATTCCAGAATATTGCTAGCCATCTTATAAAATCTCATATCTGCTGAATTCTAAACTCAGTGCTTTCTTCTTTAGGATGTAATGTGCTCTCCTTACTGCTCTGCTTCTTACCCTTTAAAGAACACATATAGGACCATGTTACCTGGTCAGTTCCTGATGCCACAGATGAAAGTCAAGGTCTACTACAGCAACTTGGCACACTGGAGAATTGGCTTGAAGAAATCTGAGAAGTCACAGATACCAAAAACAAAAACAAAAACAAAAACAAAAACAAAAACAAAACAACACCAAAAAACTTCTTTCCCTTCTCTTTTGCAGCATGTCACCCATAAGTGAGGCATGCCCTCATTATGACAAAAAAAAAAAAAAGAAAGAAAAAGAAAAAAGAAAAAAAAAGACACCTATGACATTGAAAGGACACAAGGTAATTGGAACTAACAGGTCTTGCTAAGGCCTACCACCCCACTGCAGCTGACCACCACTAGCTCATACCTTTAACCTATTATCATAATTTTCTACTCTATACCCAATCTACAATTAAAACATTTGTGTTGAACTGTTTTTTTCAGAACTCCTTTTCCAAATGAAGGCTCTCATGTTACTCAAAGCATACATCAAACACATTTTTATGTTTTACTCACGGGAATCTGTCAAAGTATCAGGCCTAACTAGGAACTCTAAGAAGGAAGCAGTAAAAGTTTTTCATATATCTTGTTATCAAGTTAATCAGATTCCTTTCAGCCACTTAATGCCATGTAGTGAGTTGACCCTTAAGTCATTTTAATAGCTCTGTGCTCTTTCATGTATGCCTTATATCTATAGAAATGTAGTAGCATGATACATTGTGATCTAACCAACAGGCAGGAGTTCAGTTTCCAAAGTAGAAGAGCATATTTATTGGCTGGTGTCTTTCCCTGAGCTCAAGGTTTCAAATGGAGTCCCATAATTGCTAGGGAAATTATTTTATACATTTTTATTTACTTTTTTTTATTAATCTATTCACCCACTCTACATCCCAATGTTATCCTTCCCTCCCTCCACTCATCCCACTTCCCCTTCCCCACTCCCCTCTCCACTTCCCATCAGAGAATGAGAGGCCTCCCATGGATATCAACCTGCTCCTGGCGCATCAAGCTACAGTAGGACCAGGTACCTCCACTTCCTCTGATTCTAGACAGAGCAGCACAGCCAGAGAAAGGGGGTTCAGAGGCAGGTAACAGAGTCAGAGATAGGTCCTGATCCAGTCGCTAGGGGTCCTGCATGAAGACCAAGCTGTCCATTTGCCACACTTGTGAAGAGGGTCCAGATCCATCCCATGCATGCTTTTTGGTTGATGGTTCAGTCTCTGAGAGGCCCTATGAGCCCAGTTTATTTGGTTCTATAAGTTTTCTGGTGGTGTCCTTGAACTCTCTAGCTCCTTCAATCCTTCCTCCCCCTCTTCCATAACATCCCCTGGGCATGGGTCCCAAGCTAGTCTAGTCATGGGCTGGCTACCCCTTCAACCTCTGTTCCATCTTCATCCTTGAACATCTTATATGCAGGGCAAATCATGGGTCAAAGGTCTTGTGGGTGGGTTGGTATCCCTATCCCTCCACTGGAAGTCTCTAGGCAAATTCTTTTAGAAGGAGTGTAATACAGTGGGTGTGACTTACTCATTTCATTTCTGGCCTTAGTTCTTCTGTATTCTACCTTTATGTGTGGGAGCTGAGAAATCCCTGAGTGAATGAAAGCAATAGGAATGGATGACATTTTAAGCAAATGTGTATTGTTTGAGATGGCAAGGATTAAGCCATGACAAGGATTAAGGCCCTGGACTCATGAGAAATTGACAAAACCTTTCCCATGGGTCAGGCTCAGAAAGGCAAAGCCTTCCTCTGATCCAAATATGAGTGTTTACAAAGGATTAACCATTGTATGCAAAAACTAGTAACTGCAGCTTCCTCCTCCCCGATGTTCACAGCCCTAGACTGCTCACCTACAGATACTTCCCACCAAGACTATCCAAGTCCTACCTCTGTGCATTACATAATAAACACAATACCCCAAAGTTCTAGGTTATACAGTAGTAGGTGCCTCTATATCAGAGTACACACATCATATTTGACACCAGCTTCTCCGTATCTTTTGCTTAAACACTTCTTAAGTGTTCGTCATTTCTTTATTCCCTCACTATCCCCGGTCAGATTTCTAGGTTGCAGTATCTATGAATTTGAACAGGTATTTAATCTTTTGACTGTAAGCTACATGAGGGCATGGATAATAACTCCTTGTTTGTTGTTGCCACTCCAAATGTCTACTTTATAGGTTGTAATTGATTCTGTAAGTTGTTTATAGTGAATGGTGCTACAAAAGACACGGGTAAGCAGGTATCTTTTGAAGTGTGCTGTTGGATCAAATGGTAGTTCTATTTTTATTTTTTAAGGACTCTTTATACTAATTTTCCATAGTGGCTGAGCAAGTTTATATTTCTGCCAGCAGTGTATAGGGTTCCTATTTCCCTACTTCTTTACCAACATTTGTTGTTTTAGATTTTCTTGATGATCGCCATTTTGCATGGGGTAAGGTAGACTCTAAAGGTAGTTTTAACTTGTGTGTACCTGCTCACAGAACTTCTTGGTGATACTGGTTGTACTGGGTTTGTGCTGTGGGTCTACTCTACTTGACTTCCTTGAGGTCAAAGCCTGGCATGATACACGTCTATAAAAGGTATATAGCACACACTGGGCTTGACTATAGGAATGATGTAATAAAAGATTCATCTTTGCATTTAGATGGGTCATGGTCTTCTGTAATAGTTTCCATCTGTTGCAAAGAGAAAGTTTCTTGATCTGGGATGAGGACTCCATCTATTTTTGGTATAAACAAATATTTAGGATGTGACTAAGTATTATACTTGTTTAGAAAGCAGTAGCATATATGTATGTAACAACAATTAATAAAAAAATGAAGGCTAAGAATTTTAAAAATAGCAAGAAAGAGTATGAAGGTAGAGATGGAGAGAGGAAAGTAAAGGGGGAATTATTGTAATTATAATATCAAAAAATAATTTTAAAAGATTAATATTATCAGTCATCTTGTTTATTCCTCTTCTCCACTGCTCTTTGTTTGACCTGATCTATATTTCTTACATTACTGGTAATTTGTATTGCAAATACCCTTTCCTCTAATGTTTTGTTAAAGATTATTAAAGAAATAATATTAAAAGTAACTTTCTGAAATGATTATTGTTGCACGTGCTCTATTTTTTTAATGTAGAAAACAAATGGGATACAAATATGGGAAATAATCAAAGAGCCCCACTTTCAGATGACCTGTCTGTGTTTGTTCTTAAGGTTGATTTCTACAACAACTTAGATTTGAATTGGTGACAGCACACATCAAATAAAGTATACTGAGACAGAAGCTCAGAGAAAGATTATGTTAACAGCAATTTCGAACACTATGGGAAAGTGCATAAATTCATGGGCTGGCAAGGAAAATTGTCTCCCTTGACTCTTTTGTAGTATAATGAGGACCTTCTACATATTTTTAAAATGAAGCCTTTAGAAGCTAGCAACAAAAAGGATCATTTCTATTTTTTTTTTTTACAAATGGATGATTTAAATCATTTTCCAAGTTATGGAAGATTTTAATATTTCTTCAGCTTCATTTTTTCAATCTTTTCTGGAGGAGATGTGCTGTTTTTTTAATTAAAAGGAAGTTTAGAAATGCAAATATTATAGATTATAAAATTATACAAAAGGACTGTCTGCTAAATTGATTTCAAGGCTATATAGGACATTGTACATTGAGACAAAGAAGAATTGGAACTTAACAAAAAAGAGGAGACATTTAGGTAAAGAACTCAATATGGAGATCTGAGAATAGATGTATAAGTTAATAAAAATGGATTTATGTAGAATTCACATATCAGATTGCTCAATTTAATTGTCTACCATTCTTGGTAGCTCTTGGCTCCCAAATTGCATCAGCTATATAAAATGCTATTCTTTCTTCCCAGTGTGAAACAGCACGAGGGATACTACCACAGGATAGCATACAGGACAGAATCCACAGCTTGCATATTACATTAAGAGTAAATTCAGTGTCCATCAGTTAAAATCATTAAGTTGATGCTGGCAGAGAGGATCATTTATAAACTTGTCAGAGCTCTCATTTGAAGAGAGAAAATATAGGTGACAGCATTGATTCAAAGGAAGAGTGTCTTCTTTTCAAAAGTGATGATAAGAAAAGACAGTAGATACCATCGTCCCCTAAACTATGGATGCTAATGTTTAAACATATATCCCTACTTTCATCATCATTTTTCTGGAAAGTGATAGTTTACTCATTCATACCCTTTATAAATTAGAACTCAAAATGGGCTCTAGGCTTGAAGCATTTCAGAATAGAAGTTACATAATCAATTAAAGACCAGTGATAAGGCATTTCTCCTGATGGCAGATTATGTACCTGACTTGAAGCCACCAAAAGTAGAGAGTTCATGGTAAGAAAATGCATATGTCTAAGAACCGATGCTTTGCACAAGCAAACGTTGTCTGATTTCACGCCAGAGATGAATCTGTAGCACCAGCATAAGTAATGCTCACACTGAAAAGCCATTATATGAAAGTCACAACACAGGAACCTGGATGACCTTCAAAGGCATTTATAATATATGTGGAGGAAGACACACTTCATATTATTAGGATAGAATGAACTAAGTTGGAAGAGTGGAGAGATAGGTAAGGCAAGTGATAAGTATAAACATTTGTAGGACTCCAGTTATCTCACAACTTAAATGGAATATAGGCTATACGGTCTTCTTTAAAGATTTATCATCACGGTCACCAGAGGACTCTTCACCCCACAGGCACCCTAGCACGTCCAAGATCTTAGAATCACTGGTGAGTGGAACACAACATCTGTTTCAATAGAGCTGAGGGTGCCTGGGGACAGTTGGAGCACAAACACAGGAACCCCACCAGAGCAGTGGTTCAGGTTCCTTCCAGTCAGTGCTGGTCTACCTTGGTTTAGAACTCAGCAGACAGCCCCATGGTCCCCAGAGGAGGTACCACTTCCAGGTGCTCTAACACACCCAGAATCTTAGGATCCCAGGATCCCAGGAGCTTGGTCACACCAGGATCTCAGGGTCTCAGAAGAAGCTTGACTTCCAAGAACTCTGACATACCCAGAATCTCAGCATCACAGGATCCCAGAATCACAGGATCACAAAGGAAGCTGGATTCTAAGAAGTTCTGACTAACCTGGGAACACAGGAATAACAGGCTCCATTCAGATATATTGAAGGCAGGGAACAGGAGATAATCAGATGGCAGGAGGCAAGCATAAGAACAGAAGCAACAGAAACCAAGGTTGCTTGGCATCATCAGAACCAAACTCTCCCACCATAGCAAGTCCTGAATACACCATCACACCAGAAAAGCAAGATATGGATCTAAAGTCACTTCTCATGAAGATGATGGAGGACTATAAGAAGGACATAAATAACTCCTTTAAAGAAATACAGAAGAACACATCCAAACAGGTGAAAGAATTGAATAAAGATTGATCATATCATTATTCTAATACTTCCCCGTGTGGGTATTAGCTGGGTATACACTGAGTTGCTTAGCAGAGATACTTCTAAACCAATCCCTTTGACAAAATAAACACAGTTGCTGATTGGTTGGGTGTGAAGTATAATTGAGTACATCTCTGAAACAATGGAAATGTACCAGAAGCTCTGAGCTGATATTTTCCATTCCAAGTGCCTGCTTAATAGCCAAAGATTTTTTTAAATCAATTCTTAGAAATTCCCATACATGAATACAAGGTATTTTGATAATATCTACCACCATCACCCTTTCCAACTTTGATTGGAATTTAAGCAAACATATCTCCTTCCTAACTTCATGTTCTCCTGTTTCTGCATAGCTACTGTATAGTTACTGTTCTCCATAACCACATGGATGTGGGGCCCTCCACTGGGGCATGGGCATTCCACCAGATTTTGGTAACATCTTCAAAGAAAATGAACTCTTTCTTCTTCAGCAGCTATCAGCTTCCCAGAGCTTCTTAGCTAGTGGTGAGGTCTAGAGAGATCCTCACTTCTCCATGCTGGAATATTAAGTGGCTTGGTCTTATGCAGGTCTTATGCAAGAAGCTACAGCTGCCACAAGTTCATGTATACAACAGTGCTTTCTTTTTATATCATTCCTTGCCAAATACAACTTCAGTGATCACAGATTTTTTTCTTGTGGTTTTGTATTCTATTAGTGTTGGTATCCATTCAGTAGCCAGTAATAAAATAGAGGTTGAAATGGTACACATTAGCTCACCAAGCCTATAAAACCTTAAAAGCAAACACATTGTTCTCAAATCTAAATACACCTCTAAGCTTTGGGGACTTACAGGATGCTCTGTAAGAATCTCATCTGTCAGCTAATGACAATATAAATACCACTGAAAAGTATCTTTTTAAAAATGAGCATTAAGGCTCAGTCAACTAACTGAAAGCATAGATGATAGACTGTGTGACTCCCAGAACTCTCAAAGCTTTGCACCGACATTCCTAGAACACCTCTCATAACGACTGAAGTGCCAGGTCCTAATAGCTGGTTGGCTTAGAAATGATAATCAGAAACATAGTTAAAAGGATTGTTAATTAAAAAAAAACCCTGATTAGAGGTCAGGAAGAGACTTGGAAGGGATAGGTAATGACAGTGTGCTTTGGGGCAATGTACTTGCTTAGAACAATGAGATATCCATTAGCCGCCATTGTCATACTTCTTTTTGTGTCAGAAGTGCATAGCGACTACAATATCTGAAAATTAGAAGGATACTATTTGTGAATGAGAACATGGTCAGTCTTTTCTGGGTATTAAATTCAGGGGTGTTTGTATGGATTGGTAGAGCATCCCAATGAGGCTTATTGAAGGAAGCTGTCCCTGAGTATACCTGTTTGTTAACTTTCCTATCCAGTTTAACCTATTTCACTGAAACCCTACAGTACTGAGCCAATCTTAAATAGAAAGAGAGATGACAAGGAAAGGCTTTTACTATTTATCAAGGATGAGTTCTGCAGTTATCTACAGGAGAGAGTGGGAAAAGAAATGTCTGCTTATATTCTCATTCATCAAAGTTTGATGTAAGTAGCTTTTTAAAGTGTCCTTTTAAAACATTTTTGTTATTTTAAAGTTACATTCATATGGGTGTTTTTATAGAACTAGACCAATGTGAGTGTAAATGCCCACAGAGTCTAGAAAAAAAAAAGCACTGAATCTTTGGCACTGGAATGGCACATGGTTTAGGAGATGCTCAGCATAGGTGCTGGAATGCTAACACATGTCCTCTGAAAAAGCACTGTGGACTCCTAGCCATTTAGGCAGCTCTACTGCCCCAGAAATGACTTGTCTTGATTTTCCAAATCTATCTTAGGGAAGAGTTTATTTAAAGCTGAACCTAACAAAGGGTATGCCACACAACAGGAGCTCGAGGATAATGTTGAAAAGTGGAGTTAGTGCAATGTATAAAAACCCAATGGGTTCATCAATGGGCTTCTTTCAGATGGTGAGTGTAAAGGGGAAACTTCACAGACTCTCATCCTGCATTCATACGTTTTCAAGATATCTATAAACTGTGGTGCTAACCTGGAAATGCTACAGTCCAGTTATGCTACATATGTTGTCAATCACCATTGTCAGCGGAGCTATTTATTTGAGTAGTATGAACTTTTGGACCATGTGGGGCAGTATGCCGATTGTGAATTAGCTCATCTTGTGCCTTTTAAAATTTTGTGCAATTGTTCTACCTTAGAAACATATAGGCTAAAATACATAGTTCCAAATCATGGGCTTTCTGATATAGATATTTGATGGTAGAGACTTTGCGAGTTAATGAGGTTTAGCTGAATTCATAGAAGTAGGAGACATCATAAAAGTATTAATGGCTTTATAAGATAGATAAAGAGACACTTAATAAATCATGTTTGTTCTGTTTTTTTTTTTCATGTGGTGCTTTCTATCATGTTATGATGCAGGAAAATGACCCTCAGTAGATGCAGAAAAAAATACAGGCATCATACTCTTAGTCCAGTCTCCAGAAATATTAGTTAGGAAATATTTCCTATAAAATGACTGGTCTCAACATTTTGTGACAGGAAGAGAAAATGCACTAAGACATGGGTACAATAAAAATTCAAGCCATTCCTCCCTGTATCAATTCATTTATTCCTTCAGTCACTCAACATCTACTGGGCAAATGTAATGAATGAATTATCATACAGAGAGCACTGAGATAGATTCTCTATAGTCGTGTTTAATTGTTGGCATTCCATCTACAGCACCTAGCGTAACACAAAGAACATATAGCATATTTATATAGTGTTTGTTGGCAAGCAAAAGGATAATAAGAATAACTACACAGAGGAATAATTGTAATGTGTAAGTGAAATGAGTGATAGAAGCTAACTGCCATGGGCAGAAAGGAAGGATGCAATGAATTCCACTTAGGATAAGGTTAGTTAAGAGAGGGACTGGGGTTGAGGGGCTAGAGAGATGGCTCAGCAGTTATGAGCAATGACTGCTCTTCCAGAGGTCCTGAGTTCAATTTTTGCAACCACATGGTGCCTCACAACCATCTATAATGGAATACAATGCCCTCCCTGGGTGTGTCTGATGATAGCTATGGTGTACACTATAATGTACTCATATACATTAGAGAGGGGGGCAGGAAGGGGAGCAGCATTTTGGATGTAAACAAACAAACAAATAAATAAATAAATTAAAAAATAGAAAGGTTTTGGAGAAAAGAACATAGTATTTGAATTAATCTTTTTAAAATGAATAAGATAAGACACATATTGCAGACTATGATATAATCAAAGACCAGTGTTTGTAGCAGGGTAAAAATGTTTGGTGAGCTTCAGAAATGGTAAAAATTCAAGATGGTTAGAAGATGTAATGGTGAATGTGGCTAAAGGGGGGGGGCAAAGAGCACAATTTAGACTCATAAAAGACTTTGAATGTCCAAAGAGAGTTGTGTACCACTTAAGGTTTCAGAAGGGAGGAGTAATAAGATTCAGCCTAGTACCCATCACTTCTTAAAGTACCAGTTAAGCACCTATCTCATACTATAAGGAGGATTTGCCCTCCCAGATTCTGGAGTTTACACGTGTAAGTCAATTTTCAATGGGCAGTATTTCCTGATTCAAGCACACAGCCTGCTCTTTTCTTCTTATCATAACACATGCACAGGGAAGACTAATTGCTTATTTCATTTTTAGTTTCTTATACTTGTCTGAGACCTCAGAGAGGGCTGGAACAATGTCTACCTTGTTCATAATTATAATTATAATCCAAGTGCTTAGAACAGTCCATGTCATATAGTAGATATTCAAGAAACACATGCTGGGTAAATAAGAAATGAAAATAGTATAAGAATTCACTTATTACATTGGAGAGTCAGTGGTAGTTAGAAACGAAAAGCCCCGAAAATAGCTAAGTATTTGTCAGATACAGAGGACTTAGTTAAAAGTTGAACATTTTCATTAAAGTGATGGGATTTTCCCAGAATGCCTTGAGGCTCAAGAGTGGCAGGGGAAACTTAAGTGGACATGTGTTTATCTCTGAGATGGCAAGATGCCTTCACTTGAGAATAACACTTGCAGTCTCTAAGGAAAATCATGAAGGCAGATTTGCTTGGTAAGTTGCAAGGAACAACTTAGTTGGCCTAGACTTTTGAGCTATAGTGCTCTAGTTCATTACTGATGTCTGCAAAGTACCGAGGTCCAGCAGGTCCAGTAGAGCCATGCAAGTATTTACTGAAGGCTAATATTCCTTGTTATGTCATAGTGTATTTCTTAGGATTGTCTCACACATCTATTTGTCCCATCATTTTAGCTATAAAGAAGTGGAGTCACAATTTTTAAATTTTATCTTCAAACAGTATTCGTAACTGCTGCCACCAAGAAAATACAATAGACCGGATGCTATGAGAATGTTGGATAGATTAGAAAAAGTGGTATGGCCTTTGTCTAGTTCTCTCTCTTAATCCTTTCTTCTTTCCCTCCTTTCCCCATCTCCATTTTCCCTCTCTCTCTTGTTACCTATTGTGGAACCATTGGAAGCAAGCCACCAAGCTGTGAGGAAACAAAATTTTTCTCATAAAGACACTACATGGGGTAAGACATGTGGAGCAGAATCAAGACCCCTTGTTGATAGTCAGCATGAATCAACAAACAGGCAAATGAATAAACCTTCAGATGATCTCTGCTCCCAGCCATTGAGCCTTCCAACTGAGTCTCCAGACAGGGAAGGCTGAATAGAAGCTGTTCTTCACATGCTCTGAGTGAATTCCTGAGCCATAGAAATTATAAGAATGACTACATGATTATTATTGCTGTTTTTGAAATATCTTTCCTTTTATTAAAATAGTGATTGAAATATTTTATATTAACTTATGTGTGTGTGTGTGTGCGCGCACACATGTGTATGTCTACATACATGTGGAAGTCAGAGGACAACTCACAAAACTCAGTTCTTTTCTTATACCATGTGGACTCCTGGGATTATTGTCAATCTTAATGGTGAATGCCTTCTGCCACTGAGTCATCTCACCCATCCAATTTGTTATTTTAAACCATTAATTTTTGTTTTACTTTATTTTTAAGTCAGCTACAAATCACACATATGCTACATCTCTGTTTACCAGACTAGTAGCCTATGACCCAAAAAGTCCATTTAAAAATCATATGACAGCCACAGTGACCTCAAAGTCTCTCTTCTTCTGTTATAATCTTTTGTATAATCTTTTCCCCTTAAGTGTGGGCAGGACATTTGATTAGCCCATGAACCATATATAGTGGCGGATGGGATTATGTCCTTATATAAAGATTCCTTTGCAAGCAGGCTCATGGTATAGTCTCATTGCCCTTGTTGATTTTGATGAACCATGTGTCCAGGAATCCCATGATGATGAGGATATAAATATTCCCCCAAAATACAGTAAAGCTGAAAACTTCCCCCAAGCCAAGCATGATGGTTACAACAGAACCCAGGCCCACATAACAACAGCAACCTTACAGGGGACTTGGCTTAGACTCTAGACTCACAAAAATATTTGAGAGCATTAGTAAGTATATTTTTCATAAAGAAAACCAGAAACATGAAAGGACTCCAGGGACTACTAGACAATCAAGAAGGGCAGATGATATTACATAGGTTAGTTATTCACAATTTGGTATGCGGGTTACACTTTTTACTTTTCGTTGGGAAGTTAAATTTAAGATACATTTTTCTTTGGATCACCATTAAATACAATGCAAATAAAAATATCTTTTCTTACTTCACTATTTAAATTTTTCTTCATGCCTTTATTAACAACTGACATATACACGAATAAAAATGGGTGATGTTGAAAATACTACTATGAATTCTGTACCACTGACATCCAAATATCCTCGTTAATGACAGTGATCAATGTTTTGTTTAGATAAATGTCTATGACTCCTGTTTTTTTTTCTATATTATCCATTTCTTTGGCAAAGAGGCACAATCAAGTTCTGACAGTTCCAATTCCCATTTTTGACGTTACCAAAATGAAAGGGCAGGCACAAGGACTCTTGGAGCTTCCTTCCTCTTCAGCTGTGTTAGGAATTTTGAACCCAGGCAAAGCAGCATGCAAGCTCTTGCAGGATTCTTTGGAAACAGATTCTGCGGGAGGAAGATGGGGCTTATGAAGATGTCCTGTTTGCTCCACTCTGGGTAGTTCAGCCCCTGTTCTCATCTGGATCAACTTCGGACTGCATGGAACAGTCTTCTTGTTAGCTTCATAAACAGCAGTGATGCAAGTTGCACGCAGGCACACAGATTGATTGACTTCATCTTTCTCTACTTTCCCAATCACAATTTGGCTTTGCCTATTGATTTTGTAGATACCATTAAAAGGAATACCATTGCTAATGTTATATCAGACCCCATTACGCTAGTGAACTGCTTCTATTTTTTTTTCTTTCATGCTGTGGCATTTCCTTTCCCCTGAAAACACTCTTTCACTCAGTCTAGCAATTAACTGCTTGAACAGTATAATAAGGAAGCAATTAAGAGGTGACAGAGAAAAATTAACACTCCATTTCACATTAAAGGCTAAGTGAGTATCCTTGCCATTGTGAGTTAAACGTGTCTTTGAAAACCTGTAGTTTGGATGTATTTTCCTTTTGAATAAGGAGCCCAGCTCCATGTTTTTTGTCTAGCATCCCAATCTGAAAATGGATGATAACTAATTGGGTGCTGTCTGCTTAAACAGGCTATATTAATTGCAGTTTGTTCTCCTCTAAGTGTCAAGGAAAACAAAATCTTTGTAATGTGTAGGCATAATGTACGGCTGCCTTCATTTGAATATGCAGGCCATGTCCTGGTGCAAATAAAGCAAACTCCTGGATGCAATGTTGCCATGGCAGGCGGCATTTGCATAATAAATAACAGCTATCATGAGACTTTCTTTATGAAGTTCTCTGTTGTGTTGTCAGCTGTAAGGGCCTCCACTAAAGCAGCCAATATTGAGGAAGTAGAGTGTGTTTTGCTTGCAAATGCAACACACCAACTGGAGTCACTGTCAAGAATACATTATTTTAGTGTTGCTGGCTAAATGGGATGGAGTGTGTTAAATATGTACATGCAATACACAGTGAATTGTATCAACATACAGCCACAAGATGACAAGAATATAACTTAACTCCAAGACAGTGGTTGGATTAAGCCAGGAACATGCCATTAGCTTACTTTCTGTGCCAAAGTCTTTCAGCACAATAATGTTATGCATAATCTCTTCATCTATTGCTTAAGCCTGAGTCAAACAAGTTAGAAGTTCCTCTTATTCTTTGATTATAGGGATTTGAATGCCATTTAAAAGACAAGAAGGTCTCAATTGCTTTATCTTCCTTTGAGATACTAGTCTCAATATATTAAGACTACCAAAACTTTCCCAATACTGATTTGGGGCTTTCATGTAAGCACTTTGTAAGTTTATTTGATAGGAAACTGGGGAAATTAATCAACTGGTTTTCCTATTGAGTCCAAGTTCTTCCTTGTACTATTTGTACATCCTTTATATTCATTGTGTATTCCCTGGCTCTTAGCTAGATGGAAGGTTAACTGTGTATAGATTTCTACACCAGTAACTGAACTGAATGGACAAGCCGTAACAAAGCCCTGTTCCCCATGGACTTCAAGGTTCCGCCTTTGGTTTTGGTTCAGATCAGGTCCCATTGTTTTGTTCCTGATGAGGCTTAGGGTGGGCTACCTCTATAAACACCGCAGCTCGCAACCCTGAGCATTGTAGATGGAAGAAACTGAAGGAAGTGGAAAGTGTAATAAGGACTTCCCCTGCAGCGAGTCATAATGGAGGAGTGTCTACCTGTAAGAAGAAAACACCTGCATCTCTCAAGCTGGAAGAGCACCTAATGGAATTTGGGAAACAAGCATTGCTTACTTTCTCCCATTCAACTCTGTCTAGTTAACATATCCTTTTCTTTGACCTAAATGTTATCTTGTTTTTCTGCCCTTTCCCAAAGCACACATGACACTTATGCTTAACTCTTTCCTCGGGCTCTTCTTTTCTTTAGGACGCTCTGTGTCATGTTAAACTTGTACTAAATGCATTTTGGATATTCTTCTCTTGGTAATCTGCTCTTTTTTTAAAAGAAGAAATCCAATGCAGACCTAAAGAGAGTAAGGAGAAAGTTGTTTTTCTTCCTTTACATCCCCAAGGCAAGAAACCACAGCTGCCATCCCATTGGTCTTTTGTTTTTGGGGGATTTTTGTTTTTTGGTTTTTTGTTTTGTTTGTTTTTTGTTGTTGTTTTTTGTTTTTTGTTTTTTTTGTTTGTTTGTTTTTGTTTTTTGGTTTTTTTTGCACCTGACTCTGTGTTTCAGTAACTCTGTAGACTTCATCTCATTTAATCTTCATAATGTCCCCAGTCTCCTATAGGCCTGAGAAAATCCAGGCTCAGCCTGGCGCTTTCTTTGACTTAGCCCAAGTTACACACTTTGGCAGAGGCAGGATTTGAATATTGTGCTGTTTAACTCAAAGCTCTGGCTCTTTTCACTCCACGGTGCCTCAGGGCTCGGCTTCTCAGAACTGAACCTTAATGAGAATGTCCCGAACAATGGCTAATTTAATGACTACAAGCAGCACTTCAGGTTTGCCCCTGTTGAATCAACGGGATTGGCCAGATTCATGGCTCTCGGAAAGAAAAAAAATTGGAGAAATCTGGAGCAGATTCTCACCTTTTTATAGCCTGATTTATAATAGCAGACAAAAAGTTAGAAAGAAGTCCGATCAGGACGGAAACCTAGTAGATTGTCTTTTATTTTTAAATGGCAAAAAGAAAAAGGGAAGGCAATACAGAAAGATAAAAAGAAAAAGAAACCTTTCGTGAAATTTCAACAACTCAATTTTTACTTTGAAGAGCTCAGCAAGGTAGTCTAAGCTATTAAAGACTATTTATTATCCCCATCCCCCCTTTAACATTTCAACATCTTAAAATTCTCTTGTTCATGTGAGAACTTGCTGTTCAGGTGTCTTTATAGAGCAATTTTCTGTAGCCAAGTTACACATCTTAAAATAATGACTTCTAATGGAAACTGGGCATGAGGCAGCTGCAGCATTAGCTAGCCTTGCAGGGGGCTTGGGTATCAAAAAAAGAATTTCTTAAAACTCGCCCCCCCCCCCACTTTTTTCTTCTTATGTTTTCAATCATTCCTGATCTGTATGGAGTGAGTCATGGTTTGGAGGCATGGGTGTTTTCTTTTTCCTTTTTTAAAAAATTCTTTCAAATAAACATAATCTTCAATTTATGTCATGGACCCACTCAGACATTTTGCAATTATCAAATTTTTTTCTCCCTTGATGAAATTTTATTAGAAATAAATCATTGCAAAAATAAAATCAGCATCCCTTTGTATTACTTTGATAACATCAGTAGTTTAGTGAGAGTTAGGAAGAAAGTACCGTGATTTATTTTTAGGAAGCAGTTGGACAGCATCTTTATTATTAGCCACTATTTGCATAGTGTCTGTGTTCCCATCTTACTCAGAGCCACATTTCAGTGACTACTTTGACAAGTAATAACAGTGCTCATTTGGTATACCACCTCCTGCCCGTTAGGAACTTGCATGAGCATGCCCTTTATCTAAACAGCAATAGGATGAATAGAATGGGAGGGGGCAAGTGATTCTTTTTGGAATGCAATTCAGGGCACTCCTTGTCCATGTCAGGGGTCTCAAGTATCTTTAATTTTCTTACCTTGATGTGTGTGTGTGTGTGTGTGTGTGTGTGTGTGTGTGTTTGTGTGTACAATCACACATGCACGTGATTGTATATATACATAGATATGAGAGAGAGGGGGAGAGGGAGACAGAGAGGGGGAGAGAGGGAGAAAGAGAGAGAGAGAGACACAGAGAGAGAGACAGAGAGAAAGAGACAGAGACATAGACTAGTCATAGATGCTTGTCTTGTTGCTGTCTGCCTTGTTTGAGGCAGGACTATGTGTTTGTGCTGTATATGCCAAGTAAGTTGGCTTGAGTGCTCCTAAGTATTCCCCAGTCTCTGCATTTGTTCTTGCAATAGGAGCCCTGGGATTAGAGATGCTTACAACATAAGTTCTAGGGAACCAAACTGTAGTCCTTATATTTGCATGGGCAAATATTTTACTAGCTGAGCCATTGCCCCAGCCTGAGACTTCAGGTATTACGTATATATGAATATATAAACATATGTATTAGGACATTCCTTCATAAAGCATGGATACTGTGTAAAATGTAAAAGGGAGACAAAGGCGAAGATTCTGTGGCACAATTGCCTGAATAAACACCAAATAACTAGGCTCTCTCTTAACATTTTGTACCTCACTGCCCACAGTAGGGATAGATTTCCTGTTTGGGGGGCACTTGAATTTCTCGAGTTCGTGGTTTGCTATGTCTATCATTTAGAAAGATGGCATGTGTCAACTTTTCTTCTCTGCCTAACTTTGGAAACAGCAGCGTCTTTTAAGGTCATCATATTGGTCAGTCTAGAAGAAAATTATCAAGCTCTTCAAGAAATTAGTAGTACATTTCCCAAACTTCTCTGAGTCTTCCAAGCACCTTGTCGCCAGGACACTAAGTGAATCACTTGCAGGACCCTTTTCTGCCAAACTGTTTCCTTGCTGCTCCCCCAAATGTAAATAAAGACACTTTGCAAACACTCACTGTCCGAGTGGGGTTGTGTGGCTACACATACTCTGAGCATTCAAAATAAAACAAAAGAACATGTTATAAATGAGTTTAGTTGCATTTTCTGTTATATGGCTTGCAAAAGGATGAACATTCATTAACGGAATGTAAAGCAGAAAATAGTAGTGTCTAATCTATGAGATGTGTGAAATTAGTTTTTGTTTCAAAGTCCATGGTCTTCAGGCTGGCAATCAGTAAATTCAAAGGCTTTCCACCCCCCCACCCCCCACCCCAGATCTGGAGGCTTTTTTTTAGCTTTTGTGTTAAATTCCACACCTCAGTAGTGGTTGTATGCATCACACCTCTCCAGTCACTGACAAAATGAACTGTAGTTCAGGGCAAGGTGACAGACAGTTCTTAGCATCAACTATCATGTAGATGAATGCATTTATACTTTAGCTCTTTAAAATATTGCAGTACAATTTATTGTAGGTTAGGTAGGATGGGGTGGAGAAGGACTCAGTTCTCACTTAGAATGTGACCATTGAGGGTTTGACCATGTCCAGTGAGTATATGGGCAACACAACTTAGACTTCTCCTCCTCCTCCTCCCTCTCTTCCTCCTTCTTCTCCTACTCCTTCTTCTTCTTCCTCCTCCCCCTCTTCTTCCTTCTCCTCCCTCTTCTCCTCCTCCTCCTCCTCTTCCTCTCCTCCTTCTCCTCCTCCTCTCCTCCTTCTCCTCCTCCTCTTCCCTTTCCTCTTCCTCCTCCTCCTCCTTTTCTTGCTGGGAGGTCACAAGGGTGAAGGTGGACCAGAGAGGACTAGGAAGTTAGTGTGAGAAGGGTGCATCATGTAAAATTCCCAAATAATCAATAAAATATTATGGTGAAAAAATATGGTTTCTCAGGCCATGCCTTCATCAGTTACTACTAGAAAGAAAAAGGGTAGCCCTTCTAATGACTTAGCGGATAGTCACGAATCTATTTTACTATTTTGCCTTCCCCTTAGCCATACTAGTTACTCTCCTAAATCCCATATCCTGGGCCATGTGCACAGTCTGGAGACATTCCATGAACTTTACCTCTCCCTCTGTTTGAGTGTCTGGATGAGTTTAATTCTTTCATGTATTCTCTCTTCTAAGTACAGACTTTAAAGGGCTCCTCATTGTACTGGAAACAGTTTTCCAAGCTCTATCTACCCAATCCTCTCAAGATAGTGGTATGAGAGGAATAGGGCAGAGAAAAGAATGTCCATGCTTCTATCCCATCCATCAGCCTCTCAAGCTTTTACCCCCTTTGCTCTCTTTTCTGCCTGGAAATTTCTCTTATTACAGATGAATGTTTTCAAGTCCTCGAATTTACCCACATCGTCTGGAAGAGTAACTTGTGCCTACCGGTAAAAAGGAATGTAATTACATCTTGCATATAATTGAAAACTGGATTGTTCATTACACAACTGCAAACCTCAATCAGTTGTTTGTCATTTGCCTTTGGACGTCACAGCAGCACCTTGCTGGAGACCTGTATAAAATGTGAACATTATTTACCTTGTCATTTTTCTGGTGATGGTTTGTTTAATTATGTAATCATTGGACCAGTGTCAGATATTTAACATGCTAATGCTGATGCTTTCAATAAAGCCCCATGTGGAGCTGAAGCAAAATGAATATATGAGGGGTGGAGACTTCAAATAAAAATGAGAATAGCTGAGAATATGAGTCACTTTTTGCCACTGTGTCAAAACATCTAAGCAAGTAACTTAAGGAACTTTGGCTTTATGGTTTCAGAGACATCAGCGCATGGCCACTTGACCTTGTTGCTTCAGAGTCCATGCATGATGAGTCAGGATGCCATGGCAGGAAACATGTATCAGAGCAAACCAGCTCATGTCATGGCAGACAGGACTTAGAGATCAGTCAGAAAAAGACCAAAGACAGAATATTCCCTTCAAAGGTCTATTAGTGTCCTACTTCCTCTGACTAGGCCCCACCCCCTATAGTTCACTCAGTTACAAGTTCATCAATGGATATCAGTGAGTGAAATAACAGACCTTGTCGTGCAATCACAGTCCCAGTACTATCAGCCTAGGACGGAGTCTTCATCGCAGAGACCCTTGGGGAGAAGCTTTGAAAGCACAACCCTGACCTCCTCTGTGTACTTGCAGAGTCCTCCAGTTTTGGGTTTGAGAATATAATAACATTTAGACCCTTAGAGATACCTAGTTTAAAAGTTCAGTTTTATACATAGGGAAATTGAGGCCCAGAATGTGAAAGAAATTCAACTCGGGTTGTACACTAGTCAGTGGCAAAGAAAGTATAATACTCCCAGATACGAATTTCTCTCTGTGGGAATCTAGGGGCCTTCCTCTGTATGCTGCAAAGAGATGGAGCAGGCATAAGCACCTGGCACAGCTAAAAGGTAGCGTTTAAGCTGTGGCTTACCTTACACAATTCACTTTAACATGCATATTGCCCTAATACAGCAAAAACAATGAGCATAAAAGGAACACGATGTGAATAGCAGGTTTGGTGCTCACTGTCATGAGCACTTGCTTCTGTATAAAAGTGTTTCTTTCAATTTGTGACCCCAGATCAATCCAGAAGCACAGCATGTGTCACTTCACACTGTGTCATGTGACACCCAGCTACTTAATATAACCTGACGCAGAGCGACATTTCCATTGCACTGCACTGCAACAGAAGGAAATAACACTCTCTTTCACAAGTGGGTAATTATCTCTGCCAGCTGATATTGTTTTGCTATTTGCAGGTAGAAATGGAAAGCAGGTATGATCTTGAGAGTACATCCTTCAGAAAAATACCTACTGGGGTACAGAATTTGTGGGAAGCCTATTTGATAGGGTTACAGGAGTTCACGCACCAGGAATGAAAGAAAAGATCATGTTTAAAGAAAGATGTATGCGTGCTTTGAGACGCAGTCTGCCTGGAAGGCAACGTATGAAAACTTACACAGGAAACAGTCTCAATGAATTGTGATAGGCACTGCAAGCTGAGAGGACCTCTTGAAAGTCTAAGCCTTCCATACAGAGAGAGCCATTAAGAAGTTACTACAAGAAAGAGGCTAAATGGTTTCACAGAAAAAAAAACTATCCACAATATTACTAACACACATTTTAGTCAAATTCATTAGTAAAATCAGAAAGTTAGACTCTTTCTCCAAATACTGTCATACTCCAAGGTGCTGAAGGCCAAGAGGATGATGTGTGAATCTTGGGATAGGGAAGTAATATAACCCATGAGATCATACTACATAATGAGACTCATTGATAAGAAAGAGAGTCTTCTCTTACCAACCACTTTAAAGAAGCTCTCAATTTTTGACATCAATAGGAAAAATAAACTCTAGACTTGGAGCAGAGAATGTTTTCTCCTGAGATGAAAAACCTCAGAACTTTTAATCATTTCCCTACTTGACTTGCATGTTGTCAGTCTTAAAGCTACCTGGGGGGATGGTGCTAAATATTAAATAAAATAGTTAGTACCAAAATAATTATTTCCCCTTGAGTTCCAAGAACAGGACCTTACTATATAACAAATGTTGGTTGGATGAAATCATCAAAGGGTCTAAGGATAATGTGTTAAAAATATATAGATTGTGTCTATTTTTATAAATAGACTCGCTTACATTTCTTTTTTTTTTTTTTTTTTTGAGACAGGGTTTCTCTGTGTAGCCCTGGCTGTCCTAGAACTCACTCTGTAGACCAGGCTGGCCTCGAACTCAGAAATCTGCCTGCCTCTGCTTCCCGAGTGCTGAGATTAAAGGCGTGTGCCACCACGCCCGGCTCGCTTACATTTCTAATTACATACTATGATAGTGTAGTAGGGTAAAAATAACTCAACATGCTTATACTGAGAAGGTTCTTGCTTAAATAATTCATATTAGAATCTGGGCCAGGTTCTGAGCCTCAATAACTACGTGTATTTACATTCATGAATTAGGCCTGGACTGGACATTTGTCATACAGGAAGAACATCTTCCAGAAAGAAGAGTGCAGACTGGTTGTATATAGCTCCAGGTATACGGACTGGACTATGGCTCACAAGAACACCTCTGCTTAAGCCAACGGTAAAGTGACTCTCAAGCAGCTGAGAGTCTACAGGGATAGAGTTGGGATGTTGGGTAGGTCGTCAAAATCATGGAGAGAACATTGCAAACCATACATACCCACATCTGGATCCATTCTATACTTTGAGGACATAGCCTATTTCTTTCAGGAAATTATCTCAGAATTCTGATAGTAGGAGCTGTGTTTAAGAGCTTATATGCATAAACTGAAAACTTCCAATGTTCTGATATCAATATCATTCTTGATCCATCATTGAGAAGAAGTGGCATAAGTTAAGATGGTGTGTGAATTCCAGAGCAACAAATTGTTAATTTCGATTCATCCACAAGTAGCTACAAGCTCCTCCCTCTCTCTTTCCCTCTCTTTCTCTGTGTGCACATGTGCACTTGTGTGTGTGTGTGTGTGTGTGTGTAGGGGGCTGCTGCTGAGCGTCAAAATTGGAGAGGCACTAAGGGTGATAGGGTGATTGATGGGGAACCTACTTCAGGCTTCTAAACAGGGAGGGAAAACTCTCGTCTACTGCAGCTCTATAGAGGATGCTTGCAATGGGGCAAGGCCTGAGAGGAAAAAGGTGGTTTAGAGGACTATTAGAGTATTCCACATTACAGAGAGACATAGACAGATGCTAACCGCTTTAATTAGAGGAGTCAGCTAATGGCTAAATCTAGGTTGCAAGTTGTTTTGTTGATAATGTTTGGTTAAAACAGGATCATGTTCAGTCTTTAAGAATTGCTAGGGATTGGTTTTGTGTACATTACTAGAGTAGAGAAGTTGTTGCAGAAAATAAACTGCTCACTGTCTGGCCTTTACAGAAGGAATGTGCTAACCTATGGGCTATGGCAATGACTGGATATTCCTACGAAGTAGAGAATTCTGAGCATGATAGATTGCCCATCTTCATTTGTCATTCACTAACATTTTCAACCATAGGGTAAACAGTAGCATATAGTGAATACAATCATCTAAATATAGGATTTGTTAGTATTTTTTCTTTGTATGACCTGCTTATTTTTTTTCCTGAATTATATGAACTACAGATATTTAAACTGTAGACACATCTCTCTGATTAAAACCTTAATAGCTTGTATGCCTTTTGAAGCTAACAAATTAATATAAACTCAATAACATTAAGTGGAATCATTTTTCAATTTTCTTATTTTCACTAATGCTTTTTAAGCTTGTTTATTCAAACATGGTTAAGGATTTAGTGTAATAAGAATAACCTTTATAGAGTTCTTATTGGTCCTTTATGTTGGAATCATATCACAAGTAAACTCCAATAATTATTTCCTTGAAAATGCTTACTGACCTGAACAAGTCTGTATTATTACCCACTTTACTTAATAACACACACACACACACACACACACACACACACACACACACACTCACACACACACACACACACACACACACACACACACACACACTCACACATCACCATTCAGAAAAATTACTTGGTCTAAATTACATATCTGTAAATAACGTATCTGGCTTTGGAATTCAGTACTTTTTTTCTATGATCCTTTTTATGATTTGATTTAAAAGACTTGGTGCTACATTGTGAGTTGTGGAGGAAAGAGCACTGGTCAAAATCAAAGACTATCTTTTGGACAAGAGAACTGAGATGTACTTACTAATAGAGAAAATATGACAAGGAGCAAGTTTTTGGTTAATCAGCAGTTCAGTGTTGAAACTTTTGAATGTGATGTGCTGATGTGACATAAATACAAATTTTAGAAAAAGCCCCATAATAGGGGCAAGATTGAAAAGGAATTGTGCAAAGGCAAGCTTAGAGGCCCGAAGACTAGGTAGTGTGTTAGAATTGTGGATGTGGAGAGACATGTTGGTTCTCATCTATTGCTGTTGGGAAGGCACTTGAGCTCCATTTGCTGCTGTTGAGGACAGTGAGGGAAGACAATCAAAGACAGGCTAGAGTGCCCAGGACATGCGTGCAAGGCTGAGGACAATGGAGAAGGATTGACAAGCTTTAAGGGAGGCCATTTATATTTTTTTCCAAATTCACACTGATTTCTCTATGGCAAGCACATAATTGGTAAGGAGTGGAAGCAGAGCCAACTATTGAAGAAAGGATTTCACTGCTCCAGGTGGAAAAAGCCAAGTGCCTTAACTACAGCTGATGACCTGGTGCTGGAGAAAGTAGCAAAGCTACTTTAACAAGGTAGCTATATTTTAAAGAATGGTTCATTTATTTATGTATTTTATGTACATGAGTACTCTGTTTGCATGGATGCCTGCATGACAGAAGAGGGCATCAGATCCCATTACAGATGACTGTGACCCACCACGTGGTTGCTGGGAGTTGAACTCGGGACCTCCAGAAGAGCAGCTAGTGCTCTTAACCACTAAGCCATCTTTCTAGTCCAACCCAAGATGGCTATAATTGAGACATCCCATTGCTACCTCTGCACCATTCATTCTTAGTAGGCTTGTGGCTTCTTTGAACAATAAAGTATGAGAGAAAAGACACTGTAAGTATTAAGACTCAGTCATCTTCTTGTCTGGACCATTAGACCTTGAAGCTCTGAGACGTTGTATAAGAAGGCAAATTACCCAGATATCTGTATAGTGGTGAGGATCCAGATAGCCATTCCTATGGAAAGTCTCAGCTGAAGCCCCTTCTGCTGTCCCTCTCAGGCAAAAACCATATAACTGATAAAGCCATCTTAGCAGCAAATCTTGCCAGCACAGGTATTTAAGCCAGCCTGTTCTTGTCACTGCACTAGTCAGCTGTGATATTGATCTGAAAGGCTCCAGCTGTTCAGAAGAAGACATGTGCTGAAAATGTAGGAACGTAAGAAAAGGTTTGTTTGATGTCACCAGGTGTAAGATGGCTTTTTAGTACACCCATTGAAAATCAGAATTAGGCTGATTGTAGCGACATAGAGATACAGTTTTTACCTTCAAAGATCCCAAGAGTTTACAATCTAAGGAAAGAAAGGAGAAAAACAACCAGAAAAATGAAAGACAAAACAAACAAAACCAAAACCAGAAAAAAGTTAAGAGTTGCTTCAGAAATCTACTATGAAAATGGTGAGCAAAAGAAGTTAGTAATAGTGATGGCTAACTTTATCCAAATTCTCCTATAGTATTTCCAGATTAAGTGGGGAAAAAAAACTGCATGCCAGTGTGAAACACCACAGGCCTATGAAACATAGAAACACACTGAGGCCACTTTTAGACATTAAGACATTAAGACTGCCCTAAAAGTAATATTTCAAGCCTCAAGATTTTGATTTTGAACACATAAATTGGATTTCTGAAGTCCTTGCCTAGCACCTGTAAGACATAGCACTCCATTTAATTACGGATTGAAGATTGGAGGATCTGAGAACATGTACTATAGAAGTTGTCTTTCTTCTTCAGGAAATATGACTGGTTTTCAAAGGCAAGAGAATCATGGCAAAAAATCAATGTTCCTTATAATCTTATAAATAACAGCAAGTACACCCTTTCTTTTCTGTTACAGTGATTTCTTCTTCACATTTTTGTGTTTTGGTTTAGATTCCCTACTTGTGTTCAAAGCAAAGTTCATCTGGCAGCTGTACTTCTACACGCATGTAAGAAATGAATAGAGTGTTCTCTGAGACCAGTATCCCACAGCGACAAAGCAGCAGCAGCGTCTTGTGGATTGTAAAGAGAAAGGCACTTTGGGATTTTTCTATGCTTCATCCTTTTCGACAGATAATGCACAGCATAATGAGCCTGCTTTCTTGGAATGCTTCTTCCTCATCTTGAACTTGATTGCATTCTTGACCTAAAGATATTGCTTGCTGTGGATGGACAGACTTGCTGCTTTTCTTTCTGTGACCCAGCAGCCTCCATTTATTAATTTGCATTTCCTAGGACACTCCAGACAGACAACATTCCTAACTGTTGCTCTCTTTGCATCTGTGGTTGAACCCTCACTTTTGCTTGTGTGATAAGCTTCCTCTCGTCCCTCATCAGCACATATCTCTATACAAACCTGCCCCCCTGTCCCCAGCTTCACAACTCTTCCAAGAGAGGGATATGCTACTTGTCCTTGAGACTGCATCTTCTGGGTGCTCCTGCTTTGAGTGTGTTACATCGCTTTAAAAACCTAGTTAAGTAACCTCCATTGTCAGCTCTATGTAATCTTGCCTCGGACAACAACCTCAGAAACAAAGACTATGTCTCCTGAGTCTTGAAAAGTATAATGCTAATTTTTTTTGTTTTACTCCACACTGTACATTTCTTTAGATCTCTTCCAGTAGACCTCTCTTTCTTATAATGTCTTAGTAGCTTCCTACAATCCTTGAAACTTTCCCCTTCACACCCTTTCCTTCTTTGCAAATCTCAGACTCTGCCAAAGCCTGACTCTCCTAGTTCAATGCTCCAACCTCCAGCAGTTTCTTTCCTTTATCCTGTTTCCAGACACCCTGAGCTGTGCCTGGGCCCAAAGACTTCTGTCTGGGTCATCCACGGAAAATAATGAATGGATGGTTTTCATGGAGTTGTTTCTCCTGTCTCAACTCAAATGAACACAGTTGAAGCATGATCCTCCCTTAAAGCCATTTCCCTTTCCTGACCATGACTGTGCTTTGGGGTTGCCTTTGACTTCTCCTTTCTGCCACCAATTATGTGCTTGAGGCACAGAAATCCACACTAATATTAGCATAAGAAAAAGTAATTAGGAGTGCACACCTGCCACATATACACATAAATCACATAGTGCGTTCTCAGAACCAAATCTGAGTGATTTTTGGATTATTTATTGATTGAGCACAATACATGCTCAGCCTCAGATTGCTGAGAGTATACATTAACAGCCCTTTTTGGAGTTCTTGCCTGGCATCCTAATAGAGGTTACATTGTGGAGCAGCCATCTTATTTAATAGCATAAAATTTAGGATACTCCTTTCTTCTTACCCAGAAGAAAGCAATGTTCAAGCCCCATTAATTGATGTGTTTTGATCAAGAAGAAGCCAAGGTTAGCACGAGGCTTATTTCCACAGTGACTAAGTGGAAGAGTCAACACATCAGTCTTTTTGAGCCCACCACAGAACTCTCATTTCCATTCTTCTATCCCACAACTGACACCCTAAGTAGCTCAGATTCAAATGCAAATGCAAACACAAGAATCCAGACACACTTTGAAATCAATAACATCGTTTTGTCAGGCAATTCATTTAGTATTTCTAAAAAACCAGTGAAGTTTAAAAAACAAGGGAGTTGAAAGCTTGCTTTCCTGTTCCTTGAGTTTTAATGAGCCTACGCCTCACTCTGGGACAGAGAGCCCTCATTATAACTTGTCAATAAAGCGTTAGCACCCAAGATGGACCGAGCTCCATCATTCAGGCTAATTTTCTTTCCTTTTTTGCCCATCTGGACATAGTTGAAAAGTCTTCCAATGGGAAACCTAGCCATTTATTTGAACTCCTTTCTAAATCATAGACTTAGCTACTTAAGAATAGCATACGACTCTCATCATGTCAGTAAAGACATTTCAGGCTAAGACGCTTTATGCTGGGATATTATGTGCTCATAACCCTGATGTTGCCTATCCTCTCCCGCAAATAAACTCCACATGACTGTGCCAAGAGGTGAAAAGGGCCCAGAGAGAGGGCATTCTTTACTGCCTGATCACCTTTGTCCTCCCTCTCTTAACCCATACTTTGCAGTCGCCTGGGAAAATCAGAGACAGCTTTCTATTTTGCAAGGGTGCTTTGGAGCTAGAGATGAGTGTGGAGCTGGTGGGTAGAGCAATGCACCTGGACTTTTGCACTACAGCATCTGTTTCATTTGATACCACCGTCCTTGAAATCTAGGGCAAATGTGAGACAAAGCAAAGTGCTAGTTACACTGTGTTCCTTGGCTATCTGATAAGGTGGTTTCATATACTATCATATTACACAGGGTAATTTTCATTGCTTTGAATTACTACATCTTGATGATCATTATATATTTCTATTATATAAGATTTTAGGGGGAAAACCCATGTCTACCCCTCCTCACCCCAATCTGCTGTATAGTCCTAGATTCAGTCTAATCTAGTACATGCTATGGACATGCAATCACAGAGCACTTTCCATTCCACAGATTCTGAATAGTGTCCCAAATGGGCTCCAGTAGTAAGATTCAGTCTCTTAGGTCATGTCCAAGAGCCATTTCTAATAGTGCAGTAGAATCAGAAATAGAATCATTCATGGCTTTCAGATTCTACCAAATCCATGGCCTAGGAAACTCTACAAATGTATCAATCTAGCAAGTAGAAATTTAGTTTCCTGACCCTTGTTATGAACAAGTGTTGCATGTCAGACACTGTATTTGGCAACTAGTGCATAAAGGAGAATATACAAGCAGAAAATATGCAAATTGTATTAGTTTTTCAAATAGGAAATGAAAAAAAAGTGCTAAGGGGAATGACTAAGAATTCTGGGATGGCTTGACTAAAATAATTTTCTGTTGCCTTTGTCTATATGAATTGTACATAATTGCATATGTCAGGGCTCACAAAATTATGCCCAAAGTGTAGCACATTGCCATATTAAAGGTTTTAAACAGAGGAGACTGAGGCTTCAGAGGTAGCATCACAACTGCGCCATTCTTAGGAAGAATAGTTGCCATTTTCCAGGGTGCATCACAGAGAGCAGTAGTCCTTAGCTTTTCCTTTCTTTTCTGTCTAGGAGCTGGCCATAAAACAGTTGTCTTATCTACTTTATAAGATAGCAGATTTTAGGACCTTTAAAATGTAGGCCTTGAATTATATATAGAAAGGCAAAAAAGGCCAAACAAATAAGCCTGGCTAGTTTTCCTTCTTCAGCTCATTAGCATAAAGCCAAATTCTTTTTAAAACTCAAATTTCAAGTCTACATAACTTTGTATCCTTCACTAAATATAAGTTAAAAATACAATTACCACGCAACAGGATTTTTATGTTTTCATCTGCTTAGGCGTTTGTGTGTGGGCATGCTCATTGTGTGTATGTATGTGGAAGTATGTGAAGGTATGCCTTGCAAGTGTATATGTATGTTCACAGAGTCCAGAGAATTATCACTGGGTGTCTTCCTTAATCACTACCCACCTTCTTTTTTAGACAAGTTCTCTCAGTGTACCCAGAGCTCACTAATTCAGCTATATTAGATGGACAGCAGACTCCTGGGATCTACCAGTTATCACCTTCCTACTGGGTGGGGCCACAGGCATTTACTACCATATCTGAATTTTTACATAGATACTGGGAATCCAAACTCAGGGCCACAGGCTTGGATGGTAAACACTTTACCAACTTAGCTATCTTACTATTTCTTCATTTCTAAAAATGTCTATATCATGTAGAACCTTGATTCAATCAATGCATCATCCATTTTCCCTTGTTAAACTAAATTTGTTCTAGGGACTTAGTTTGGGAACCCTTTGATGGATGGTGAGACATATCACAGTTCTTCTAACATTGCATAGGTCAGACCA
This sequence comes from Mus musculus, assembly GCF_000001635.26. NCBI lineage: Eukaryota > Metazoa > Chordata > Mammalia > Rodentia > Muridae > Mus > Mus musculus. Next base: position 58,461,462 of record NC_000086.7, read on the forward strand.
CTTTGCATGGACAACATGTGTCTTTGCAACAGACATCGCTGCATAATAAAGTGCTTATGTATTTAATGTCAACATTTTTTTTTTTTTTTGCTTAATCATGCAGTACTTGCCACCGAAAAATTTGAGTTATCAGAGTTGGAGAGTGTATTTGATTGCAAAAAACTCCAAATTCAGCAAGGCCCTCTCTGTTAGTTAACTTTGAAACACCATCCTGGTAGGATACTTTCTTGGCTTTGGGCTTTCTACTTCACTTCATTCTAGAAGCAATGGGTTTTCTAGTCAAACCTGTCTGTGTTAAAATTCTGAGTCAGATTCTTGCTAGTGTTTAGCCATGAAGACATTACTTGCTCTATTATTTTTAAAATCTGAAAAACAGAAAAGAAAACAACCTAATTCCCAAGAATATCTTGGAATTTAAACTGACTAATACAAATGGAGAGTCTAATATAAATAATCATCAAATTTCAGAGATTCCTTTTTATCATATTCGCTCTCTGCTTAAGAAAACATGCAAATGAAAATACTCAGGTTCTATGAAACTAGCCCTGTAATTTTGTGTAAGCTGCTAAAGCCTACATTTCCACCTGAACAGTAATGGCAATTACCTATGAGACTTTCAATATTCCTTTCTCCTCTAGCAGTCTATGGTTGACTTAGCTGCTTGGAATGACTTTGTGAGCTCTTGGGCATGACAGTCACTATGGATGTCCCGCAGGGTCTAGACGCACCCTACTTCCTGTGCAGTATCAAGATAATGCTGTGCTTCCAAAAAGGGGTTCCAAAGACTGTAAAAATGATGTCCCAGAAGGTCTGGTAATGATTTGTTACCCAGAGTTTTAAATGGAATATGTAACTGCTGAGGAGGCAAAGTCTTCTATTAACCCCATAGGGGTTCTCTTAACTATGTAGAACTAAAGAGATTGTCAGTCAAAAGAGATCTTAATTCTAGGGTTTATTCAGTTATGCTTCTTTTTTTCCTCGCAAAGACGCTGAAATAAAAAAGAAAAGATCAAGCATCTTGCCATTACTGCTCAAAATTTCTGTGAACTTGTTAACCCTGTGGTATTCTCAGAAGCATTTGAAGTGCTCATTACAAAACTACCTTGAACATAAGCACTTCAAAACTCCTTAAAGGCATCATAAAATCACACACAATTTCAGTTATTTTTCTGCAAAGAAGCATCATGTCAGACATGAGTCAAATTAACCAGTGCATTCTACTAGCCACAGAGGCTCGCATCCCTACCACTCCTCTGTTCTCAGTGCTCTTTAATGCTGTTTGCATTTTCATAATGTCTGAGGGGAAGGGTCTCATGCATTCGGGATCTATTACACCAAATTCCCCTGGCTGGGTCTTTGTATTTTTCAGGGTAAAAGTGAGCTGATATTCTTTGGCTTTTCCTGAAACATGCAATAATCAAGAGCAGGATAAGATTTGTGAACCCCTATGGGATTTTTTTTTAAATCATACTTTCAAAATTCAACCCACAAAGATCGCCTCTATACAGTACTATCCTGGCAGGTGCATGGTGTGAAAAACCAACTGACTGGTTATTCTAAAAGACTTGTCTAAAATGCTGCTGTAGTCTCCCTTTACCAGCTCCAAGATCTTCAGCAGATGCCTAAAATCCTGGGTAATATCAAGCCCTCTATAAACTGCTCCCCTCCCTATACATAGGCATTTGTTATTTCTGTCACTATTGTGACAGAATACATGACGGAACGATGGAAGAAAATAAGAATTGTATTGGCTCATGATTTAAGCAAGATATCTTTTTTGTTTGTTTGTTTGTTTGTTTGTTTTGAGACAGGGTTTCTCTATGTATCCCTGGCTGTCCTGGAACTCACTCTATAGACCAGGTTGGCCTCAAACTCAGAAATCTGCCTGCCTCTGCCTTCGAAGTGCTGGGATTAAAGGTGTGCACCACCACTGCCTGGCTTTGGGTACCCCATTCTTTATCACTAGGACTGTTAGGTGGCTGGCCACTTCATGGCAGCAGAAAAAGAAGTAGTAGAGAACAAGACCAAAATTGGGGCTGGGTCCCTTATCAATGGTTCACTTCTAGTGGACTACCTCCACCAGATAGGCCCCATCTCCTTAAAGGTTCTGTAACCTTTCCACAGAACCATGTGATAAAGGCTAGTTTTAGAAACACGCGTGCTTTTCAGGGGCATTTTAGATTTAAACTATAGTAACATTCATACCTATAATAAAGTTTGTTTTATAAATTAATCATGGTGAAAGATAACTACTAATAAACTACAACTATTAAAAAATGTGTGCTAATAAAAGTTTCATGGATATGGTCACTTTTTCTCAAACTAGTTCACTGAACTCTTACCTACTCTTTTCCTTCTCCTCCTCTTCCTTCTCCTTCTCCTTCTCCTTCTGCTTCTCTTTCTCCTTCCTTCTCCATATCCATATCCATATCCATATCCATCTCCTTCTTCTCCTCCTCCTCCTCCTTCTTTTTCTTTTCTTCTCTTCTTCTTGACATGATATCATATGACGCCATCCGTGAATGTTAAAATGAAGGAAGGTGAATGGTAAGGGCATTGTGATATTACATTAGGCTACCACATGAAGGTCACTTGCACATAGGTCTTGCCAGACTGTGACAATTGATCAGATAACTGAAAAAAAAGCTACTAAGTGATAGGTGTCTAGTGTGCATACTGTGAATATGTTGAGTCAAGATCCATCCTAGATGAACTGGAGCACAAGAGAGAGATCTCATCACACTACCGTTATGGGTTGAGTATAAAATGTTCCCCCACAGGTTTGTGTTTGACCATTTGGTCTTCTCTTAGTAGTGGTATTTTGGAAAGCTGTAGTAATTGTAGGAGGTAAGGACTAGTTAAAGGAGTAGATTGTTGAGCAGTGAAATTTAAAGGTGTTTTACCTGGCCTTACTCCTGGCATATCTGCCCCCCACCCCCACTCAGAGTTTTCCTGGCAATGTGTTTTGGAACACCCATTGACTGCAAGTAATTGACACCATAGAAAGTGACAGTAGCGGTGCACATGGATCATTGTAGTTTACAATAGTTTATTACCAGTCTGTGTCCCAAGTATATGTTCAGTCTGACTGAATTCAAGTTGGATTTGTTTTTCTTCTAACCAACAACTGTGCTATGAAGCTGTGACAGTAGTGGCCAGTTTTTTTTTTTTGTTTTTTGTTTTTTTTATTACCATCTTGAAAGAAAAATAGAGTTAGTTGGAAAGAAAAAACCTCAAGCAAGGAATTACTTAGATCAGATTGGCCTGTGGGTATATCTGTGGGGTGTTGTCTGAATTGTTGGTGGGTGGAGCAGAACTCAGCCTACTAGGGAAAGTATCATTCCTAGTCAGGTAGTTATGAAAGATCTAGCTGAGCATAAGCCAGGGAGCAAGCAAGGAAGCAAGCCAACAAGCAACATTCCTTCACACTTTCTGCTTCATTCTCCTGGCGTAAGTTCCTGCCAAGGCTTCCCTTGATAATGGAATGTAGTCTACAAGACTAAATAAAGCCTTTACTCCTCTAAATTGTTCTTGCTTAGATTATTTTATCATAGCAACAGAAAGCAAGCTAGAAGAGAATTTGGTGCCACAGGTAGAGGGTTGCTGTGATAGACCTGATCATGGACTAGAACAGGGATTGTTTTTCCCAGAGCTTAATGGTTTATTCTGTGGGATTTTGAAAAGAAATGCATGCTTAAATAAATGCAGACAACGGAGGATACTAAATAAATAGATACATTGCTTGTGATATTTCAGAAAGAAGAAAAGACTTGTTTGGAAGCATTTTATGATATTGTGGCTTAATAATATATAGAAGTGAAATCTACTGTTTGACTGGGACAATGCATTTGTGACTAGAAATCACTTATGAGTAATAGGAGACCAGAATCATGGAAGCAAAATGTTCTGGGGAATATTTCTTAGGATCAGCACATGCTGTGATCCAAATAGGGCCATGGCTAAGTCTCATGTTGTCACTGATTTTGGTGAATTATGTATGCGATTCTCCCACATACTACTGGATCGGAAGGCTTGAGAGGGGCATGGAAAGCAGACGAAGTTTGGTACCATGTGGCAGGGTTTGAGTCCCTACAGAGAGGCACTGAGTGTTCTTTGGTGAAGGTGAAGCCTCAGTTGCAGTATAGACTCCTTAATCAAAGGAGTAATGGAAAGAAGCTCAGATTTGGCATTGTGTGACTGTGTTGGGGTCAAGAGAGACCATTTGTACAGTTGCAACCCTCAGATGGTGTGGATGCTTCAGAATGATGGAGATACCATTACCATGGGGTGTCTACCAAGGATAGATCTTTTTTTTTTTTTTTTTTTTTTAGGACTTTCAAAGTTGTAGACTGCTATATGTAATACTATTAACATAGTATCTTGGAGACAAAGTATTATGTTTTAACAGTGATGTCTTTGTGCATCAAGATGACAAATGTTAGATTGTGCTAATTAGTTTTTTTTTTTATTGAAGTTTCTCAAACTAGGAAAGAAGTTTCTCACAAAGGAATAAGTAACCTTGACTGAGGAATTGCCTAGATCAGATCAGCCTGTGGGCATGTCTTTTGAGGCATACTCTTGATTTCTGGTTGATGTTGCAGAGTCCCTCCCATGGTGAGCAGTACCATACCTAGGCAGGTAGGCATGGGCTGTATAAAAATCTAGCTGAGCATGAACTAGGGAGCATCCACTAAGCAGCATTCTCCTATGGGCTATGCTTAGTTCCTCCTTTATAGTTTCTGCCTTGAGTTCCTGCTCTGAGTTCCTTCAATGATGAATTGTGACCTTAATGTGTAAGGTGAAATAAATCCTTTCCTGCCCAAGTTGCTTTTCCTTGTTGTGTTTATTACAGCAATAGAAAGAAAACTAGTTCAGTGACTAAGTTCTTCTCTAAGCCTCCCGAGTTGACCTGTGCTACGAACCCTCTCTAGTCATATAGCCTACATGCATCCTTCATATCTTAAGTGGGCACACCTTTATTTATAAAATAGTTTCACACAGCGTAAATAATACTCAAGTGTCACTTCAGTAGGCTTTTCTCTCCAATAATGCAGCTTAACAGACTTTGGTCTGTGCTAACAACATACCCAGTCCTTTCTTCAACCAGCTGTTAGACTGCTGTAATGAAATCCTTTTCGTTGTCTTTTCTACTTGACATGCAAACACTGTGGAACTAAGAATGTGGTCTCTGCAATTTGCTGCTGTGCCATCGATGTTTAGTACAGTATGACATCAAGTTTGCTGGTGAAATGAATATTTTAGTTGGCTAACCGGCTTTAACGTTTTTATTCTGAAAATTTACACTTAGGTTCATCAAATATCACAATTTTTGTTAGATAATTATCTATGTATCTAAATATTATGCAAAACAATATATGTAAAAAATTTGGTCTTTGGGGGCCTTTGTTTACTAAATATATCACCAAGATTGTACAGTAAAATATTTTAATTTTTGTTTGTTTATTTGTTTGTTTCAGACAGGGTCTCACTTTCAGTACAGGCTAGCCTCAAATTGGTGATTCTTTTATCTTAGTCTCCCAAGTGCTGAAATTACAGGTGTGTGCTATTACACACCTTACTGAAATTTTCATTCATTGTGTATTTCAGGGCTTCAGCAGGGTTACTGTAATGGCCATAAATGGTCTTGTATGTAGTATACATTCCATCTATTTTTCCATGAAACTCAGAAATTAGCCACTAAATCCCATGTCCTTACAGAAGCAGTGGATATGAACATTAACAGAGTCTCTACTTCAATACCTTGAACTTGCCACTTGATGTTTGTAAAGATGTTTGTAGCTGTATGAAGATTAAAGCATATTAGTTATTGGTTTTGTTGCTTTGGGCCTTTCTAGAATGAAGATACATAGAACCTATCTCCAAGTCTCAGGAATAAATATGTGCACTCAAGTTGGGGATTTAGCTCAGTGGTAGAGTACTTGCCTAGCAAGCCTAAGGCCCTGGGTTCGGTTCTCAGCTCGGAAAGAAAATAGTTTGGTATATTTGTGCTGATAAACATTAGAAAAATGTGTATTATTAGTTTAATGAAATGTAAGTAAAAGGAAAACAAATTCAAATCTCTGAACCATATAATTTTCTATCTAAATCATTCCACATAAGGAAATGTATCTGTATCCTGAAGCTTACACCATTGTACCACCAGTTCTGAACTCCTCTATCTATTGGTGTTCACTTGTATCTTTTGATATTCTAACCACCTTTCCCACGCATGTATCCACACAGGCAATAAATCCTCTCAATGGTCACCAGTAAAGAGTAAGTCAGTTCTAGAAAGGAAGGCTGAGATTTCCTAACTCAGTGGTTTTTATTCTTTACAACATCTTTAAAAAATCACACAAGAGAGTTCATAGAAAATTCACAAATCTGGGTTCTCAAAAGTCAATTAAACCAAAATCTCCATGTTAGAGGGACAGACTGGATATTAGAATGTTTCCATATGCCACGGAGGCAAGACTGATAGCCACATGGTACAGAGTGCTTAGAACATAGAAGGTGAGGGTTAATGATGGTAGCAAGGAGAAAAAACTGGAAACATTAATAAACCTCTGGTAGGTTCTTCTAATCTCTGTCAAGGAGTTTGACCTTTGTTCTAGTGGCTAGTCAAATAGTAATCAAGAAGTAGACTAGGTGATTTTCAGTATTATTTTTTATTATAGGAAATAAACTGTTGGGAAAATCATCATTTCTACTCTACAAGTGCCAGAACTAATGGCTACCCAACTCTATTATTATTGTCACCTAAATGGAGTCTTTTGCAGAATATAGTAATTTTAAAAAGATAACCTGTTCTCTTAGGGGACATTTAGAAGCTGACAATCAACTTCTGCATCACCAAGGTATTGACCTCAGTAAATGGCCAAAGCTTTCCTTGCTTTGGAAACAGAGGCTGAGAACAAGAATAGGCCAGGATTCCAGTACAGTTATGTGTTGAGTTGAGTTGGACACTGCTTGCTAGAATTTTTACTTCAAATAATTGTTAAAAAGTATGCCTTAATTTCCAGTCTATTTCTAGGCCATATTGTGGGTGTAGCTTCCAGTGATATGACCTCTAAATGTAGAGTTATATGTGCCTGTGCATAAAGGCACCTACAGAGACATTCATTTATTTATCACCGTGATCTCTTGAAGGGCAAAGGAATATTACATGTTGAAATTGGGTGAGCTGCATTTGGCTAATCTCCTTTCAGGACCACTGCAGATCACTTTTCTAAATAGTAATAATGCCTATCATTTACATAGGTTTGAGAAAAGAGTCTGGTAGGCATCAGTCAGGCTCAGAAGCAGCTGCACGGGTGTAGGCAGACTTCTTCCAAATGCAAAGGAGGCCACACATGTGGATCCAGTTCAGAATATATTCCAAAATCCCATGTGCTGTCTATTTAAGGGCCAGAGTCTTATCTCCCCCCATGTCCAGCCAATGTCAGCTTCCTTTTCATCTTTCTGATGCACAGAGACGCAGCACATCTGTCTGAAATTCTATTTGCTTTTCCATTGTCATCTGGAAAAAAAAGGCTGCTGCTAATGAAGGTGCTGAATTAATATGGATTACTCACGACTAAATATGATGGATACTCTCAACAAACACCTGCACCATTACAGCAATTTTCTGAGCCCAAATGCTGTTTTAGGGAAGATATAAGCTACTGTAATTGAAGTCTTGGGGGAAATGTGACCCTTTATGCCTTCCCTTGAGCAGAAATTATCACATGTTGTTATGTTGAGGTAAGCATAAAATTTCAATTACATATTGGGATCTGAAACTGAGAATGCCCTACTTTGCCCTCGTTTAATTCCCTGGCGATGTCAGCTGTTTATCCCTTCCCTTGCTGGGTAAGAAAGGATTAGGGATTTAAAAAGAAAAAAAAAGAAAAAAGAAAGAAATCACTAAAACCAAGAAATCTTAATCCATGTAATTACTCTAATTGGCTAATGGGAGTCTTTTTTCAATAGCAGACAGTTCCGCACAGTTTACGGACATGTGTTTATGTTTTGAAAGGATTTGGTGAGTGTGGTTCACTTTTCTGTCTTTCACTACATGGGTGTGCAGAAAACATGGCTCAGACACTTGGAAAACTGGTGTAGCCCTTGCATCTTCCTCTACATCTTTTCTTTTCCTTGAGTTTCCACCCCACTTGTTTGTTGAGATGATGCCTAATGAAGTATTCATTGATGACGCCTCGTCACTAATAAAACATAAATCAGATTGGGCTCTCTACATAGCATTCACATGCTTGAAGAAGGCAGCAGTGTGTACTGGTGCTTGTTTCCAGCTGTTTTCTTGTCATTAGCTTTTAATTTCAACAGCTACCTACTTGGGCTGCCCCTCTCTTTTCTCAGCTCAGGTATTTGTGCTGTTATGGTGATTGTCAGTTCTGTTCTGCTTGAAAGGTTTCCGTGTACGTTGCTATGGTTACAAGTGCCGGAATTGGAAAGAAATGAAGGGGGTATCAAGGGTTTGACGTAGCTGTGATGAAGGCTTAGTGCTGAAATGTTAGCTATTACTTTGGCGGAATCTATGTTATTTGACAATGAATCCATTTTAATAGAATATTTAAATGCATTTGTGAATATATGGCGCATCAAGGTGGAAATATAGGTAACTGGATTTAAAGCAAATGAATATTTTAAAACAGTTTTGAGTGTATACCCTATGGGACACTTGGGAACTAAATGAGCACTGTAAGTGTAATATGTAGACTCACCTAAGTAATATGAGCAATTTTATTAGCTCTCTGCAGCTCCTTAGAATGCCAGCCTTCTCTTATTTTCTTTGTTTGTTTTCTCCTTTTCCTCTACAACAGAATGGAATTCAGTGAAGTTGCTATTAAGGAGATGAGCACTGTAGTCATTAAGGCGTCTGGGGAGATAGAACTGATGCTGAAGCTTCCCCAAAGTCCACTTGTCTCCTGCTGGAACTGTTAGAGAGCTGCCTGGGGATTGCTTGCCTCTGCCTTTCCAATTGGGGGAACCTGAGGAATTCTGAAGGCTCTGATGCCTTCTCTATGTAACTAGTTATTCAAGACACCGATCTCTTTCTAGAATAGCTGAAGGGGCTGTGGCTTCCAGTTGCAAGGGCCACCTCCACGTCCTCTCTTTAAGCTCCCCTCTCTTTGGACCTGCGATCTCCAAAGGCTCCTTCTGCTCTGTCCCCACTCTCACGGTACATACTCCACCGCTTAGTTTGCTACTCCTTTTATTAGTCGACTCAATAGAATGAAGGCACCTGTTTCTCTTCTTTAAAATACATTGGATTTTGAAAAGTCTCCAACTAATCTTTCTGTGTTCTTCCCGCCGTGCTTACAATTGCCTACTAAGTATGTGCTCTACCGTGGAACCACAATTTTAGCCCCTTTCTGTTTTCTACAGAGGAGGGCCCCTCCATTCTCATTCTTAATAAGATGTCACCAGAATGCCAGACTCAGATCCTAAGTAGTTCTGCCTTCTTCAGGATACTATTGCTTAAAAGCTGTGCGTGTCAGTGTCTTTATCATAAACTAGATTAGTTATAACTAGCCTACAAAGGTTTTCTCAGCTATGTAAAACACATCATATGATAAGTAGATCAAGAGATGCAGATCTCACAAATTCTCTGTGAAACACTGGCAATTCATAGATGTCAACAGTCTCAGGGTATTTGGCAAGCACATGTGTTAGATGGTGTACAAATATTTGCTTTTACCAAGCAAATGTTTGTTTTCTACTATGTGCTAAGCTCTGTGGGGGCAGGGCAGGGAACAAAAGAAATGTGGACCTTGTTCTCATAGTGTATATATAAAGGGAAACCAAGCATCAAGGAAGGCCTTATAATGATGGGTGATGAGAGTTAGCAGTTCTTGCAGCCCACCGTTTTTCAGAACTGTCTAAACATGTCATCTCATGGAAACCACCTGTATAGCCATAGCAGGGATTTCTCTGCTCTCTGAAGTGTTTTGGGTCTACCCAGACAGCTAAAGGAATGAGGAAAGGTAGTTGGCCTTTCAAGAAGGACTCCCACAGAGGGCTCAGGCTAGAGGGGTCATGTGACTGACAGCAATAAAAGTTTTACTTAAGCCAGAGTCTGGCTTGGACTTTCTCGCTTTTACAAATAACACAAAGGATCTAATTCTCTCTAATAAGCAGAGCTACCAACAGCGGTCTGTACAATAACTTTTCGAAACCTGACCTTGTGACCCACAGGCCATCCTGAAACCACTGCAACTCACTTCCCCTTTCTTCTCCATCACTCAATAAACATCCAGCCTGTTCTATTGTCCTGGGGAAGAGAAGGCCCAAGAAATAATTAGCAATCCCTTCTCTGTTCTGCAAAACTTACTCAAAACATTGAGCTTTCAGGGTCTCTGGAAAGACTAAGCAAAGATGATGTCCTAACCAGAGCGATTAGATGACAAAGAGCCTGCCAGAGCCCCCTGAATGCAGACCAGTCCTCAGCATTCCTGGAAGGAGGTTATTAAGCAACTGCCCTCGTTAAAGAACTAACTTCTTTCAACACCAGAGGGTTGTCTGGTTATAACAGGACTACGAAAAGTGACGGGGACAAGGCAACACTTTTACTGAAAGATTTTGAACTAGGTTGTGCTAGTGTTTCTACTAAGAAAAGAAAGGTTTAGAAGTCACTATGCTGTTGTGTCAACTTCGTTCAAAAGCCCCATCACATAGGCTAGTGCAACTCCTTGCTTTTAATCTGTCCTTGCAGCAATTTCTGAGCAGTCATCTGGACTGGAGGGCAACAGGAGGTGCTGAGCATTAGACAAATGACATGACTGTGCTTAGAGTAAGAGACAAAGACAGGTCTGGGTTGGATTGGATTGGAGAAGAATCTGGAGCAAAATGTGTCTTCACAGAAGCAGAGCATTAGCTCCTGGGATGGCAAGGGCTACTCGGCCCGCCCCACTGCCCCGCAGCAGTAGCTGAGTAGAGAGATTGCTCAGCAGTTAAGAGCACTGGAAGCTCTTCTGAAGGACTTGAGTTCAATTCTCAGTACTACATGGTGGCACACAACCATCTGTTACTCGAATTCCAGGGGATCTGAACCCTCTTCTGGCCTCTATAGGTACTGCATGTACATGCAGGCAAAGGACCCATATACATTTTTAAAAAGGTAAAAAACACAGCCTCTAAAGACAGGATATCCAGGTGGGTGCAAATTCTCATGACGTCACTATTTCCTGCTATGTCATAAAAGTCAATTGTAGTTTGTTCACCTATCAAATTATTATCATTTTAATATATCAATACTTTAAAGTGCTAAGGACACACAGAGTATATGTGTTGTATTATTTTCTCTTGTTAGTATTTGAAATATGGTGTGTCATTTCCATGCTTCTAGTTCATCTCAGTGAGAATTAGATATATTCCAAGTTTTCAGTAACTACATGTGATGAGTGGCTGCTACATTGGTTCATGCATATATGGCCTGATTAGTAGCTCTAGTTTTGTGCCCTGCCATACCACTGCCGCCTGTTATTGTGCTCTCCCTAATATTGGTGAAGTTGAGCTTCCTGCTACTGATAGCTAATCAGTGCTGGAACATGTGCAGTGTCTCATACCTAGTGGTATTCAAACATAAAGGGTCTAAAACGGCAGTGTTAGGTAGCTGGATGATTTGAATATCATAAAGAGAATATTATAAAGAGAATGATGACACTGAAGCCTCAGTGACATCATTGTCCTAACTGACCTTAAGATTGTGTCCAAACAGCAGTATGAGCAGATGTTTCCACAGCCTGCTTGGCTCCCTTTCTGTGCAGGGCAGAGTCTGAGGAGAGAGGATGAGACAGCCGTCTCAAATCCCCAGCTTCTGTTAAGTAAAGGCTTTTACCTTTCTCTTTGCTCTGTCACAAGAAGACCTCATAGATAATCAGAAAACATTTCAACTCCAGCCGGATGTGTGCCATAAACCAAGCATGTGAGGTACTACTGAGTGACGACTGTGGGGTTTTAAGCAGGAAAACACAGGACTGGAATGCCTGCACGGCCACTCGCTGGCCATAAAACCATGAGAGCGCCACAGATGCCCACTGTGTTTCAACAGCAAGAAGGCAAGAAACCAATCCAAAACCAAGATAAAGCCCCCAATGAACATTTTGTCTTTAAGATGAGTGGTGGTCATTCTTAAGGGATAGTGTGAGGATTAAGTAAAGCATGAAAGTAGCACATAGTTTAGCTTAGAATCAGTGCTTAATAAAGGCTAGCCTTTATTCCTATTTCTTTCAGACAAACTACAGATGCTTTATGACATTAGGTGTCTCAGCTTAGTGAACTTGGGATAAAATCAAATTCATTTCCTTTAAGCTTGTCATAGCTTTTTATGTTAATCTGTTAACCTTCCTTGCTGGTTGATATCCTCGTCTAGAGCAGAGCTGTTCAGAACATTAATTTCTACCTTTACTAAAAGACTGTTCTATCCATGGCATGGCTGAGTACAATGTAAGTCATCATGGAGAGAGGCCAAACGTACGTTTTGGCTCTATCCTGACCTGTGTTACTGTCTAGTGAGATACAGTACAACAAGGAAGCATGAGTTCCAGGTACTCCTGCTGTTCAGAACAGGACAAGTGAACAGAAAAGTGGAACAAGGTAGTGAGGTTTATATGAAGCAGAGTTCTAGGCAAGCTAGATTAGAGTCTGACATCTAAGAAGAGGTGACAACAAGGACATGGTTAGAGGTCAAGATAGGTCACACTTCCCAACAGTACTCTTAATGAAACTTCTGTACTACAGAAGTTATAACTGAAGCTTTGTGAGGGAAAGGGTGTCTTCTCTCAGTCAGTAGAAGTCTAACTATACATTAGCAGCTGCAGAGAAATGCGTGGCCAAGGTAGTATGTTCTAACATGTAGGCCCATTGTTATCTGAAATAAAAAGACAAATCATGCTGTCTTTTACCTGTTGGGTCTTTTAACACTTAAAATTCCGGTTCTTGGTGTTTCCTTTGGTCTGCATGTTAGGAATCCACTAACTCTGTAGAGATCATTCTATATAATGTGATCCCAATTTGTCAGTAATGTTCTTGCTGGATACAGCTGTCATGGGCTAGTGGCTAGCTTAATGAAAGATTGATTTCATGCCAAGTATCTACCTTCTGTTCAGTAAACTCTGGTATCTGAGTGTGGAAAGAAAAAAAAGATGAAATTATGTACCTGTGGCAAAAAGAAATCATGCTAACATGGCTGATTGGGGTTATGTTGTTTGAAAAAGTTGTAAGACAAAGTAGCTTATAAGCAGATGGGACTATGGGAATGGCAGAAATTGATCCTTCAGTATGGAAGTTAAATGAATGAATGAATATATAAATAAATCATAAATATAAGTAGGCTATTAACCTTCATACAAAGGAAAATACTGTTACTTATAACAACATTGATGAACTCAGAGAACATTATTTTAAGTAAGCCAGGATCATGAAGAAAAGCACTGTATGATCTACTGTATTTATGGAAGAAAAACAGACAAACAAAAAAGATCTCATAGAAGTAGAGAGACAACACATCTAAAAGCCCTAGAAAAAAAGGAAGCAAATTCACCCAAGAGGAGTAGACGGCAGGAAATAATCAAACTCAGGGGTGAAATCAACCAAGTGGAAACAAGAAGAACTATTCAAAGAATTAACCAAACGAGGAGTTGGTTCTTTGAGAAAATCAACAAGATAGATAAACCCTTAGCTAGACTCACTAAAGGGCACAGGGACAAAATCCTAATTAACAAAATCAGAAATGAAAAGGGAGACATAACAACAGATCCTGAAGAAATCCAAAACACCATCAGATCCTTCTACAAAAGGCTATACTCAACAAAACTGGAAAACCTGGACGAAATGGACAAATTTCTGGACAGATACCAGGTACCAAAGTTGAATCAGGATCAAGTTGACCATCTAAACAGTCCCATATCACCTAAAGAAATAGAAGCAGTTATTAATAGTCTCCCAACCAAAAAAAGCCCAGGACCAGATGGGTTTAGTGCAGAGTTCTATCAGACCTTCAAAGAAGATCTAATTCCAATTCTGCACAAACTATTTCACAAAATAGAAGTAGAAGGTACTCTACCCAACTCATTTTATGAAGCCACTATTACTCTGATACCTAAACCACAGAAAGATCCAACAAAGATAGAGAACTTCAGACCAATTTCTCTTATGAATATCGATGCAAAAATCCTCAATAAAATTCTCGCTAACCGAATCCAAGAACACATTAAAGCAATCATCCATCCTGACCAAGTAGGTTTTATTCCAGGGATGCAGGGATGGTTTAATATACGAAAATCCATCAATGTAATCCATTATATAAACAAACTCAAAGACAAAAACCACATGATCATCTCGTTAGATGCAGAAAAAGCATTTGACAAGATCCAACACCCATTCATGATAAAAGTTTTGGAAAGATCAGGAATTCAAGGCCCATACCTAAACATGATAAAAGCAATCTACAGCAAACCAGGAGCCAACATCAAAGTAAATGGAGAGAAGCTGGAAGCAATCCCACTAAAATCAGGGACTAGACAAGGCTGCCCACTTTCTCCCTACCTTTTCAACATAGTACTTGAAGTATTAGCCAGAGCAATTCGACAACAAAAGGAGATCAAGGGGATACAAATTGGAAAAGAGGAAGTCAAAATATCACTTTTTGCAGATGATATGATAGTATATATAAGTGACCCTAAAAATTCTACCAGAGAACTCCTAAACCTGATAAACAGCTTCGGTGAAGTAGCTGGATATAAAATAAACTCAAACAAGTCAATGGCCTTTCTCTATACAAAGAATAAACAGGCTGAGAAAGAAATTAGGGAAACAACACCCTTCTCAATAGTCACAAATAATATAAAATATCTTGGCGTGACTCTAACTAAGGAGGTGAAAGATCTGTATGATAAAAACTTCAAATCTCTGAAGAAAGAAATTAAAGAAGATCTCAGAAGATGGAAAGATCTCCCATGCTCATGGATTGGCAGGATCAACATTGTAAAAATGGCTATCTTGCCAAAAGCAATCTACAGATTCAATGCAATCCCCATCAAAATTCCAACTCAATTCTTCAACGAATTGGAAGGAGCAATTTGCAAATTTGTCTGGAATAACAAAAAACCTAGGATAGCAAAAAGTCTTCTCAAGGATAAAAGAACTTCTGGCGGAATCACCATGCCAGACCTAAAGCTTTACTACAGAGCAATTGTCATAAAAACTGCATGGTACTGGTATAGAGACAGACAAGTAGACCAATGGAATAGAATTGAAGATCCAGAAATGAACCCACACACCTATGGTCACTTGATCTTCGACAAGGGAGCTAAAACCATCCAGTGGAAGAAAGACAGCATTTTCAACAATTGGTGCTGGCACAACTGGTTGTTATCGTGTAGAAGAATGCGAATCGATCCATACTTATCTCCTTGTACTAAGGTCAAATCTAAGTGGATCAAGGAACTTCACATAAAACCAGAGACACTGAAACTTATAGAGGAGAAAGTGGGGAAAAGCCTTGAAGATATGGGCACAGGGGAAAAATTCCTGAACAGAACAGCAATGGCTTGTGCTGTAAGATCGAGAATTGACAAATGGGACCTAATGAAACTCCAAAGTTTCTGCAAGGCAAAAGACACTGTCAATAAGACAAAAAGACCACCAACAGATTGGGAAAGGATCTTTACCTATCCTAAATCAGATAGGGGACTAATATCCAACATATATAAAGAACTCAAGAAGGTGGACTTCAGAAAATCAAATAACCCCATTAAAAAATGGGGCTCAGAACTGAACAAAGAATTCTCACCTGAGGAATACCGAATGGCAGAGAAGCACTTGAAAAAATGTTCAACATCCTTAATCATCAGGGAAATGCAAATCAAAACAACCCTGAGATTCCACCTCACACCAGTCAGAATGGCTAAGATCAAAAATTCAGGTGACAGCAGATGCTGGCGAGGATGTGGAGAAAGAGGAACACTCCTCCATTGTTGGTGGGAGTGCAGGCTTGTACAACCACTCTGGAAATCAGTCTGGCGGTTCCTCAGAAAACTGGACATAGTACTACCGGAGGATCCAGCAATACCTCTCCTGGGCATATATCCAGAAGATGCCCCAACAGGTAAGAAGGACACATGCTCCACTATGTTCATAGCAGCCTTATTTATAATAGCCAGAAGCTGGAAAGAACCTAGATGCCCCTCAACAGAGGAATGGATACAGAAAATGTGGTACATCTACACAATGGAGTACTACTCAGCTATTAAAAAGAATGAATTTATGAAATTCCTAGCCAAATGGATGGACCTGGAGGGCATCATCCTGAGTGAGGTAACACATTCACAAAGAAACTCACACAATATGTATTCACTGATAAGTGGATATTAGCCCCAAACCTAGGATACCCAAGATATAAGATATAATTTGCTAAACACATGAAACTCAAGGAGAATGAAGACTGAAGTGTGGACACTATGCCCCTCCTTAGATTTGGGAACAAAACACCCATGGAAGGAGTTACAGAGACGGAGTTTGGAGCTGAGATGAAAGGATGGACCATGTAGAGACTGCCATAGCCAGGGATCCACCCCATAATCAGCATCCAAACGCTGACACCATTGCATACACTAGCAAGATTTTATTGAAAGGACGCAGATGTAGCTGTCTCTTGTGAGACTATGCCGGGGCCCAGCAAACACAGAAGTGGATGCTCACAGTCAGCTAATGGATGGATCATAGGGCTCCCAATGGAGGAGCTAGAGAAAGTAGCCAAGGAGCTAAAGGGATCTGCAACCCTATAGGGGGAACAACATTATGAGCTAACCAGTACCCCGGAGCTCTTGACTCTAGCTGCATATATATCAAAAGATGGCCTAGTCGGCCATCACTGGAAAGAGAGGCCCATTGGACTTGCAAACTTTATATGCCCCAGTACAGGGGAATTCCAGGGCCAAAAAGGGGGAGTGGATGGGCAGGGGAGTGGGGGTGGGTGGATATGGGGGACTTTTGGTATAGCATTGGAAATGTAAATGAGTTAAATACCTAATAAAAAATGGAAAAAAAAAAAGAAGTAGAGAGACTAAAAGAAGGCAAGAAAGGAGATAGTCAAGGAGTAAGAAGCCTTAGTTAAAAGAACTAAATTCTGTCTTACGTAGAAGTGGTACTAAAATAGTCATAGGAGGCAGATGCAGGGAGATAACTGGGTGGGAGGGGGGATGGAAAGGGGAATGTGGGGTTAAGGATCAGGTGCAAGGAGAGACAGGAAGGTTGGCCAGAAGGCCATGAGAATGGATGGAAATCTCCAACTGATGGGGATGGGGAAGTGAGGGCCCATCTCATGGAAGTGCCAGAGGCCTAAGGTAGGGTGCCCCACAGAATCAATGGGGGAGTGACCTTATCTGTGACTCATAGCATTGGCGATGTGGAACTTGAAGAGGTTACCTCCTGTAGCCAGGTAGGAGCCCCAGTGGAGCAAAAGGGACACCAAACCATCCAATAAACTTTGGACCCAAAATTTATCCTGTCTACAAGAAATGTAGGGACAGGAGATGGTGCAGAGACTGAAGAAATGGCCAACCAATAACCAGCCCAACTTGAGACCCATCTCATGGGCAAGCACCAATCCCTGACACTATTCATGATACGCTGTTATGCTTGCAGACAGAAGTCTAGCATGGCTGTCCTCTGAGAGACTCCACCCAGCAGCTGACTCAGACAGACACAGACACCCACAGCCAAACAGTGAATGGGCTTGGGGAGTCTTAAGGAAGAATAGAAGGATTGTGGTCCCTAAGGAAATAGGAACTCCACAGGAAGACCAACAGAGTCATCTAACCTGGACCCTTGTGGCTGTCAGAGACTGAAACGTCAGCCAGAAATCATACATGGGCTAGCCTAGGCTTTCTGCATATATATATATAGTAGATGTGCAGCTTGGTCTTCATGTGTGTCCTGAAAAACTGGAACAGGGGCAATCCCAAAAGCCTTTTCCTGTATGTGAGCTGGGCTGCCTTGTCTGGTCTCAGTGAGAGAGGATTTGTCTAGTCTGGGAGAGATTTGTTGTGCCAGTATGGGGTATACCCAGGGGGGCCTCCACCTTCTCAGAGAATAATGGGATAGGGTGGGGAGAATTGTGGGAGGAGGTGGTCAGGAGGAGGGGCAATGAGCAGGATGCTAAGTAAATAAATTTAAAAATTTTTTAAAAATCTAAAAAGAATGAAATTCTGAAGATCAACTGCACATATGGGAACTACAGTAAATATACCACAAATTTTACAATTGTTGAAAGAATTGATTTCAAGGGTCACACTATAGCAAGTGGTGAGGTCAATGTTAACTAGATTAATTTAATCAGTTCGCAATGTAAATATATATCAAGACATCGATTATACTCTGTAACCATGTATAACTATTAATAGATGAATTAAAATAGCATTGAGCATTTGTCTGTAGCCTTTGTAACTGTGTATATCATGCATAAAGTCATCAGACTTAGACTATCTCTGACACACTTGGTTAGTGGAACATATTATTTGTTCATGTTACCTGTACTGTATGTTTGAATCCCATCTACTACTATTTATTCTCATTCTATAAATGCATAGAATTGCATAGACAGTGTGTTCTCCCAAAATCCTGTAAAGCATGGATGACAGTTTCCTTCAAGGTCAAAGACTAGCATTCCTGTATGTCCAGCTAGGGATGTTCTCCTCCTGCATCCTGTCAACCTGGGTTACACAGACTTTGAGATGTGTTCACTTACTGGGGAAAAATAAAATAAGGAGAGAGAATCTTAAATCAGATGCCCTTATGTGGATCGGTTTTAATTCCATGTTGATATTCAGAGCCCATTTCCTGTGTCCCAATTCTGTGAAGCAGACCAACTCTGGATTGGAGCGAGAAAGAAGAGAAGGGAAATGTGCCATATGACTCCACACAATCATCTACGATCCGGAAACATACAATTCTTAACATTTTTTAAAAAGCTAAAAGTTATACTTTCAAAAATTTAAAAACAGTATCAACTTTTTCCTTCATTTGTGAAAAGGCAACAAAAAGAACAGTGAATATACACAATAGAAAATGAGCAGGCTTATCATATAGGTCCATCAAGAAATATTAGAAGTATGTCTTTTTAAAGATTTTCTTTAATATTTCTGGTTCTATTACTTAAAAAAATGAAATAAAAATGTTTTCCATTGACTTTCTAAAGGTATCTCCATTCTTAAACCCCAAAAACATCTTGTGGGGTTGACAACCCTATAGGAGGATCAAGAATATGAACTAACCAGTACCCCCCAGAACTGTGTTTCTAGTTGCATATGTAATAGAGCATGGACTAGAAGGCCATCTATGGGAGGAGAGGCCCTTGGTCTTGCAAAGATCATATACCCCAGTACAGGGTATAGGCAGACGTCTTCCAAATGTAAAGGAGGCCACACATGTGGATCTAGTACAGAGACCAGGAAGTGGGAGTGGGTGGGTTGGGGAGCAGGGCGGGGGGGTGTATAGGGACTTTCGGGGTAGCATTTGAAATGTAAATGAAGAAAATATCTAATAAAAAATGAAATGAAAATAATCTTACAAAATAGTGTTTTCCCCAGTAAATTCTTTCTCAGTGGTCACAACAGAGCTGCCCTATTTCAATCAGTTATGTAGCTAGCCTAAACATAAGGCTATCTTCAAGGCAAGGTCATCCTCAATACAGGGCAATCTTACAGTAGCAGAGACAACACTTGTGAGCCTTTCTCAAGTCCTCCTTAAGGGGACCAGAGATAGACTTAGATGGGCTTCCAGCCAAATCGGACCAGCTTAGCATTTGTTTCATGAAAGCTTGGTGTTGTGATAAGGCCCTAATTGAGGCTTTTGCAAGTTGAGCCAAAGTCCTTAAGTAGCTATAGCAGGTCAAGCCAGAAATGACAGGGATGAGATGCCAAATCTAAAGGGGCAGGAACAAGAAAGGACCACAAGCCAGAAACCAAAATGAATCAAGCTACTTCTGATACTAAACACAGAATAAGATCAGCCTGGAGAAGAAGTAGGAAGTGGCATGGCAAGTCTTTATATCAGTTTATACATTTCCTCATGTCATCTCAGTATGACAAGTAAGCATCTATTAAATACCAAGAATTGCATGTGGACCAAGGGCCTCCCTCCCATTGCTGTCTGGCAAGGCCATCCTCTGCTACATATGTATCTGGAGTCATGGGTCCCTCCAAGTACACTCCTTGGTTGGTGGTCTAGTTTCTGGAGAACTGGGTGGTCAGGTCAGCCTATGTTGTTCTTCAAATGAGGTTGTAATTCCTCTACACTCTACAGTCCTTCCACCAGCTCCCCCACCACTTATCTTTAATTTTAAAAATACTTTGAGATACTGATATCATTAAAACATTTCTCTCCTCCCATTTCACCAGTCTTGATTCTCTTTCAAATTCATGCCCTCTTTTTACTAATCCCTCCTCTCTCTCTTTCTCTCTCATAACCCACTCAATCTGTATGTTTTCAGAGCTGACTGTTAAGTATTGGATATTTAATTAAAGTATTCTTCCACGGGGAAGACAGTTTCTCCCAGGCTCAGCATTCCTTAGTTGCCCAGAATGTTTGGTGTAGGCTAGAGGCTTCTGAGCTTTCCCCTGACCACTTTGGTGTCATCCTTGCTAAACATAGAATCTGAGCCCAAAAGGGAAATAAAACTTAGTAGATGGATCCATCCAACTCACATCTAAGTGTTACAGATAAAATTTATCATTTTATCAATTTATGCCTTTATTTCTACACTGGTTTACTCAGTTATAGATGCCATAAAAAACAGACCCAAACAAAGGCACTATATTAATAAAGGCTTATTTATATCTCTTTCAGTGTCAGGGAAGTTTATAAAATGTATATGAGCTGTGATTTCATGTATATATATTCCTGGAGGTGGATGTTCAAATAGTTCAGTACACTCTTGGATGTAGAAGACCCAAGGAGAACAATCATGTGTAATTCAGTCCAGCTCACTGAAGTTGGACCACTATTTGAAGTAGAATTTTTATGGTAAAATTTAGAGTTTAGAATTTTCAGGTAAATTTTTTGAGAAAGCATGGCAAGTAGACCAAGACAATATGTGGAAGATATTAGTATTGAGAATTCAGAGATTCAGTGCTGCTGCCACTCTCAAAAATGACAAAATCGTAAGTGGCAGCTGGAGCTGTAGGTATAAGATGGTTTCTTAAGGGTACTCAACACAGGGGAAGGACTGGAGAGATGAAGAAAGATGCCCACAGCTGCAAATTTTTAAAGATAGGCAAATGAATACAAACAGAAGCATATGGTATGTTTCTGGCACTTTTCTGAATGTTTTTATCATTCCCAAGGTATTTTATTTCACAGCAACGTTATGGAATGACAGGAATCTAACCATTTTACAGAAGAGGAAACTGGAAGACAGGAAAGTTAAATAATCCATCATAACTAGCAAATAGCATAAATGTGATTGAAATGCAGGCAACATGACTTTCAAGGCCTACTGTTTTAAATACTGAACTGATTTATTCACATATACCCTGGAGAATATAATTCTTGTTTTTTTTCTCTCTGTCTGTCTCTCTGGTGAACATTAACATTTCTTTTGAGGTCCCCTCCTGATCTAGCACACTATTATGTATATGTATTAATGTATTAGACAAGTACTTATCGAGCAGCTGACAAGTCCATTGGGAAGCCATGGAGTCACTATGAGTGGTTTTTGACTCCAATGAAAAAACAATGAGCTTTGTCAGAGATACAGTGTTCCTATTATAGTCATAAAACACAAATTCATTCAAAATATCAGACTTCTAATGGCTTGTGTTATTGTGACTTATAAATCAATGGAAACTTGAAGCAAAATGTACTAATTTCTGATTTAATATTTTTATTATTTGTGTGTATGTGTACATGTGTGTTCATGTGTGCATGCACTTCTCCATGTATGTAATATATATGACAGTGTGCATGGAGTCCTGAAGACACAGTTCCAAATATTGTATTTCATCCTTTAGATTGCCTTTTATATTTATTGATTTTGTTCTTTGAAGTATCTAACTTTGACTACTATGTGGGAATGGGGAGGAGGAGGAAGAGGAAAAAATAATGAAAAGGAAGAAGAGAAATAGATGAATAG
Source organism: Mus musculus (assembly GCF_000001635.26). Lineage (NCBI taxonomy): Eukaryota > Metazoa > Chordata > Mammalia > Rodentia > Muridae > Mus > Mus musculus. The sequence continues at coordinate 58,483,594 of NC_000086.7, forward strand.
GATGAAATGAATCAGGAAAAGAGGAAGAAATGGTGGAAGAAGAGTGGGAGAAAAAAAGGAAGATTCTGGGCAAGTTTGGATTAGTTTACTTTTCACTATATCTAGCAATTTCCCAAAGATGATTGAATATGAATACGGTGTTATTGAGAGATGACTTGGTTATGAGGATGCTGACTATAAATTGATCAATCCATTGATGAGTTCTTAGTTGAAACAACAACTTAGGAGGTGGGACCTAGCTAGAGAAAGTCAGACATTAGAGATATGCCTCTGATAAACTGGGTATATCTTAGTCCTGACCCTTCTCTTTCTTCCTTTCATCTTGGCTTTTACGAAGTGAGCATCTTTCCTCTTCTAAGCCTTTCTTTCTCAATAATTTGCCTTACTTCAAGTTCACAAGCATGGAGTCGAGTAGCCATGAACTAAAGCTGTGAGTCAGAAATCTTGCTTTCTTACACTGATATTCTCCGTCAGTTTGTCACAGACACAAATAGAGAATAACATGGGTATCTTGAGGTCTTGTCTGAGGATACAGCCTTCCCTTTGGATGCTTATGGCTTTCTAAATTCCCCAGTGTGCACTGGCACATTTGGTACCATAATGTTTCAAAGAAATTCTCCCATCTGTTTCTCTCAGTTGTTGGGACTATACTATATATTACTCTAGGCATCAGTAAGTAGTGACTTTATTTTAGAATGCTTTCAAGAAATGTCCATAGCTTTGCAACCCTGTATAAGTTAGTTTGGTGAAAGCAAGTCCAAAGCTTGATGTTAGTACTTGAGGCTCCTTCTGGAGCCAAGGATTAGGGTTCCAGCCTGGGCAGGTGCCATATTAAGGCTGATAATCTGTGTGGGATAGGGAGTAGTACAAGTGCCAGAAAGTGCCCAACTCCTGTGAACTTGCTGTTTTAATTGATTCAGTGGTCGCTTGATTGCCACACTTTGGGTTGTACTGAAGAGTATCCCCAAACTTGATTTAGGCAGTATTTATTTATTTATTTATTTATTTATTTTTGTTTGTTTTATGAACATGTTTTTATTCTTGGTTGTGTTTATTTTGTGGTTGTACATGTGTATGTGTCTGCAGTATTTGTGTGTGTGTGTGTGTATGTGTGTGTGAATGCTATGTATGTGTCTGTGTAGGTTGTGTATATGTGTGTTTGTGCTGTGTGAGTGTGCATGTGTCTGTGGTGTGTGTCACTGATTTATACTTTTCATTAAATTTTGATATCTTAAAACATGTAGGGAAATATGGGTAATATGGGTAGGAATGGGACTTCAATCCAAGAAAAAATTCAGGCCTTTTTGGTAGAGGCTAATTTATTAGTAAATGTGAATAAGAAAGAAACAATAAGATTGTATATTTTTTATCTTGTCTTATTTTCCAAAACCATTGCACTGATTAGTAATATTAGATAGGAAGACATTATCAAATTTCAGTCAAGAGTATGTCCTTGAATTAAAAGATAAAAGATTTCATCTTGATTCTGCTATTTATCAGAGTTGTGACCTTTGTAAAGTAAATTAATCCTTAATACGGTTAAGCCTTGGCTCCCTTATCTGTAAAATGGGAAACAATTCCTTCCTCCCTAGGTTTTAGGGGAGATTTAGTGTATGAATCCAATCCACATGAAAGACATTCAGTACACATCAGGTTGTGTTTGGCAGGCCCCATCTTCATGCTAGACATGCTGCAAGCCTTTCCCTGTCCTCTTTTGTGTTCTGGAGATCTGACTAGTTTGGACTACAGCAGTAGGTTCTTTACTGCCCAGTAGTTTTTATTTAGGTTTGGCCCAAATGGATGCTATCAGTACATTGAGCATAGGAGGGAAGTAAGAGCTTAAACTATTTGTTCCTCTGCTCCCTAAAAAACTGGAGAGCAGTTTATCAATAACAGTGTTCTCCTATCCAAAATGACAGCCGTTGTCAGCTGCCCTGGGCCTTTTTCTTTGTTTCTAATTCTCCTCATCTCTGGCTGTTTTTTTTCTTCCCTGCTTGATCACTGCACCAATTGGTGGGTTTATTTTTTTTTTCAAATACTCCTTTTGAATTTTCTGTTTACTTGCCTGAGTCTTATGTATTCATATAGATACACAAAATTGTATTTATTCATTTATTATTTTATTTTAAATACAATATAACTACATCATTTTCCTCTTCCCTTCCTCCCTTCAAAACCTCCCACGCACCTTTTCTTGGCCTCTTTTAAATGACCTCTTCTTTCAATAGATATTCTTTTTTTTTTTTTTTTGAGACAGGGTCTCTCTGTGTAGCCCTGGCTGTCCTGGAACTCACTCTGTATACCAGGCTGGCCTCGAACTCAGAAAACTACCTGCCTGTGCCTACCTGCCTGTGCCTCCCAAGTGCTGCGATTAAAGGCATGCACCACCACTGTCCGGTTTCAATATATATATATATATATATATATATATATATTTTTTTTTAAAAGATTTATTTATTATATATATACTGTAGCTGTCTTCAGACTCACTAGAGGAGGGTATCAGATTTCATTACAGATGGTTGTGAGTCACCATGTAGCTTCTGGGAATTCAACTCAGGACCTCTGGAAGAGCAGTCAAGTGCTCTTTACCCCGGAGCCATCTCTCCAACCCTCAATATATATTCTTAAAACACATACATACAGCCTGCTCTTTGTCTAGGACTGAGGCCCCCTGAGATGTTTTTTGCCTGTCCACATTAGCATGTTTATTCTTGTTCTAGTTGTCCAGCTCATGCTTAGGTAGACATGTTGATGAGAAATTTTAAGATGTGGCTTATGACATCACTAAGAGCAAATTCTCTGGTCCTGTGGCTCTCATAATCTTTCTGATCCTTCTTCCACATGATCCCTGAACCTTAGGTGTGGGAATTGTGTTGTAGATGTATCAGTTGGGACAGGACTACATTTTGATTTGTTATGGGTTTCTGTAATAGTCTTTGTTGCAAAAAGAATCTTCCTCAATGAGGGGTGGGAATGACACTTGTTTTCAGAATAAGGACAATTATTTATAGTGTATTTAAAGATTCTGATGAGTCAGTAAAGTGGCAGTAGCTGGCTCTCCTCCAAGTTCCATGACATCACTTTCCTTTACAGGCACACTTTCAGTGCATATCTTGGAGTAACTGCATAAACCAGGAGAGTAAGATGGGAAATTGATAAGGGTATGAATTTTGGTAGCTAGCAATGGAGAGGGGAATAGTACAAGTGATCTGATGGAGAGATGGAAAAATGGGGGCTCTAATTAGCCAGGGAAGGGCAGGATATAAGTACAAAAGAAGGTAGACATTCTTATAATAATAAGGATGTCTGAAAATTATAATACACCATATTATTAACTATCTAGCTAAAATAGCCCTATAAACACATGATATTCTATATATAAACACCTGTGCATAGTTTAAATGAAATTGTCCCATTTGGGCTGACAGTGCTCTCTCTAAGAGCCAAAGACCATATAACAAAAGTTCAATACCAGGTATGAGAAGCCTTCTTTTGAGTTGTTGACCAAAGCTGTTTAAGAGACTCCCAAAACTTAACCACCCATTGCTATTACCCATGGTTGGCCACAAGAGGTGGGAAGTAGATCCCTATTGATGAATACACCATGCATTTTAGACACAGATTCCCAAACCAGAAAACTCCCAAACCTGAGACTGACCTGAAAACCTCCTCCATGAGGACTAGTTTTCATTGGACCAGAAGGAGGGACGTAACCAATAGTTCTACCCAGACATGACACCTATGAACCACAGCAACCAGCATGGTGCCGCAACCCTAAGACTGTAGTAGTGTTACTCTGACCCTGGCAGCAAGAACTAGCAGTTCACTCAAGAATTATATTTTTAGCTGGGCTGTAGTGGTAAACATTTTTAAGCCTAGCACCCAGGAGGCAGAGGCAGGTGGATCTCTGTGAGTTCAAGGCCAGTCTGGTCTACAAAGCTAGTTCCAAGACAGACAAGGCTATGTAAAGAAACCCTGTCTCAGAAAACCACTAGAAAAGAATTTCATCTTTAAAATACTTTTCAAAACAAAATAATTGATGTAATCATTGTTAATGTTATCACCATGAGACTAGTGGTGGCTAATATCAGGATGGTGGAAGTGGAAGTTAAGGTCTTGTGTGGTTCAGTAAGTAATACTAGTAGTATCCATTAAGAAAATTATATGGGATCAAGTGCCAAGGGATACATACACATGAAAGAAAGTTACATTCCACATTCATGGTAAAGCTGAGCTTGGAGGTCAACTTAATAGTGAGATATAGTGGAACATAATGTAGTAATGAAGACTGCAAGAAAAAAAATGCATTAGGTTGGAATCTTGTCTCAATTACCTAATAACTATGTGATTTCTTTAAGAATAATAGTACCTACTCAGAGGGTTGGAATGAGCATTCAGTGAATGAACTCAGGAAAAGCACCCAGAAGAGTTCCAAACACCTAATAAACAGAGTGTGATTCCTGACTGAAATGTAGTTTTCCCTCTAGTTCTGATGAGGTTATGCCCTACTGAACCTGGTATAAATTGAAGATATTATAGGTGGAAATATAGAAAGCCAAGACATTCTAGAATTGGAATCATGTGGTCTAGGATCATTCTGGACAAGATCATGGGCTCTGGATAAGGGTGAAGTCCTTCAGAGTTCACAAGCTCTTGCATCAGTATGTCGTCTATGGACATAGTGCCATAACTGTCACGTTTGGATAGGTATCCACTGAATGCATTATACTTTGAATAACAGGATCCTAGAATCTTCTTAGATGGCTCTTTGGTCTAGGATTCATATTTCATCTTTACTTTGCAGTGAGTACTAAGCTCTCAGATGTCCTAACAAAGGAGGTGATGGCCCTTACGAAGTTTAGTGTGTCCACCAAGGGATTTTGTAGCACAGGACACTAAAGCATAACACTTACAAAAAGAACACAGAGATGATGTGATGACCCACTTTGGTGTAGTTACAATGGAAAAGAAGTCAGCAAAGTACTTCTGGGATTGGGAAGGGACCTTTGCTGAGGTTTCTAGGTAAAGTAGACACTCAAATTCCTTTTCTACAGCCTGCCATAAGTCGTATAGATATGGCAGGTATTGTCAGTCTTATTTTGTAAACAAAATAACTGATGCTCATAGTTGTAGATCTAGACAGACAGTAGAGGAGCATAGAATATAAGCCAGATTCATTTAACTTTTAGTCTAAATTCTTTTGGACCACAAAATACTGTTCAATTAAAGTAAATTGTCTTTTTGAGATATGGCTTTCTGTTTGGTAGAGAATCAAGCATTTGTCACGGGGGAAAACATGGAAAGAGTTTAATTAAACTTTGCAAAAAGTAGAGATGAAACCTTTTATAAGTGAGTCATGGAGAATCAGTTTATCCTCCCTCTCTCATGCACACAGGAGCATAATAGTTCTTGTGATCACCATATACTAGCATGATACTCAAGACCAATAGCAGTAAGGCACATTTGGCTAATATATGGGAGACATGAGGGTAGGGAATGACAGAATCTAAGAACATGATATTAAGATATTGGCCAAGCTTACATTTCTAAAACGTGGCATGATTAATGTGATATTGCCAGCCTCTACAGGATGTTTGTAGGTTGTGTTCAAACATGATTGAGTCTGCAGATTGGCAGGAAATCCTATCTCACTCTAAGCTTTCTTGGCCTTTGACTTTCATATGGATACCTAGTGGACTGGTGATCTAGAACTGACAGAGAGCCTTGTTGAGTACGGCCAAGCAAGTCCCTATATATAGTTGTCAGGTTTAAGACATCTGGAAATATTTCTCCATCTTCATAACATGCTACATGAATTAAACTGTGTTTTTAAGATCAAGTGGCATATTCATTCATCAAATATGAATTGTTCCCTATAGGTGATGGCCCACCATTCACCTTCAAATATGAATGATTGCTGAGTTGTATGCAAGAAACATGCGAAAAATGTATTCTAGACTTTCCCTGTTTGTCTAAAAGCAGGATAGACAGTTGCAAAGAAAAAGTCATTCAGCTCCCTATTCTACCAGGACAAAAAGGTGAAAGACAAACTGGGTGCCAAGCATGACTTTGGACTCTTATCAGCCTGGCAGTAGGTACCGAAGAATCTTCATTTAAAAACTTTACTAACTAGACTTCATCTACCATTTAGTTGATGCCCCTTAAGTTTCTACCAATAAGGATTCAAAGTTTGTTTCCTTGATCTTAAAATGTCCCTAAAATTTCATGATTTCCTTGAGGATCTTATATAGAGCTAGAATTCAAACCCATTTCCTTGAGAATTACTCATTTCCTTGTTGCCTGTGCATGTGTGGCATGTACTAATCTTGTGTACAGTACTATTCTAACTATGAACTTTGAAAGTCATTCTTCTGTTATTGTTTATTATATAGACCATGTGTTTGTCAGGAACTAGGAATCTAACAGTGATAAAAAAACACACTAAGAATCTCCTTCAAAGAACTCAGGTACTAGATAGAGAAAGAAGAACTAACAAACTATCTGAGTGTTGTTTCCCACACTTATCTGAAAGCTATGACTCTTGTGACATGTCAACCCTTTTCATTTCAGCCTTTAGATTCTTTAGGGGATAGAGATAAAAAGAATATTTGCTGACAGTCTTCTTTGAACCAGAAACTTTTCCAGACCCTTTCTTTACACTACTTAGCACTTCCTCATAATAAACATACTCAGAAGGTGTTATCTATTTGCACTCTTTTAGATAAGGCAGGGGCAGACCAGAGAAGGCCAGCAACTTGCCCAAAGTCAGGCAGCACCAAAAAAGTTAAGAATGGCATTAATTCCTGGGTTTTATTGTATAAAACATAGTCTTTTTTATTAAAAATCCTTCCTGAAATATTTCAAAATAATTACTGACTTCATATCATAATAGATCCGAGAATAAATGATCCTGACAGAAGTTCTTAAATCTCTAAGTTCAGAATTTAATTCCCTATAGTAAATTATATTTTAGTTAAAATCCAATCACTGTATTTTGTCGCCCAAATATTATCCCAGGTACACCTTTTAATGATAGCTTATCATTCTCTGTTTTTCATATTTGGTTAAACCTTGAAGAAATGTTGACAGTATTCTCAAAGTGAACAAAGACATTTGAAAAAATAGGAACGGAAAGTGGGAAATAACTTTTCATGAAGAGAAATCATGTTATTTCTCTTAGGAACAGAACACTGTTTTGTTGTTTAGGTTTGTGATTAGCCATCAAGCAGTGCTCCCCTGCTGTAAAGATAATCTTCAGGAGTAATGTAAGTTTAGCTGTTTCTAACTTTGTTATTCTAAGTATGATTGACATAAACAATTATTAGCTTGTTATATGCTGAATAAATAAGCATATTGTAGAAAGACTGTGAATATGTTAATTTTGATTTTACTTTTCCATTCATGCCGTCTTTTGCCTCCTTATCATTATCAAAACTAGCTTTAAAAGCGCAACAGTGTCCACTAGTGGACAAAAAAAGTATAACAGCAGGATGACAAAATCCAAACACTGGAAATGTGGGTGATTTCTGCTACAGGATACTGTATATGCTGTTAAAATAACACCTTCAGATAGTGCACATCCTGTTCAGCTTTTGTAATATGTTAGAGAATAAGGGTTTATCACAAAATGTCCTTTCAATACTTGCTTAGTGAACAAAATTCTAATTCCATGTATAATTCAAGTAATTTTTACTCTCTTAAAACTTGATTTTCATTACTTGAATGTTATTTAAAGCCAAAGGTATCTCCATTCTAAAAATTTCATTTGATCATCATTCCTTCCTTGGAATTCCCATAGACAGACGGACTTTAATGAGAATGGAGGCAAATACAGAGTTGATCTCCAGGGCTGTTATTTTCAAACATTAGCATGCTTCAGGATGATTGTGAGGGGTTAGTGGAGGTATAGAAGTCAACGATCCTCTTCTGTCACATTCTGCAGACACTGGACTGTTCCTCACAGGTCATGGCTGACAGTTCTAGAAAATTTTCCTTCAGTCACAGACTTCATCAAGATCCACACCATATTCTCAGGATGGGAAGTCTGGGTTGATACACTATTTACAAGCTTTAAGAATTAATTATCACTGGGCAGTGGTGATGCACGCCTTTAATTCCAGCACTTGGGAGGCAGAGGCAGGCAGATTTCTGAGTTTGAGGCCAGCCTGGTCTACAGAGTGAGTTCCAGGACAGCCAGGGCTACACAGAGAAACCCTGTGTCAAAAAACGAAAACAAAACAAAACAGTATGTGTGCATGTGTGTGCGTGTATGTATGAATGAGTGTATGTGCATGTGTTTGTGAGTGCATGTCCCTGCATGTATGTGTGCGTAGGTGCATGTGCGTGTGTGTGTGTGTGTGTGTGTGTGTGTGTGTATGCACACATATATGCATGCTATGACTCATGTATAAATATCAGATGACAACTATCTGAAGTTGATTCTTTTCCTTCACTTTTTGGGAATGTTCTCTTTTATTAATGTTGCTATGCTACACACTCCAGGCTAGTTGACTTGGGATTTCAGTATCCCCACTATTTTACCTGTTTCTTCCTCCCATAATGTCCTAGCAATGCTGGGATTAAAGATGAGCACCACAGCAGCAGGCTTTTTTCTTAGATTCCCAGGATCAAACCTAGTTTGCTAGGTTTGTATGGCTAGTACCTTTACCCACTAAAACATTTCCCCAGCCTGCTCCAAAAATCTAGAATCCTGGCCTCATCTAAACTTTATGCTTCTGCAGGAATGCCCATTACTTAAGAGATAATGCAGAGGCTTCTCCACAACACGAAAACCAGAAGGCAGGTAGATACAGTCATTATAAGCATCAATGTGAGAGGAGTAGTCAGGATTTCTCACCCTCAGAGTCTGAGCTATGGGACTAGTGTCACTTATGTAAGATATAGGCATAAAAATGCATTGCTCAATATATACTATCAACCACGAGGATTTCAAGAAATTGTTCTCCATATTATTTCACTATAAATACACTAACTTGTTTTCTTCATCCTCTTATAATCACATTAGGGGGTGGATTTTACGAATATCTGATGAAGGATGAAGAGGTCATGATTAAGATTTGTAAGAGAAACTCAAAAATATTGAGGGACAACATCATTTGAAGATATTCTTATAAACAGATCATATACATGAACCTAGTCATCCATTCCATATTTAGAACAAAACAGCTAAAGGCTAAAATGTATATGGATGTTGCAACAAGGGCAAGTCAAAAGCCTGAAGGAGAAAATTAGACAAGGTCAAGTTCACAAGATTAAGACCAGGGTCAAATGGGCGGGATCTTCAGAACAAATATGAAACGTAAATAGTATCTTCTGTCACATATTACAAATCAGCAGAAAATATAAACTTTAAAAGCAACATTGAATGATCAAATACAAATACAAAGAATAATTTGGTCAAGTGATGATAGTGTGCTTTAATTAAAACATATATTCAGGGGCTGGAAGATGGCTCAGTGGTTGAAAGCATTAGCTGCTCATGAGGTGACCTGAGTTCAATTCCCAACATACACATTGTAGCTTACAATCACTTCTTTTGGCCTCAGTGGGCACCAGGGACTCACAGTACACACAGGCAAAATGTTCACGAAATAAAAAATGTTTTTAAATTAACATATATGTGTGTGTATGTGTGTGTGTGTTAATAAATATGATTTATTCAGGGGCCATCTTCCAGCCCCTGAATATATGTTTTAATTAAAGTATAACTATATAATTTTCCTTCCTTCCACTCTTGCTTTCAAGTCCTTCCATAGCTCCCTTCCTTGGGCTCTCTTTGCATTCATAGTCTCTTTTTCTTTGATGATGATTATTATTACTATTATATATTTATATATTTGTAAAAATATAAATACAAGTGCAGAGACAGAGGGAGTGGCTGACCAATAAATAACTGGCCCAAGTTGAGACCCATTCCATGGGCAAGAACCAATTCCTGACACTATTAATGATAGTCTATAATGCTTTTAGACAGGAGCCTAGCATAACACACACACACACACACACACACACACACACACACACACACGGCAAGGTCATGCCATGGCATATGTGGTGTTTGAATATGCTTGGTCCAGCGAATGGCACTATTTGTAGGTGTGGCCTTTTTGGAGTAAGTGTGGCCTTATTACAGGAAACATGTTGCTGTGGGGGTGAGCTTTGAGACCCTCCTTCTAGCTGTCTGGAAAATAGTTTCTCCTTGTTGCCTTCAAATAAAGATGTAGAACTCTCACCTCCTTCTCTAGCGCCATGACTGCCTGGAAGATTCCATGCTTCCTACCATGATGATAATAGACTAAACCTCTGAAACTGTAAGCCAGCCTCTATTAAATGTCATTTATAAAAGTTGCCTTGGTCATGGTGTCCCTTCACAGCAATGACACCCTAACTAAAACAACATGCAGGTGTCAATCAGAGAACTTATATGTATTTGTCTTTCTGGACCAAGATTATTTCAATTAATGTCCTCCATGTTCATCCTTGCTGTCACAACCATAGAATATCTCTGCTCATGTGTCTGACTACTATTTTACTATGTATACATAATACATTTTCTCTCTTTATCCATAATTTGATTTTGTAACTTGATTATCATAAATAGCAATGGAGTGAACATGTGAGAGCAATTATCTCTTAAATAATACCAATTCATTTCTTTTCAACCTGTATCCAAACATGGAATATATTTTTGCATTTCAAGTAAACAAGAACAGAAACTTCTCATAGTATTTTCTATATGGCTGTACTAATCCACAAAGAATGTAAAACAATTCCGTTTTCCTCACATCTTGACTAATACCTATTGTTATTTGTATTTCTTCATTTTATTTTTGAAACAGGGTTTCACTCTGCAGCCTTAGCTGGTATCAAACTCACTATGTAGACAGGCTGGCTTTGAATTCATAGAGATCTGCCTGTCCTTCCAGGTTCTAGGATTACTAGCATGGGTCAGCACACCTTTTGCCTTTTTTCAAAGAATTGCTTATTTTATGTATATGAGCACACTGTAGCTGTCTTCAGACACCTAAGAAGGGGATTTCGGATCCCATTGCAGATGGTTGTGAGCTACCATGCGGTTGCCGGGAACTGAACTCAGGACCTTTAACTACTAAGCCATCTCTTTGGCCCCTACCTTTTGTATTTTTGATAACAGTCATTTTTACTGGAGTGAGGTGATATGACATTATAGTACTAATTTATACTTTCTGGTTATTAGTAACAGTCTTCCATATATTTCTTTCCTATCTATATGTCTGTTCATACTTTTGATTCTTTTCTTTTTGTTGTAAAAGGTTTTTAGTTTGATGTAATCTCAAATGTCTATATTTGTTTTTATTGTCTGGTGTTTTTTTTTTTTTGAGTATTTGTAAAAATTGCTGCTCCATCAAATGACATGGATATATCTCCTTTCTTTGAGCAGTGTAATTATTTCAGATCTTCCAGTTAGGAGTTACCCATTTTTTTTAGATATTTATTTTCTTTTTTTAAATTTTTATTAAATATTTTTTTCATTTACATTTCAAATGCTATCCCAAAAGTTCCCTATACTCTCCCCCTGCCCTGCTCCCCTACCCACCCACTCCCACTTCTTGGCCCTGGCATTCCCCTGTACTGGGGCATATAAAGGTTTGCAAGACCAACGGGCCTCTCTTCCCAGTGATGGCCAACTAGGCCATCTTCTGCAACATATGCAGCTAAAGACATGAGCTCGGGGGAGGGGGGTACTGGTAAGTTCATATTGTTGTTCCACCTATAGGGTTGCAGACCCCTGCTGCTCTTTGGGTACTTTCTCTAGCTCCTCCATTGGGGGCCCTGTGTTCCATCCAAAGATGACTATGAGCATCCACTTCTGTATTTGCCAGGCACTGGCATAGCCTCACAAGAGACAGCTATATCAGGGTACTTGCAGAAAAATCTTGCTGGCATATGCAATAATGTCTGTGTTTGGTGGCTGATTATGGGATGGATCCCCGGGTGGGGCAGTTTCTGGATGGTCCATCCTTTCATCTCCACTCCAAACTTTGTCTCTGAAGTTACCCATTTTTAATAGACATTTCTATATACTGAGAGATAAGGATCAAGTTTTATTCTTCTGAATGTGTCTACACAGTATCTTTATCAAAAATAGTCTCCTTTCCCCATTATGTGTTTTTGACATTTTAGTTGAAAATAAATTGACAAAAAATGTGTGCATGTTCTTCTCTCTGTTCCATTGGACTTTGTGTCTGTTTTTATTCCTGCACCACCATGCTGTGTCTATAATTATAACTTTGTAGTATACTTTGAAATTGGGCAGTGTGAGGTCTCCTGCTTTATAATTTTGGTTCAAGATTCCTTTAGATTTTTGGACTTTTCTATTTCTGTATGAGTTTGGGGTAGTTTTTCTATCCCTGAGGGGAAAACATTGAAATTTTTATTTTAATTGTATTTTATTTGTAGTACAAGAGTCACATTGTACTAAAACTACAACTGATACCTGTGCACATTGGAGTTCTGTACCAGGAATCAACAGTGGGGGGTGGGGGGAGATTCATTCTTTGGACAGGGGTCAGCAGGAGAGGAGGTAGGATATTGTTACAAAATGTAGATGTGGAAGAATACATGTGAGACCCAGATGATCCACCTGTTCATCTCTTAGAATTGTGCTATGTTGTTGTGTTGGTTCGTTTTTTGTCAGTGTGACACAAATTGGGGTCATATGAAAAGAGGGAACCTCAATTAAGAAAATGCTGCCATAACACTAAACTATGGGCAAGACTATAGGGGATTTTCTTGAATAATGATTGGTGTGGAGAAGGCCTAGCCCACTGTGGTCAGTAGCATCCCTGTACAAGTGTTGTTTAAGTGTATGAGAAAAATCAACTGAAAGAGTCACGGTCTCTGCTTTGGTTCCTGACTTCAGTCACCTTCCTTGAGTTTATGCCCTGACTTCCCTTTATGATGAACTGTACTGTAGATCCTGAAATGAATCTTTCACCTCCCCCAATTGGTTTTAGTCATAGTGCTTATCACAATGACAACAAACCTAAGAGAAAACACCAACACTGAAGACTGATGGAAACATGAACTAGCTAATGCCTGGAGAAGGCTAGTGTGTCATTCAAAGATGGAGTCTGGATCAAAACACTGATAAACCATCTAGACTGGCAGAGTTGCTCTTAGTAGAGAAGAGAAATCCATAATGGATTCAGAGAGAGAGAGAGAGAGAGAGAGAGAGAGAGAGAGAGAGAGCACTATGCAGGGGCATTGGCTATAGTTTATCACACTATCCTTTTATGCTCTTTCAAGAACAAAATCCTAGCAGAATCCTAGAGGGGTTGTTCCTAGAACTTATACAAAGAAATATACCTGGGAGTAATAAAACTGTTCTGAAAGTTAGATTATGCTACCAAGCCCAAACTCGAAAAATAAGGGAAAGTATCCACAGTGGCAGAGAATTTTTTTTTTTACCTGCCAACTCTGTCTAGAAATTGTCCTCATCTGACAAAATGTGTCTCACTCAAAGTCAGAAATACAATCTTGACTATCTGAAAAGGCTTAGTACTATTTGCCAAGTTCTGGCCACTGTACAGAACAATCTCTCAGATTTCACATGCTAAGTTTTTCCCTAAACCTGAGCCCTGGTAAACCTGTTTCTCATCTGTTCTTCATCCCTATCTTTATGCTTGTGCAGGTTTGTTCTCATGAAAATGTCTCGTAAGATTCCTACTTGGCTAAGAATCTCTTCTCTTCTCTTCTCTTCTCTTCTCTTCTCTTCTCTTCTCTTCTCTTCTCTTCTCTTCTCTTCTCTTCTCTTCTCTTCTCTTCTCTCCTCTCCTCTCCTCTCCTCTCCTCTCCTCTCCTCTCCTCTCCTCTCCTCTCCTCTCCTCTCCTCTCTCTCTCTCTCTCTCTCTCTCTCTCTCTTTCTTTCTTATTTATTTATCATCCTGATCACAGCCCCCTTCCTCCTCTTTCCTCAGTTCCACCTTCACAAGTATCTCCCCTTGTTACTCCTCTTCTCTTCAGACACACATGGTATGTACTCACAAGTGGACATTATTCGTAAAATACAGGGTAACCATGCTACAATGCATAGACACAAAGAAACTAAATAATAAGGAGGTCACAAAGAGAAGATGCATGAATTTCACTCAGAGGGGGAAATAAAATAGACATCTGAGGTGGATAGAGGGAGGGAACTTGATGGGAGAGGGGTTGAGGATGCCGTAAGAAGAATCTGTTTTCTAGGGAAGCTAACTAATAAGACTTCAGAGCATATTCTCACTCTCAGAGTTCCTCTGTAAGTCCAAAGTGATGTGAAGCCCCGTGATATGCTCCACAATGTCCTGGGTTGCTTTTTACAATTCCCTGCAACCTTCAACAGATCTGTGAGGAATAAAGACATGGGGGTTTTGAAAGGTTGTCACTTAATTCTATTGGGTGGTTTTCAACAGGAATTAGCAAGGGAAGCTCCTTGTATTCTGATGTTGTGATTAGTAAGGGAGTTGCCTGAGATTAGGATTTCACAGTTGGAGAAGTTACTAATGAGAACAGGACCATGAAAGAGGTACACCGGCTAGTTGAAATGAAAGAAAAATAATGATTCTCAACTATCCATCAACAACTACCTGTAAATAGAGGTACTTTGACTTCTTCCTTTCCAATTTGTATCCCCTTGATCTTGTTTAGTTGTCTTATTCCTTTAACTAAAGCCTCAAGTACTATATTGAATAGATACAGAGAGAGTGGACAGCCTTGTCTTGTCCCTGATTTTAGTGGATTATTGATTGCTTTAAGTTTCTCTCCATTTAAATCGATGTTGGCTATTGGCTTGCTGTATATTGCCTTAACTGTGGAGCTTCTCAAATCTCCTTTGCCTATAATGACAAAGACTCCTCTAGTCACCAAGTAGCACTTTAATATTATCTTGCTGTTTTCTACATGCTTAAGCTAAACAGATTGTTTCACTGCTTGTGCTGATACATGTGTGAACCTGATTATTCCAGTCATCTGGATTGCTGCAAAATTCTCTGAAATATTATAAAAACACCAAGAGCTTGTGTTTTGTCTGAGCAGTGTCCCTCACCATTTTGTTAACAACACATGCGCCGCTTTCCATGACTTCCTCCATTCCTTGTGGTTGGTACAAAGATGTTGGCCACAGTCTCAGCCCCTACCAGCTAACCCAAGCTATGAGCTGTCACTGTGACCTAGGTGTAGATAGAGTACTTTAGACACAGTAAATGCTTCAGGGATGAGTGCATCACAAGGCTTAAGGAGAGTTTGCTGAGGGAGCTAGTAGGGAAGAAGATTTCCCTTTACTTAGAGAGTGCTGGCCTGGTGAAGAATAGAGACTGTGAAGGCAGAAAATAGATGAAGAGATATAACTAGAGATATAGAGAAACCCTTGGAACTCGCTACCCGTGTCTTGGAGCAGCTCCACTTTATGTTTGAGAAGCTGGGTATGTGGATTTCAGAGCCATGCAAGCGTAAGTAGCATGAGTTATAAAGAGGTTATGCTATCTACTGTAGTTCTGACTACAGAGAACCAATGCTTCAAATCCAATATATATATATATGGAACAACCTTTAATGATAAAAGAAGCCACATGAAAGAGAGCAAGGAAGGATGCATAGAAGGACTTGGAAAGAGGAAAGGCAAGGGGGAGATGATGTAATTATATTATAATCATAAAAAGTCAGAAAATGAGCAGCCAGAGAGCAGATCTCCAAAGTTGTACTCAGAGAAGACTTTTTAGAGGGAAGGGAGATTTAAGATGGAAGTATGATTATAGGTAGGTAGGTATAAACAGTGTGGGGCAGGGATAAGAACAAAAAGAACAGAAAGAAGGGTGAACAGAAATGCCTCTATGGCTCAAGTTAATTAAAGACTGCATGTGGAAAAAGTAGTCAGTTCAAGAGATTCAGCTTGTTTTCAGAGTAGAGTATTTGCTCTATTATGTGAGTAGAATGCAGTTTGGAAAAGAGAGTTATATGGACGCATCAGAGATAAATGTAGCTCTTTGTAGCATCTAATGAGTACTATTGATTATAAATGACAGAAACTAACAGTTACTGGTTTAAGGGGGGAATGGTTTATGGGAAAGAGGTTAAGAATCAATGCAATGCTGGTAAACCAGGCTGGGATAAGAGCCATGTCAAGCTTACTGGTCAGAATTGCATCCAGTGTAGAACTGAAGTGTAGATCCTTGGCAGTCCATAGCTCATGCTGTCCAAAGCACAG
Source organism: Mus musculus (assembly GCF_000001635.26). NCBI lineage: Eukaryota > Metazoa > Chordata > Mammalia > Rodentia > Muridae > Mus > Mus musculus. Next base: position 58,499,840 of record NC_000086.7, read on the forward strand.
AAGAGTACAGAACTCTGTTTATGGCCAGGCAAGGCCACAGATGACAAGGATTGTTTGTGGTGATTAATCAGTCATTTTTTTATTTGCCCAGCTACATAAGGTTATACTCCAGGAGACTCCAAAATAACCTCGACTGCTTTGTATCATTTGATTAAGGGATTTAAAACTTGATTTGTTTAGTGAAGGTCGCAAGTTCATAATTTAGCTTCCAGGTACAAAGCATATTTCTTTTCATATTATTTTATGAAATATAAAACCTGACTCTCACCAAGTTTTTTTTAAATGTGAGATTCCCCAAACATAGAAATTGAATGAAAAGTTGTAAGTACTCTGATGATGCCCCTTGCTTGACTATATAGATATGCTCCTTCATTAATGGTGGCATAGCATTTTGATCAAAATCCTGTTAGATTGAAAATGTCATAAGTAAAGGTGAATTTAATAGATCTAATCTATTGGGCACCACATCATAGCCTACTTAGTGTGCTCAAAAACCTTATAGCATTAAGAAACATACAGCCTATGTCATAATAAAGCATTGGATATTTCACATGATTCTTGAATATCTATATTAAATATGTTGTAATCACAGTATACAGTGGAAGGTTTACTGTTTGCTTGTCAAATGGGATAACTGACTGAGCCCAGCAACTATGCTCAGTGCTGTGAAAAATTATTTTGCTGTATTTCATGAGACTTGAGAAGGACTGACCATCAAAATTCCATGTATAGGACTGGGTATAATGGCTAGTTGTATATAGTTGCAATTCTAGCATTTGTGAGGCTGAGCCAGAAGGAAAGTCATTAGTTCAATGGCAGCCTAGGCTACATAGTAATATCCAGCCTAGACTGGATTGCAAAGTGACACTTTGTCTCAAACAAATATAAACATTAAAATATTTAAAAATCACTGTACTGAAAGGATGACATAAACCCCATTTGTCTCCGTTTGTGAAGTAGGCCTGACTTTGAAAAGAAGGCCATAAGGCACCAGTTCCAGGAACAGACCATAAAATCCAGACACAGGTCATAAAAGCCCCTCCCAAAAACCAGCCTGGGAATAACCACAGAAGGGGAAACATCTTCTCTCAGAAGGGGCCATCTGTGCTGGGCAGCCCTATCTCATCCTATGGTTAAATGATCATGCCATAGGAATGCACACCACTGACCCACCAATGAAATTTCAGATTACCTAATCCTTCTAGAGAGTTTTCCCCAGCTTCCTATAAGAAGGCCTGTGCGCTTTTGTCTGAGGTCACCATTTTGGGGAATGGTTGACCTCTGCAGGCTGATTGTTTCTACAGAATAAATGTTCTTTGTCTTTGTATACTATCTGAGTCTTGGGTCTTCCTTCAGCGATTTGCAGACCCTTATAGTAACATCGCATTATGAAATAAATCATTAAATCAAACCCATGTAAGTCAGAGATTGTACAGAGTAAAGTAGGAAATTAGAACTCACCAGACATATATGCTCATGGATGATAATGGCCATATAAGGTCAAGTGAATGTGAGTGGTGGTACAATTTACTCTTTAGGATCGCTCAGGCTGGTGATTGATATCTTTCCAAGAATGGTGTTTATCCATTCTGTTTCCCTATGGGAAACAAGCTTGGCCTAAATTGGGCCAGGAATCTGAGAAGTTCCCAAATACTACAGCGGTGTTATCCATTCTTTCTGTAACTAGCATGTGGATTAGCATATGCGAAGTAGAACTTGCTTATATTAAGGACTAAAGAACTCTGTTCTTTTGGAGCTGGGTGATTGTAGCTAGATTGTATGCCCCAGGTGGCAAGTTCTACATGGTATTATATAGCACCCATCACTTCATATATGTGACATATGGAATGACCTTACCATCTTAAAAACAGTTTTCTTTGGTAGTATCATTACATAACTCCCAAGTCTGACAGAAGCCATCTAGGAAAGGCAATGGCAAGCAAGTGAATTTCGTGAACATGACCTGCTGTTTTGCATGGCTGAGATGGGTGCACTCTGGAGTGGAACAGCCCCGAGGGCATTGTCCAAAATTGCTTCCTGTGTCGATATGCCTTTCCTGCCACTATTACATAGTTTAATAATTAATTCGTGGGCATGAGGCCACCCTATTGGGCAAATTTCCCATAGATCAACATGAAGATGAACTTTTGTGAATTAATGCTGTTTAGATGAATTAATAGAATTTATAGAATTTCAATAATTTTAGGAATAAGGTTTAAGGGAATAGTTTTAGTTGTTTTGCCAGAAAGATGTAATAAAGTTAGAATCAAGAATAGAATGTGCCCACTCTCCTTAGAGTAATAAGTAAAGGCTGCATAATATGGAATATAATGAGCTTTCATAAATTACACTAAGAAGAGAAATAGGCTTGGGACAAACTTGTAATTAAGAAAAAACATTCATTCTATGTCAGGTCCAAGGATGAAGCCACAGGTGTGCACTATGGTAGAACAAGGCCATGTGCAACTGTTCCTTTGAACTCATAATGAGCTTATAGAATGAAACACTGCTTTGAACTTGATATTGACATCCTTCTGTAATTCTTCTTTTGTGTATCATTTTATTATGAGATAATTTTATAAAGAACTTTTGTCTAAGAAGGTATAAAATACCAGAGAGAAGAAATAAATATGGATTTTGGGGCTCTGCTCAATCCACCATGTGTGTGTGTATTTGTGTGTGTGTATGTCTGTCTATATGTATGTACAGTATGTACAATATGTCTATACTTATATATGTCTGTCTGTATATATGGATGTGCATATATCATATGTAGGTATATATGTACATATATGTGTATATGTGCACTTGGAAATTGATGAAACAGGTGATCAGACCCAACTAGTACAGTGCGTGCGTGCGTGCGTGTGTGTGTGTGTGTGTGTGTATGCCTGACTTTTTAAAATTTCTCTTTCTCTGTGAAATTGCCAAAAGTCATCAGCTTTTGGTCCTAGAACAGTGAGAGTTAAATTGCCAGAAGCCATCAGCTTCTGGCCCCTAGAACAGTAAGAGAGCTACGAGGCCAGAGGTCATCAGCCTTTGGCCTTTGTCTGCAGCTGTGTCCTAACAGTACCTGAATGTCATGGCAGGCTCCCAGCACAAATAGACCAAACCCCTTGTGAATATTTCTAAAAGGGATTACAAGGTTCTATAGTACAGAAGACATGTAAAGAATGATGTTTAGTCTCAGGTAATTCAGAAGATGAGATTTTTCCTCTACACATTGTTAGTTATATTTCTTTGGATTCATTATCTACTCTCCCTGATAATCACTTTGAAAATGTAAAATCATGTTAATTATATGTACCTTGCAGAAATTTTTTCTAAAGATTTAATAAAAAATGATCATACATGGCCTAGTCGGCCATCACTGGAAAGAGAGGCCCATTGGACACACAAACTTTATATGCCCCAGTACAGGGGGATGCCAGGGCCAAAAAAAATGGGAATGAGTGGGTAGGGAAGTGGGGAGAGGGTATGGGGGACTTTTGGGATAGCATTGGAAATGTAATTGAGGAAAATACGTAATAAAAAAATAAAGCTTGCAAATAAAAGTTTAAAATTAAAAAAAAGATCATACAGTATGGTTTCTGGTACATGAGCAACAAATATCAACAATTGTTATGAGTAATGTTACCTTTCTGACCTGTTATTTGTAAATTACTTCTTTCCCACTTTCTCCTTCAGCACAAAACCACACCTCCTGTGTGTCCGTAGGTTGCTTAAAATAGCAAGGACAGGTTAGCTCTACTGCTCTTATGTTTTTTCTCCTTCAACCCTCAGCAGCACAGAAAAGGCAGTTCTGCCCCGCCCCACAAAACTGAGAGAAAGAGGGTGACAGCTGCTCTAGAAGTCTGCTGTTCTAGCTCATTGCTGTGCTCACCAGGCCAGGGATTAAAAGACAGCTGCCAGCTTCTCCTTGTTGCTATGGTGACAAGAGTTCCTGTGGAATTTGTTGTTCATGGAAACTGTCTAAATCTTTCTCACAGGGGAAAAGGCCATTGGCCAGCCAGTGGTTCAGTACCTGAGGGTCTGGCTCAGGCCTGGAGCAGGGTGACTCTGTGCTGTAACATCCTTGGGGCAAAGCCTATGAGAGTCTCTGTCAGACAAGCACACCAGATAGCAGAGGCAAAGACTTCTGTTTAAAGTAGCAGGTGTTAAATTGGCAGCAGATGAAAGAGATGTCAGAAGGATTGTCCACAATGAACAGTGAACAGGGACAAAGCCAGGCTTAAAGTTGATGAAGTTCTCAAGACAAAGGATTTCCAATCATCTTATGTACACGTTTCCGAGTCTACATCTTGCAAACCTCACGATCCTTAAGGACAAAGATCTTATTTTCTTTACTCCGGTCTAGTTCATGCCCGGCACATATTAAGAGCCGGGGCCTAGCAAACACAGAAGTGGATGCTCACAGTCAGCTATTGGATGGATCACAGGGCCCCCAATGGAGGAGCTAGAGAAAGTACCCAAGGAGCTAAAGGGATCTGCAACCCTATAGGTGGAACATTATGAACTAACCAGTACCCCAGAGCTCTTGACTCTAGTTGCATATGTATCAAAAGATGGCCTAGTCAGCCATCACTGGAAAGAGAGGCCCATTGGACTTGCAAACTTTATATGCCCCAGTACAGGGGAACGCCGGGGCCAAAATGTGGGAGTGGGTGGGTAGGGGAGTGGGGGGCAGTGTATTGGGGACTTTTTGGATAGCATTTGAAATGTAAATGAGGAAAATACCTAATAAAAATTAATTCTAAAAAAAAAAGAATATTAATCATGGGGGAAGATAGGCAAGTTTCAAAGTCCAACTTGTTCCAGTTCAGAGCTGTGTGAACTTACAGGGACCCTTTAATCTCTGTTTCTAATGTCTTGTGTGTAAAATGAGGTTAAAATATTATCTATTTTGTATGAGCATTTAGACTGTATGTATGTAATGCACTTAACAACAGTGTATGGCTTATGTAGAAAACCAAAGGAGGCTTTGCTACCAATATTACTATTTTTCAACTTCAAAATGTAGACTATGGCATTAGGGAGCTTCAGCATGTGGTTCTCTTACCTGCCTCTCCAGCTGGCACTCTCCATTTAAATTACAGTTTCCCTACATGTGCTGTGATGTTTACAGATCCCAGAGGACCCTGGCTGCTGTATGGCCATGTTCACTCTGCTATTTCTGTCTAGAAAGTGTCAGTTGAACTTCTCTTCAACTTCTAAAACCTTAAGAGACATTTTCTTTAACACATTAACTACCTTTTTGTATTGTTGCCTATGTTGATAGCTGTCACCATACCTGAGATATGATTTTATTTGTTTTATATACAAATCTGCCTCTCCATTAACATTATCCACTCAAGGACAAAGCCATTATTTACATTCAACACATAAGGCCACCACGCTCAACATAATGCATTCTTATTATACAAATTCATGAATAAACACACAAGTGAAGGAATGAATGCATGCAGTGAACTGGGTAGAATATACCACAGATACAACTCTGAAATATTAGTAAGGATAACTACTGACTAGAAATCTCGATGGACTCAATCATCCATGAAAATGATGTTTCTCTCCTTCACAAAGAGTTTTCCTTTAAGAAGATCAGGAGGGGAAGGCCCTCAGCCTTCTTTTTTTTTGAGTTATTGATATTTTTTATTAGGTATTTTCTTCACTTACATTTCCAATGCTATCCCAAAAGTCCCCCATGCCTTCCCCCCCCCACTTTCCTCCCCCCACTCCCACTTCTTGGCCCTGGCGTTCCCCTGTACTTAGGCATATAAAGTTTGCAAGACCAAGGGGCCTCTCTTTCCACTGATGGCCGACTAGGCCATCTTCTGCTACATATGTAGCTAGAGACAGGAGCTCCGGGGGTACTGTTTAGTTCATATTGTTGTTCCACATATAGGGTTGCAGACCCCTTTAGCTCCTTGAGTACTTTCTCTAGCTTCTCTGTTGGGGGCCCTGTGTTTCATCCAATAGCTGACTGTGAGCATCCACTTCTGTGTTTGCTAGGCCCCGGCATAGTCTCACATGAATGAGACAGCTTCCTGATAGAGCAACAGTGTCTGAGAGATTGTCAGGCCTCTGAGATTTGCTGGATTTGGACAGGCTTGGATCACCATCAAAATGACTTGTGCAGCTGCCAGTAGCTATCAAGGCATTGGCTGCCATAAACACACCAAACTCTACCCATCTTGAGATGTAGTAAAAACTAGGATCATGTAGCTCTTGTCATCATCGCATTTTTTTTTTCCTTGATGGCTGGCTTTTGTTGTTGTCATTGTTTCCTATAGTCAAGATGAAATTTTACTTAACATTTACTAAGCCCAGAAATAATATATAGCTGGAATCTATAGGTTCCTCAGTGGATGAACCCAGAGTGATAGGAATACTTTCATACTCTAGATTTGTAGCCTGTGTCATTTGAAGATTAAATAAACTTGGACACAAATGACAAACTGCAGGAGTTTAGCTGAGAATTATTGAGTAAAGACTTGTTTTGGGATCATAGTAAGTGTGAAAGAATCTGCATAGGATGTAGAAAACACCAGGAGTCTTTATTTGTGAGAAGCCATTAGCACCCTGAAGTCTAAAGGGAGAAGTAGAAGAGATGGAATTTCAAGAATCTGAAGAGGGTTTGGAGGCAATAAATAGAGGTCAACAAATTGGATTTGTAGGTAGTAATGAATACTGTCATTGCCAGAACCATGAATAGATGGGATAAACAATTGTCTCCCCTTGCAACTTTATATCTTGTTCTATTACTTTCCACCAAGTAGATGTAAACCAAAACCAGATGACAATGGATAGCAAATATGAGCAATATCCAAGACATAACTCTGCACCTCAAAAATGGAGCTGTGTAGGGAAAGGAAACCTGGTGTGGGTTGTCTAGATTTAAAATAAAAATACAGGGTATGCAGTGAAGTTGGAATTTTAGATGCCAATAAAAACTGTTTAGCATAAACATATTCCCCACAATATCTGGTATATAATGACACACAAACTATTCATTCTTTACCTGTTGTTCGAGTCTCATTCAGAATCTCGTATTTTAACCTGGTAGCTCAAATAGACAGTAGTGAAAATAGGTATGTTTTTATATTTGGTCACTGTACAGTTACTAATATGGATACCTTTATATATAACCCACCAAGAGTGGAATTATATTTTTCTGTGTAGTGGAACAAATGCCCTTTCATCTTCATTTCCAGAAAAAACATCACTGAATTCACTGGGATGTATGACAGGGTTTCAGAAGGAACTTGCTTGCTAGATTTCAGGTTGTATCAGGAAGGCTGCCACATGTGTGGCATTTCAGCCCATTAGCAAATAGGTGGCAGTCTTGATCAATTTATCAAAGAAACTAACCTTTTATCTTTTGGAAAATAAACTAGCAACAGTGAAGAAATATGAGAGCAGAATATAAAAAATATTTAGGTTAATTTTTAAAATATAATCCATGATTAATCCATGATTCTATAATGATGCATTGTATGTGTCTTAAGGAGTTAGTTTTTTTTTTTTTTAAATTTTAATGAACTATTTCTAAAAGTTAAAATAACTTTAGTATTGCAATTCCACATAGTCATACTTAAACCTGAAGGCTAGTCATGAGTAGGCTATAAGGTGTTGTAAGTATATTTGCATACTTAGCCTCACATTAGAGTAGGATGAGAGAGGAACCCGAGCCTGGCCATTCCTGATTCATCCAATACATGGAACTGTTAGCCAGAAGTAGGCATTGAACTAGAGGCCGGGAATGCACAGGAAAATCAGTCTCAATTACTTTCCTCAAGGGGTTTACAGGGAAGTGTCATGAGTAAAACAAGCCAGCAGCTTGCTGTGTGTGTGTGTGTGTGTGTGTGTGTGTGTGTGTGTGTGTGTGTGTGTCTGTGTATGTACACAGATGCAAGTATGGAGACTATAAGTCAACCAGGCAACACACACCTTCTTTTATTGAGAGTTTCTCACTAGCCATGGCGAGTAGGCTAGGCTATTTGGCCACCAGGTATCCAGGGATTTACATGTCTCAGTCTTCCCAGTATGGGGATTCCACGTGTACACTATCACCCCTGGCTTTAGTTGCTTGGACTCTGGGACTCAAACTCAGGTTCTTGTGATTGCCAGGGCATCACTTTACTAAGTGATCTCCACAGATGTTTAATGTGTATTATTTTACTTAGTCTTTCCAACAAATTTTTCCTATTTGTAGGATGCTATGATTGTCGCACTTTTTTTTTTTTTAATGAGTTTCTTCTTGTTGTGTCTTCTTTTAGGGCTCATTTTCTTCTGTTGGTTTGCTTTGTTCAACTTCGATGTAATGATTTCTTTTTTTTTCCATTTTTTATTAGGTATTTAGCTCATTTACATTTCCAATGCTATACCAAAAGTCCCCCATACCCACCCACCCCCACTCCCCTACCCACCCACTCCCCCCTTTTGGCCCTGGCGTTCCCCTGTACTGGGGCATATAAAGTTTGCAAGTCCAATGGGCCTCTTTCCAGTGATGGCCGACTAGGCCATCTTTTGATACATATGCAGCTAGAGTCAAGAGCTCCGGGGTACTGGTTAGTTCATAATGTTGTTCCACCTATAGGGTTGCAGATCCCTTTAGCTCCTTGGCTACTTTCTCTAGCTCCTCCATTGGGAGCCCTGTGATCCATCCATTAGCTGACTGTGAGCATCCACTTCTGTGTTTGCTAGGCCCCGGCATAGTCTCACAAGAGACAGCTACATCTGGGTCCTTTCAATAAAATCTTGCTAGTGTATGCAATGGTGTCAGCGTTTGGATGCTGATTATGGGGTGGATCCCTGGATATGGCAGTCTTTACATGGTCCATCCTTTCATCTCAGCTCCAAACTTTGTCTCTGTAACTCCTTCCATGGGTGTTTTGTTCCCACTTCTAAGGAGGGGCATAGTGTCCACACTTCAGTCTTCATTTTTCTTGAGTTTCATGTGTTTAGGAAATTGTATCTTATATCTCGGGTATCCTAGGTTTTGGGCTAATATCCACTTATCAGTGAGCACATATTGTGTGAGTTCCTTTGTGAATGTGTTACCTCACTCATGATGATGCCCTCCAGGTCCATCCATTTGGCTAGGAATTTCATAAATTCATTCTTTTTAATAGCTGAGTAGTACTCCATTGTGTAGATGTACCACATTTTCTGTATCCATTCCTCTGTTGAGGGGCATCTGGGTTCTTTCCAGTTTCTGGCTATTATAAATAAGGCTGCTATGAACATAGTGGAGCATGTGTCCTTCTTACCAGTTGGGGCATCTTCTGGATATATGCCCAGGAGAGGTATTGCTGGATCCTCCGGTAGTACTATATCCAGTTTTCTGAGGAACCGCCAGACTGATTTCCAGAGTGGTTGTACAAGCCTGCAATCCCACCAACAATGGAGGAGTGTTCCTCTTTCTCCACATCCACGCCAGCATCTGCTGTCACCTGAATTTTTGATCTTAGCCATTCTGACTGGTGTGAGGTGGAATCTCAGGCTTGTTTTGATTAGCATTTCCCTGATGATTAAGGATGTTGAACAATTTTTCAGGTGCTTCTCTGCCATTCGGTATTCCTCAGGTGAGAATTCTTTGTTCAGTTCTGAGCCCCATTTTTTAATGGGGTTATTTGATTTTCTGAAGTCCACCTTCTTGAGTTCTTTATATATGTTGGATATTAGTCCCCTATCTGATTTAGGATAGGTAAAGATCTTTTCCCAATCTGTTGGTGGTCTTTTTGTCTTATTGACGGTGTCTTTTGCCTTGCAGAAACTTTGGAGTTTCGTTAGGTCCCATTTGTCAATTCTCGATCTTACAGCACAAGCCATTTCTGTTCTGTTCAGGAATTTTTCCCATGTGCCCATATCTTCAAGGGTTTTCCCCACTTTCTCCTCTATAAGTTTCAGTGTCTCTGGTTTTAAGTGAAGTTCCTTGATCCACTTAGATTTGACCTTAGAACAAGGAGATAAGTATGGATCGATTCGCATTCTTCTACATGATAACAACCAGTTGTGCCAGCACTAATTGTTGAAAATGCTGTCTTTCTTCCACTGGATGGTTTTAGCTCCCTTGTCGAAGATCAAGTGACCATAGGTGTGTGGGTTCATTTCTGGGTCTTCAATTCTATTCCATTAGTCTACTTGTCTGTCTCTATACCAGTACCATGCAGTTTTTTATGACAATTGCTCTGTAGTAGAGCTTTAGGTCAGGCATGGTGATTCCACCAGAGGTTCTTTTATCCTTGAGAAGAGTTTTTGCTATCCTAGATTTTTTGTTATTCCAGATTAATTTGCAAATTGCTCCTTCTAATTCGTTGAAGAATTGAGTTGGAATTTTGATGGGGATTGCATTGAATCTGTAGATTGCTTTTGGCAAGATAGCCATTTTTACAATGTTGATCCTGCCAATCCATGACCATGGGAGATCTTTCCATCTTCTGAGATCTTCTTTAATTTCTTTCTTCAGAGACTTGAAGTTTTTATCATACAGATCTTTCACTTCCTTAGTTAGAGTTATGCCGAGATATTTTATATTATTTGTGACTATTGAGAAGGGTATTGTTTCCCTAATTTCTTTCTCAGCCTGTTTATTCTTTGTGTAGAGAAAGGCCATTGACTTGTTTGAGTTTATTTTATATCCAGCTACTTCACCGAAGCTGTTTATCAGGTTTAGGAGTTCTCTGGTGGAATTTTTAGGGTCACGTATATATACTATCATATCATCTGCAAAAAGTGATATTTTGACTTCCTCTTTTCCAATTTGTATCCCCTTGATCTCCTTTTGTTGTCGAATTGCTCTGGCTAATACTTCAAGTACTATGTTGAAAAGGTAGGGAGAAAGTGGGCAGCCTTGTCTAGTCCCTGATTTTAGTGGGATTGCTTCCAGCTTCTCTCCATTTACTTTGATGTTGGCTACTGGTTTGCTGTAGATTGCTTTTATCATTTTCAGGTATGGACCTTGAATTCCTGATCTTTCCAAAACTTTTATCACGAATGGGTGTTGGATCTTGTCAAATGCTTTTTCTGCATCTAATGAGATGATCATGTGGTTTTTGTCTTTGAGTTTGTTTATATAATGGATTACATTGATGGATTTTCGTATATTAAACCATCCCTGCATCCCTGGAATAAAACCGACTTGGTCAGGATGGATGATTGCTTTAATGTGTTCTTGGATTCGGTTAGCGAGAATTTTATTGAGGATTTTTGCATCGATATTCATAAGAGAAATTGGTCTGAAGTTCTCTATCTTTGTTGGATCTTTCTGTGGTTTAGGTATCAGAGTAATAGTGGCTTCATAAAATGAGTTGGGTAGAGTACCTTCTACTTCTATTTTGTGAAATAGTTTGTGCAGAACTTGAATTAGATCTTCTTTGAAGGTCTGATAGAACTCTGCACTAAAGCCATCTGGTCCTGGGCTTTTTTTTGGCTGGGAGACTATTAATAACTGCTTCTATTTCTTTAGGTGATATGGGACTGTTTAGATGGTCAACTTGATCCTGATTCAACTTTGGTACCTGGTATCTGTCCAGAAATTTGTCCATTTCGTCCAGGTTTTCCTGTTTTGTTGAGTATAGCCTTTTGTAGAACGATCTGATGGTGTTTTGGATTTCTTCAGGATCTGTTGTTATGTCTCCCCTTTCATTTCTGATTTTGTTAATTAGGATTTTGTCCCTGTGCCCTCTAGTGAGTCTAGCTAAGGGTTTATCTATCTTGTTGATTTTCTCAAAGAACCACCTCCTCGTTGGTTAATTCTTTGAATAGTTCTTCTTGTTTCCACTTGGTTGATTTCACCTCTGAGTTTGATTATTTCCTGCGATTGGATTGGGGCTGGTGCTATGTTCCACTCACCAGAGGTCTTAGGATCCCGTGGGGAATCCTGTGTGGGCCCTTGCGGGTGTCGTGTGACTACGCTGGCAAGGTACCCCGGTGCTCGATTGGACCGGAAGGGATTGTTGCACTTTTAAATGAAACAACTGAGAGGGAGAGAGATTAAATAGCTTATGCAAATGCATATAGTAAGTGGCGAGGCCAGGATGTGAACATGCAGATACATAAGAACACCGTGATATATTAGGTAACATTTGTCAGTGACAGAATACCTAACAAAACCTATTATGAGAAGAAAGATTTATTTCCTTTATGATATCAGAGGTTCTTATTATTGTAGAAAGATGTGGCAGAGCAGAGCTGTTCAACTCATAGCAGTGAGGAAGCAAAGCAAAGTCAGAAAGGAGTCAGGGCAATGTCATTCAAAGACACAACTCAGTGGCTTCCCTCTGTCACTCCTTAGGCTTTCATCATCTCCCAATGTCCTATTAAAATATTAAATTCAGCAACATGGCAAACACTCATGATTTAATTGTCTTTGGAATCTCCCTCACCCACATACCCAGAAGTATGCTTGAAATAGTCTCCCAGATATTCCTTCATCAAGTTGAGTAAACAATGAAGATTGTTCATCCCAGATGTACTAGCATAAGAAACTTTAATATTTATACCATGTACCTTCTAACCAAACACCAGAGATCCCTCTCATTAGTGATGTCCAGTGAAGGGTTGGCTAAAGAAGCATTTCAATTGGATCTTCCTGGGCAAAGAAGAGATTTAGCCTAACTATAGAGGCAATGAAGTCAAAAGATTCTAACAAACTAGATTCCTAAGGATTGGTGGCTCCCGGCTAGATAATATTTTGCTGCAGTTAATATTCAGAGAGATGGAAAAGTATGATAACTATAGATTAGTTAAAGTTCAAATAGGTATAGATATAGTACAAATAGACTAGTTGGATTCCGGCAAAACAAATGTGCAAATGTCAAGAAGGAAGGACTCTAGAGAAAATTAGCACCATGAATCACAGCCAGACTTAAATGGGCTTTGGATGCTACAGAGAAAATTCCTTTAAGTAAGTACATTTTAAAGCAAACTACTATGACTCTGGAGCAGGGTAATAACGTGTTTGACTGATTATGCCTTAGGAATCACAGAGGATGAGGACCTGCTAGCATTCCAAGGCAATCTCTAAGCAATCTGGAAGTAAAGCACTAAGGACAGTGTATATGTATTAAGGATATATATATATATATATATATATATATATATATATGCAAATATATACATAAATATATAAATATATGTATTTGCTTGTTTTTTCTTTGTGTTTTTGTATGTGTGAGAGAGAGACAGAGACTGAGAAACAGAGAGAGAATGAGCATGAAATTGGGTGATTAGAATCTTGGAGGAGTTGTGGGAAGGAAACATTTGTTTAAAAAGATATTGCATGAAAATTTAAGTAAACAGAACAAAAATAGATGAGGTTAACCTGTAAAACATATGTAAAACCCCAAAGAAGTTGTTATGATTGATAGGCATTATGAAGCAGAGAACAGCTAGATAAAAATTATATCAAAATGCCATCATCAGTGGTCTGTGGGACCCAAGTTGAAAACACTGTTTTAAACTTATTCTTTTCCAGCAGCATTTTCCAATAGGAAATTTTTTGCCATGCATGCATCCAAGACCAAAGAATCTTTTGCTGTGACCCAGATATTCCTCTCCTAGTCTTATATCCAAAATAAGTATGTGAAGGGGAGATCTGTACAGCATATTTGCAACATTATTCACAATGCCCAAGACCTGAATCAATCCAAGTGCTTATCAATTAATAAGTGGATAAAGAAGTGCATATATGTGTTTGTGTGTTTAAGTGTTTGTATGTATATGCTCACACATGCTATTGAATACTATACAACACATACATAACATAGCTGACGACTATTCAAGCTTCAAAATGGAAGTTTTGTCATTTGGAACAACATGGATTAACCTAAGGGATTTTGTGCTCATTGAAATAAGCCAGAAAAGAAAGGTAGATAGTGATCTCCCACAGATGAGTCTAAAAAGGCAGAACTCACACAAAGATGGAGCAGAATAGTTAGCAGTTATAGGCTCTGCAGTTTGGAGAAATGGTGCAGTGTTGGTGAAAGGATACCAAGTTTCAGTTCCATAAAAGGAATAAACTGAGATCTACTGTACATCATGGTAGCAATAGGTAATAGTAATGTATCTATACTTAGATATTTCTTTCTTAACTTTAAAGATCTTTTTTATTAGTTTTAATTGTGTGTGTTTGTGTGTGTGGGGGTTGGTGTGCATGTAAATACAGTGTTCACAGAGGCCCGAAGTGGTGGATCTTTCTGTAGTTGAAGGTATAGACAATTATGAGGCCCTTAGTATGAGTGTTGGGAACCCATCCCAGGTCCCCGAAAGCTCAGCAATCTTATCCACAGAGCCATCTCTCCAGTGCCTACTTCAACATTTCTTTTTTCTTCTTTTTTTAATTAGATATTTTCTTCATTTACATTTCAAATGCTATTCCCAAAGTCCCCCATTCCCTCCCCGCTCCCTGCTCCCCAACCCACCCACTCCTGCTTCCTGGCCCTGGCATTCCCCTATACTGGGGCATTGAATCTTCACAAGACCAGGGGCCTCTCTTCCCAATGATGGCCAACTAGGCCATCTTATGCTACATATATAACTAGAGACACGAGCTCTGGGGGTACTGATTGATTCATATTGTTGTTCCTCCTATAGGGTTGGAGACCCCTTCAGCTCCTTGTGTACTTTCTCTAGCTCCTTAATTAGGGGTCCTGTGTTCCATCCAGTAGATGACTGTGAGCATTCAATTCTGTATTTGCCAGGCACTGGCATAGCTTCACAAGAGAGAGAGAGAGAGAGAGAGAGAGAGAGAGAGAGAGAGAGAGAGAGCTATGTCAGGATACTTCAATATTTCTAAAGGTGTAGACTGTAAATTCTCGTGAAAACATCAAGTATTGTCTGGGAGTTGCTAATTATGATAGTTTGATGTAATAATTTTACTAAGTACACATGTATCATCATCACACCATATTAAAAAAATGTATACATGTTTAATCTGTCATTTAAAAGTTCCAGAGTAAAAAAAAAAAAAAAACTAAAGCAAAAGGTCTACAGTCAAATAAGCATGAAAACTCTGTATGTTCTTGCCTTTCATGGAGAGCCACAGACAACATTTGTCTGGGAAAAGGCTCTGAGAGCTTGTCCAGGAGAGATACTAGTTCAGCCCCTGTTACTTGATCATGTCTCAAATGGTTAAACTCTCGAATTGTTTACCAAATGTGGAGTAACGGAGGTAGAAGGCAGGTTTTGGGAGATTCTGACCAGTGTTATCCTTACAGCTTGTCATGCAATCCCTCTGGTGGACTCTAGAGAGCACCACTTTCTTGCAAATGCAGTAAAGACAAAACTAGACTCCTTAAGGTTTGGTGGCTCACTGCCAGATAATATGCTGCTGCAGTAAATATTCAGACTGATGGAAACAGCTGGCATCAAGTACAGTTTGGGAGGAAAGCGAGGATGATGGGAAATACACCAAAGGTAACCGGAGGCTGCCAGCCTGGGAGCCCGGCTCCAGATGTTGTCATTCCTTTCTTCTTAAAGTTTGTCTTATCAGATGTTTATTCATCTGAACAAACTCTCATGGCTTTCTGTTTGTTCTCTTGACCCCAGGGGCTTTACTGATGACAGCAAAGTTATGCCTCAGGGATTTTGAAGTGTCCTTAGTAATGAAACTCCCCAGGTCTAGTTAAGTTCATCATCATCTTCCTCTAGCCCCCTCCCCACAGCCCCTGATTCCCATCGCCTCAGAGGCAAAGAGTCAAACTCTGTGCATGGCTCCCGTGATGCTCCACGGCATGATCTCTATTTACTATTTACTAGCGAAGAGGCGTGCTCTTTATTGTCTCTGTGACTTAAATGCCCTTTTCCATCCTTGTCAAAACGTAAATCAGCCCGAGGTACATATGAAGCAAAAAGATACTTCTAATCAGAGTTATTCCTAGCTGCATTTTTTTTTATTTTTTAAATTAGACTGTCATAAAATTGTATACATAAATAAGCTGGGCGTGGTGGCACACGCCTTTAATCCCAGCACTTGGGAGGCAGAGGCAGGTGGATTTCTGAGTTCGAGGCCAGCCTGGTCTACAAAGTGAGTTCCAGGACAGCCAGGGCTATACAGAAAAACCCTGTCTCGAAAAACCAAAAAAAAAAAAAGTATACATATATGTTTATCATTTGATAGTTCAACATATGTATGTATTGCATGCTATTTAGCTCAAATACTTAACGTTTTTATGGCAAAAACATTCTAAGTTTTTTGGGCTTTTTAAAGCTCACAGGGAATTTTTCTTAGCTATAGAGGCTCTCCTGGGTCGCAGAACATTAGCTAAAACTGCTTACTTATAATTATAACCCGTGGCAGTGGATCAACCCGTCCCCACAGCTGTTTTCTTCCTATTCTCCTCAGCCTCTGATCATCACTACTCTATTTTCATATTCTCTAAGAGCATCTACTTTCGATGTCGATGTCAAGCAGGGAATTCTTTTTGCTTTTTACATAGTCTGTATTGCGGTTCACTCTGGGGGTCAACTAGCATTGTAGGAATCCATGTTCTCCTTGGATGTCAATACCTTGAAGGGAGAATGTTTTGCTAACTCTTTCACCCCTCTAATCAATCAATCCATCAGCAAATATTTGTGTGCCTACTCTGAGTCAGGCAGCAAAGCTTACACACAGTAGGGGCTCTAGTGGTGTTTATAGGCTCAGCATAGCGCCTAGAAGTGGAAGTTGATTCTCTGATGTAAATCTTCAGGAGACGATTCATGTCAACATTAGCGTGACTGATGAGACCATAGGCTAAGCATTGTTGTGACCACCATTCCTGTGACTTTCTGTGAGAAGTCCTGGATTGCCAAGCAGATATTCAAGACAAATCAACAAACCTAGAAAATGCTGGTCATCTCTGAGTGAAGCAGAGTCATGCAGAGTGTAATGATTCTTTCAAGTCTCTGGCTTAGGACAACTAAGATTAGGCTCCAAGAGAAAGGTTCTGGTCTTAGTTCTATAGTTGCATTGGTATCATCTACAAAGTGACAACATATCAGTAAAGGAACAAGGGAGATCACACTTGGAATTTGGTCCTCTTTTTTTTTTTCTCTTCATCTATGCAGTTGTTAACCCCCATATGATATTAAGCACCATGATAAATTGAATATTTAATATCTGCATTTCTTGATCAGCATCCCACTATTTTTCTATTGACGGTATTATTTATTTTGTAGTTTAGGAGATTGCAGTTCATGGAGTGAAAGTGTTCTGCTAAGTACCTTCATGAAAACGGGACATATCTGTAAACCTGTCACTTGTGTCCAAATGCTATGAATCCTTTTACTCTTATCTAGCCATCAAACTTCTATTAAAAACAGTGAGTATGTGTGACTAAAGACTACATTTTAGGTCTCCTTGCAATTGTTCTTCTATTAAACCTTGTTTATATTCCTTTGATGTCCTTTGCATATTAAAGACGGGAATAATTAGGTCAGGATGTTAACAACTATCCAAGATCACACACTAGGTAAAGATGGCTAAGATATGCATCCAAGTGTCTCTGAATCTTCATTTGCTACTCTTCCACTATATCCCATCAACTTCTCTGCTAATATGGTGGAGAGCCCAGGATCTGCTGTGTGGATGGTTTAACAAGTAGAAATTCACAGACCACTCAAAATGAGAACTTACCTGGAAATCCCAGGATGTGTGGTCTCCCCTC
This sequence comes from Mus musculus, assembly GCF_000001635.26. Taxonomy (NCBI): domain Eukaryota; kingdom Metazoa; phylum Chordata; class Mammalia; order Rodentia; family Muridae; genus Mus; species Mus musculus. The sequence continues at coordinate 58,517,491 of NC_000086.7, forward strand.
TCTAAATGGCAGAACTTCAAAGTTCCAATACTAGCGTGTAATACTAGCTGTAATACTAGCGTGTAAAAGCTGGATCGCAGGGCTCGTGACTTGGAAGTAGCTTCATTATGTAAATGCTGCTGCAGCTGCTTTGCTGTCTTCTGGCAACTCCAGGAAGTAAGTAAGGAGATTTAGGTTGGCCTGGTTGAGGAACAGAGAGTAATAATAGTCTTTTTCTTTCTGTCTATATTCAGTATACTCACCAGAGAGCAAGTTAGCAACTTCAAAGAATACCTTGGCAATGACAAACAGTGAATCTAATGCAAACTCTAGCATCTCTCAAGCACATTCTAACTAAAACAAAAGGTTCGGACCCAGAAGGGGGTCCTTCAAACCCTAATGGATGAATGCTCCCCTAACAGATAGCAAAATCCAGAGGGGGTGGTGAAGAGATGGGGATGAAACAATATATTTGGAATTTGATTGTTCACACTAAGCCAGGTAACCCCTATGGTCTTGAGCTTGCTTTGAAAACACAAATGGGCTAAAAAGGTCAGGATTCGATGGGAACTTTCACACTTGGACATTTGCTCAGCTCTTCAGAGAAGTGCTGAAATCAGTGGGAGAGTCCTTAGCACCTCTGTGATTGCAATCATGGGCAAGCCCTTGCACTACAGTGGTGCTGTACAAATGATGCCCATGACAATCCTTTTGGGACAAAATACAGTTAGGAGACCTCTATTTGTTCAGGGACAATCTTTCTAAAGATACTTCTAAGGTCAACTGTTTATCCTTGATTTGTTTAGAATGGAGGAACCCAAAGCTATTCAGGACTGTAAGAGCATACCAAGGCCAAAGGGTATACAGACACCGAAGTGACCTGAGAAATACTGAAATTTATTAGGTTACTAAATTCTTTATGAGGTGTGTTTGCCCAAGGTTTTTATATGGAAAGAATATGATATTTCTTCTGAGAGGAGTGGAGGGAAGCAAATAGCAATAAAGTGTCTACTGTCACATCTCTGTATTTTTATGTTCTGAAATCAAAGTAACACAGAATGGTGTTGGATTTGGAAGCCCCCCTAACACATTTTCTCATTTATACTTCTCATTTTACAGATAGGACAATATATTCTCCTGACATCCAACTCTAACAATGACTGGAATAATGAAACACAGATCTCACGTCTTCTGATTCCTGTCCTGAGGCTCGTGGACACATTTGTATATAGAACATGGGTTAAAAGCCACTTTGGACATTTTGTATCTAAATGTCCCCAGATATGGTTGGGGACTGGGTTGGTCACACCAACCAGAGAATTTTGAGATTGGATTATCTTAACAACTGCCGTCTTAACAAACACCATTATGTGTTATTCTGATTTCAAAATATCAAGTATTTGAAATGTATTAACCTAATAAATTTGAAATTTAGTAACCTAGTAAATTCTATACTCTTCAGCCACACTGAATTTCTCCTCAGCTGACTGAGAAGTTTAGTTCTTTCTCCTTCAGCCCCGAGCTTACATACACACCACTGCTGTGATCATCTTGGCTCTGGTGCGCTTCTCCTCTTTGAATGCATAGTACAGAACAGATGTAGCTTATACCCTATCGTCTTGAGGTCAGCAAGATTGTTTGGTTTCGACATCATTAAAACTTTCTCTGAACAATATTTCTTCCTCATTTTATCTTGCTATTTTTTGATGCTAAGCTTTTAACATTTAAAAGTAAGTAGTAAAAGCTAAATAATGAAGAAAATATAGAACTTTTAGCTATTGTCAGGAACATATTGAAAACCTAACCCCTTGAAAAATATAAACAATACTTCTTTGTCTGAAAGGCTAGGACAAAATGAAGCAAAATAGAATGATATATTATGAGGTCTAAGAATAAGTTCCAAAAATAAAGTGCATCAAATATAGATCGATAGAAAACAAGTAAGCCTTCAACAAAGGAATGCCGGTGTCCCAGTGAATATTGTTTAACTAAAAATAAATATTTCAGAAAAAGAAAACAAATCATATATAAGCCACAATGAGCCATAAAGAACCCCATCAAGCTGTATTCTAATGTGACATGATTTATTGAATAAAACACATTTGTGAAAGCTGCATGAAACTGACTGGGAATTTTCTGTGTTTTGGGTTCTTTACATATTTTATACCATTTCCTCATTTGATTTGCTGTGACATATATGGAATGTTCTCTGCATCTCCCATGAAGGAAAGCTGAGGCTGTCATTGGAAGGGTAAATGGCTTGCTTACTTCCACACAGCAAGTAAGTATGGAACAGAGACTAAAGTTCTTATGGTTAGAATAACTATTTTTTTTCTTTTTCAAAGCACAGGTCAGAGAAATTGCAAGTGATCTGAATAGTAATTTCTGTGAAGACAAAGACCACAATGTGGGTTGGTTTGCTTGTTTGTTTGTTTATGGGTTCACTTTGGAACCCACACTGGCCTTAAACTCCTGCTGCCTCAGCCTCCTGAGTGTTGCAATTATAGTCCTGACCCATGATACTAGGGGGAAAGTGGATTTGTCTCAAAATGGCAAGCCAATCAGTGTTCTGTCCTATCAGTCAATATAAAAAGAGACCCCAAAGGCTCGGCTGAGAATGGAGTCTTGGTAAAGTAAATTTCAAGACTGAATCTGAGAAAACAATATCCACAGCAAATGAGTAATGCCCGTTCAGATCATAGCACTTGGCTGAAGGAGTCCGGTTGCCAGTATTTGAAACGTAGTTCCGTGTTGGTGACTGAATGAGCTTTTGATCTCATGTTTGTTTGTTACCTAGATTTCAGCAACAAGAACAGATAGCACAAAAGCTTTCCAGGCACTCTGGGTACACAGAGTAGCAGGAACGAGGCTGACATCAATATTTAATGTATCTTTATTGATTTTCTAAATGAGAAAATGCTATCATAAGCACTTTTGAACCACATGTGGTCACATGGAATGTCTCCACAAAGCAGCCCAGGCTGCTCCAGCATACAACTCTTTGAGAACGGCTGCGATACAGCAAAAAAGTGTGCAGAAAAGCAAATTTCAACACTAGCATGGCTGTCACCAGGAAAGGACAGCACCAGCAATAGTGGCTACATAGCTCCTGAAACACTCAGGCAGACGGAGAAGGGCAGTGGCTGCGTCAGCGAACACCCATCCCTTCGTGCACATCTAACACCCGACACAGCTCGTTGCTCTTTGGAAGAATCAAGGAACTATATATAGAGACTGATAGAACCTTGGATACTTGTATCACGTCTAGGTCAGATTTGAGGTTTGTTTTTAATTAAGTAATTAAATTATTCATGAGTGCTAGGGTTTCACACAGGTTGATCTAGACCTCACTATGTACCCCAGACTAGGTTTGAACTCATGACAGTCTTCCCATCTCAATCTCTGAGTGCTAGTAATAAAAATGGGAGCTACTAAGCTAGGAAGTCAGATGTGACCTTTCTCTCTCTCTCTCTTTATTAAATATTTTCTTCATTTATATTTCAAATGTTATCTCCTTTCCTAGTTTCCTCTCTGAAAGTCTCCTATACCTTCCCCCACCCTGTTCCCCAACCCACCCACTCCCGCTTCCTGGCCCTGGCATTCCCCTGTACTGGGACATGTTATCTTCGTAAGACCAAGGGCCTCTCCTCCCGTTGATGGCTGACTAGACCATCCTCTGCTACATATGCAGCTAGAGACACAACTCTGGGGGTACAGGTTAGTTCATATTGTTGTTCCTCCTATAGGAACTGCAGACCCCTTTAGCTCTTTGGGTACTTTCTCTAGCTCCTTCTCTTTTTTACAGACATGGTCTTATACAGATAGCCCAGGCTAGCCTTGAACTTGCTATGTAGTCAAGGATGACTTTGCCACTTTGACTACTACCTCTGTAGTTCTGGGATTACCGGTACTTACTACATTCAGTTTCTACGGTGCTGGTCTTTGTGTATGCTAGGCAAGAACTCTGCCAGCTGAGCTCCATCCCCGGTTTAGATAAGTTTTTAAACTTCTCTCCAAGAGTATAGACACCTGAGCTTCTTTTTCCAGCCCAATTCATTTAAGTGTTCTAAGTGCCATATTCTCGCTGCAGGAGTAAGGCAGAATCTAGTGAACTTCATGATCAGAAGTCAATACCTTTAGCCATAGTCAGTTTTTGGTGGGCAAGTAGATCTTCCAGGAATGACACAACAGTTAGCCTACATGTTAGAGTCTAACTACCCACTGACAACTTCTGTTGTTTCTTTTCCATACCTGATATTGGCTAATAATATGCACACATATGCATACACTTTTCTTCTGTTCCTATTTTTCTTATTTAGTTAAAGCTACCATCCTCACCGTTATCCTGCCATTTAATGATTTAGTCACTGTAATAGGCTTTTTCTTCAAAAATACCCCCTTTCTTTCCCTCCCTCCATCCTTTCTTCTCCCCCTCCCTTTTCTTGGGTTTCTCCAAGTTTGTATTAAACAGATTTTCTGAACTTTTTCTAACTATTCTAGTTTCAAGGTTTTGGTCTCATTATCAGTCTATGTGAGTCCATCTAGACAAAGACTATTTAGAAGAGATAATCAGAAGGTAGATTACCTGATGTTTAGGCTTTTTTCTTCACAAGGACTATGTAATAACTATAAGCATTTCAAGAATTGGCAGGAAACTCTACATCACTAGAGGCCTTCAAACAAGAGGAAATGCGTCCCACATGAAATGTGAAATGGATCCTAGAAAATATTAAAGTCCTAATCCATGTTTTTCTTTCAGGATTTTTTCCCTTTGCGTGCACTACTAAAAATGATTGCCACTGAGTACACAGGAATTGGTAGGACAGTAGCAATGAATGGCAGAGGTATCAATTTCAGGGGTGGCACCTGTTTGCACAACTGCTTTCAGGGCAGAGGCTATGAGTTCTGTGTTTGTTTCTGCTAAGGACTCCACTGTCTTAAAAAGTTGCATCCGTCAGAACAAGCATCATGTTATTTTGCGCCATGTAAAATTCAGGCCTAGGATGTGAGAAAATTAAAACTCAAAATGTTGTTATGTATCCTTGAAAATAGCAAAGTTGGAAATATAATCCAGGTCTAACCCCTGATGTATGTGTTCCATTCTTCTGCCTAATTAAAGGGAAGATACTCAGAGTAGAGACTGCAAACATGAGCATCCCACATAGAAACCACCATGGCCAGCAGCTTTTAGATTAGTCCATCTCTTCTCTTTTCCTTCTTCACAGATAGTCCCATAGGAGATGCTGGAAGAAAGCAGCATATCAAACTCGCAATTAGCTTTGCCATTGACTATGTTGAGACTGCCAGACTCCATATAATACAGTTCCACGAAGTGCCCTAGGGCCAGAATGGGGATCAACACAATCATAATTACTATTTTTTGGTGATTATCAGTCGTGTAGGGAAAGTAGAAACTATTTACCAAATAGTTGTAAAAAGCAATTACTAGTCAAGGAGCAGCAGCAGGGCTATATTGGTCACTTCCCTGTCGTGATAAAACTCCATGATCATAAGTGACTAACAGAATAGAGAGCGCTTATTTTTGGCTTATGTTCCCAGGGAATTAGGAGTCCATTATGGCAGGAAGGATGGAAGCAAGCAGTTGTCCTAGCAATAAGAGTGGGAAGCTAAGAGGTCAAATCTTAGCACTGCAAGGAAGAAACAGAAAGAGAACTGGAAGTAGTCGGAGGCTTTTGACTTTTGAAGCCTCCTCTCAGTGACAAATCTCCTTCAGTAAGGCCATTGCTTCTAAAGCCCCCTAAACAGCACCATCCACCGGGGATCAAGTATTCAAATGCCTGAGACCACAGGGACATTTGTCATCCAAACTATTACCTAGAGTGACTACACATGGAGGAATCTGACCAAGGTGGGGTGTCTCTAAAGAACTGATGAGGCAACAGAGATCTAAGATAGTGTCTGCTAAAGAAAGGAGTACAAAGAAGTATTGAGGAGGAGGGAGGGAAGGAAGGGAGGAGGGAGGGTGGGAGAGAATATTATGTGAAAATGACTAGGGAGGGATCTCATTAAAAAACATGCATTTAAGTAGATGTAGATCTGAGGTAAGGTTCTAGCCTAGTATGTGGAGGCCCACAGATTTGATCAATGGGACTATGCAAACACACCAATAAAATGTATAAAAATCATACATCTTTTATTTTTTAAATAGGAGAATTAATTTAAATTTTACTGTAATAGTACTATCTTGTCCTCAGAGATGTAGATCAACACTGTGAGTGGGTACCTGAAACAACAAATATTACCAAATTATGTGTTTTTTTTCCCTCTACATATATGCCTATGACAACACACGTTAAGGTAGTAAGAAATAAACAATAATTAGGAATGGAGTAAAATTATAACAATTCAATGTGATATACTTTGCAGGATCAACACTTTTGAGTCATGGAGCCACTATCAGGTAACAGAAGGTTTCCTTGTACACAAGCACTGTAATACCACAGCAGTCAACCTCATAATCCAGATAGACAGGGAGTAAGGGAGCAACTCATTTGCAGGCAGCACAATGAGCAGACATACGCCAGACAAAGGGATGATTATCATCCTACGCAGGATGCCATCCGATCTTTATCAGGTGCCACAGAGTGGTGTGCAATTTAAAGCTTATGAGTTGTTTATTTCTGAAAATTTTCCATGTAATATTTTCAGATGAAGTTGACCACAGATAACAAAGACTGTCATAATGAAACCACAGATAAGATGGAGATACTCACAAAATAAGCAAGTCACAGTTGTTCCAGATGAAGCTGACATGAGGTGTTCATCCTGCCTGTCATTTCCCTAGCCCCTGAGATAACCCCCTAGAATGTATTTTATTAATTTTAAAATATATGACACTGAGGATCAAACCCAGGATCTGGCACATGCTAGGCAAGTGCTATGTCACTACCCTACATCCCAGGTCTACCTGAAACACATTTTAAATATGCTGGCAAAAGAAAGCATAAGTTTTGAGAGTCAGAAACACTGCATTCAAATCCTAGCCTATAAAGTATATGTTATTGAGAAATTTAAATAATTTCCATGAAGTTTCTCTGTTATCATGTATAAATGAGGAATAATGACATCTACCTCACAGCATATCTGGGGAATTAAATAAATTTGATATGTGTTACAATTCATTTCAGTTCCTAATAAAGACTATGCCATGGATGAATTTATTTTTCTCTGCCCAGGTCCTTCTTTTCCCTTTGTCCTAACTCTTTGCTTCTTTCTATTGTCTCAGACAGGGTTCTCAGTCACAAGCAAAGAAACTTGATTGTGATACTCAGAAAGTAACTCACAAATTATGGGGCTAAGCACAATTGTCAGAGGATATTATAGAATTAAGTTTGACTTATATATCCAGGAATATTGGCTAAAATATAGCTGTTAAAAAGGATCACAGGGCCCCCAATGGAGGAGCTAGAGAAAGCACCCAAGGAGCTAAAGGGATCTGCAACCCTATAGGTGGAACAACATTATGAACTAACCAGTACCCCGGAGCTCTTGACTCTAGCTGCATATGTATCAAAAGATGGCCTAGTCGGCCATCACTGGAAAGAGAGGCCCATTGAACTTGCAAACTTTATATGCCCCAGTACAGGGGAACACCAGGGTCAAAAAGTGGGAATGGGTGGGTAGGGGAGTGGGGGTGGGTGGGTATAGGGGACTTTTGGGATAGCATTGGAAATGTAAATGAGGAAAATACCTAATAAAAATTTTTTAAAAAGGACCAAGTAAGAATATTGTTCCCATGACCATTAACTCAGGTGGACATTTCCACTCCTCTTTTTGGAAGTTGAGCTTCTTATGTCTGTCTCCAGGGATAATATTCCTTTTTGCTTCATAACCTGGAGGCAGAAATGTTTAATATGTGATGTACAAATAACCTCACAGCCAACCTTTAAGGGAAGCTGGCATAGAAAATAAGAGATGGCTATGTTTTTGTTTTTTGTTTTTTCTTTTTAAATCAAGACTCATAAGATGAAGTTCCCTTAAAAAGAGATTAGTACCATCGTTTTTTATAGTGTAAGATACTGCGATTTACTGTCCAGATTTATTAGAAATTACTCCTTGTTTAACAACCACTCTCTGGACCCTGGCAATCACCATTGTGGGATTCTGTGAATTTATTGCCTGATGTAATTCATGCAAGTAAAGCCGAACAATATTTGTTTTCTGTTTGCTGTATTTCACTTAGAATAGATCTTCAAGGTCCAGCTGTCTTTTGGGCATGTATAAGTCTTTCACTTTTAAAAAAAAGCCTGAATAATATTCTATTGAGCACATTTATGTTTAGCAATTTATCCATAACTTGTATCGATTTAAGCTTTTGACTATTATGTAGAAATATTTAAGACTGATTTCAGTTATAAATATTTCTATGTTATTAACCTAATGATTGTCTTTGAGATTCTAGTTAACAGGCTAATTTATGAAAATCTTATTTGGATAATCATCCACAGAATTTTGGTACTATTCAAAATCTTTGTTTTGTATAACTTTATCTTATTACCATCTTTTGGGCTGTTACGGATATACAGATCACATCTTTATACATGTGTGTCATGGAAGTACTTTTTTTTTTTTTACTTATTGCTAATATAATTATTCTCTAACTCATATAAAAGAAAAGGATAATATAATATCTGGCATAACAAAATATACACGGATACTGTCATATATGCTAATCATAGAATTACTTGGTTCATATTATTATTATTATTATTTTGGTTTTTTCCAGATAGGGTTTCTCTGTATAGCTCTGGCTGTTCTGGAACTCACTCTGTAGATCAGGTTGGCTTCAAACTCAGAAATTTGCCTGCCTCTGCCGCCTAAGTGCTGGGATTAAAGGCTTGTACCACCACTGCCCAGCCCCAGCACATTATTTTTTATTTTCTCTGTTTATGTCATTATTTTAGTACTAGGAATGAAACGTAAGGCCTTAGCAATACTCTGTCACTGAGCTACAATCTAGCCATCCCATCCCTTCATAGGAATTGAAATTGCTGCATAGTGTTCTTTTTTTCAGCCTAAAAAGCATTAGAATTTAATGCTTCTCATAGGGCAAGTTTGGCAACAGTGAAATCAGTTTTTGTTTACCTAGGAAAGTTTTAATTTACCCTTAATCCTTGAAGGCAACTTTTCTTAAACACAGGTTTTTGTTGCTGTTGTTATTGTTGATAGATGATTTTCCTTTTCCTTTGGAGATGGGACATAGTGCCTTCTATCTACTGAGGAAATTCTCTACCACCGAGCTCAGTCCAAGGGCATTAGGTCTTCTTTCCCAGCATTTGAAATGTGCTGTGTCCATGTCTCCTGGGGTCTTTGGCTTATGATGAACAATGAACTGTTAACATCACTCAGAATCCCGGGAGTGGTGAGTTACTTCTCTTACTGTTTTCAAAGATTTTTACCTTGCCTTTGGGTATTAACAGTTGGATTATGATGGTTTTAGTTATAGATTTCTTTGTGTTTGGTTCTTATTATGTAAAATCAAACATGGGACTATTTTGAAAATTATTTCTGTGTGTGTTATTTCTCCTTGTTCTTTCTTTCATCTCCTATTGGTACCTCCATTATGGACATTCTAATATGTTTAGGTTTAAAGAGGTGTCTGATTCACTCTCCCCTTTAATAAATTATGGTTATAATTTAAAATTAAATAATTAAATAAAATAATTAAATTAGATGTCTGTAATTTATAAATTACATATTAAAAATTGTTTTCAAAATAAAAAGTTTGTATAACAAAACATTTTTTTCTCAGATTAGATTATTTCATTGAGCTATGTTCAATTTCACTCTTGCTTTCTTATGTCTTTTCAAATCCATTGAGCCTCTTTAGGGAACTTTGCATTTCTGTTACTGTACTTTAACTGCTCCCCAATTTCTCTATAAGTACCTTTACAGAACTTTCTTTGTCTTCCTTGATTGGGCACATTTGGAGAGGCATCATTTTCATACTTTCTTTTAGGGTTTTAGCTACTTGTTGAATTGACTTAAGAGAGCGAATAGAACTGGCTGGCAAGATGAATACCTTGAATTCTAAGAGTCAACTCCCATTCACTGCTTTGATCCTTATGTGGGATGTACTTCTATATCTGATGGAAAATAACAGGGTGTGACAACTCTCAACATCTAGTTTTCCCATCACCCTACAGTTTGAGGTTGTTGTTAAGTGAATTTTCTGGTCTGAATCCCTAAGCTCTCTACTCATATGTTTAGCTTAGTCTGTTCTGATGTGTGTTTAATGTACTGGTTATCTAAAAGTTCTTCAGTGATATCCTTAATCTGGAAATGATCTGGTTTTGTTGAGAAGCTTTAATTATGTGTTAGAGCATACTTTTTAACACTAATATATGAAATTTACAAATGTGCCTTACTTTTTACTTCTTGATTGTGAGGAACCTTGTTTGTTTAGTGTGTGAGAATTTAGAACATTCTAAAGTCATAGAAATAAATAATGACAGAATAGCATTTACAGAGTCTGAGAAAACTATTAAAATCTGCTATGTGAAAGTATGGAAATGTGACTAAACAAAGCAGTCATTGTGAAGAAGAGATACTCTCAGAGGAACATCATGACATGACATAGCATGACTTGTCAGATTTATAAGGAACCTAAGTGTCATGGAGATTAAACCCATAGTTTTTTTTCATATTTTTTATTAGGTATTTTCCTCGTTTACATTTCCAATGCTATCCCAAAAGTCCCCCATACCCACCCCCCCAATCCCCTACCCACCCACTCCCCCTTTTTGGCCCTGGCGTTCCCCTGTACTGTACTGGGGCATATAAAGTTTGCAAGTCCAAAGGGCCTCTCTTTGCAGTGATGGCCGACTAGGCCATCTTTTGATACATATGCAGCTAGAGACAAGAGCTCCGGGGTACTGGTTAGTTCATATTGTTGTTCCACCTATAGGGTTGCAGATCCCTTTAGCTCCTTGGGTACTTTCTCTAGCTCCTCCATTGGGGGCCATGCGACCCATACAATAGCTGACTGTAAGCATCCACTTCTGTGTTTGCTAGGCCCTAGCATAGTCTCACAAGAGACAGCCATATCTGGGTCCTTACAGCAAAATCTTGCTAGTGTATGCAATGGTGTCAGCGTTTGGAAGCTGATTATGGGATGGATCCCTGGATATGGCAACCACTAGATGGTCCATCCTTTCATCACAGCTCCAAATTTTGTCTCTGTAACTCCTTCCATGGGAGTTTTGTTTCCATTTCTAGGAAGGGGCAAAGTGTCCACACTTTGGTCTTCGTTCTTCTTGAGTTTCACGTGTTTAGCAAATTGTATCTTATATCTTGTGTATCCTAAGTTTCTGGGCTAATTGTTTTTCATATTTTTTATTGGGTATTTATTTCAATTACATTTCCAATGCTATCCCAAAAGTCCCCCACATGCTCCCCCACCAACTCCCCTACCCACCCACTCCCACTTCTTGGCCCTGGTGTTCCCATGTACTGAGGCATATAAAGTTTGCATGACCAATGGGCCTCTCTTTCAACTAATGGCCGACTAGGCCATCTTCTGATTCATATGCAGCTAGAGACACGAGCTCCGGGGGGGTGGGGGAGGTACCTGTTAGTTCATAATGTTGTTCCACATATAGGATTGCAGATCCCTTCAGCTCCTTGAGTACTTTCCCTAGCTCCTCCATTGGGGGCCCCGTGATCCATCCAATAGCTGATTGGGAGCATCCACTTCTGTGATTACCAGGCCCCGGCATAGTCTCACACAAGACAGCTACATCTGGGTCCTTTTAGCAAAAGCTTACTAGTGTATGCAATGGTGTCAGAGTTTGGAAGCTGATTATGGGATGGATCCCCGGATATGGCAGTTTCTAGATGGTCCATCTTTTCGCATCAGCTACAAACTTTGTCTCTGTAACTCCTTTCATGGGTGTTTTGTTCCCAATTGTAAGAAGGGGCAAAGTGTCCACATTTGGCTTTGTTCTTCTTGAGATTCATGCGTTTAGCAAATTGTATCTTATATCTTGCATATTCTAAATTTCTGGGCTAATATCCACTTATCAGTGAGTACATATTGTGCAAGTTCTTTTGTGATTGGGTTACCTCACTCAGGATGATGCCCTCCAGGTCCGTTCATTTGCCTAGGAATTTCATAAATTCATTCTTTTTAATAGCTGAGTAGTACTCCATTGTGTAAATGTACCACATTTTCTGTATCCATTCCTCTGTTGAGGGGCATCTGGGTTCTTTCCAGCTTCTGGCTATCATAAATAAGGCTGATATGAACAGAGTGGAGCATGTGTCTTTATTACCGGTTGGAACATCTTCTAGATGTATGCCCAGGAGAGGTATTGCGGGATCCTCCGGTAGTACTATGTCCAGTTTTCTGAGGAACCACCAGACTGATTTCCAGAGTGGTTGTACAAGCTTGCAATCCCACCAACAATGGAGGAGTGTTTCTCTTTCTCCACATCCTTGCCAGCATCTGCTGTCACCTGAATTTTTTATCTTAGCCATTCTGACTGGTATGAGGTGGCATCTCAGGGTTGTTTTGATTTCCATTTCCCTGATGATTAAGGATGTTGAACATTTTTTTCAGGTGCTTCTCAGCCATTCGGTATTCCTCAGGTGAGAATTCTTTGTTTATCTCTGAGCCCCATTTTTTAATGGGTTTAGTAGATTTTCTGGAGTCTACCTTCTTGAGTTCTTTATATACGTTGGATATTAGTCCCCTATCTGATTTAGGATAGGTAAAGATCCTTTCCCAATCTGTTGGTGGCCTTTTGGTCTTATTGATGGTGCCTTTTGCCTTGCAGAAACTTTGCAATTTTATTAGGTCCCATTTGTTGATTCTCGATCTTACAGCACAAGCCATTGCTATTCTATTCAGGAATTTTTCCCCTGTACCCATATTTTCGAAGGTTTTCCGTACTTTCTCCTCTATAACTTTCAGTGTCTCTGGTTTTATGTGGAGTTCCTTAATCCACTTAGATTTGACCTTAGTATAAGAAGATAGGAATGGATCAATTCGAATTTTTCTACATGATATCTGCCAGTTGTGCCAGCACCATTTGTTGAAGATGCTGTCTTTTTTCCACTGGATGGTTTTTGCTCCCTTGTCAAAGATCAAGTGACCATAGGTGTGTGGGTTCATTTCTGGGTCTTCAATTCTATTCCATTGGTCTACTTGTCTGTCCCTATACCAGTACCATGAAGTTTTTTTATCACAATTGATCTGGGGTACAGCTTTAGGTCAGGCATGGTGATTCCACCAGAGGTTCTTTTATCCTTGAGAAAAGTTTTTGCTATCTTAGGTTTTTTGTTATTCCAGATGAATTTGCTGATTGCCCTTTCTAATTCGTTGAAGAATTGATTTGGAATTTTGATGGGGATTGCATTGAATCTGTAGATTGCTTTTGGCAAGATAGCCATTTTTACTATATTGATTCTGCCAATCCATGAGCATTAGAGATCTTTCTATCTTCTGAGATCTTCTTTAATTTCTTTCTTCAGAGACTTGAAGTTCTTATACAGATCCTTCACTTCCTTAGTTAGAGTCACGCCAAGGTATTTTATATTGTTTGTGACTATGGAGAAGGTTGTTGTTTCCCTAATTTCTTCCTCAGCCTGTTTATCCTTTGTGTATAGGAAGGCCATTGACTTGTTTGATTTAATTTTATATCCAGCTACTCCATTGAAGCTGTTTATCAGGCTTAGGAGTTCTCTGGTGGAAGTTTTAGGGTCACCTATATATACTATCGTCACCTATATATACTATCATATCTGCAAAAAGTGATATTTTGACTTCTTCCTTTCCAATTTGTATCCCCTTGATCTCCTTTTGTTGTTAAATTGCTCTGGCTAGGATTTCAAGTACAATGTTGAATAGGTAGGGAGAAAGTGGGCAGCCTTGTCTAGTCCCTGATGTTAGTGGGATTACTTCCAGCTTCTCACCATTTACTTTGATGTTGGCTACTGGTTTGCTGTAGATTGCTTTTATCATGTTTAGGTATGGGCCTTGAATTCCTGATCTTTCCAAGACTTTTATCATGAATAGGTGTTGGATTTTGTCAAATGCTTTCTCCAGGCATCTAACGAGATGATCATGTGGTTTTTGTCTTTGAATTTGTTTCTATACTGGATTACATTGATGGATTTCTATATATTGAACCATCCCTGTATCCCTGGGATGAAACCTCCTTAGTCAGGACGAATGATTGTTTTGATGTGTTCTTGGATTCGGTTAGTGAGAATTTTATTGAGTATTTTTGCAACGATATTCATAAGGGAAATTGGTCTGAAGTTCTTTATCTTTGTTGGGTCTTTCTGTGGTTTAGGTATCAGAGTAATTGTGGCTTCATAGAATGAGTTGGGTAGAGTACCTTCTGTTTCTATTTTGTGGAATAGTTTGTGAAGAACTGGGATTAGATCTTCTTTGAAGGTCTGATAGAACTCTGCACTAAACCCATCTGGTCCTGGGCTTTTTTTGGTTGGGAGACTATTAATGATTTCTTCTATTTCTTTAGGGGATATAGGACTGTTCAGATCCTTAACCTGATCTTGATTTAACTTTGGTACTTGGTATCTGTCTAGAAACTTGTCCATTTCATCCAGGTTCTCCAGTTTTGTTGAGTATAGCCTTTTGTAGAAGGATCTGATGGTATTTTGGATTTCTTCAGGATCTGTTGTTATGTCTCCATTTTCATTTCTGATTTTGTTAATTAGAATGCTTTCCCTGTGCCCTCTAGTGAGTCTGGCTAAGGGTTTGTCTATCTTGTTGAATTTCTCAAAGAACCAGTTCCTCCTTTGGTTGATTCTTTGAATAGTTCTTCTTGTTTCCACTTGGTTAATTTCACCCCTGAGTTTGATTATTTCCTGCTGTCTACTCCTCTTGGGTGAATTTGCTTCCTTTTGTTCTAGAGCTTTTAGGTGTGTTGTCAAGCTGCTAATGTGTGCTCTCTCTAGATTCTTTTTGCAGGCACTCAGAGCTATGAGTTTTCCTCTTAGAAATGCTTTCATTGTGTCCCATAAGTTTGGGTATGTTGTGGTTTCCTTTTCATTAAACTCCAAAAGGTCCTTAATTTCTTTCTTTATTCCTCCTTGACCAAGGTATCATTGAGAAGAGTGTTCTTCAGTTTCCACATGAATGTTGACTTTCTATTATTTATTTTGTTATTGAAGATCAGCCTTAGTTCATGGTGATCTGATAGGATGCATGGGACAATTTCAAAATTTTTGCATCTGTTGAGGCTTTTTTTGTGTCCAATTATGTGGTCAGTTTTGGAGAAGGTCCCGTGAGGTGCTGAGAAGAAGGTATATCCTTTTGTTTTAGGATAAAATGTTCTGTAGATATCTGTTAAGTCCATTTGTTTCATCACTTCTGTTAGTTTCACTGTGTCCCTGTTTAGTTTCTGTTTCCATGATCTGTCCATTGGTGAAAGTGGTGTGTTGAAGTCCCCCACTATTATTGTGTGAGGTGCAACGTGTGCTTTGAGCTTTACTAAAGTTTCTTTAATTAATGTGGCTGCCCTTGTATTTGGAGCATAGATATTCAGAATTGAGAGTTCCTCTTTGAAGATTTTACCTTTGATGAGTATGAAGTGTCCCTCCTTGTCTTTTTTGATGACCTTGGGTTGGGCGGACACCTATCCTCTGGCTGGGAAAGTGGCCGGATGTCTGGGGCCTGAAAAGGGGGCTGCCTTAGAAGCTCTGTGGCTCACGCCTGTCCTAGAAGTTGTCAGCTTCCGTATTCCACAGTCTCACCTGTGCAGAATACCCTCGGCGGTGTCCTGGAACCAAGATGTCTGCAGCCGATGCTCAGGCAAAGTGATCTAAACCCATAGTTTTTTATGTTAAAGAATGAAAACAATGTTCAGAAAACTTCATTCATTCTATAGAAAAGTAGAGAATAAATACTTTAGTCTTTTTAGGCCACATATTATCTCTATTGTATAGCTGTGTGTGTGTTTGCGTGTGTATGTGTGTGTGTACATTTCTTAGAGCTGTTGTTTAAAACATTATCATCTCATGATTTCATATTAATATAGAAACATGCTATGGATTAGATTTGGTTCACTGCCTTTAACCTGGTAGTTTCTGAATTAGACAACAGAGCTTAAGCTGTCTAGAATAACTGAAATGCAAGACAGGAATGGCAGAAATGAGACAGAGAAGAGTAGTCAATCCTGTGAGTGAGTCATGGACATACAGATGTGAAGAAAAGACTCCAGACAATCCCAATAAGCTTAGAGTAGTCAGATATTTAACTATATACCATGGCAAAATGCCAGGAATCTTCTATTTCAGGCCAAATACATTGTCTGTGAAAATAAGATAATATTTCTTAATAGAACATCATGGAATTTATAACATCTATAATATATCATCAAACACTAATTATGTCTCAGAAAATTAAAGATATGAAGAATTAAGAATACTTTATTGATACTCATAGTAGAATCCAAGTTATACAGAGCAACCTGGATCTACCTAGATGTTGCTATTAGGAGGCAAAGCTTTGAGAGCAACTATTCTAACTTCATTCAAGAACCTAAAGGGACAATGTCTCCACAGCACAGATAAATAAATACACATACAAATAATCTAGGTAGAGAAACAAAACTGTAATAACCAAGTAAAATGCATTTTTCTATTGGTTAAATTTGTTCTTTGATGACTTCATATGTGTATATAGTATGTTCTGTACTCTCGACTCCTGTTTTCTTTTATTTTTAACAATTTTAACCCATCTATCCTCTATATAGCTCCCTTCTGCACAATTATTTTGTTTTATTTTGTGTCCCTTTGATTTTTAACTAGGATAGTTTGTGTGCCAATAAGTATGGAACTATCCATTGGAGCCTACTAGGCTCACCTTATTGTACACGGCAGAAAAGAATAACTATCCTTTCTCAGAATACTCCTGTTGACTAAAATTCAACCAGGATTAGTAGCACTCCACAAGCTCCTTCTTGATACCTGATTAGCTATTGATAATAGCAGCTTGCACAGGGCCAGTGTAGGTAACCATTTGCTGTGAGATCATGTTTGTAATGGCTGTGCCAAGACCCAAACTTACCATTTCCTATCTCTCTTCCCAGTCTTCTGTCTCCTACATTCTTTCATATCTCCCTTTTATAGTATTTAGAAACTTTAATATCTGGAGAGCTGTGGTGGTATATGCCTGTAACCTTAGCAACTAGGGAGACAGATGCAGGAAAAAAATTGCCAAAATTTTGGGACCAGCCTTATTCACAAAGCATAATTCAGGCTAGGCAGGTTCACAAAATAAGACCCCACCAAAAGAGAAACATAACAGGAAAGAAAATAGGGGAAAAGAGAAGAAAATACAATTTTTGAAAGAGAAACTTCACTGCGTGGCACTAACTCTAACTAGCTGTAACAGGCAATGAATCAATACACTTAAAGAAAAGCAATGGAAGATTTCCAAACTGAAAGACAACAAGAAGCAAACTAAGATATTTAAATAGAATCTCCTATCTACTTTGGTAGGGAGGGCATGAAATGTACTAAAGTAAGTTTTTATCCAATGAAAGAAAGGGAGAATTTATAGCTGGGACTCACTTTGGCTGGCAAAAATCTAGGTTATCTTTGTTCGATAAGAAGAAAGAGGTCAGTGAACTCTTAAAAGGCGTAAAATACACCTTTTAAGGTGTTATCACTAGCAACGTCAAAAGGAAGAAACTACAGGCACTGTATCTCCCTGTAAGCATCTAATGAACGTATAAATCTCAAAATCCAAATCTGTAAAATTTAGGGTTTTGTGGAACTCTGAAATGTAACTGAAAACTCACAACAAAAAAAGAAAGCTTGGTGGGGAAAAAAAAAGTGTTGCTGTTGTGTGATGACCAAGCCCTGTGGCCTCTGCAGTTCCCACCAGTGGTCATTTGCTTCCTAGAGCTATGCCAACACAGCCAGAATTCCACATTCCTGGTTGGTAGTTCCAGAAGGAGCTCTGTGGTTCTTATTCCAGAAGAACTGTGGTTGGGGATTTGGATGTGCCTGCCCTGTGTAAAGCCATGCTTTTGCTTTCTTTCACCTGGGTGAACTTGAGAGCCTCGACTCTGTTCCCAAGTAGCTTTTGCCAAATGAAATTCCTTATTTGGGAGGCAGCTTGATCTGACAGAAAGAGCACAGCCACTACAGTCAGAATACTTAAGTTAATCTTTGCCTTAGCTTGCTCTGATTTTAGGCAAATCAATGCATGTCTTGGAGCCTTTGTTCTCATCTGTAAACTAGCTATGATAATCATTCTCATTTCTGGGCTTGGAACTACTGTTTTGAGGATTCATTGAAAAAGTCAGTATTTGATGCAGACAGCCCCACATACTGTTCCTTTACTGAGTTGGTTTTCTCCTGTTCAGCCAATGGCTCTGGGTGGTGGGAATATACATTTTGGAGGCAGAGAAAGGTTGGTGCAGGGGAGAGGCAGTCATGCTTTGGAAGAGATCACACACAGCTGGGGAGGTGGGCCAGTGGCTAAAGTGCTTGCCATTCAAGCATGAGGACATGAATTTGACTCTCCAGTACCTACAAAAGATGAGCAGCTTGGTCTTCAGGCTGGTCCCTTAAGAACTGGAGCAGGGGCTGTCCAGAAGCCTGTTCTGTTGCCTATCTGCCTGTGGATTCCTGCACCAAAATGGAGAGGACATACCAAGTCTCTCAACCACTTGATGTGTGTGGGGTGGAGATGGCTGACCCAAGAGGGGAGTTTCCTCTTCCCAAAAGAGAAGGGGAAGGTGCAATTTGGAGAGGACTTGTGAAGGAAGGAGAGGAAGGGCTGATATGTGGTTGTAAAGTGAATTAATACATAAATGTAATAATAATAATAACAATAATAATGAGGAGGAGGAGGAGAAGGAGGAGATGACACACTTGTAATCCCAGCCAGGGGGTGGGGGATAGGGTACAGAGACAAGTGGATCCCTGGGGATAACGGAACTGCAGTCATAGCCAAATACACAAGTTCTGGGCCTCTGAAAGGCACTGTTTTGTAAAAACAAGATGGAGAACATTTGATAAAGACAGCCAACATCAACTCATGGCCTCTACATTCACATGAACACACATGTATGCACACAGATAATTACAGGGAAAAATAAGAGGACCTCTCTTTTCTAAACCCCCAAAGGGAATCCTGGGAATGTTCACCAATTTCCCTTTGCAGTTATACTTTCATTCTGGTCCTAGGAAGCTGCTGCACACTGAAAGCCTCTTGCTTAGTATGCAGATGGATGGGGGAGTTCTGTTGTGCTAAGCCTTTAAGCCTTGTGGACCTACTTTGCATACTGCTTTTCCACAGGAAGTATCTGTGAGTGAGTGAATCCCTCCCTGGTCATTCTAGGGCATATTGCTCTGTGTGTATGGAGAAACTCTCATGTCCTCCAGGTTAGAGATTATAGAAGTAAATGAAGCAATTATTATCTGGAACCTTGTAAATAAGCATTTCTCTGTTTTTGCTTTGTAACAACCACAACAACAACAACAACAACAACTACTACTACTACTACTACTATTACCATTTGTTCTTCCTGAGGAGCTCAAATGATTTCTGAGTGAACCTTCTGAACAACTCTTCATTTCCATAGCATTTCCTGAGGGGACAGCACAGCCTGAGGTTGCTGGTATCACAGAGACCACCAGCAGCAGACAAGGCAAATGAGGCAGACAATGACTTTTAATGGCATGTATTTTCTAGGGTTTTTAGTGACCTTAGCCCATTAGCTTCCCAAATTAGTTTAAAGATTTTATGTCATTCCTTGAGATAAAAATGTACTTAAAACTAAACGGTCCGGTAAGCAGTCTGTGGTGGCCATGCTTGGCTGGCTTCTGAATAACATGGGTATTTTTGTGTGTCTGCAGTATGAAAAGATTCAAGCCTCTTTTTTTCCCTTCAAAGACTGACTCTCTTGGGTAATTTCTCTCTCACTTTGGCTGAGGTATAATGCCACCTCAAAGGTCCACTGCTGCATGACCTACACCCAGTAATTGTGTTAAAGTATAGTACTGTGCCATCAAGTAAATGGATGGTGTAATGGAAACATAGTAGCACATCAGATTTGAGGAGTCTTAGAAATGCATTTTTACTGACCATATCATATGTCTGTACTGTTTGCTACAGATCTACTGAATTACAAGTTCATAAATCACATATTTGTCTGTTGAGATTTGAAGCATTGCCATGCCTAAGTCCTTCTGTTTTACTTAGAGTTTAGCTGCCACATTTAGCCTAACCTACTGACTCATGTAGTCATTCCAGGTGTTTCCTGATTGGCTTATACCAGAGTTTTAAGTACCCTATGTGTGTGTTAAAATGATTCACAGGACAAAGGTGGCCAAGGAGTGCTGTGAATGTGGAGCAACACAAAATTAGGAATGTATTGAAACTATTGTGAGGGTTTATTTTTGCAGTTTTGAGAGACTCAATAGAATGAAATGACTGTGGTATCACGATGTCAAGGGCCGGAAAACATAAAAATAGGACATTTTCAAAGAAAAAAGTAGTTAATGATATGAAAGACACTTGAAATATCACATACGTTCTATTTGAATATAGCCAGAAGTTTCCATGTGACAGGGCTGAACCATTTTCGTGATGGTAATTATAGCTAGTAACTCACCATTTGCTGTTTTCTGTTCGATATTAAGTGAATGCAATTTACATGATTAATCTGAGAAATTTGGAGTGGGCATAGGCTTAATGTCTAGTGAGATATTTAATTCCTATTGATGCCATGATGATCCGTTAGAAAATACACATATTCAAAATCTTGGTGAAATCATAGCATGAAGTACTAGCATGGTTCTCCTATGAATAAGCAATAAGCTTATGAAAATTGGTGGCATTACTTTCATTTATACCAACTGGAGACAACACCATACATTGCTGAAATATCTAAAAATATTCTTTTTGTGCCTAGAAGATATGTTCTAGAATTATTAACCTTCTTAAAATTCAAGACATATAAATTTCAGAACTTTCATCATTGAAAAATTAATATTTTTGCCAAGAATTATTTTCAATATTTAAAAATGTTTTCTTTTGGGCTGGTGAGATGGCTCAGTGGGTAAGAGCACCCGACTGCTCTTCTGAAGGTCCGGAGTTCAAATCCCAGCAACCACATGGTGGCTCACAACCATCTGTAATGAGATCTGACTCCCTCTTCTGGAGTGTCTGAAGACAGCTACAGTGTACTTACATATAATTAAAAATAAATAAATAAATAAATAAATAAATAAATCTTTAAAAAAATGTTTCCTTTTATTGACAATAGTTTTTTTTTTTCATAAGTAGATTCCCTTCCTCCAACCCCCTTTGATCCTTCCATCTCCCCTCCCATCTGATCTGAATCCACACCATTTCTATGGACCTTTAGAAAACAGTTACCAAAGCTTTTAAATCATGTTTTTGGCTTTTATTTCTTAATGCCTTCTCTAGGTTGTTAAATAGCTTATTGTCTTAATCAGATAAAACCCTCACTGGACATTATAAAGGCATCAAAGACATAAAGATACTGTAGGGTGTAGAGTTTGCAATTTTACTATCTAGTGACCCTTTCTGACTTCTCAGAATATGGACCATCTAAAATCTTCCCCTGAATAAAAAAATACACCAAAGACAATGGTAAATATTGTCAGAATCATTAATTTCTTTAAACAGCCCTGAAAATTAATCAAAGGTTTGCTTCAATACAGAAAAATAGTCATAGAGCTGCCCAATGCAGTAAGAGCAGTGAGCTTTGAGGCACTGTAAGCTGCCCTTTTCTTCTTCTTTTTTTTTTCCTTCTCTAACTCTGAGATTTTGAAAACTAATCACAAGCTATCTGGGTGAAAAGCAGCAGGGTATTGGCAGCATGGGAGGAGAATGAACTTGTAACTCACATCAGTTGAATTCCCAGAGAACTCAGTACCTCTTGGCCTACATGTCTTCTTCATCATGGCAATTTGAGAATGGAACTTGTATTTTTTCATTGAAATATTAACCACTTTTCTCCTTACCTGATCCTGACTTCTTTAAAACACATGTGTTATAGTTATAATATCCATTTTGATCCCATGGTACCTAATTCTTCTCGGTGTTGTGTTGTAGTTTCTTCCAAGATTGAAACATTCCATCTTGCAGGAAAGTTCCTTAAGCTAGAAGGTAAACTACTCAGAATAGGTTCAAGAAATGACTGAAACTGACTAGATTCACTAGGCCTGCCCCCTCCCAGAGTAAACAAGGAAGGCCATTCAGACTTTCAGACAAGGCAAGCTTCCTGGAAGAAACAAAAATAAGCTTCATGGAAGCGGTTTAGGCCCACTGAGGCACGTGGAAAGGACTCTGTCCAACCTGTTGATCTGAATGCAGGCTGGGCAGTGTGCTCCAGGTCCCTGGCTTTGTGAGCTCTCACCCATACTGAGGTGGACTTTGGTGATGCAGCTGCCTCTGAGTCATTTCTGCTTCTGTGAGTAACCCATAAAAACCCCATTGGTTCACCAAGTGGGGCTTTGGTAGTATCTGTGCTTTGATCTGTCATGGGCCCCCTTGTTGCATTTTCCCAGGAAAAGTCTTATCACATAACACACACCTCTAAGTTTACTGTTATTGATTCATTTTTCTTCAGAATATGGGTAATATTTTCTTGGTAGACTAACTCACATGGATTTCTAGTCTAAGTTTTGTATCTTTCTTGAAAGGGTTTTCATCTTGTCTTTTAAAACAATTAACATGCCAAACACTGTCCCCTTTCCCAATGCCCCCTCACAGAGTCCCTCCCCCTCAAGAGCCCTTCTCCTCTGGAGACCTCCATCCCTCCATCCCCCAATCCTGGTGCATCAAGGATCTGGAGGATTACTTCCTCTCCCACTGAGGCCAGACAAGGCAACCCCCTCACCCTCCACCCCTCATTCAGAAGTGAAACTCCTGATATTTGTTTTAGACGTTATTAGATGGCTCTGGAATGTCCTCTACTCTTGCAATATTTTAGCCTACTGCTGTAGATTGATGTTTCTGTTGTTTGGGATCAGGGTGGAAGCTGAGAAAATTCACTTTAGGTACAGAAGCATAAAAACACGAAAAGGTTTTGCCTTTACATGGGATATGTTTTTCTAGCTGGACTACTTTGTCTGGACTCAGTGACAGAGGACTCACAAACTTGGTGTGTCATGGTGGGGGATACCTAGGGGTTTAAGTTGATGTGGAGGAGGAACCTGGTGATATTCATTTTCCTGCTGATGTGTAGGAACACATCAATGTGTGAATACGGGTCTTAATTTCAAATGAGCAAACAGAGAAAAAAATTATAGAAGAAAATGTGGTTTTGTACAGCTGTATAACATGTTTCTGTTTCAAGCTAAGTGCTTTTCCAAGTTAAAATGCTAAAAATTAATGAGTTTGTAAAATTTAGTTTAGTTTGAGAGTTTTAGTCATTTGTACATTCTTAAACTTTAATCCGTTTCTCCTCTATGAAGTGACATGACACTCAGGATCCTTATCTTTGTGCTATAAACAGGTCAATGTATGGAAACCTGTACAGTGTATGGGGCTTTTTATCAGGCTCTAAGTTCTATATTGTTTTCTATAGGTCCTTTTTTAAAAAAACTAGTTTATTGAAACTAGGAGTTATGTTTTTATAAGAAAGAATGGGTACGTTTGAGGGAGACTTGGTATGGTGTGGGATAAAGGGGTGCCTCCGCAGGTCCATGGTAAGGCATCTCTTCCCCCTCTGAGATATCAGCCACGTGAAGGTATAGTATAGAGTAGAGTTTATTTAGGGCATTGGGAGGGGAGTTGAGGGGGTAGTAAAGACAGAGAAAGGCAGAGAGAGAGAGAGAGAGAGAGAGAGGGAGGGGGAGAGGATAAGTGCAATTGTACAGTGTCTCTGTGTACCTGTGTATAAACATTCCCCAGAACACACAGTGAAAACTTACTTTCCTCAGCTTCTGATCCATAAGTGGTAATCATATAAATGTGATAGTTATCAGACTTTTTCAATTTACCAGCTTTCCAAAGAGGAAAAGCTCTCTTCAGCATATCCCCAAACAAACAAATTTTTTTTTTGGTGGGAAGAGCCTTTATTTATCTACACAGTAAAAATTTGAACTAGAGACAATACGTAATGTGGACCACTGAAAAGGCTGGAAGAAAGTTTTGCTACCTCGGAATTTGAAAAAGATTAGACTCTTTGGGGTCTTCACGTCTATGGATAATTTATTTGAGAAGAAAGAGTTTTTAATGGGATTGCTATAGATAGCATTTTGGGACATCCTCTGAAGTCTTTTAAGAAAAGTGAATGAGTTAGATTTTGTTAGTAAATAATGATTGTTTAAATCCCACTTCTTGCTGATATCAAGCCACATATGTATTCCTTTGTAGATCTATCATGATCAAATATTTGAATATATGATAGGCATTGAAGTTATCCATGGACATCTCAGACACAGTGTGTTCAAGATGTAACTCTTGTAGAACGTATTTTATCTAAAACTAAACACAGTATCAAGCATAGAGGTTAAGAGCATAGACTATAGAAATGATCTCAGAATTTGAAACTTACCTATGTAACATAATATCCAGATAAACTAGGGGGGTATTTCTAAATATATCAACTATACTTTTTAAAGAGAATTTTGCAGATGTTAAGAGAAGTAAATGAGTTAATATTAGTGAAGCACTTAAATAGTATTTGATGGGTAATAAATAATAGTGATGAATAAAACAAAATTCTTCACTCTCATTTCCATCCTCACTCTTAGCATCTATTTCTGAGTACCCTGTCAATGATGATATGTCCCCTGTATGCCTAACCCAGAAAGCTGGATAACTAGCTACCCTCAGCACTCCTTCAGTCACCTGCCATGTGCTGTCTTTTTTATGCATTGGCTGTGTCCTCAAAATTGCCCCCTCCCCCTTGAAATTGTCACATGTCTTCCTCATTTCTCTTTTAAGTATTAGAACTACAACAATCCAGAGGAAATCAAGAAAATGTCTCTCTGTGAAAGCTATGATTATTATTTAACAGTAGAAAACAGACATTGCACAAGTAATTAGAAATGTAAGCTTTCTATTCAGTCCTTATTTTGGAATACACAGTGTATAAGTGAGATGGTCACATAATTTCAAACTTATCCCGTTTGATCTTCCTAGACTGGGTGATTGTTTTGAGCTGGGATGAAGGAGAGGACCATGTTACATGGCAAAGTATGTGAATACAGTGGCAATGCTCGGAAATCAGACTTTCAAACTTATCATGAGAACTCATTGTTTTTAGAAGAGTTGTGTGATATTTCGTATGGGACTAGAGCAAACAATACACTAGAAACAGGGGTGGCAGAAAGAAGTTAGGAAAGTTAAGGCCTCATAATACACCTTTGACAAACTGAGGAAGATCCTTTTATTTTTTTATAGTATAACTTGACTTTATTTTTTATTAATTTATTTACTTTACATCTTGATAGTATCTTCCCCCCTCCTCCCAGTCCCCCTATTTCATTTCGCCTTCCTGCTATCCTCTTTTCTTTCTTTTCTCCCCCAAAAAGGAGGTCACCCATAGATATCAAATCTCCCATTGATAATCCAATCTCCCATTGACATATCAAGTTGCAGTACAACTAGGTGCATCTTCTCTTATTAGACAAGGCAGTGCAGTTAGGGGATAGGGATCCAAAGGCAGGGAACAGAGTCAGGTAGAGCTTACGCTCTTGCTCTTATGAGTCCCACATGAAGACTTAACTACACAACTGTTACATCTGTACAGAGGGCCTAGGTCTGTCCCATTTATGCTTTGTGGTTGGTGGTTCAGTCTTTATGAGCCTCTATGGGCCAAAGTTAGTTGAATCTATACCTAGAGAATCTTGTGGTGTCCTTGACTTCTCTGCCTCTATGAATCCTTCTTTGCCATCTTCCACTTTGCCGAAGGTATTTATTAGCTATGGGAGTTGTCTGGTAGAATTTTTGGGCTCACTAATGTCCCTGTCCTCCTCTTCCATAGAATTCCCCTAGCTCTGCCTAATGTTTGGCTGTGGATCTCTGCATCTGTTTCATTCAGTTGCTGGGTGATGCCTCTGAGATGGCAATTATGCTAGGCAGCTTTCTGGAAGTATAGCAGAATTTAATAGTGTCTGGATGGGGCCTCTCTCATGACATGAGTTTCAAGCTGGGCTAGTCATTGGACATTTCTTCAATTTCTGCTCCATCTTTACCCCTTCACATTTTGTTGGCAGGAGAAATTGTAGGTCTAAGGTATTCTGGCTGGATTAGTGTCCCAGTTCCTTCACTGGACGTCTTTTTCTGGTTATAGGAGATGTTCACTTCAGACTACATACCTCCCACTGCTACAAGTCTTAGTTAGGGATCATCCTCATAGATTTCTGAGCATTTCAAATGTCCTAGGTTTCTAGGATATCCCAGAGACAACCCCCCCACACACACTGACTTCAATTTGCTCTCCTGAAACTCTCTCCCTTCATCCTTACCCCACTTGATCTATCCTGTTGCCCTCCCCAATCCCTCCTCCCCTCAGCTCCCTCATTCCATCAATCTCTGATATCTATTCTATTTCTCCTTCTCAGTGAGATTCAAGCATCTCTCTTTGGGCCCTCCTTGTTATTAGCTTCCTTCATGTAGCATGGTTATCCTGTACTTTATGGCTACTCTGCAGTTATAAGTGAGTACAACCATGTTTGTGTTTCTGTGTATGAGTTACCTCACTCAGGATTATATTTTCTAGTTCCATTCATTTGACTGCAAATTCCATGATGTCCTTGTTTTTAATAGCTGAATAGTATTCCATTGTGTAGATGTATCACATTTTCTTTACCCATTTTTTAGTTGAAGGAAATCTAGGTTGTTTCCAGTTTCAGACTATCACAAATAAAAGCTGCTATGATCATAGTTGAGCAAGTGTTCTTATGATATGAAGGAACATCTTTTGTGTATATGCCAAGGAGTGGTGTAGTTGTGGGTTGAGGTGGAACTATTCCCAATTTTCTGAGAAACTTCCAAATTTATTTCCAAAGTGGTTATACAAGGTCGCAATTCTATCAGCAATGGAGGAGTGTTCCTCTTTTCCACCTCCTCAGCAACATGAGCTGTCACCTGAGGTTTTGATCTGGGCTATTCTGATAGGTGTACAATGGGTTCTCATGGTCATTTTGATTTATAGTTTACCTAATACTAAGAGGTTGAATATCTTTAAGTGCTTCTCAGCCATTATAGAGTTCTTTGTTGAGAATTTTCTGTTTGGATCTGTACCTCATTTTTAATTTGGTTATTTGGTTTACTGATGTCTAGTTTCTTGAGATCTTTATATATTTTGGAAATTAGCTCTCTGTCAGATGGAGGGTTTGTGAATTTTTTTTCCCATTATGTAGGCTGCTGGTTTGTCATTTAAAAAAACATTAGGTATTTTTCTCATTTACATTTCCAATGCTATCCCAAAAGTCTCCCATACCATCCCCCCCACTCCCCTAACCACCCACTCCCACTTTTTGGCCCTGGTGTTCCCCTGTACTGGGGCATATAAAGTTTGCATGTCCAATGGGCCTCTCTTTCCATGATGGCCGACTAGGCCATCTTTTGATACATATGCAGCTAGAGTAAAGAGCTCCGGGGTACTGGTTAGTTCATAATGTGGTTCCACATATAGGGTTGCAGATCCCTTTAGTTCCTCGGGTATTTTCTCTAGCTCCTCCATTGGGGGCCCTGTGATCCATCCAATAACTAACTGTGAGCATCCACTTATGTATTTGCTAGGCCCCAGCGTAGTCTCACTAGAAACAGCTATATCAGGGTCCCATCAGCAAAATCTTGCTAGTGTATGCAATGGTGTCAGCATTTGGAGGCTGATTATGGGATGGATCCCTGGATATCGTGGTCTCTAGATAGTCCATCCTTTTGTCTCAGCTCCAAACTTTGTTTCTGTAACTCCTTCCATGGGTGCTTTGTTCCCAATTCAAAGAAGGGGCAAAGTGTCTACACTTTGGTCTTTGTTCTTCTTGAGTTTCAAGTGTTTTGTAAATTGTAACTTATTTTTTTATTTTTGAATTTTAAATATTTTTTTCCTTTTTTAAAAATATTTTTATTACATATTTTCCTCAATTACATTTCCAATGCTATCCCAAAAGTCCCCCATACCCTCCCCCCCACTTCCCTACCCAACCACTCCCAATTTTTGGCCCTGGCGTTCCCCTGTACTGGGGCATATACAGTTTGTGTGTCCAATGGGCCTCTCTTTCCAGTGATGGCCAACTAGGCCATCTTCTGATACATATGCAATAGAGTCAAGAGCTCCAGGGTACTGGTTAGTTCATAATGTTGTTCCACCTATAGGCTTGCAGATCCCTTTAGCTCCTTGGGTACTTTATCTAGCTCCTCCATTGGGAACCCTGTGATCCATCCAATAATTGACTGTGAGCATCCACTTCTGTGTTTGCTAGGTCCCTGCATAGTCTCACAAGAGACAGCTACATCTGGGTCCTTTCGATAAATTCTTGCTAGTGTATGCAATGGTGTCAGCATTTGGAGGCTGATTATGGGATGGATCCCCTGGTATGGCAGTCTCTAGTTGGTCCATCTTTTCGTCTCAGCTCCAAACTTTGTCTCTGTAACTCCTTCCATGGGTGTTTTGTTCCCAATTCTAAGAAAGGGCAAAGTGTCCATACTTTGGTCTTCATTCTTCTTGAGTTTCATGTGTTTGGCAAATTGTAACTTATATCTTGGGTATTCTAAGTTTCTGGGATAATATCCACTTATCAGTGAGTACATATCATTTGAGTTCTTTTGTGATTAGGTTACCTCACTCAGGATGATGCCCTCCAGGTCCAACCATTTGCCTAGGAATTTCATAAATTCATTCTTTTTAATAGCTGAGTAGTACTCCATTGTGTAAATGTACTATATTTTTTGTATCCATTCCTCTGTTGAGGGGCATCTGGTTTTTCTCCAGTTTTTGGCCATTATAAATAAGGCTGCTATGAACATAGTGGTTCATGTTTCTTTCTTACTAGTTGGAACATCTTCTGGATATATGCCCAGGAGAGGTATTGCGGGATCATCTGGTAGTATTATGTCCAATTTTCTGAGAACCCGCCAGACTGATTTCCAGAGTGGTTGTACAAACTTGCAATCCCACCAACAATGGAGGAGTGTTCCTCTTTCTCCACATCCTCGCCAGCATCTGCTGTCACCTGAATTTTTGATCTTAGCCATTCTGACTCGTGTGAGATGGGATCTCAGGGTTGTTTTGATTTGCATTTCCCTGATGATTAAGGATGCTGAACACTTTTTCTGGTGTTTCTCAGCCATTTGGTATTCCTCAGGTGAGAATTCTTTATTTAGCTCTGAGCCCCATTTTTAATGGGGTTATTTGATTTTCTGGAGTCCACCTTCTTGAGTTCTTTATATATATTGGATATTAGTCCTCTATCTGATTTAGGATAGGTAAAGGTCCTTTCCCAATCTGTTGGTGGCCTTTTTGTCTTATTGATGGTGTCTTTTGCCTTACAGAAGCTTTGCAGTTTCATGAGGTCCCATTTGCCAATTCTTGATCTTACAGCACAAGCCATTGCTGTTCTATGCAGGAATTTTCCCCCTGTGCCAATATCTTCGAGGCTTTTCCCTACTTTCTCCTCTATAAGTTTCAGTGTCTTTGGTTTTATGTGGAACTCCTTGATCCACTTAGATTTGACCTTAGTACAAGGAGATAGGAATGGATCAATTCACATTCTGCTACATGATAACCACCAGTTGTGCCAGCATTATTTGTTGAAAATGCTGTCTTTTTTCCACTGGATGGTTTTAGCTCCCTTGTCGAAGATCAAGTGACCATAGGTGTGTGGGTTCATTTCTGGGTCTTCAATTCTATTCCATTGGTCTACTTTTCTGTCCTTATATCAGTACCATGCCGTTTTTATCACACTTGCTCTGTAGTAAAGCTTTAGGTCAGGCATGATGATTCCACCAGAGGTTCTTTTATCCTTGAGAAGAGTTTTTGCTATCCAAGGTTTTTTGTTATTTCATGTGAATTTGAAGATTGTTCTTTCTAATTCGTTGAAGAATTGAGTTGGAATTTTGATGGGGATTGCATTGAATCTATAGATTGCTTTTGGCAAGATAGCCATTTTTACAATGTTGATCCTGCCAATCCATGACCATGGGAGATCTTTCCATCTTCTGAGATCTTCTTTAATTTCTTTCTTCAAAGACTTGAAGTTCTTATCATACAGATCTTTCACTTCCTTAGTTAGAGTCATGCCAAGGTATTTTATATTATTTGTGACTATTGAGAACAGTGTTGTTTCCCTAATTTCTTTCTCAGCCTGTTTATTCTTTGAATAGAGAAAGGCCATTGACTTGTTTGAGTTAATTTTTTATCCAGCTACTTCACCGAAGCTGTTTATCAGGTTTAGGAGTTCTCTAGTAGAATTTTTAGGGTCACTTATATATACTATCATATCATCTGCAAAAAGTGATATTTTGACTTCCTCTTTTCCAATTTGTATCCCCTTGATCTCCTTTTGTTGTCAAATTGCTCTGGCTAGGACTTCAAGTACAATGTTTAATAGGTCGGGAGAAAGTGAGAGATGTCTAGTCCCTGGTTTTAGTGGGATTGCTTCCAGCTTCTCACTATTTACTTTGATGTTGGCTATTGGTTTGCTGTAGATTGCTTTTATCATTTTCAGGTATGGGCCTTGAATTCCTGATCTTTCCAAAGCTTTTTATCATGAATGGGTGTTGGATTTTGTCAAATGTTTTCTCCGTGTATCTAACGAGATGATCATGTGGTTATTGTCTTTGAGTTTGTTTATATACTGGATTACGTTGATGGATTTCCATATATTAAACCATCTCTGCACTCCTGGAATAAAACCTACTTGGTCAGGATGGATGATTGTTTTAATGTGTTCTTGGATTCGGTTAGCGAGAATTTTATTGAGTATTTTTGCATTAATATTCATAAGGGAAATTAGTCTGAAGTTCTCTATCTTTGTTAGATCTTTCTGTGGTTTAGGTATCAGAGTAATTGTGGCTTCATAGAATGGGTTGGGTAGAGTACTTTCTACTTCTATTTTGTGGAATATTTTGTGCAGAACTGGAATTAGATCTTCTTTGTAAGTCTGATAGAACTCTGCACTAAACCCATCTGGTCCTGGGCTTTTTTGGTTGGGAGACCATTAAGGAGTGGTTCTATTTCTTTAGGGGATATGGGACTGTTTAGATCGTTAACTCAATCCTGGTTTAACTTTGTTACCTGGTATCTGTCTAGAAATTTGTCCATTTCGTCCAGGTTTTCCAGTTTTGTTGAGTATACCCTTTTGTAGAAGGATCTGATGGTGTTTTGGATTTCTTCAGAGTTTGTTGTTATGTCTCCCTTTTCATTTCTGATTTTGTTAATTAGGATGCTGTCCCTGTGACCTCTAGTGAGTCTGGCTAAGGGTTTATCTATCTTGTTGAATTTTCTCAAAGAACCAGCTCCTCGTTTGGTTGATTCTTTGAATAGTTCTTCTTGTTTCCACTTGGTTAATTTTGCCCTCGAGTTTGATTATTTCCTGCTGTCTACTCCTCTTGGGTGAATTTGCTTCCTTTTGTTCTAGAGCTTTAAGGTGTGTTGTCAAGCTGCTAGTGTGTGCTCTCTCTAGATTCTTTTTGGAGGCGCTCATAGCTATGAGTTTTCCTCTTAGAAATGCTTTCAATGTGTCCCATAAGTTTGGGTATGTTGTGGCTTCATTTTCATTAAACTCTAAAAAGTCTTTAATTTCTTTCTTTATTCCTTCTTTGACTAAGGTTTCATTGAGAAGAGTGTTGTTCAGTTTCCACATGAATGTTAGCTTTCCATTATTTATGTTGTTATTGACGATCAGCCTTAGTACATGGTGGTCTGATAGAATGCATGGGACGATTTCAATATTTTTGTTTCTGTTGAGGCCTGTTTTGTGACTAATTATATGGTCAATTTCGGAGAAGGTACCATGAGGTGCTGAGAAGAAGTTATATCCTTTTGTTTTAGGATAAAATGTTCTGTAGATATCTGTTAAGTCCATTTGTTTCATCACTTCTGTTAGTTTCACTGTGTCCCTGTTTAGTTTCTGTTTCCATGATCTGTCCATTGGTGAAAGTGGTGTGTTGAAGTCTCCCACTATTATTGTGTGATGTTCAATGTGTGCTTTGAGCTTTACTAAAGTGTCCTTAATGAATGTGGCTGCCCTTGCATTTGGAG
Organism: Mus musculus; assembly: GCF_000001635.26. Classification (NCBI taxonomy): domain Eukaryota; kingdom Metazoa; phylum Chordata; class Mammalia; order Rodentia; family Muridae; genus Mus; species Mus musculus. Next base: position 58,549,668 of record NC_000086.7, read on the forward strand.
CATAGATATTCAGAATTGAGAGTTCCTCTTGGAGGATTTTACCTTTGATGAGTATGAAGTGTCCCTCTTTGTCTTTTTTGATAACTTTGGGTTGGAAGTCGATTTTATTAGATAGTAGAATGGCTACTCCAGCTTGTTTCTTCAGACCATTTGCTTGGAAAATTGTTTTCCAGCCTTTCACTCTGAGGTAGTGTCTGTCTTTTTCCCTGAGATGGGTTTCCTGTAAGCAGCAGAATGTTGTGTCCTGTTAATATAGCCAGATGTTAGTGTATGCCTTTTTATTGGGGGAATTGAGTACATTGATATTAAGAGATATTAAGGAAAAGTAATTGTTGCTTCCTATTTTTAGAGGTGGCATTCTGTTTTTGTGGCTGTCTTCTTTTTGGTTTGTTGAGTGATTACTTTCTTGCTTTTTCTAGGAGGTGGTTTCCGTCCTTGCTTTTGTTTTTTTCTGGTATTATCCTTCTAAAGGCTGGATTCATGGAAAGATAATGTGTTAATTTGGTTTTGTTGTGAAAAACTTTGGTTTCTTCATCTATGGTAATTGAGAGTTTGGCTGGGTATAGTAGCCTGTGCTGGCATTTGTGTTCTCTTAGGGTCTGTATAACATCTATCTGTCTAGGATCTTCTGTCTTTCATAGTCTCTGGTGAAAAGTCTGGTGTAATTCTGATAGGCCTGCCTTTATATGTTACTTGACCTTTTTCCCTTACTGCTTTTAATATTCTATCTTTATTTAGTGCATTTGTTGTCCTGATTATTATGTGTTGGGAGGAATTTCTTTTCTGGTCCAGTCTTCTTGCGTGTGCCCTGACTTGCCAGCAAGAATGATGCTGCAATAGGATCCTTCTGCACACGTTTATTGGGAGATCTTGATTGCAGATGCGAAGAGACCCCGAGCCCAGAATTGGTGCTGCTTATATAGGCCTATGAGAGCCATGTCTCACACCTGGATTGGTTATGCATTCTACCTCATTTACATGTTCCTCATCTGATTGGTTATTCTCTCTCAGTACCTCACAGAACCTCATTAACATACCTCATTTGCATATCTCACATCTGATTGGTTATTCTCTCAGTACCTCACAGAACCTCATTAACATACCTCATTTGCATCCCTCACGTCTGATTGGTTATTCTCTCAGTACCTCACAGAACCTCATTATCATGCCAGGGCCAGGCAGAATCTTGGCAAAAAACTTTATTTCATATGTACACTTTGGTTGTTTGCCCAAACTTATGTGTGGTGACCAGCAGTAGCCAGCGCCACCCTGCAATGGCACATGTGGCTTCCCACATCTCCCACTTTTTGTTTAATAAAATGAGGCTGGACTAGGCCTGTACAATTACGTCCATCTGCCGTGGCTCCTGTTTTAGGTTATTCCTCTAATGTCACACAGCCTTACCTCTCATAGGGTAACCCTATCGCCACCGGGCCCTGTGTCTTAGGTTGGTCTGTGCATGAGAAAAGTTGCCCGTCTCTGGATACCGCAGTGCTGTGTGACAGTAACTGCTAAATGACCTAGGGCGAACTCTACAAAAGAGGGCAGCCAAAAAAATGAATTAGTGGGGAAATCATGATTACCGTATCACGTGCAATGAGGAAACCTCAGCGATGTGCAAGGTCTGATCAATGATCGTTGAGTCTCTTTCATCCCAATGCAATGGATCCATAAATCCTTTGGGTATAAGAGCAGAGAACTCAGATGCCGACTAATTCTTGAGCATAGATAACCAAACTTCAGGGGAGGCGCCGTTTTCAATAGCTAAAAGTGCCTGAGTTATAATCACCTTGTCACGTTTTTGTTGGGTTTTGAATTTGCATACCAACCAGAGCATGAACACCAGTCCACAGCAAATGGCAGCACCAAACAAAATCACTCCCACCCATTCCTTAAAGTAAGAAAAAGCAGAAGTAAGCCAAGAGGTAAAATTGCCAACAATGATGGGTTCTATTCGAGTTCCATTAAGGCTTAAAATCTGGCATTAGATGTAAAGAATTGAGGAAACACCCGAATGTGTCAACGACATGGTTTCAGGAACACAGAGCTCTTCAGTTCTCACTAGCGGGAGCACCCCCAGCCACAGGAACATCCATGTCCTCATAGCTCTGCTTGTTTTGAATTGCTCTGGTCAGCCGTTCTGGGACCCACAGCTGTTGTCGCTGATCCGGTACCATGGTTCCTCAGCTGAAGAGTTCTGAATCCACACAGTCGGATCCTTCTCAGCATTCTGTTTTGCAGGAACACTTCATTACCACCGTTCCCCAGCTGAAGAGTTCTGAATCCATGCTGGATCCTTCTCAGCAGTCTGTTTTACGGGAACACTTTATTAACTGCTCCTTCCCTGTGATGCAGTTCTGAATCCTCCCTGTAGCAGGGGGTCTTCACTCGTGCCTGAAGATGTTTCTTTTCCCAGGTTTCGGCACCACTTCTTGCGCACGCCCTGACTTGCCAGCAAGAATGACTCTGCAACAGGATCCTTCTGCACACGTTTATTGGGAGAGCTTGAGTGCAGAGGCGAAGAGACCCTGAGCCCAGAACTGGTGCTGCTTATATAGGCCTAGGAGAGGCGTGTCTCACACCCGGATTGGTTATGCATTCTACCTCATTTGCATGTTCCTCATCTGATTGGTTATTCTCTCTCATTACCTCACAGAACCTCATTAACATACCTCATTTGCATGTCTCACATCTGATTGGTTATTCTCTCAGTACCTCACAGAACCTCATTATCATGCCTGGGCCAGGCAGTATCTTGGCAAAAAACTTTACTGCATGTGTACACATTGGTTGTTTGCCCAAACTTATGTTTGGTGGCCAGCAGTAGCCAGCGCCACCCTGCAATGGCACATGTGGCTTCCCACACAGTCTATTTGGAGTTCTCTAGGCTTCTTGTATGTTCATGGGCATCTCTTTCTTTAGGTTTGGGAAGTTTTCTTCTATAATTTTGTTGAAGATATTTGCTGGCCATTTAAGTTGAAAAATCTTCATTCTCATCTACTCCTATTATCCGTAGGTTTGGTCTTCTCATTGTGTCCTGGATTTCCTGGATGTTTTGAGTTAGGATCTTTTTGCATTTTGTATTTTCTTTGATTGTTGTGCCGATTTCTCTATGGAATCTTCTGCACCTGAGATTCTCCCTTCCATTCTTGCACACGCTCAACTGGCCAGGAAGAATGACGCTGCAACAGGATCCTTCTGCACACGTTTATTCAGTCCTGTTTCTTCTTTATATATCTCCCTTGTTTATATCTCCCTTGTTTATATCTCCCTTGTTTATATCTCCCTTGTTTATATCTCCCCTTGTTTATATCTCCCTTGTTTATATCTCCCCCGAACCCTGGGCCTCTCACTCTTAAATACTCTCAGTTCTCATCCACGCACAGCAGGCCACGCCACCTCACCAGGTACACAGCTTCAGCTAATCAGGGCAGCAGGGGCATATCTCCATCAAAATGGATTCACCAGTATCCTGGTACACCTGCGCAGCTCTCAAGATGTTTGTGGCTTATATGAGGAAGTCAAATGCAAGTTATACGACATAGCTGCAGTCCCTGGCGCCTTTGGGACTGCCGCCACACCCGCTCCTCACATTCTATCTCTTGTATTCTGTTGCTGATGCTTGCATCTATGGTTCCAGATTTCTTTCCTAGGTTTTCTATATCCAGCATTGTCTCACTTTGGGTTTTCTTTATTGTGTCTACTTCCCTCTTTAGGTCTTGGATGGTTTATTCAATTCCATCACCTGTTTGGTCGTGTTTTCTTGCAATACTTTAAGGGATTTTTGTGCTTCCTCTTTAAGGTCTTCTACCTGTTTAGCAGTGTTCTCCTGTATTTCTTTAAGTGAGTTATTAAAGTCCTTCTTGATGTCCTCTACCATCATCATGAGATATGCTTTTAAATCCGGGTCTAGTTTTTCGGGTGTGTTGGGGTGCCCAGGACTGGGTGGGGTGGGTGTGCTGCGTTCTGATGATGGTGAGTGGTCTTGGTTTCTGTTAGTAAGATTCTTACGTTTGCCTTTCGCCATCTGGTAATCTCTGGAGTTAGTTGCTGTAATTGCCTCTGGTTAGATCTTGTTCCTCAGGTGTTTATGTTAGCCTCTATCAGCAGACCTGGGAGATTAGCTCTCTCCTGAGTTTCAGTGTTCAGAGTACTCTCTGCAGGTAGGCTCTCCTCTTACAGGTAAGGTGCCCAGATATCTGGTGTTCGAACCTGCCTCCTGGTAGAAGTTTTGATCCACTCACAGAGGTCTTAAAATCCCATGGAGGGTCCTGTGTATACCTTATGGGTGTCTGCAGACTCCACGTCCAAGGTACCCCTGTGCTGGCTTGGACCGGAAGGGACTTGTGCCCCTGATCAGGCTGGTTTTCTGCTTCCCTAATTAATGCAGTCTCAGGTCCCGCGTGATTGGATTGGAGCAGCAGCTGTGTTCCACTCACCAGAGGTCTTAAGATCCCGTAGCGGGTCTTGTGGGTAGCTTGGGGGTGTCAGCCAACTCCTTGCCCTTGGTGCTGGCAGGACCAGAAGGGACTTGTGCCCCTGATCAGGCCGAGTTTTCTGCTTCCCTAATTAATGTAGTCTCAGGTCCTGCGGGATTGGATTGGAGCAGACGCTATGTTCCACTCACCACAAGTCTTAAGGTCCCATGGCAGGTCTTGTGGGTAGCTTGCTGGTGTCAGCCGACTCCACGCCCTAGCTACCTCGGTGCTGGCGGCCTGTTTTGTCCTTTTGATGGTGTCCTTTGCCTTACAGAAGCTTTTTAGTCCCACAGAACTCCATTTATTGTGGATCTTAGTGCCTGAACTGTTTGTGTTCTGCTCAGAAAGTTGTCTCCTATGGCAACATGTTCAAGGTTATTCTTCACTTTGCTTCTATGAGATTTGGTGTATCCAGTTTTATGTTGAGGTCTTTGATCTGCTTGGACTTGGATTTTGTGCAGGATGTTAGAGATGGAACCACTTGCATTCTTCTACATGTGGATATCTAGTTTGGCCAGCACCATTTGTTGAAGATGATTTCTGTTTTCCATTGTATAGTTTTAGCTTCTTTGTCAATAATCAAGTGTCCATAGGTGTGTGGGCTTACTTCTGGATCTTTGATTCTGTTTCATTGGTCAAACTACCCATTTTTATGCCAATACCATGCCTTTTTATTACTATTGCTCTCTAGTACAGCTTGAAATCAGGGATAGTGATACTTTCAGAATTTCTTTTATTGTACAGGATTGTTTTAGCTACCCTGGGTTTTTTGTTTTTCCATATGAAGTTGAGTATTGTTCCTTCAAGGTCTGTAGAGAATTGTGTTGGAATTTCTATGGGAATTCTGTTGAATCTATAGACTGCTTTTGGTAATATACCCTAGAAATGTTTGCTTAAGTGTGCCTCCACACAGATAAAATAATCCACAAGCATTCTCTTCTGTCCTGATCTTGCAACCCCATTCCTTTATTCACATTCCTGGTGGATATAACCCAAACAGTACCCCTTTCAGGGTAAGAGGACCTTGGAGAATGCTTTATGACTTCTTCTGACCCTTTGCTACCTGTCTCGTCTTGCAAAATATCATATTTCATTCATTGCCAACATTTCCTCCTATACATCCCTGGTCCACTAAATGGAAGTTTTCAAAAAGAAAAACAATCCATTGTTTTCTTGGTGTTAGGAAGGGAGGGGTTGGTGCTGTGGGAAGGGGAAAATGGATGAAATTGCAAAAGAGAAAATTTACGATAAGCCTCACACAAAGCTTCCTGGCAGTGAGGTCTATTAGCTCTGGAATTGGAAAATGTTGGAAGCACTTTCTCTTGAGCTAGTGGCTGAGGTCTGAGGATGAAAAACAAGATGTCAGTAAGGCTCGCAACAAACCCATTTAGAGAGCCATTAACCCATTTGCTGCATGAGGTATTTTGTTGTCAAATGGATGAATATTCCATAACATCATCAAGAAAATTGAGCATAGAGCTAAGAACTCAAGTGACCCACCTTACCTAGAGTACATATGACCCACCAAAAATCAATTGTATAATAAACTTTCTCTGATGATTACCCAGGATCTGGAAATATTACACCAGAAAGAGCTGTCTAAGAGTATCAAGTCTCACTGCATACTTAGGGCATAGAGCATGGAGAAATCAAGCTGATACTCAACTGGAAGCTTCACCTCTACTTTCATTATCATGATAGAAGGAGAGGAGAAAAGTAGTGTCAGTAGGCTGCAAATCCTGAATGCTAGAATAACAACTTGCCTGTAAAGATATGCCCAGGAGTGGCAATAGGGGAAGAGCCAGCCACGTTTAACTGAATTTAAGGCCCATTCCATGAAATGTAACTCATATGTGATATTGATTATGAGACTAAGGACCTGAGACTAGATAGGTCACAGGCCCCAAGGGAAACCTGTACTATTATTCTGCTAAATGAAAATAGCAATGAAATGACTCCTAATGACTTACTGTGATATTCTTATATCAATGCATTCCTTAACCTTCAGTAGAGAAATTTCTTGCAGTAGATGATAATTACCACAGAGACCCAAAATTGGTCAATAATGGTACAGAGAGTGAGAAACTTTGGAGTACTCAGCCTTGAATAGGTTTTATCACACTTCTTTGCTGATATAGCTGTCTCTTGTGAGACTATGCCAGGGCCTAGCAAACACATAAGTGGATGCTTACAGTCAGCTATTGGATGGATCACAGGGCCCCCAATGGAGGAGCTAGAGAAAGTACCCAAGGAGCTAAAGGGATCTGCAACCCTTATAGGTAGAACAACATTCTGAACTAACCAGTACCCCGGAGCTCTTGACTCTAGCTGCATATGTATCAAAGATGGCCTAGTCAGCCATCACTGGAAAGAGAGGCCCATTGGACTTGCAAACTTTATATGCCCCAGTACAGTGGAACACCAGGGCCAAAAAGTGGGAGTGGGTGAGTAGGGGAGTGGGGGGGAGGATATGGGGGACTTTTGGGATAGCATTGAAATGTAAACGAGGAAAATACCTAATTAAAAAAAAGAAAGGTGTAATAATAAACATGGTAATTGTTACCCCCCCCCAAAAAAAAAAGATTCTTGGATCTATGCAGGAGAGGGGACAGAAAGATTGTAAGCACCAGAGGGTTCGTCACTTCAAAGAAATAATATCTTCTAGAAATAACAGGGCAGATACACATCTGTACATACAAATTCACAGCGACTGTGGCAGCATACATCGGCGTGCATAAAACCCATCCAAGCTCAAGCCACAGAAAATCCCAGCAGAGAGAAGGGGAAGTGCTAACCAAGGAGCTATTTGCAAATACTATCTGCTAGAAGGCAAATAATTTTTCTTCAATAAAGTGACATGGACTTATCACTATGCTCCAGAGCAGGACACATGTTAAGGAGCAGTTAACTCCTAAACTCATAAATTCCTATCACAAATCTTTCTCCAGAGTTTTGAGCATTTTATTTATTTATTTATTTATTTATTTATTTTTAATAATTTTATTTGTTTACATTTCAAATGCCCTCCCCCTGCCCAGGTCCCTTCCATGTACTTCCCCCACACCATCCCCCTCCCCTTTGCCTCTAAGAGGGTGCTCCCACACCCACTCACTCACATCCCCCTCACTCCTCTGGCATCCCTCTTCTCTGAGACATCAAGCCTCTACAGGATCAAGTGCATCCTCTCCCATTGATATCAGATAAGGCCATCCTCTGCTACATATGTAGCTGGAGCCATGGGTCCCTCCATGTATACTCTGGCTGGTGGTTTAGTCCTTGGGAGCTCTGATGGGATCTGGTTAATTGATACTGTCATTCTTTCTATAGGGTTGCAAACCCCTCAACTCCCTCAGCTCTTCCCCTAACTCTTCCATTGGGGTCCCCAGGCTCAATCCAGTGGTTGGTTGTGAGTATCTGCTTCTGTCTTAGGTGCTGGTAGAACCTCTCCGGGAACCGCTATATCAGGCTCCTATCTGCAATCACATCTTGGCATCAGCAATAGTGTAGGGGTTTGGTGTCTGCGAATGGAGTTGATCACACAGTGGGGTGGTCTCTGGATGGCCTTTCCTTCAGCCTCTGCTCCGTTTTTGTCCCTGCATTTCCTTTAGACAGGAACAATTCTGTGCTAAAATTTTTGAGATGTGTGGGTGGAGACTGGGAGCCATGTTCTATCTACTGGACGTGGCCTTTTCAGGTTTTATCGCTCTGCTGTTGGGAATTTCAGTGAATGTCATCCAATTTGTGCCCTGGGAGCCTATCCCATTCCTGGTGTCTGGGACTCTCTTGTGGTTTCCCAAGTTCCCATTCTCTACTGCTACTTATTTACTCCTTCTCTTGGCCCTTTGGACTTCTCTCCTATCTCTTCCCATACCTGGTCCTGTTCCCCCTTTTTTTCCTCCCCCCTTCCCTCTCCCATGCAGGTTCCTCCCTCCCTCTGCCTCCTGTGATTATTTTGCTCCCCCTTCTAAGTGGTTTTGAAGCATCCACATTATAGCCTTTCTTCTTATTAACCTTCATATGGTCTTTGAGCTGTATCATGGGTATTCTGAACTTTCTGGCTAATATCCACTTATCAGTGAGTACAAACCATGTATGTCCTTTTGGGTCTGGGTTACCTCACTCAGGATGATATTGTCTAGTTCCATCTATTTACCTAACAACTCCATGAAGTCATTGTTTTTAATAGCTGAGTAGTACTCCACTGTATAAATGTACCACATTTTCTGTATCCATTCTTCTGTTGAGGGAGATCTGGATTATTTCCAGCTTCTGGATAGTATACATAAGGCTGCTGTGAACATGATGGAGCACATAGGGGACAGCTGATGCTGGCAAGGATGTAGAGAAAGAGGAACACTCCTTCATTCCTGGTGGGATTGCAAGCTGGTACAACCACTTTGGAAATCAATCTGGCGGTTCCTTAGAAAATAGCTCTACCTGAAGACTCAGCTATACCACTCCTGGGCATATACCCAAAAGATACCCCAACATATAGCAAGGCTATGTGTTCCACTATGTTTTTATTTCTTATTAAGAGAGAAGAGACACATGAAGTTGGATAAGGTCTGTGAGGAGTTGGGGGATGGAAAAGAATATGATAAATCCAAAAGAAGTAAAAGAAAGATTATCAAGTCTACTTCCTGTCACTGCTTAGATGGGGAAACTGATGCCTAGGCAAGGGAAGGGCTTTCTCAATGGGAAACATACAAATGGCAGAACCAAACCCTGGGCCTTGTACTCTAGTCTCCTTTCTCCTATATGTGAACTTACTAAACTCAATCCTGTCTATGTGGCTATATAATTGTGCAATTAAATGATGACCTTTCCTGTTTGTTAGATTTATAGAAACTAAAGCTATTCTGTAAGAAAAACAGAAAGCAAGAAAAGAACCACAACATCTGAAATATCTTTCTTCATTAAACATCAAATAATACTTTATTTCAAGGGCCTGTTGACAATTTCTGTGTGAGGTTTTTGTTTTTTGTTTTTTATTTTAAACCCAATCTTGTTTTGCTGTATTTCACCCTTGATTGCATTTGGCTTCTCTCTTCGGCAACCACTTCTTAACTGCTACCATTTTGTAACCTTCCCTGCTGTTCTGAAACTTTCATTGCATTTGATTAATTTCATTAGCACAGCGATGCACTTAAGAAACAGTAACTCTCTGATTCTATCATTTTGAGATCTGAAGTACTCCTGACAGACAAAATGTTTGCTGCAAGAGAAGCAGCTTAGATGCCAGATGGAAAGTGAAACAATTTTTAGACCTTTTGCTTGTATTTCTTTAAGCAGAGTGTTCCAGACCTTCTGGGTCCCTGAGGGATTTAGTGAAGGCGTTCATCTACACAATCCGAATCTGATTGCTTTGCTTTGCTTATGGTGACACCTGGGAAAATGGCTTCCCATTGATCATTTGTCAAGGGATGAGGAGAAAGAAAGGGCACTAACATTTATTTAGCATCCACTATGTGCCAGACACTATCCTAGTAGACTTTTTTCATCAAATTAAGTATAAGACTAACAGTGATAAATTTTCACTGCACAAGAAAGCTAGGATATATAGTTCCCTAAAATCATTTGGATGTTCCAATTCCTGAGTCCTACCCAGACAACTTAGGAAGCTCAGTTAGAGATGAGCAAGGGAAGTAAGATGATAATCTACTATGAATGAAGACACTAACCTGGAAACCATCCTTGAATAACATAAATGTAAAGGGTTATAATGTAAAGACTACTTCCTAAGAAACTGTTTACTTCCTAACATTATAGCATAGCAGGAGTGCTCTGGGAGAAAAATACCTGGTTTCAATTAACAGCTCTGTCACCCACAGACTAGCTGATAGACACTATGGTTCCTCTTCTCTCTGGGACTCAGTTTCCCTGCATGAACACACACATACAGTGCTTTATTTAGACTTTTGATGAGTAGATAAGGTTTACTGGATAAATGCCTGTAAAGACAGTGGTCTGAGCCTCCAACTCCAACTCCCACCAAAGCCTGCTCTTGTTCCTGTTTGGCAGTGGGCAGTAGGTTGAATAAATAGTTTAGATAGAAAACATTGCACTTGAAGAATAATTATTTTTATTACAGATATCTTTATTAACTGAGATATAAATTCCATCCTAAGTCTACATCCTATGTGTGAGTCTCTTAGTTTCAGAAATTTGATTGCCTAGCCAGGGTCTGAAAAATATATTAAAAAGCTAAGATTCTTTCATTCTCAACTCTATTTGTTGTCACTTTTCTTCTGAAGACACAATGTAAGTATGCTTGCCTTGACACTGTGTAGTTTATCAAAATACTTCCTCAAACAGTATTTGGTTATTTCTTTCCTAAGAGAGAGGAAAAAGAAAGCAATATCCTGTTCGAATGAAACATCAAATGGTTTTGAAGAAATTAAAACTGTCTTAGAGATACAAAATAAACTCCACTATTGCTAAATTTAGAGAGGGGATATGGACCACAAGGTATGAATTCACCAGGTGACTACCAACATAGGGCTTTCTTGACCATTCATCACTGTATGAATCTCAGGTAGCCTTTTGTGTTAGTCAGGGTTCTCTAAAGCAGTAGTTAACCTGTGGGTTGTGACCCCTTTCTGATCACATATTAGATATCCCAGATATCAGTATTTACATTACTATTCATAACAGTAGAAAATTATAATTATGAAGTAGAAATAAAATAATGTTATGGTTAGGGTTACCACAAGATGAGGAACTGTATTAAAAGGTCACAGAATTAGAAAGGTAGAGAACCACTGTTATAGAAGAATAGAATATAGAATAGAATGCAAATAAACATATATGATTTATTCTTTTTTTTAGTATGTAAGTACACTGTAGTTGTCTTCAGAAACTCCAGAAGAGGAAGTCAGATCTCATTACAGATGGTTGTGAGCCACCATGTGGTTGCTGGGATTTGAACTTCGGACCTTCGGAAGAGCAGTCGGGTACTCTTACCCACTGAGCCATCTCACAGGCTATGGTAAGAATCCAGTAAATGTTCAGAATAAGGCTGGATGTCTTAGCTAGTCTTTAATATATGCCAGAATCTGGAAGAATAGGCTCTAATGACAATGAAGGAGTGAACGTTCCAGAGAGCGAAGGCAAGTAGACAAAGTCTAAGAGTTTCCTTCTTCCATGTTTTTATATAGGCCTCCAGTATGTGTGTCCCAGATTGAAGGTGGATCTTTCTACCTTAAAAGATCCTGGATAAAGGTGGACCTTCCCACTTCAGATGATTTAATTTGGAAATCCCTCATAGGTGTACCCAGCCTCTTGGGTTTTAGTTAATTCCAGATGTAGTCAAGTTGACAACTTAAAATAGCCATCATACACTTCCTATTTTGCTGTAGAAGAGGTCAGTTGGTATTAATTATTACCATTCAAATTTAACTACAAAAATAAAATATAGACTTGGAGTATGTTTGCTCCATATTTGCCAAGCAACCCTATATTCAGAGTGTTCCAATCAGCCTACCATTCCTCTAGACATAAGCAGCTCCTCAGCTAGTTTTAAAACCCACTGAGAAATGCTGATATTTCTTCATAAAGACTAAGTACAAAATTATTCTAAGAGAAAAGATTCCTCTTTAAACACTTTCTAATTAATTAATTAATTAATTAATTAATTTTTTTATTCACTTTACATCCTGCTCACTGCCCTACTCCCAATCACCCCCTCCAAAAATCACTTTTCTTCCTCAGTCTCCTTCTTCTCTGAGCAGGTATCCCCCCCCTGAATACCTCCCCTGGGCTCTACCCTGGCACTTCAAGTCTCTGTGAGGCTAGGTGCCTTCTCTCCCACTGAGGCCAGATAAGGCAGCCCAGGTAGAATAACGTATTTCACAGAAAGGCAACAGTTTTGGCATAGCTCCTGCTCCAGTTTGAACACTTCAATTGTTGATGCCATCTTTCCCAGAGCTAAAGAGATGTGATATGGACAGGGACAAAAAATGGAGCAGAGACTGAAAGAAGGGCCATCCACAGACTGCCCCACCTGGGGATCCATCATGTCTAGCAGACATCAAACCCAACACTGTTGCTGCTGCCAAGAGGCACTTGCTGACAAGAACCTGGTCTGGGTGCTCCTTGGGAGGTCCGGCCAGCAAATGAACAATGCAGATGTGGCTGCTTAGATCCAACCATCAGACTGAGCTCAGGGACCCTAGTGGGGGAGCTGGCTGAAGGACTTGAGGAGCTAAGAGGGATTGCAACCCCATAGGAAGAACAACATCAGCTGGTTGGACCACCCAGTGCTCCCAGGGACTAGATCACCAACCAAGTAGTGTACAGGGAGGGATCCATGGCTCTAGATACATAGTTAGAAGAGGATGCCCCTGTCTGACATCAATAGGAGGGGAGGCCCTTGGTCCTGTGGAGTTTTGATGCCCCAGTGTAGGCGGGCGGATGCTGGAGGAGTGGGGCAGGAGAGTGTGGGTGGGGGAGCATCCTCATAGAGGCAAAGGGGAGGGAAGAAAGGGAGTTTATGGGATGGGGAAGGGTCTTGTGGAGGGGTAACCAGGAACTGGGATATCATTTGAGATATAAATGAATTGAATGATTAATAATAATAATAATAATAATAATAATAATAATAAAAGACCAAGGAGCAAAAAATAAAAAGAAGTTTTCAATTAAAAAAATGGTTATAATGCTGCAAAGTTGCCTCAGTTGATAGAGTGCTTGTGCAAATATAAAGCCCTGAGACAAATCCCCAGCACCCGTATAAAAGTCGGACTGGGAAGCATACAATGTTGTTCAAACAGACATGGGAGAGTTCTTGGAATTTCTTGGCCAGTCTTACATTGGTGAGGTCCAGGCTCAGTGAAAGACCTTGTCCCAAAAAGTAAGGTAGAGAAGTGACTAAATACAATACCAGTTGTCAACCTCAAATCTGTACTCTCTTTCTGTCTGTCTCTCTGTCTCTCTCTCACTCACACACACCACAGAAATGTACACAAATGTGTACATGCGTAACCCATGTGTACATGCACAGAGGCACAGACATGGTTCTTCTCTCTCTGACTATAAAGCAGGTCCCGATGCTTTAGAAATAGATTATTGTTCATCAAAATAGCATAAACAGAAAGATTTCCATGGAATTCCCTCAAGCCATCAAATCTCTTTTAATGCTTTTGTTAATCTGTCTTAAGAAGTATTTAATCTTCCTTATAAAACAGAGTGATATAATCAACACTAAACATCTTGAGCAAGGGAAAATGTTACTTATCCTCCCATTTTCACACATCTATTTTCGTTTTGTATACCATCTTCCAATAAATATAAACAAACTTTTTTTAAACATGTTTAAAAAGCCTGAGTATGGATGAAACCATTTCTTAGTTTGCTCCACATTTTATTACATGTTTTGGTTTCTCCATATAGATTTTCCCATAAGAATCATTAAACACATATATTTATATAATGTGGGCATTTGACAATAATTATATACTCATGAAAGCATGACCATTCCCAAGTGCATAGACAACTTACCATTCAGGCTATCTTCCTGTCTATTGATGAGCATTTTGTTGTTTTCACTGCTTGGTTACTGTGAACAGTGCTGCAGGGAGTAGAAGATTATAGTATTGTTGTGAAATCCTGAATTAAATCATTTTGGGACAATATCTAGATGCATGATTGCTGGATTGTTAGCTGTATTTTAAGGTTTTGAGGGTCCTCCATGCCATTATCCACAGTGGCCATAACAATTTACACTCTTATATATTACCAAGTTTAGCTGCAAGGACACAGTGCAGTCTTGACACTGTATAGACTAAAGCTTCCGTATACCGACCCTGAGAAAGAAATTTCCCAGAACATTTTGCCTCAATCATGCTGGATTCTTTTTAATCACAGATGATTCTTTGGCTCTAGATAACTAATATTGATTGTCTCAGTAACTCAGTTTTTACTTTTCAGTTTAATTCAAAGTATCAATGGCACAAAAAAGTCTTTAAGGGACTTTCAAGATTTACCTCTGAAATTTCACAAGCCAACCTCATAATTTACACTGCTTTCAACATATTTAACTTTCAGGCTCTGGCATAAAAACCCTACTGAGCTCTGAGAATTCAATGGCTTTCCAGCTCAAAGTTCAAATGACACTAAAATCCTCCTCAAAACACATGGTCAGGTTTTCCACAGTAGTACTCCATTGTTGGTACTTATTTAAGTCATGGTAAGGGTTTTTGTTGTTATGATAAAATATCAAGTCCATAAACAACTGGGAAAGGAAAAAAATTGTTTCATCATTTCAATAGAGGTCCGTCATCCAGGGAAGTCAGGTCAGGAACGCAAAGGACTCTAGAGTCAGGAACTGATATAGAGACCATGGAGGAGTGGTACTTACTGGCCTGTTTATCATGGGTTGCTCTCCTTGCCTTCTTGGAGCACCCAAGGCTATCAGACTAGAGGTGGCTCCACCTGCATTGGGCTGGGCCTCCTTACACCAATCATCAATCAAGAAAACATCTCACACACTTGTCCTTAGGCCAATCTCATGGAGGCATTTTCTCAAGTAAGATTCCTCTTTCCCAGATGACCTTAGTGTGTGTCAAGTTGACAGAAAAACTAGCTAGCACATTAGTGATATTCAGTGCTTTTATCATATACCTGCTAGCTTTTGTATGTCTTCTTTAAAGCAATATCTGTTTAGGTAATATTTGCTCATTTCTTCACAGAATTCTTTGATTTGGGGGTATTGAGTTTCTTAGAAATCTTGTGCGTTAGCATGTCACTAGACCAATTGTTTGGAATTGCTACTTCCATTGATCGTTTTCTTGCTTCGTTGATTAAGTCCTCTTAGTGCAGAGTATTTGCAGCTTGATCTAATTTTATTTATTTATTTATTTATTTTTGCTTTTGTAGTTTGTGAAAACAAGTGCTAACAATTTTCCCTCTAAATTTTTTTTAGAAGTTTCATGTAGTCAAATTAACAGATTCATTCTTTAATTCATCAGAAACTGATTTTCGCATTTGTTGTAAAAGGCTCAACCTCATTCTTTTGCATCGTTTTCATTGGTTATTATTATTTTCTTCTCTCATCCTCTTCTGAGAGTCATACAGTCTGCATATCAGACTTCCTGAAATACACATACTCACTGATATCCAATTTTTTTTGAAATCTTGTATGCTTCATTTGCCATGCCTTTGACTTTACTAGTTTTTCTGTTAATCTCACCCAATATACTTTTGTCTCAGCTATTGCCATTGTTTTATCCCCAGAGACTGTATATGAGTGAGTCTCTTTTAAATTGCCCTATGTTTATACTTTTTGGATATGTGGGCTATAGCTAAATATGGGCCTATAATAGCCTTATTCGCTATTTTTATTGAAATGTATTTGTTGTACACTAATGGGATTCACATGTTATTTCAGCGCATACATGCTTCATGCATTATTCACTTACAACCAACCACCCCTTTTCCTCCCTTCCTGTGTTCTTCCTTATCACTAGTTATTACTATTCTAATTTTAGGTTGACGTTTTTAGTTTGTGCACATTGAAGATAATGTGATGTATCATTTTTGTGTGTTTCAATTATTTTGCTTAATGCAACACACTCCACTTCCTGCTATTTCTCTTCTCATGGCATAAATTTATTCTTTTATGACTGATTAAACACAATTTTACACATATATATATTCTACATTTTCATTATTTATTCATCTATCATTGGGCATTTAGGCTTGATCCATATTTTAACTATCATGAATAGTGTTGCAATAATCACAGACACAGGTGTCTGATATATATTCTTCATTTGCTTTGGGTAAACATACAGGGTTGGTATAGAAATGAGTCCTTTGGCAGTTCTATTTTTAGTTATTCGAAAAAACTCTACTGTTCTTCATGGTAGCTACATTAACTTATATTCCCACCACAGAATATGGTTGTGGCCTTTCTACAATTCTCATCAGCATCTATTATTTGTTCCTATTACTTTAAATACTTTCAAAATTATAATATAATTACATTATTCCCCCTTTCCTTTCCTCCGTAGAGATCCCCCTTGCTCTCTTTCAATTTCAAGGCCATTTTTTTCATTTATTATTGTTAAATACATAAATGCTGTTTCAGATGGACTCACATTTGAAAGCAACCTTTCAGATTCAGGCTTTCACGTTCCTCTTTAATTCTTCCACAAGGTAATTGTTAACTCTTTCCTACACATACTAAACTTTTCTGCACATCTCTGCTTCTTTGTACAAACTGCCCTATGTCAATACTTTACTTTGCATATCTCTGTGGAAAACCTTACATATTCCTCAGGTCACTACTCAAATTAAAAAATCTTCCCTAAGCCATGTCTCAAAGAAGAATTCAAGACTTTAAAATTATTGTCGACATTATTATTATTATTATTATTAACAATTGCAGTAGCTCCCACTTATTAGTGCTGTTATATGCTGACCTCTGATTCTCATTAAAAGTTTTTAAAACATTAAATATTAAATCAATATTAAATTTTTAGTTCATGGAGGACTTTCTGGCTAAATGAGGAAAAATAACTTACATAAGATCACATGGCTAAAAATTGCTGATGTGGGAATCAATCCTAGATTGCTTTGATTCCTATTTTTCCCTAGATGTAGGACTGAATCCAGGACACTGTGCTTGCTAGCTAAATCTCCAACTTCTTGGTCTGATTCTTAGTCATATGCCATTATTGTTGATACAGATTAATATCCTCTCTAATATAAAGGTCTGTGCCTGCACTTACTACTACTCAATATTCTGCCTGAAGACAGTATCTTGTTCACTGAAGTAGGTTCAGCATTTATCCCAATATCTAACACATATTAGGTAGGCTGTCATTCTTCATGTTGTGTGATTAAGTAAGTTAATAAATGTGTAGACCGGACAGAGATGTACGCTGGTGCAGATGTGAGTATTGACTGAGGTATAGAGAAGCTTAACCTATGTGGAAGAATGCAGAACAAATCCTAACAGGAACCCCTACAACGTAAGAATAAAGACCAGTCAAGGTCATGAAATTTGCTTTAATTATACATGTGCTTCCAGAAATTTTCCTTAGCACTTCAGAGTTGAAAGAAAATGTTTAGTCTTTCAACCATTTGGGGAAGATGTATTTCATATTTCAAATCTGTCTGAGGGCTTATGGGATTTAAGAGATATATGAATGACCTCAGATTTAATATTTATCTACTTGGCTTAGAATTTCAAGTCAAGTTAAATTAGAAATGCCTTGATAAATTCCATGGAGACCAAAAAGCCTGAAAAAAAATTCTGTTTTCATAACTTAAATGTTGACAGAATTATCCTCATGAAGTTAACTTTTGGGATGAATTTAGTGCCTCTGAAGCCACAGGATTAGGAGGCCCAGGAGCAGCACAAATAGTCTGCATTCAGATGAGGAAGGAAAATATGGCCTTTGCTGTTGAATAAATGGATGTACATTAGGACCGTTCCTGCAACCTGCATGCTATTCCTAGATCTTGTTTCTGGACATCATCCTATATCCAAGGTCATAATGTGTCAGATCAGAAGGGCTTTAGGAATTGTCTATATATTTTCATGGTTGAGTGGAGAAACTAAGACCCACAGAAGGGAAACTATTTATCCAAGGTCTCAGGACTAGAAACTTTATCTGGTGCTTTAGTCTGTTTTTTTTTTTTTTTTCTCTCTTTCTCAGAGTGTCTCTATGGGCATTGAAAAAGTTGTGAGAGTATATCATTTATCTCAGTAAGTGGCACCTACTATGCATCATTGACTCTTCAGACCAAAGACCTTCGGCAATTAATTCCTCAACTTCTTGTCTGGAATTTCCTTAGGAGATATGTTCATCTCTAGTGGATTTTTAAACATTATTCATTGGAAAACACTTTGTCATTTATTTCACTAATTCCACCAAAAAATGTTGTCTTCCCTAACATCCTAGTTCTGAGCAGATCTACCAGTATTCTTTAGTGGACTGAGCCATCAGCTATGAGTTTCTCTAGCCTTTTCACCAGCATCACATTTTCTGTCCTCAGTCATTTTTTTTTTGTTTCCATTTTCTGTGGAAGCTAGATCCTTCTAATCAAGAAGAGTTCTTATATAGGGGTGATGGCCATTTAGTGGTTCAAGCATATACTGTTCTTGCAGAGGACTGAAGTTGGTTTCCCAGGACCCATGGTCATCAGCTGCAGGAGGATTTGATACCTCTGGCCTCCATGGGCACTGTCACCTTGTATATGTATCCCACACAGACAGACACACATCCATATAATCACAAAGTAAAAAAGAAAAAAGAAAAACCTTAAAAAGAATGTATCTTTACTCTGATTCTTGGTCCCTCCTAAAATCGGTTACTTTTCTGGAATCAAATAATTACTCTTCAGTCTCTTCATTCTGATTCCACAGTCTATCATGTCTACCTGTCATCTTCTCTTGCCTCATATTTCTCCTTGCTTATGTACATATATGTAAATACTCAAATATTTCCCTTGAAAAAGAGCAAACTGGTTCCTTGAATGAATATCTCCTCATAATATTCAAGTTATCTTCACCTATTATTTTTAATAAGTCTTCTTTTACAAATACTTTTAATATTTGTATTATTTAAAATTTCATTAATAAGATTTTGAAATTAAAATATAATTGTATAATTTCCTCTTTTCCTCCCCTTTCCAATTTCCCTATCAAGTCTTTTCCTCCTTGTTCTCTCTCAAATTCTTGGCTTCTGGCCCCTTTTAAATTGTTTTTTTTAATATATATGCATAAATATATAAGTACCATATATATGGTTCCTCTTCCGTTAAATATGTATGTATATGATTTCAGGGGTGAGTACTTTATTTTGAGACAAAGTCTCACTTTTTTCTAGCCATGGCTAGTTTGAAACTTGTTCTGTAGACTAGACTGGCCTTAAACTCACAAGGACCTTCCTGCTTCAGCTTCCTGAGAATTGGTGTTAAATGTGAGTACCACTGTACTCACCTAATTTTTAAACTCATTAGGTTATTGATTTACTTTACATCACCATTGCAGTATTTCCTTACTCCTCTTTCTTTCTTTCTCCTCTCCCTTCTCCGTATTCATCCTTTCTCCACTTCTCCTTAGATAAAGGGAGGCCTCACATGGATATAAATCAGCCTCGGCACATCAAGTTGCAGTAAGACTAGATACATTTCTTCTATTGAGGCTAGACAAGACAGACCAGGTAGGGGAAAGGTACCCAAAGGCAGGCAGTGTAGTCAGATACAGACCCCTCTCCCGCTTTAGGAGTCCCATATGAAGACTCAGCTGCACAACTGTTACATATGTGCAGAGAGCCTAGGTCAGCCCCATGCATGGTCTTCTGGTTGACGGTTCAATCTTTGCGAGCTCCTATGGTTCCAGGTTAGGTGATTCTGTGGGTTTTCTTATGGTGTTTTTGACATCTCTGGATCCTTCAGTACTTCCTCTCCCATTCCACAGGATTCCTCCCAAGTTCCACTTAATGTTTGGCTGTGGGTCTCTGCATCAATTTCCCCCAGAATCTGGGTGAAGCTTCTTTGATGACAGTTATTCAAGGTGCCTTTCTGAAAGTATAGCAGAATATGATTAATGAGAGAGGGCCCCCTCTCATTGCATGGGTCTCTAGCTGGGCCAGTTATTGGTTGGCCTTTCCTTCAATTCCTGCACAACTTTTACCCCTGCACATTTTTAGGCAGAACTATTTGTGAGTCTAAAGTTTTGTTGCTGTGATAATGTCTGTTAGAAGTTTTACTTGGTTATAGGAGATGATTAGATCAGGCTCCAGATCCCCCTTTTGCTAGGAGTCTTAGCCACAGTCAACCTCCTGTTAGAGTGTCCTGGGATTTTAGATCATCCCAGAGATGCCCTGCTCGAATTCAGTTGACTCTCCCAGTACTATCCCTCTCCTTCCTCCCCTACCTCATGCCTCTTGTTCCCATCCCTAACCCTCCCTCCACAGCTCCCTCTCTCCCTCCATCACCAATGTCTAATCAATGAAATAGAATTGGAGACACAGAAGTAAATCCATACACTTGATTTTCAATGAAGAAGCCAAAATTTTACACTGTGAAAAAGAAAACATCTTCAACAAATGGTCCTGATCTAACTGGATATCTGCATGCAGAAGAATGCAAGTAGATTCAGATTTATCACCCTATGCAAAACTCAAATCCAAGTAGATCAAAGACCTCAACATAAAACCAGATACACTGAAACTGATAGAAGAGAAAGTGGGGCAAGGGGAATAACCTTGAATGCACTGGCACAGGAGACAGCATCCTGATACCAATAGTTCAGGCATTAAGATACAAAATGAATGAATGGGACCTCATGAAACTGGAAAGCTTTTGTAAGGCAAAGCACACCTTCAATAGGATAAAAGTGCCACCTACAGATTAGGAAAATTTGTTCACCAACCCATCATCTGACAGAGGGTTAATTTCTAAAACATATAATGCACTCAAGAAACTAGATATCAATAAAACAAATAATCCAATTAAATTGGGGTGTATATCTAAATAGAGAGTTATCAACAGAGGAATCTCAAATGTCTGGGAAGTACTTGAAGAAATGTTCAAAATCCTTAGCCATCAGGGAAATGCAAATCAAAATGACAATGAGATTCCCTTTTTATACCTGACAGAATGGCTAAGAGCAAAACCACAAGTGACAGTTCATGCTGGCAAGGATGTGGAGCAAGGGGAACACTCCTCCATTGCTGGTGGGAGGGCCAGTTTCTATAGCCACTTTGGAAATCAGTTTCTCAGAAAATTTGGAAATGATTTACTTCAAGACCCAGCTATACCACTACTAGGCATATATACCCAAAGGTCACTCCATCTTACCACAAGGATATTTGCTCAACTATTTTCATAGCAGCTTTATTCATAATAGGTAGAAACTGGAAACAACCTAGAGGTCCTTCATCCAAAAATACATGAAGAAAATGTTCATTTATAAAATGAAATATTACTCAGTTGTTAAAAATAATATCACAAAATTTGCAGGAAAATAGAATTAGATAAAATCATTTTGAGTGAGGTAACCTGGAACCAGAATGACTAACATGGTATGTACTCATAAGTGGATATCAGCTATAAAATAAAGGATAATTGTGCTATAATCAGCTGATCCAGAGAGGCTAAGTAACAAGGAGGGCTCAAGGGGGTAAACATGAATCTCTCTAGGAAGCAGAAATAGAATAGATATTGCAGGTGGATTGAGAGTAGAGGATCACTAAGGGTGAGAGGACAGGGAGAAACAGCTGGAACTGGGGGGCATTTCAGGGATGAGGTAGAAACTTACTGCAATGGAATCTCCTAGGAATCTATGAGGGTGACCCTAGATAAGACTTCTAGTAGTGGGGGATAAGGAGCTCAAACCAGCCATCTCCAGTAAACACGGTAACCACACAAGATTCCCAGTGGAGAAATTGGAACACCAACCCAGGCTGCAAGATGTGCTGGGGCACTGTCCCCTTGAGAGGTTCTGCCAGTGCCTGATTAATACAGAAATGGAGGCACACAGTCATTCATTAGACAGAGCATAGGGTTCCCAATGAAGGAGCTAGAGAAAGTGCTCAAGGAGCTGAAGGTGTTTGCAGCCCCCTAGGAGGAACAACAATATGAACTAACCAGTACCCCCAGAGCTCCCTGGGACTAAGCCACCAATCAAAGAAAACACACGAAGGGACTCGTGTTTCTAGCTGCCTATGTAGCAGAGGATGGTCATCAATGGGAGAAGAGGCCCTTGGTCCTGTGAAGGTTCTTTGTCCCAGTATAGGGCAATGCCATGGCCAGGAAGTGGGAGTGGGTGGGTTGGGGAGCAGGGGTGGGGGGAGAGGATAGGGGATTTTCAGAGGGGAAACTAGGAAATGGAGTAACATTTGAAATGTAAATGAAGAAAATATCTAATAAAAATGTGCTGGCGCAAAGCAGGCACAGAAATGTGGGAGTGGCCAACCAATAACTGGTCCAACTTGAGACTCCTGCCAGAAGAGGGAGCCCAGCCATGACAATGCTAATTATATTTTGCTATACTTGCAGCCAGGAGCCTAGCATAATAATCAGAGTGTCTCCATCCAGCAACTGATGGGGAAAAATGCACAGACCCACAGCCAAACATTAGATGAAGCTTGGGAATCCTGTGGAAGAGAAAAAGGAAGGATTTTTAGGAACCAGAGAGGTCAAGGACACCACAAGAAACCCCACAAAAATCAGTTAACCTGGGCCCACAGGGGCTTACAGAGACTGTAAGGCAATCAGGGAGTCTTCATGGGACTGACCTAGATCCTCTCTGTTACAGTTGTGTTATCTTGGTCTTCTTGGGACCTTTTCCCTCCTATTGGGTTGCCTTATTCAGCTGTAATATGAGGGGAGGTGCCTAGTCTTATTGCAACTTGATATGCCATGTTTGGTTGATATCCCCAGGAGGCTTTCCCTTTTCTGGAAGGAAATAAAGAGGAGTGGACCTTCTGTTACTGATAGCCTCACATTTCTGACCTTCATAATTTTGCCTATATAATGCTAATAAATTGACAATAGAACTCTCCCCAATTTATTTGCCATGTTGCCTGATTAACTATTTTTACAACTTTAATCATATTTCTCTTTTCCTTAGTGCTATTTTCTAGTTTTCTCCTTTCACACAGAATGAGGAACATACATCTTAGCTTGGCTTTCAGTGCTGCCTCCTCCTTACCATTCCATCTTTTCTTTATTGCCCTACTTTCACCTTGAGTGTTTGTTCATCATCCACATTAAAAGTGTGCCTAATTTCTTCAGTCCTACAAATGTATTTGAAGACACTGCAGCTTTCACAGTGTGATTACCTCTACTTAGAATACCTTTTCTCACTACTTCTCTCCTATCTCCCAGTGGAGAGGGAAGGGAATGCTCATTTAGAAGATTCAAGGCTAATAGATTGTTTTGATTCCCATAACCACAAGAATTCCTGACATAGAGCAAGTGCTCACTCAGTGTTACTTAGTGAATTAATATTCAAGTCTATGGAGGTGATGATTTTGTTTGTGTATCATATAAAGATAGGAGAAATAACTCTAAGGGGTACGAAAGTGAAGTTTTGAAGTTTCTGCAATCAGAGGAAATTTCTGGCTTCATGGGGATTGAAAACAGAAACAAGGTCAAGTGATAATCCTGAAAGCAGACAAAGGACCTGTTTCTGCTAATTGGTCCACAAATGAAGTAATGCTTATATTCTAATGTCATGCTTGAGTGCCATAAACACATATCTCACTTCTTTCTTCCTCTATGAGAACCACTCCTCGTTGGTTGATAGAAAGGGACTCAAGAAAACAGATTTATGAGTTTGCTTTCTAATATTAATTCAGCAAGTTGCACTGAAGAAATAGCAAAACTTAACTGGAGTTTTGAATTGCATGTTGGCATAGAAACTAGACATGGACAAATCGCAGTGGGTGTGGGTTGGTGTACAAGAACCGAATGGATGGGATGAAGGGAGATCAAGGGGGCCTGAGAGAACAAGGAAACAATTTGTAGGCAGACTTACAAACATATATCTAAAATGGGTTAAATAAAATTAAAGGCCTTCTGAAAATCAGAATTTAAACCAAATAGAGAAAACAAGAGAAAAGGTCAGAAAACATATGCCCCCCTCCCCAGCCATTTAGATGATCAAGATATAAATGGTTGGATGCTAAAACAAGTGTTGTTGTCATGTGGATTTGCTTCCCACTGCTGTTATAACAAAATACCACAAAGCAGCTCCTTAAAATATCAGACATTTATTATTTCTACAGAGTGGGATGTCAGATGTCCAAATGTGTTTCTTTTGGCTGGGCTATGTTGTCCTTTCAAGCTCTAGGGAAGAATCTATTTTCTTGTAATTTCTTGGCTTGTGGCCTTTGCTGTCACTTTCAAAGCCAGCAATAGTCAGTCAAGTCTTTTTGGGATGCCATGTCACCAGTCTCTCTATTCTCTCTGCCTTCCTCCACCTTTAAGGACATGCATATGTCCTTGGGTTCATTTGGATGATCTGGAATAATCTCACCTATTTAGTACCAAACTGAATTCATTCTACAAGCTTCATTCCCATTTGTCATATAACCCAACTATTGACAAGTACTGGGGGTTAAGATGCAGTCATACTTTGGAGAAGAAAGTCTATTATTTGATCTACTACACCAAAAGGACACCCTTCATGTTAAATTTTACGTTCAATTTCAGGTGCATTGCCATGCTAATTAACACCTGGATACGAAGATGAAGTGTGATCACCGAGAAACAATTGAATGAGTCTTTTGGGTTTTATTTTTTGAAGGCTCTTCATGTTTCAGAGAGCTACTTAACATACTTTGCTCTTGACCCCAAGGTGTCCCTTAAGTACTAGATAAAACAAATTGCTTGATAGAATACTGATCCTAGCAATCTCTGTGCTTGCATGGAACATAAAGGTTGATGGATGCATGAAGATCGGGCAATCCCATAGTCCTATACGTTCAGAGTAGAGATCCCAGGGATAGCCTGATATTCTTTTACATCCTGGCAGAGCAGAGAGGATAATGTCTTTAATATCCCTTGAGAAAGACAGCTTTTATTTTTCTCCTCTTTAAATGTTGAAAGCATCTGACCAAATGATATGTGCAATTTCTATAGCTACGCTGGCTGATTATAACCTCTGAGGGATAGCTAGGCTGAGCCTAGGAGGAAGAGAACACCCACATAGGAAGTGTCTAGCTAAATAAATTTCACACTCAATAAATTACATATTTTGCAACCCATAATTACATATAATTGAATTTAAAGTGTCCAGTGTGCTCATTTTGGTAATCATCTTAGTAGTCTTTGTAATAAAAAAAAAAAGACATGCTAAACTCACATAGACAAAGAGAGGCAGCAAATTATGTGAAGACAGAATCATAAAATTACCTGGCACATATAAAGGCTTAAGTCAGAAGGACATCCTATGTGTTAAGTTTTACTTTCAATTCAGGTGCATTGCCATTTTAATTAGTACTAAGTTATACTCAGAGGTGGCACATTACAGGGACGCAGATAAAGGATGTTGCCACAAGCAGAGGTAGCTGATTTTTCCTTCTAAAGGTCAGAACACACAGTGAAAAGACAAGCTTTTGTTCAGATTATCCACTTTATCAGCAACACTGAGAAATTCACAGACAAATTACAGGCTGTGTATTGGTCAGGATTTAGCATGAAAAGCAGAGCCACTGTGTGTGACACAAAAGAAATGATTTGTTTTGGGGATTTGATGCTATGTTTTTGTGTGATCCTCTTTCATTGTACAGATGTTGTTTCTGCATATATTATTTGATGTGAAATCACCAGGGTTGGCCATCAGGGAGGAAAGATGGATATGAATGAGAGAAAGAGGTACAAACTAAAACCCATGATAATCAGCTATAATGTAGGAAAATAATGCAGTACTGCCAAGAGCACAACTGGAAACTACAAGAACAAATGAAATTACATGATGAACAGGACCCATCACCACTGAATGAGGAGGGTAATTCCAAGAATTTAGCTATATTATCCTATTACACTGCATTATCTGTCAAATAAGATCCATCATCAGAGGAATGCCATGTGAAATATCATGAGAGGTAAGAGGACACAGTTAGTGGGTATGGTAGAATTCTTACAGACAGAATAAATAAACCCATACCCAAATGGAATGTCTATTTCAGGGTTAACTCATGCTGCCTTTGCCATTAGTACAGGTAATTTAATGAGATAAGTAGATCACCTGGAAGCTTAAAGATGCCTTTGGGAAATGATGCCATAGTAGGAATTCACTGTTCACTTCTGTCTTTGGTATATTGTACCCTCAGTAGTGGCTGAGTGTGTAATGTTGGAGAGAAGCCTTCCTGGGCTGAAGTCCATGCTGTGTAACTCAAGTATGACATCCAGTTCTGCCAGGGTAGCTACATGATTTATGAATACATTGGGTGCAGGCAGGGGTAACTGGTGAAGCAGGCTAACTATATGGTTTCTATAGAACAGTTAAAACTGTGCATGGTGTGATGCACCAACAGTAGTCTGAAAAGTCGTTAATATATCATCTTTCTTTGTCAGATATGATGGATGAATCATGCAGCATAAGTGGCTGGGAAGCTTACATAGCAGTCAAGACTTCATGAATATCCTTGGTTTAATCTGAGACGTCAAATTTGTCAATGGTTTGGCTCACTCGGTAGATGGATTAGGCTAAAATTAGGACCAAAATAAAGACCTAAACACTTCCAGAATCCAAAGACTTCCAATGTGTTTTGTTACCACCATCAAAGACTGTATCAGTTTGGATCATTAGTAAGATCACATCTGGAAGCAGCTGCAATACAATTATGACATGGTTAAGTTTATGATAATCTGCTATTATCCAGTTCCCATCTAGTGCTGCTAAATGGTTGTTCTGGAAGTAGTATGAAACAATTTAATGGTTTCCAATCCCTTTGTTGTTAATGAGATTAGTTATCATCTCTAGATGAGGAAACTAAGGTGGAGATTTAGACCCAAGTTGAATATTTATTTGTCATCTAAACTATATAATCCAGAGCTGTTGGAGCAGAGTGGCCTTTTGTTTTTCTAATTATTCCCACACGTATTGTCCAGACCCCAAAGTCTGATTATTCTGTTTTCTTCAATAACATTTATGTAAGTCAATTGCTTAGGAAATCTGGTAAGGGTCTGAAGTCAGCAGAGCCAGCAATAAGCAAAAAAAAAAAAAAAATGTATATGATATGGGGGAATCCACAACTAAATCAGAGACTGTGAACAGAAATTCAAATCCATATTATATTTCAATCAATTATAACCAAATTCTGGTAGTAAAAGAGAACTGCAGGAAACATTTTTTTCTTCAATTTGTATGTATGTTTATATGCTTGCTTGTTTGTTTGTATGTATAGTTATGTAATCAGGTGCCTGTGTCGGCCAGAATATTGGTATCAGTTCTCCCTGGAACTTGAGTTATAGGTGGTTGTAAGCCACTTGATGTAAGTGCTGGCAACTGAACTCAGATTCTCTGAAAGAGCAGCACGTGTTCTTTATCTCTGTCTTACACTTTAAAAAACGTTTTTATTGCTGTTCTAATACACCATGGCCAAGGTAAGTTATAGAAGAAATGATTTATTAGGGGATTTCAGTTTGAGAGGCTAAGTTCAGGGCCATCATGACAGGGACCATGGAGGCAGGCAGGAAGGCATGGCACTAGAGCAGGATCTGAGAGCTCACATCTTGAGACACAAGCAGGAGATAGGAAGAGACACTGAGAATGGTGTAGGCTTCTGAAACTTCAAAGCCTTTCCACTGACACAGCTCCTTCAAGAAGGCTACACCTTCTTCTAATTCTTCCTAAACAATTTGTTTTACCAACTGGGGACCAAGTATTCAAATACATGAGCCTATGAATACCATTCTTATTCAAACAAACAAGACTGCTGAGTCATCCCTATAGCTATAAACTGATGCCTTTTACCAGAAGTGCATGAACATGGAAAGGTGCATGAGGCTCACAGTCTGATGGAGATGGAGAAAAAAGCTTGCTAGAGCTGCAGTCCTTATTGTTTCCCTACACCAACATAGTAAGCCATCTCTGTGAAAATGTGACTGAATTGCAAAAGTATGTAACATAAGAATGGTGCTTACTTCATCTCTGCCTTCTGTGTTTCACATAAAATTCTCCTGCAGTTGAGCCTAGCTTTGAGCCATACCAAACCACCATAAAGTATAGACATGAATCCTCCTATAATTGGATTCTGTATTCAGCACTAAGTTATATGGAGTTACATTAGCCAAGGTCTGACCTCAAGAATAATCTCAAGGCAGGAAAAGCAGCCATGTGATAAGTTTAGTATATGGTGCCCTGACAAAATTGTTACCTATAATTCATAGGTGATACTTAAAAATATGTTAAACTAATGAATATGTTAGAATTATGTACAGATATTGTAGGCCTGAAGACTGGGAGTATCTTTTCAAAGGCAAATGTAGGAATTAATTCCTGAAAGAACTATTGAAAACTTAGCAAAGCTGTGCAGGTGACAGAAAGGAAAAAAAATACTCTAACGAGAGGGAAACCCTAAGAATGGAAGAGTATAACATGCTTGAGAAACAAGTGGAGCATTAGGAGACTAAAAGAGAAGAGAGTCATGTTGCATAGTGAGGGATCTGAGTGCCATGTTGGAGATAATGTACTTCATTTTGTGAGCACTGATGTATCACCTCAGAGTGTCAACAGGAGAGTGAAATGTCCGGGAATGCAAGCAATATTATTATCTATCCAAGAAACATTACAGGGTTGAGATAGTGCTGTGGCGATGGAAAAGAATTCTTGAGGGATAGAATTGGCAATGAATGACACATAAACACCATTTGAGGTTCGCGTGATAGAGAGATGATGATCACGAGAATTAAGGGATTCCCCTGGCTCTCCTGGGAGGCATTGGTCTACACCTCCAGAGGTTCCTCGGATTAGGGTTTTGTTTTTGTTTTTGTTTATTTTTGGATAATAGACATGTTAGTGGGAATTCAAATTATCAGAGTACATAATATAAATCCTGTAATGAAATTAAGGAGGTCAACCTGGTATAGTAGTACGTGTCTACTATCTAAACACTTGGAAGGGTGAAGAAAGGGAATCACTACAAGTTTAAGGCCAGTCTAGGAAGTGTAGTGACTTTCAGGTAGGTCTGTGCTCCATAAAAAGACCTTGAATGAATGAATGAACGAACAAACGAACGAACGAACGAACAAATGAATGAATGAATGAATGAATGAATGAATTAGCTGTAGGTATAACCTTTCATCCTTGATACAAATATATAAAAGGTAGAAGAAAGCAAGGAACTGAGGAAAACCAAGAGCGAGTGCACAGAAATAATGAAGTAAGGGAAAAAGTCTCAGTTATAGCAGGAGTAATATTTCCAGAAGATCTTTTAAATGTATTTATTTATTTATTATATACATTGGAGTATTGTCTGCACATATGTCTGTGTGAAGGTGTTGGATCTCCTGAAACAGAAGTTACAAACAGTTTTGAGCTGCTGTGTGGATTGGGAATTGAACCTGGGTCCTCTTGAAGAGTAGCCAGTGCTTTTAATTGCTGAGCCATCTCTCCAGCTCCTCAAGAAGTTCTTGATTGTGTCAAAGTCCTGGCATGATGAGTAAAAATGTTCCATTGGATGCAGTGGTATAGCATTATTAAAAAATTTAGTGGGGTCCATGTTATAAACATGTTTGTCATGTTTCAGCTCTTAGCTTGTTTCTGAAGGATTGCTCATCTAGGAAAAAAACACAAAGCTTTTATTTATAATAAAAGTAGTACAGTTGTCCTTTATTGAAAGGAATCATGTGAAAATATAGAGGAACAATGAAGGGACGGCACTGATGAGAAATATACAAAAGGGGAAGGAATCATTTAGAAAAAAGTAGAATATGCAAGGAAAGATTTCTTTTGTGGGATCAGAATGAATAAGAAACAAGAATGTCTGACTTCAGAGTGAATAAGGAGGAAACTTATATGCATATAGCCAATAGAATGCGATGAAATCAAAGAAGGAGGAGTATAGCAATTCATAGTTTTATTGTGTACAGTATTGTAACCAGTAATTAAAGTAGACATGAAAAATCAGTAAAACAAGCACTTAAGAACTGAGTTCGGGCATCTTCTACACTGGGTATTCTGTGATTGCCCTGGTCTTCAGTACACTGCAGGATGTATATAGACAGATCTGATTATCAATAACACACTGGCCCATACATGTCTTTTCCTCCTCCTCTTCCTCTGCTTCTTCTGTACCACTTTCTCTATTGGATAAAGATATGCTTGCTTCCACATCAGAAGTGATTGAAGGAAGTATAGGGAAATGGACAGAGCTGCTGAATTGAGAAGGAATTTGTGTTTTGGGTAAAGAAAAATCTTTTAAATAATGTAAAAATAGTTAGGTGAGAAGGTGGGACCCCACATAGGCAGGGCTAAGGTTGCTTTCAAAGAATAATTAAGTTATTGGTACTTGATGAATATCCAAGCAAGACATTATCACCATTGACAAATGTGCTGCACTGAGAGCATTTTCGAAGAGTTCCTTTAAATTCACAAAGTTCCTAACATATATAAAATACGAGAAATTGTATTTTCACTTACTTTTACAAAGAAGTTCTCTATCAGATAAGTCAAGGTGCATCAGCATTTGCTTCACATATGGAACACAAGGAAAGACTTAAACAATAATTACAAAGCCCCTCATCACAGCCAATTCCCAAACATGTATAAAAATATGCTCACATTAAATGGTTCCTAAACCTATGCAAGGAACAGTTTTCTTTTCCAATTGCCCACTACATGGCTACTTATTATAGCTAAAGATATTTTTGCTCAGACATTTTATAAATAATATGCCATACATATACATTTTATAAATAATATGCCATACATATTTATAAATAATATGCCAGCTGATGTCTTCAGCTACATCTTCCCTAAACTACTGTAGTATTTGCTTTAGGGAAGAATATTATTTCACAAAAGTTCTTTAATGTTGATGTTGTGGAGAAACATGGTGTACAACATATTAGAAACAGCTGCATCATTAAAATAAGGTATCTCATATCACACAAATGGATTATTTAGGCATGGTAGTATACTAATTTCTAAATCAATTACTTCTCCTAAAGTTTATAGGTCAACAACACAGTCATGATTCTAGCTCATAACTGCATGGTCATTGAATCTCTATCAGCACTGATAAGACCACTGCACTGCTTAGTTCTCTCTATTCAACTGAAGATCTGGTTTAAATAAGGGCTGTTTCAGCAATGAAACAACCCGATACTGTAGTAGCTAAATATATGAAATAATTGAGAAGGAGGAAGTTGATTTGTTTACATAAGAAAATATTTAGAATTGTAAATTTCATTACCAGACAAAACAGTCAAATAATAATGGTGTGATTTGTTATCAAACAAAGTAAAGAAATAATCAATAGTACTTTAAATGTATTTTGAAAGAGAATCATAAATATGCACAATTATCTGAATGTGGTAGGTAGCTCAGGCTTCTAGTGCTAGCACCTAGGGGATTGAAGTAGAGGATTGCTATCAGTTTGAGGCCAATGTGAGCTACATAGTGGGTTTCAAGACAGTCTGGGATACAGATGAAGACAATGGCTCAGAAAACAACAAAAAGAGGACATATGCAATTAGATGATTTTTCAGTAACCAAATTGCATAAACACAATGGGGCAAGGAAAAATATCTGTCCCTTACATTTTACACAATCAAGACTCCAAGGTGATAGGAATATATGCGAGAAGTTCATTAGAATACATTTCAAAGGAAATTGAAATGAAAGCATTATATAAGCATCACATTGAATGGATCCTGAACATGGACTTATATATTTGTTCAGTCAGCTAGCATGTCTCTTGGGATATATATATATGTTAAATGACATTGAAAAAAACATGTATAAAATTCACCAGGCTCTCAGAATGTCTTCGCAACTACTGCTTCAACTTTTTTCATAGCTAATACTATACTTGGTTTCACCTTTTTTTTTTTTTTTTGAGGCTTTTTTTTTTTTACTTTTTTTTTGACTTAGAGAATATAGCAGAAATGAATAGCTATTTTGTTTATGAGAAGAATCATACATGTTTGAAAACTTGAATTTATCTTCTTGGCTTCTTTTCATCCTACACAGTTTTGTGTTACCTATGAAACCTAGTGGCATATATATCCATCACTTAGTACCCAGTATCTTCATCATGTTCCCTGAAGAAATAGAGCTCCCACTTACTTTTATCAACAACATGGCTTCTGACCCACTATTTTGTGGTCTTCCCAGGGTACAGACACAGTACTTAGTAGGATTCAGATAGCAGGTTCGAGTGCCAGATAACTGTATCGTAGAATCTAGCTTACAGTTAGTTTTCAATTGCCAGCAATTCCATAGTACTGCTGGGAGGTTTCTAAGATTATAACTGTAATTGCATTTCAGAAAGTGACAGTTGGAAGAAATAGCTAGTAGCTAGTAGGAAATTTTGTGTCTATTTTAGAAAGAAAGATCCTAAGAATACTTTGGATAGTGATGGGAGGAAGAGAGTGAACACAGAAGGGTTACTGCAATCCAGTGTTAGCAAGATTGGTCAAGCAAGAGGGAAGTTAACTTTAGGAGCCAAGTAGTTGGATCCTTAGATGTGATGTTAACAGTAAATTTGGGAAAGGAAACAGGACGTCATAGATGGGAAATACCAGGCGAGGAAGCATTGTTTGTTCTCTTTTCTCTCCCAAGTATAACATTAGTCATATCACCTCCTCTATTGTCCTTACAAGATGTTAAAACAGTCATCTTAGGAGGTAACTAGATAGCAATCAGTGCCTTGCAGAGGCACAGCTGAGCTTTGGAAGATATCCCAGATGCATTGTCATTTCTTCTTTTTTTTCCATTTTTTATTAGGTATTTAGCTCATTTACATTTCCAATGCTATACCAAAAGTCCCCCATACCCACCCACCCCCACTCCCCTACCCACCCACTCCCCCTTTTTGGCCCTGGCGTTCCCCAGTACTGGGGCATATAAAGTTTGCGTGTCCAATGGGCCTCTCTTTCCAGTGATGGCCGACTAGGCCATCTTTTGATACATATGCAGCTAGAGTCAAGAGCTCTGGGGTACTGGTTAGTTCATAATGTTGTTCCACCTATAGGGTTGCAGATCCCTTTAGCTCCTTGGGTTCTTTCTCTAGCTCCTCCATTGGGAGCCCTGTGATCCATCCATTAGCTGACTGTGAGCATCCACTTCTGTGTTTGCTAGGCCCCGGCATAGTCTCACAAGAGACAGCTACATCTGGGTCCTTTCAATAAAATCTTGCTAGTGTATGCAATGGTGTCAGCGTTTGGATGCTGATTATGGGGTGGATCCCTGGATATGGCAGTCTCTACATGGTCCATCCTTTCATCTCAGCTCCAAACTTTGTCTCTGTAACTCCTTCCATGGGTGTTTTGTTCCCAATTCTAAGGAGGGGCATAGTGTCCACACTTCAGTCTTCATTCTTCTTGAGTTTCATGTGTTTAGCAAATTGTATCTTATATCTTGGGAATCCTAGGTTTGGGGCTAATATCCACTTATCAGTGAGTACATATTGTGTGAGTTCCTTTGTGAATGTGTTACCTCACTCAGGATGATGCCCTCCAGGTCCATCCATTTGGCTAGGAATTTCATAAATTCATTCTTTTTAATAGCTGAGTAGTACTCCATTGTGTAGATGTACCACATTTTCTGTATCCATTCCTCTGTTGAGGGGCATCTGGGTTCTTTCCAGCTTCTGGCTATTATAAATAAGGCTGCTATGAAGATAGTGGAGCATGTGTCCTTCTTACCAGTTGGGGCATCTTCTGGATATATGCCCATAGATGGAGAAACCAATGTATTCCACGACAAATCCAAAGTCATTTCTTCTTATAGATTCACTGTGGACTTTCAAATCTAGAACTATGATGTTAAAAACGCTTCCATCTCCATGTTTGTTACAATAATACTCATAATGCAGAAGCCCTGCAAGTGGTTATCTGTGAATGAATGGGTAGGAAATATATAGTGCCATTAGGCAAAATCAAAGTAATAACAATATATGTTAAAATTCTGTGTTCAAATTACTGATAAAAATTCTGTCCTTGAAGTAAAACTTCAAACACTATTAATTTCCTCATGTTCGAGTTTGCTCAAGGCCAGTGTAATGTCATTCTAACAGCCAACTTCTAGTTAGATTATGTTCAAACTCTGATTTTCACAAAAGACTGGACCAAATGAATCTGGATCTCAGCTTATATTGGCATCTTTAATCAAAGTATATTTGCTTTGATACCATGTCCATTTAATATATATCAAGACTTATGTAAACTTGCTGTTTTATCATATTTTGCATAACACTTTCCAATGACATCTTTCCAATACCATTTCTGTCGATTAACTCTTAGACAACATATTTAGGAAAATTTACTCAAGAAAGGCACAAGAAACAGATAGAGACCCACTCATTCACATACTCAGGAATCCCCCCAAAAAACCACTAAAGCCATAGTGCGCACACACGTGCACATGCACATCCACACCCACCCATACCCCCCACACATACTATGACTTAGTATATAATACATGTGGGAGAGAAAAAAGAAATATATATATATATATATGCATATATATATACACATACATATATATATATATATATATATATATATATATATATATATATATACAAACAGAGATACAGACACACACATATACAGGACCTATAGGGTTAGGAAGAAAAAAATAAAAAAAATATATATAAATAAAGTGCTTAGAAGTACTTAAAGAAATATTCCCTTACCTGCGCAGACTAGTCTCTGAGGGATCCGGGAACCAAGATGGCTGCATATGTAGCAGAAGATGGCCTAGTCGGCCATCATTGGGAAGAGAGACCCCTTGGCCTTGCAAACTTTATATGCCTCAGTACAGGGGAACGCTAGGGCCAAGAAGTGGTGGGTAGAGGGTGGTTGGGGGAGAGGGTATGGGGGACTTTTGGGATAGCATTTGAAATGTAAATGAAGAAAATACCTAATTAAAAAATGTAAAAAAAAAAAAAGAAATCTTCAACATCCTTAGTCATCATGGAAATGCAAATCAAAACAACCCTGAGAGATTCTACCTCATACCAGTAAAAATGGCTAAGATCAGAAACTCGGGTGATATCAGATGCTGGCAAGGATGTGGAAAAAGAGGAACCTTCCTCCATTGCTGGTAGGATTGCAAGCTGGTACAATCACTCTGTAAATCAGTCTGGTAGTTACTCAGATAATTGGAAATAGTTTTTCTATCTGAGGACCCAGCTATACCACTCCTGGACATATACCCAAAAGATGTGCCAACATGTAATAAAGACACATGTCTCACTACGTTCATAGCAGTCATATTTATAATAGCCAGAAGCTGGAAAGAACCCAGATGTCCCTCAACAGAGGAACGGATACAGAAAATGTGGTACATTTACACAATGGAGTACTACTCAGCTATTAAATACAATAACTTCATGGAATTCTTAGGCAAATGAATGGAACTAGAAAATATCATCCTGAGTGAGGTAACCCAGTCACAAAAGAACACACACTCTATTTATTCACTGAAAAGTGGCTATTAGGCAAAAAGTGTGGAATACCCACCATACAACTCACAGACCACATGAAGCTCAAGAAGAAGAAAGACCAAAGTGAGGGCTGCTTCAGTCCTACTCAGAAAAGGGAAGAAAATAATTATGGGAGGTAGAGGGAGGGTGAGGTCTAGGAGGGAGAGAGGACAGAAAGGGAAAAGGGGGGCAGGATTAGGTATGGGAGGAGAGGGTCAGGAATTAAATGGAGGTGTGTAGCAGTGGGGAATGGGGAACCAGTTGTAGCCACTAGAAAGTCTCAGATGCCATGGAACCAATATGTTCTCAGGACCCAACAGGGATGACATTAGCCAAAATACCCAACGAAGGGGAGAGAAAACCTGTAGAGAACATATTTAGTGGATAGGCATGGCCCCCATTTGAGGAATGTGGCCACTCTCTCATCTCAAAAATATTAATCCAGAATTGCTCCTGTCAAAAGGAAATGCAGGGACAAAGAGTAGAGCAGAAACTGAAGGAAAGGCCATCCAGAGACTAACCCGCTTAGGGATCCATTCCGTATACAGTCACCAAACCCAGACACTATTGCTGATGCTAAGAAGTGCTTGCTGACAGGAGCCTGTAATGGCTGTCTTCTGAGAGGCTCTGCCAGAGCCTGACCAATACAGATGTGAATTCTTGCAGCCAACTCTTGGACTGAGCAAGGGGACCCCAATGTGGAAGTTAGGTAAAGACTGTAGGAGCTGAAGGAGTTTGCAACCCCCTAGGAGGAATAACAATATCAACCAACCAGATCTCAAAACTCCTAGGGACTAAACCACCAACCAAAGAGTACACATGGAGGGACCCATGGCTCCAACTGCATATGTAGCAAAGGATGGCCTTATCTGGCATCAGTGAGAGGGGAGGCTCTTGATCCTATGAAGGCTTGATGCCCCAGGGAAGGGGAATATTTGAGTGGTGAGGTGGGAATGGATGGGTGAGCATCCTCATAGAAGCAGGAGGCAGGGAGAGGGGATAGAGGATTTTTAGAGGGGAAACTGGGATGGGAGATAACATGTGAAATATAAATAAATAAAATAACTAATAAAAAATATGATAAAAAGAAACCCTGACATGACACTGTGAGGTGAGGAACCTCCAAAGATGCTGTGAGTTCATTTCTGCTGGCCATCTATTGTTGGGCATAAAGCCTACACTTACAAGTAGTTTGTTTACCCAGTGAGACTCTATCAGAGAAGCTTAAATTTTCATTTGCAAATGGTTATCAATTGGGAATTACTTCTGGATTAGGGATGGGGCATATGTCCATTTCTTTCAGTTGTAGGATTCCAACTGATACAGACCTTTGCAGGCCCTGTGCCTGCTATTTCAGTCTTTTGTCCTATTGCAATGCATTAGTTTTTGTTTTATAAAAATACTAAAATGATTTAAAATAACTCACCACTATAAGCATTCTGTTTAACGCTATGCTAGACATTGTAAGAAGTAGCACAATGTCTTGATTCTCCTAATATGGCCAAGTACATGGCTTACTGGAATGCATTGGGTAAATACAATGGTATATAGACACACCCTTCTCCCTACATATTATGTATGGCTGTGTTTATGCTTAACTGGCAGAGTAAAGTTGTGGCAGAGTTACAAAATCTAAAATATTTACAATCTATCCTTTTATAGATAATGTTTGCTGACCTCTGATCTATAGGCATATTTGAGAAGAGATCTTAATTATTATTTTAAGAGCAATAAAAGCCACCATCTTTCTTCATGGAAAATTGAAATATACAATGGTGAAATCATATAGTTTCTATCATTAATAAATAATTTCAAAGCTTTGGAATGATAGGAAAAGAGTTTTAGAAGAGCCTTCAAAACATCTGTTCTCCAGCTGCCATTTGCAGAAGCAGAAATTAATGCTCATAAAGGTCTCAAAGAAGGGTTCATGTCAGATACTCAGCCTGCTGATAGGGCATTTTTATGTCCACCACACGGTTTATCTCAAACTTGAATACATCCTTCTGCAGATACTTGAAACCACTGAACAATTACCATCCCCCTCCACTTCATCAGAGTATCCTAGCTTTATGGCCTCAGGCATATTGCTCAACTTGTCTATGTAGTTCTTTAGGGTCTACACAGAAAATCACTATAATAATAGGTTAAACCAATAAAAATGCTAGACTTGACTGCAGTATGGAAAATACCAAAAATTAGTCATTAGTCTCAAATTATCACTTTCATAATCATTAGCATTAGTTTTCATTGAAGATTTAGAAAGTCAATGTCTCTAAAATTTTAAGACAAATATGAATAATATTGACTGGAATGTGCCTGTACTTCTAATATAAGATCTGAAGTAACATATGGGAAGTTTTCAAAGCTCCCAGAGGATACTGGTTAGGCAATTTGGAGTTCTGTGATACTTTTTTTGTTATACAATCTGTCCTGCTGTTCATCATTTCTATCCGGAGTTAAGTCTTCTGACTCTAACATCTGGGGGCTTTAGGGGGCTGCCTGGTTCAAATGAGTTTGCATTTCTCTTTGAAGTGTTTTAAGGAAGAACTCTTTGTTGAAGTGAGCTGAGTGAGGCAAAAAACATACTATTTCCCAAGAAACTTGCCTAATTAAAAAATAGCTCACTTAGAATTTTACATTGTAACTTAGAAATGATACTGAACAACCATTTTCTTCTGATTGCTGGCTCCTTAATTAGACAGGGGAACATGGGGCAAACAGGCAAGGCCCCTTTGTGACCATTCTACCAGTGAGATATTAGCAATGAGGTGCATAGTTAGTGCTCCTTCCATTTTTTCTTTAATATGATTAATATGGATAGAGCTGTCAATTTTATTTTCAAGAAATAAAAAAAAATGAGCCTAACCTTGTACCTAAAAGTTTTAACAGTTTTGGAGACAGATGAGAAGAACTTGGTGTCTCATTAAAATTGGGTATATTGTGGTCTTTGTAATTAGGAGCTCAAAATATATTGTATTCATGTGCCTAAGTTTGTTATTTGATTAAGTCACAAATTGATCAAATTTTAGACATGTCTAGGCATAGCCTTCACTAATTGGGACAGATTGTGCCCAAAATGTTTCTTGACATTCTCAGAAGAATGTGAGGGCAGAGAGATATTGATATTTTAAAAGTCTCTTCCAGAGAATATTTTCAGGCAATATTTGGACAAAGCAACCAGATCCTTCAAGCTCAATGGATGTCTAGGGCTATATAAAGCAGCCCATCAGTTCCTAAATACCTCCCAGATATTAAGTGATGTATTCACAACTAAGAAAGATATAATACTAGGCAGGCAAAAACTGCATCTTAGCAGAGCTAGTAATGAAGTAGAGAAAGATAGTAAGAAAATCTTCAATATAATCTGCTATGTAACAAGATAGTGACTTCCCAGGATTCTATAGAAGAATATGAATGAACTGTGTCTAATGAAGTCAAGAGATAAAATGGAAAAGGAAAGGTTGGAGATAGCCCAGACACTCCTTGATGGACAGATAAGTAAATAAAATACCATATACATGAAATGGAATATTATTCATCCTTAAAAAGTAATGAAATTCTAACACATGAAATCATTTGGATGAGCCTTGGGGCTATAACAATATTTGCTAGATAAGCTAGACATATAAGGACAGCTATATAATTTTGTTTATATGAAGTACTTATATTAACAAAATACACTGTGAGAGAAGGTAGAAGCTGAGATGGGCTGTCATTTTTGGGGTCTATAGTTCCATCTTGAGGTAGAAGAATAGTTTGGAAATGGAAAATAGCGATGATTATATGACCATATGAGTGTGTTTATGACCGGTAAATTGTTGAAATTAGTTGCAATAGTAATTTCTGCTATATATGTTTTACCACACACACAAACACACACACACACACACACACACACACACACACACACAAAACCAACAGATGGAGGCCATTAAATTCATTGTCTGAGAATTTCATGTGTGCATATATTGTTTTTATCAAATTTATCCCTACTTTCCCCAGTGTCTCCCATACCTCCAAGACTACAATCCCCTCCTGACTTCACGAATTTTTTTAATCTATTTTTAAACCTGAGTCCAGTTAGTACATGAGTAGAGAGTGATCTACTGGAGCAAGAATGAGAAGTATATTAGGGGAATGCATCCCTAAAAATAAACAACTGACTATCCTTGTCTATACAGCCATCAGTTGTCAATAGCCCCTCATATCAGGGTGTAGGGCATTGTGAAGCACTTCCTTATCTATGCTGGGTTTCCACATTTTGAGATACCATTTTACTGAGCTGTCTACAGATAGTTGACATAAGATGGTCCCTCAGTGGACCCTTAAAAATTAAGTATTATTTAATGAAAAAGATATCGTTGTAGGATGTAGAATATAGATGTGATCCAGTTTTGGCATTTGAGTCTGATTCTCATCTAACAGAAGAAACTGTTAACTGAACAATACAGTAGGAAACTGGAATCAATTTCTGTTGTTACTTCATGTGGTGCTTTGAATAAGAATGTCCCCAAAGGCTCACATATTTAACTACTTGGTCATTAGTTGGTGGATCTGTTTGGGAAGGATTGGAGGTATGTTCCTGTGAGCAACTTTGTAGTTTCAGAGGCCTATGGCATTCTGGTTAGCTAACTTTGTCTGTCTCAAAGCAAGGAACTTCTGGTGTAGTGGCAATGTTCTCCATTGTCAAGAAGACACACAAAGTTTCAAATTAAGACGATGGTTAGGAACCTCCAGCAATGAAAATCAGGACTATTCCAGTAGAAATGACCCTGAAGGAGAGAGGTGAGAATTCTCATATTGACAGACTGGAATCTCAGAGAAATTTTGACTTTTGAAGTAAAAGTATTTAGTCTTAAAATGAAAAAGAAGTATATGGTTGTTTGCTAGGGTTTCAAAGATATTCTAAAAAAGAAGCAGCAGTTAGGAAGGCATTTGTAAATGAACTTGATTCCCTCAACAATCTCACAATACTGGCAAGATTGTCCTTGTGGGGACTAGTATCCATTCGAGGTTAAGTGACTTTGTGTGAGGCCAAACATCTAGTGAGTTGGGAGGAAGGGAATGCAGATATGTTGAATCACAATGACTGCTTTATGATTTCCACAGTGCCGGCCTTACAGATGGAGTATCTGCTTGGTGAACCCAAGAATCAAATATGTCAGCATTTTATATTTCATCCAGCAATTTTAACAGTGTACAGCCATAAAAAAAGGCAGTTTTTGCATGACACACCATTTAAGGCTGTTAAATAAAATTTTCAGGCCGAGCGTGGTGGCGCACGCCTTTAATCCCAGCACTCAGGAGGCAGAGGCAGGCTGTTTTCTGAGTTCGAGGCCAGCCTGGTCTACAAAGTGAGTTCCAGGACACCCAGGGCTATAGAGAGAAACCCTGTCTCAAAAAACCAAAAAAAAAAAAAAAAAAAAAAAGGAAAGTTTTCCATATGCAGCTCACAAAGGGTACATTTAATTCAGGACAACAGCTGTCTCTGAGGCTGTCAGGACTTGGCTTTTCTGCTGGATGCTCAACACGGAGAAAAGATTTTCCTTCCTAAAAATAGAGGCCCAAGGTGGCAGCAATGTGATTTAGAATTCCAGCGCAATCGCACTTTTGATGAGAAACTGTTTCTACCCAGCACTATCCAGACACTTTGGGAGAAATAGAGTGGGGCCCAGGGCTCTGGCTCTAGCAAGTTCTACCCACTAAACATTTCATCTAATCTTGCTTCTACAGGCAAGCATTGCAAAGAGGTTTCTTTCTACAAGCCTCAGGTTGGCTATTGCAAAGTCAATCTGAAGATTTATATGTCAAATAAATTAGAGATGCCTCTTCAACAGGAATTGCGAAATGGAGATGTGGATTGAAGTGCTGATGAGATGTAGAGACGTCTCTCTTCTCTGGCTTTCCTGCAGCTGGCCCCATCTCTCCTTTGCATTAGAGTGAAATTTGACTGTTTATAGCATCATATTCTAACGAACATATTTTAATTAAAACCCCGAACCCTAAACTATTTTATCTATAGCTAGATCTTTGTGCTCTTAAAAATAAGAGTACCTTTCATAGAGCATAATCAAAGTGCCATCAACATACTTAAAAGAGTAATGAAAATTTTTGTGTGACTAAGTAACTTTGTGATATTCATGTTTGGCTGAATTAGATTCCTAACTGTTATCATTTTTGAAATGTAAGATATAATAAAGTTATATAGTTTCCTCCATTTCTTTCCTCACTCCTACTCCTTCCATGTATGCCCTCTCACCTTGCTCTCTCTAAAATCCATGGTTGCTGGCTTCCATTACTTTAAGCACTGTAATACAGGTATATAAATAGAACCTGGTCAGTCCATATAATCTTTATGTATATAATTTCAGGGCTGATCATTTGCTTTTGAATGATGAATTTGGGGACAATTTCTTGGGGGAAATTATTTCTCCTGTTCTCAGTGTTCCTTAGGTGCCTGTAGTTCTTTAGTGTTGAGGTCTCTTCAGATTTCACCCTGCAATAGTAGCACATCGGTTGAATTCACCCTTGTCTGGGTCTTGTTTAGGCCACCATGTTATTGACACTTCATGGGTGTATCTTCCCTGACATTTCTACCAGGTACATGCTTACAAGATGCATCCTGTTCCTCTGGCTCTTACAATCTTTCTACCACCTCTTCTGGTTTGTTTTCCATACCTGTGGTGAAGGAATTAGGTTATAAATGCCCCATTTGGGGATGGATACCACAGGGTACCTTGTTCTCTGCAATTTAATCAGTTGTGTTTTTCTGTTATAGTCTCAGTTTATTGCAGAGATGTTTCTTTGTTGTGGAGTTTTTTCAACTTCTGTTCCCTTGCATATAGCTTTAGAGGTTTTTTTCTACCTTGTATGATTTCAGCTCCAATGATGTCAATTGAGGTACAGAATTTCATTCACCAGAACTTTTATGTGTGGAATCTGTGCTACAAAAAAATTACCAAGCTAAACAAAATTTATCCCCTCTATAGTCAACAGTGAGAGTGGGGCACTAAATGTTTTAGGAAGTAGGATAACTGTATATAAGAATATGATGGTGGTACATTAGGAAGTCCAGGCCCATAGATTTTGTAATAAAGTAATAAGAAGGAAAGGTCATATAAATTGTGAGTTTTAGGTGTTAATGATGTAGCAATGCAGGCTCATTTCCCACTAAAGTTGGCTTGCAAATATGAATTGCTCTAAAAATAGGTTTTAAAGGAGAAGGGGAAAGAGAGCAAGGCAGAGGCAGAAGGGATTTATATGTTTACTTCTTCTGAGATAAAAGCAAACCAGGTAACATGGAGCCTTTATGTTTCCTGGTTTGTGCACCTGTCAGCAGAGATAAACCAGAAGGTAAGAATACAGTGCTGGCAGTTAGTCTGGGGTACAGATATTACATTTGGCAGATTAGCAAATTAAAGCACAGGTGCTCAGTTAGATTAGAATTTCAGGTTAACGACAAATAATATTTCTGTTTTCATTTGTCCAAAGTATTAAACATGATATACATGTACTATCAGA
The DNA here is from genome assembly GCF_000001635.26 of Mus musculus. Taxonomy (NCBI): domain Eukaryota; kingdom Metazoa; phylum Chordata; class Mammalia; order Rodentia; family Muridae; genus Mus; species Mus musculus. Next base: position 58,592,791 of record NC_000086.7, read on the forward strand.
AGTGGCTGCTTTGCTCTATACCTTACATTTTATCTCACATCCCTAGAACCGGAAGCACAGTGAGTTCGGCACAGGGAAGAAGTAACTAAATGAGGTATGACGTCACCACATTTTGAAGTATACAGATGTGGTTCAGTTGCTAACCTTTGTTTCTTCAAATTTGACACTATTCTGAAATTGAATCAAAATTATGCACATCATTTTCTTTCATCTTCTCAACTGGGCTTCCTCAACAAAGTTTTTAATCTGATTTTCATGTCTTTTATTCTAAACCCTGAGACAAGAAGGCAATTAGTATAAAGGCAGTGGAAAAGGACATCTACAAAATAGCTGAGAGGCAATGCCTATTTCTATATAGGATGACAATAGTCATTGGGCAAATGTCTGAAACTCAAAAATAGCCTTAAACACAGACTTTGAGAAAAATACCATGGATAATATATTCATGAATGTTATGTGTTATAAGGTTTATAAATATGCTTCTTATTTAATATAAGTAGTTTCAAAATGGAAACAGAAATAAAGAACTGTTCCTTTACTTTCCATTAAGGAATTGATCAGTGATATTAAGGAATACCAGAATGTGATTTCTCGATCACTCTAGGAAAACATCCATCCCACTGGTAAAGGTGCCTTTTATTTTTTGTTTAATAAAGACTCTTGAGAAGTTACATAAAAATATAAAAAACAGGTACATTCTTTAGATAAATGATTTTGATTTCTGCATCTTTCTTACATCAGTTATTCAGAAGATAACATGATGAGAAATGTACAAAATATGAAATTATTGTGTACACACCATTTTACAGTTTATAAGACTCTTAGTTGTTACTCTGTGTATGTAGCTCTCCACAGTTTACAAAGCCCTTATGCTTTGGATTCAGTATTTAATTTGCTTGTCACAAGAGTTCAATGGTTTTAGCATAGCAGAGAATAAGAAGTTAAGTTGCTTGCTTGTACACAGCCAAGATCTGGAAAAGGACATCATTGTTTGGTCCTTATTTCCTTTTCCATGTAACCATGTTGACCTGGGTAAGAGTAAGGAGAAAACATATTTAGCATACCCGTTTTGACTCAGATTAGTTGGTTAATTTAGATATGTGTTAAATATAACTTTATTTGCCCCAATTTTAAAGACCTTCTCACAACCAGTCATTTCCCAAAAACTGCACAGACATGAAATCCATCATAGGGGACACCTCTGTTGTCATCTTTGCTATTTGTTTTGAGAATATATTTCTCAGATTTTTATTTCAATATAAAATACCAAGCCAACTGCTGAATGCCATCCAAAATGAAACGTTCCTCATTTTCCTTGTGATGCTACCTTCTGAATATCTGAAGCAAGAATGATGCAGGAATGTGGATGTGGTAGGGGGTAGTGGGGGGTAGAGGGAGACCTGATATGGTATTGGGTGAGAGAAAAGGACTGAAGACATGAGGGCCAGCAGAAAGAATGGAAACTGGCAACCTCTGGAAATAGGAGGTTGGGGGACCCCCCCCCAAGAATGCACTAGAGACCTGGAAGGTGAGAGGCTCTCAGAACTCAAAGGGAGTGATCTTAGATGAAATGCCTGACAGTAAGGAGAGGGAACTTATAAATCCCACCTCCAGCAGGAAGACAGTACATCAAGTGAGGGATGGGGTTACCATCCCACTGTCACAACTCTGACCCATAATTGTTTCTGTCTGAAAGAATTACAGGGATGGAAATGGAGAGGAACCTGAGAAAAAGAAGGCCCAGCGACAGGACCAAAATGGGACCCAGCTCAAGGGAAGGTCCCAAGGCCTGACACTATTACTGAGGCTATGGAGTACTCACAAAAAGGGTCTATCATGACTGCCCTCCAAAAGACCCAACATACAACTGAAATAGTCAGATGCAGTTATTTGTACCCAACCAGTGGACAGAAGCAATTGACTCCTGTTGCTGAATTAGGGAAGGCTGAAAGAAGCTGAGGAGGAGGGCAATCCTGTAGGAAGACCAGCAGTCTCAATTAATCTGGACCCCCAAAATCAGTCTCAATTAATCTGGACCCCCGAGATCTCTCAAACACTGGATCACCAAACAGGCAGCATACACCAGCTGATATGAGGCCCCCAACACACATACAGTAGAGGACTGTCAGGTCTGTGTTCAGAGATGAAGCACCTAACCCTCAAGAGACTGGAGGCCCCAGGGCCCAGAAGGGGTGGGGATTGGGGGCATCCACGTGGAGATGGGGTGGGGCTGGGAGGAGTTGTGGGGTATAGAACAGTTGGATGGTGGATGGAGAAGGGCAGGAAATGGAATATGGAGTGTAAAAAATGAATTACAAATAAAATTAAATTTCAAAAAGAATGATGCAGGAATGGAATACATTTATCTAAAGAATACACCTGTTTTGCACATTGTAATGTAACTTCTCAGGAGTTCTCACAAAAAAGGACAGGTAGCGTCACTGATGGGATGGACATTTTCCTAGAGCGAGCATGTCAGTGTGGGTAAAGGTTTGCTTTAGTTAGAATAGAAAGAAATAAAATCTCACATATAATTCTTTTGAGAGAATCATGGACGTTTTCCAAAAAGAGCTGATGTTTATCTTTAAAATTCTTTTCATATTTGCATTTCAATATGATTCCCAATGGAGTGTAAAAAGCTAGTGAGCGAGGATTCTAGCTCATGGCAAGTAGTCTCTCTGGTTCACAGGATTTCAGAACATTATCTGTTGCCAAGGAAGCCAGTTTCCCTGAAGCTTGAACATAAACCTAGGATTAGTGCTTTTGCAGTCATTATCAACTGACTTAGGGAAACTATTTGTGTAGAGAGGACAAATACCACTTGTTATTTAGTCCCCAGTCAAAAAACTGCCATAGAATTTATCAACACAAACGGTACTTGATTGAAATTAATGAAATATAGCTGAGTGGAAAGGGGATTGATTGAATAAAGTATGAGTCTAGCCGTCCATTGTATCCTGACTCATTGTATTTTTATCTATTTCTCATTTTTATTCATTCTTCTATCTTTAATTCAACAAATACAATTATACAGATTGATTACATAAAATATGTTTTGAAATATATATGCACACACTAGAGAACATGATAATTAACATATATGAGCTTAGTTTTAGCTTTTGTTGTGAGAACTACTTTTATTGTTTATTACATTATTTGTTAATCATGTGTCACATTCTGGCATTTTAATACTTACTCATTTCCCTCCCTTGTTTCTTATATGATTTTTGTCATTTTCTTTCTAGCACCTTTCCTTGTTCACACTAGTCCCTCTTTTGCTTTCCATTAGGTGATAACTAATCTCAATTGTCAACCACATAGGATACAAAATCACTTGGTATATGGGCCTCTGAACATGTCTTTGGGGGATTATCTTGATTACATTAGTTGTGGTGGAAAGACTAGGATCCTGGCATGCACATAAAGTGTACAGTGAATCATCTTTGCTTCCAGACTCTGCCTTGATTTCTTGCTGTCAGTGATTTTCCACCATGATGAACTATACCTTCCAATTGTGAACCAAAATGAATCCTTTGTTCCTTAGGTATTTTAACACAGGAACAGCAAAAGTAACAGAGACACACACTCTCTCTTTTTGACAATTTTTACTCTTTCTTCCTCAGGTTTATGGTCATGGTCTATGAAAACATACATACATACATACATACATACATACTTACAGACACACAGACACACACAGACACACAGACACACACACACACACACAATATGTGCACAAAGCCAAATTTTCACATATAAAAGAAAATTTAGTACTTGTGTATCTAAATTTACCTTATTTTACTTATAATAGTTTCCAATTCCACTTATTTTCCTGCAGATATCTTGATCTCATTTTTTAATAGCTGAATAAAAGTACAGTAAATACATTTGCTGCTTTCTTTATCTACTCATCTGTTGAAGTACATGTAGGAAGATTCCATTTTCTACCTATTATGAATTAATAATAAAAATTCATAAAAATGGATGTGCAGGTATCTCTGTGAGGGAGTTAGAGTCTTTTGAGTACTGTGTTCCCTACATTTCATGTTTCTATGATAAAACAAGTTGACAAAAGCAATTTATGGAAAGGGTTCATTTTGGCTCACAGTTAAAAAGTACTGGCAATAACTGCAGAGAAGACATGACATCAGGAGTGTGAAGCAGCTAGGTACATTGCATCTGCAGTCAGGAAAATGGAATAATGAATGTTAGTGCCCAGGTAGCTTTTTCTTTTTATATGCAATCTAGAATAGGAGTGCATAGAATAAAGTAGTCCACATTAAGGATATCTTTCTCCACCTCTATCAACATGAAGATAGTCCTTTGAAGGTATGTCCAGATGCCAACAAGATTTAAATATTTTCTCATAGATGTGCAGGAGGCTTCTTTGCAAACTGTCAAGTTGACAATCAATCCTAACATCACAGGTATATATCCAGGAGCTATATACAAAATTCTTCCAATTAATCCATAGGCTAATGGACTGAATGGCCAGTTCTAAAAAGAAGGAAACCAAATGGCCAAGGAATTCTATAAAAATGTGCCCAGAATCCTTAATGTGACTACATTATTTTATGCACCAAAATTTTGTGTTTGAGATTGTCCTCATTTATTTGTTCTGGATATCAACTAACTGTCTGAAGCATAGGTTGCAATTATCTTATCCTGTTTTTTCAGTTGTTTCTTCACTTTAGTGACTGCTTCCTTTTGCACAAAATAATTTTATAATTTAATGTATCAATTTGTTAGTTTTTGAGGCAATTTCCTAGAATACGGGAGTCTTTTCCAGAAAAGATTTGCCTACAGTATATATCTTGTAGTGTTTTCTGATAGCACTTTCTAAGTTTAATTTTATATTAGGAACTTTATTATTTTTTTACCTGATTTTCATCAGAGTGACAGATATGAGGACTGTATCATTCTTCTGTATGTGGAGATCAAGTTTGTCCAGCTCCATTTGTTGAAGATGCTGTCATTTCACCCATGAGTGATCTTGCCACCTTAGTCAGATTAAATGACTAAGGCTGTATGGTTTTTTCTTGATCCTATATATTTTTTTAAAATATTTATTTATTATATCTTAAGTACACTGTAGCTGACTTCAGACACACGAGAAGAGGGCCTCCGATTTCATTACGGGCGGTTGTGAGCCACCATGTGGTTGCTGGGATTTGAACTCAGGACCTCTGGAAGACCAGTCAGTGCTCTTAGCTGCTGAGCCATCTCTCCAGCCCCTTGATCCTATATTTTATCACAAAGGTCTATATATGTTTTTTTTCCGATATGTGTGTGCTAGTGACATGCAGGTTTTGTTACTATGACTCTATAGTGTAACCTGAAATTGGATACTGTAATATCTAAAACATGATTATTTATGCCCAGGGTAGCATTAGCTAACAAGGGTCTTTTGTGCTTTAATTTACTTTAAATCTAAGATGTATTTTTTTGGTGAAGAGTGGTATTGGAATTTTAATTGAGATTGCATTGAATCAATATATTTCATTTTGTAAGACATCCGTTTTCATGATTTTAATTCTTCCAATCCATGTACATAGGAAATCTCTGCATCTTCTAGTTCTTCTTCAATCTCTTTCTTCAGCAGTAAATTTGCTTTGTAAGGACACATGATTTATCTTCAGTATCATTATTGAGTTTATTTAATATCTTAATATGTTATTAATTTCATTTTGTAGGTCTAAGACTTTATGAATTATGTCATTGTTTTTTGAAACATAAATTTTTGACTATCCCTGAACCATTTTCTCTGGATTTCACTAGAATGTTGTTAACATTTCTACCATCAGATCTAATATCATTGGCATTTCCTCTTCTTTCTGGTAAGTTTGGCTGGGGACTTTTAGGTTTGTTTGAACTTTCAAAGAACCAGTTGTTTGAAAGAGTACATGTTAAGGCCTGCTTTGTGGCCTATAATGTGATCAGTTTAGACAGGGTTCCAGGAGATGTTGTGTAGAATATGTATTCCATATTTGTTAGATAGACTTTTCTGTAGATATCTGTTAAATCTCATTTGTCCATGGTATAATTGAACTCTGAATTTTCCTTGTTGAGTTACTTATAAATTTGATAATGGAGTATTAGTGCCTTTACCTGACCTTTGATATTTTCTAGATTTTTTTTTTAAATAAGACTGGAAAACCGACTGCAGCACCAGAGTTCCTGGCCCGGGGAGTCTCTGGACACCCGCAAGGACCCACACAGGATCCCCAACGGGATCCTAAGACCTCTGGTGAGTGGAACACAGCGTCTGCAACAATCCAATCTTGCGGGACCTGAGACTGCATTAACCAGGGAAGCAGATAACCCAGCCTGATCAGGGGCACAAGTCCCTTCCAGTCCACTGCAGCACCGGAGTTCCTGGCCTGGGGAGTCTCTGGACACCCGCAAGGACCCACACAGGATCCCCCACAGGATCCTAAGACCTCTGGTGAGTGGAACACAGCATCTGCTCCAATCCAATAGCACGGGACGTGAGATTGCATTAATTAAGGAAGCAGATAACCCGGCCTGATCAGGGGCACAAGTCCCTTCTGGTCTACTCCAGCATCAGGGTTCCTTGTGTGCAGAGTTCCCAGACACCGCCAAGGTCCTCCCAGGACCCTCCACAGGATCTTAAGACCTCTGGTGAGTGGAACACAACTTCTGCCAGGAGGCAGGTTCGAACACCAGATATCTGGGCACCTTCCCTTCAAGAGGAGATATGCCTGCAGAGAGTACTCTGACCACTGAAACTAAGGAGAGATCTAGTCTCCCAGGTCTGATGATAGAGACTAACATAATCACCTGAGGAACAAGCTCTAACCAGAGAAACTATAACAACTAGCTCCAGAGATTACCAGATGGTGAAAGGCAAACGTAAAAATCCTACTAACAGAAATCAAGACCACTCACCATCATCAGAACGCAGCATTCCCACTCCACCTAGTCCTGGACACCCCAACACAATCGAAAAGCTAGACCCGGATTTAAAAGCATATCTCATGATGATAGTAGAGGACATCAAGAAGGACTTTAATAACCCACTTAAAGAAATACAGGAGAACACTGCTAAAGAGTTACAAGTCCTTAAAGAAAAACAGGAAAACACAACCAAACAGGTAGAAGTCCTTAAAGAAAAACAGGAAAACACATCCAAACAGGTGATGGAAATGAACAAAACCATACTAGACCTAAAAAGGGAAGTAGACACAATAAAGAAAATCCAAAGTGAGGCAACGCTGGAGATAGAAACCCTAGGAAAGAAATCTGGAACCATAGATGCGAGCATCAGCAACAGATTACAAGAGATGGAAGAGAGAATCTCAGGTGCAAAAGATTCCATAGAGAACATCGGCACAACAATCAAAGAAAATACAAAACGCAAAAGGATCCTAACTCAAAACATCCAGGAAATCCAGGACACAATGAGAAGACCAAACCTACGGATAATAGGAGTTGATGAGAATAAAGATTTTCAACTTAAAGGGCCAGCAAATATCTTCAACAAAATTATAGAAGAGAACTTCCCAAACCTAAGGAAAGAGATGGTCATGAACATACAAGAAGCCTACAGAACTCCAAATAGACTGGACCAGAAAAGAAATTTCTCCCGACACATAATAATCAGAACAAATGCACTAAATAAAAAGAGGATATTAAAAGCAGTAAGGGAGAAAGGTCAAGTAACATATAAAGGCAGGCCTATCAGAATTAGGCGAGACTTTTCACCAGAGACTATGAAAGCCAGAAGAGCCTGGACAGATGATATACAGACCCTAAAAGAACACAAATGCCCAGGCTACTATACCCGGCCAAACTCTCAATTACCATAGATGGAGAAACCAAAGTATTCCATGACAATATCAAATTCACACATTATCTTTCCACAAATCCAGTCCTTCAAAAGATAATAACAGAAAGAAAAAAAAACAATACAAGGACTGAAGTCATGACCTAGAAAAAGCAAGAAAGTAATCCCTCAACAAACCAAAAAGAAGACAGACACAAGAACAGAAGGCCAACTCTAACAACAAAAATAATAGGAAGCAACTATTACTTTTCCTTAATATCTCTTAATATCTCTTAATATCAATGGACTCAATTCCCCAATAAAAAGACATAGACTAACAGACTGGCTACACAAACAGGACCCAACATTCCGCTTCTTACAGGAAACCCATCTCAGGGAAAAAAAGACAGACACTACCTCAGAGTGAAAGGCTGGAAAACAATTTTCCAAGCAAATGGTCTGAAGAAACAAGCTGGAGTAGACATTCTGATATCGAATAAAATCTACTTCCAACCGAAAGTTATCAAAAAAGACAAGGAGGGACACTTCATACTCATCAAAGGTAAAATCCTCCAAGAGGAACTCTCAATTCTGAATATCTACGCTCCAAATGCAAGGGCAGCCACATTCATTAAAGACACTTTAGTAAAGCTCAAAGCACACATTGCACCTCACACAATGATAGTGGGAGACTTCAACACACCACTTTCATCAATGGACAGATCGTGGAAACAGAAACTAAACAGGGACACAGTGAAACTAACAGAGTGATGAAACAAATGGACTTAACAGATATCTACAGAACATTTTATCCTAAAACAAAAGGATATGCCTTCTTCTCAGCACCTCACAGGACCTTCTCCAAAATTGACCATATAATTGCTCACAAAACAGGCCTCAACAGATACAAAAATATTGAAATCATCCCATGCATCCTATCAGACCACCATGGACTAAGGCTGATCATCAATAACAACATAAATAATGGAAAGCCAACATTCACGTGGAAACTGAGCAACACTCTTCTCAATGATACCTTGGTCAAGGAAGGAAAAAGAAAGAAATTAAAGACTTTTTAGAGTTTAATGAAAATGAAGCCACAACATATCCAAACCTATGAGACACAATGAAAGCATTTCTAAGAGGGAAACTCATACTTCTGAGTGCCTCCAAGAAGAAACGGGAGAGAGCACACACTAGCAGCTTGACAACACATCTAAAAGCTCTAGAAAAAAAAGGAAGAAAATTCACCCAAGAGGAGTAGACGGAAGGAAATAATCAAACTCAGGAGTAAAATCAACCAAGTGGAAACATGAAGAACTATTCAAAGAATTAACCAAACAAGGAGTTGGTTCTTTGAGAAAATCAACAAGATAGATAAACCCTTAGCCAGACTCACTAGAGGGCACAGGGACAACATACTAGTTAACAAAATCAGAAATGAAAAGGAAGACATAACAGCAGATCCTGAAGAAATCCAAAACACCATCAGATCCTTCTACAAAAGGCTATACTCAACAAAACTGGAAAACTTGGAAGAAATGGACAAATTTCTAGACAGGTACCAGGTACCAAAGTTAAATCAGGATCAAGTTAACCATCTAAACACTCCCATATCCCCTAAAGAAATAGAAGCAGTCATTAATAGTCTCCCAGCCAAAAAAAGCCCAGGACCAGATGGGTTTAGTGCAGATTTCTACCAGACCTTCAAAGAAGATCTAATTCCAGTTCTGCACAAACTATTCCACAAAATAGAAACAGAAGGTATCTACCCAACTCATTCTATTAAGCCACAATTACTCTGATACCTAAACCACAGAAAGACCCAACAAAGATAGAGAACTTCAGACCAATTTCCCTTATGAATATTGATGCAAAAATACTCAATAACATTCTAGCTAACCGAATCCAAAAGACATTAAAGTAATCATCCATCCTGACCAAGTAGGTTTTATTCTAGGGATGCAGGGATGGTTTAATATACGGAAATCCATCAACATAATCCACTATATAAACAAACTCAAAGACAAAAACCACATGATCATCTCATTAAGATGCAGAAAAAGCATTCGACAAGATCCAAAACCCATTCATGATAAAAGATTTCAGGGCCCATACCTAAACATGATAAAAGCAATCTACAGCAAACCAGTAGCCAACATCAAAGTAAATGGTGAGAAGCTTGAAGCAATCCCACTAAAATCGGGGACTAGATAAGGCTGCCCACTTTCTCCCTACCTTTTCAACATAGTACTTGAAGTCCTAGCCAGAGTAATTTGACAACAAAAGGAGATCAAGGGGATACAAATTGAAATATATGAAGTCAAAATATCACTTTTTGTAGATGATATGATAGTATATACAAGTGACCCTAAAAATTCCACCAGAGAACTTCTAAGCCTGATAAACAGCTTCAATGAAGTAGCTGGATATAAAATTAACTCGAACAAGTCAATGGCCTTTCTCTACACAAAGAAAAAACAGGCTGAGAAAGAAATTAGGGAAACAACATCCTTCTCAATAGTCACAAATAATATAAAATATCTCGGAGTGACTCTAACTAAGGAAGTGAAAGATTTGTATGATAAGAACTTCAAGTCTCTGAAGAAAGAAATTAAAGAAGATCTCATAAGATGGAAGATCTCTCATGCTCATGGCTTGGCAGGATCAACATTGTAAAAATGGCTATCTTGCCAAAAGCAATCTACAGATTCAATGCAATCCCCATCAAAATTCCAACTCAATTCTACAAAGAATTAGAAAGGACAATCTGCAAATTCATCTGGAATAACAAAAAACCTAGGATAGCAAAAACTCTTCTCAAGGATAAAAGAACCTCTGGTGGAATCACCATGCCTGACCTAAAGCTTTACTACAGAGCCATTGTGATAAAAACTGCATGGTACTGGTATAGTGACAGACAAGTAGACCAATGGAATAGAATTAAAGATCCAGAAATGAACCCACACACCTATGGTCGACAAGGGAGCTAAAACCATCCAGTGGAAGAAAGATAGCATTTTCAACAAATGGTGCTGGCACAACTGGTTGTTATCATGTAGAAGAATGCGAATCGATCCATTCCTATCTCCTTGTACTAAGGTCAAATCTAAGTGGATCAAGGAACTTCACATAAAACCAGAGACACTGAAACTTATAGAAGAGAAAGTGGGGAAAAGCCTTGAGGATATGGGCACAGGGGAAAAATTCCTGAATAGAAAAGCAATGGCTTGTGCTGTAAGATTGAGAATTGACAAATGGGACCTCATGAAACTCCAAAGCTTCCGCAAGGCAAAAGACACTGTCAATAAGACAAAAAGACCACCAACAGATTGGGAAAGGATCTTTACCTATCCTAAATCAGAAAGGGGACTAATATCCAATATATATATATATAAAGAACTTAAGAAGGTGAACTCCAGAAAATCAAATAACCCCATTAAAACTGGGGCTCAGAACTGAACAAAGAATTCTCACCTGAGGAATACGGAATGGCAGAGAAGCACCTGAAAAAATGTTCAACATCCTTAATCATCAGGGAAATGCAAATCAAAACAACCCTGAGATGCCACCTCACACCAGTCAGAATGGCTAAGATCACAAATTTAGGTGACAGCAGATGCTGGCGAGGATGTGGAGAAAGAGGAACACTCCTCCATTGTTGGTGGGATTGCAAGCTTGTACAACCACTCTGGAAATCAGTCTGGTGGTTCCTTAGAAAATTGGACATAGTACTACCAGAGTATCCAGCAATACCTCTCCTGGGCATATATCCAGAAGATGTCCCAACAGGTAAGAAGGACATATGCTTCACTATGTTCATAGCAGCCTTATATATAATAGCCAGAAGCTCTAAAGAACCCAGATGCCCCTCAACAGAGGAATGGATACACAAAATGTGGTACATTTACACAATGGAGTACTACTTAGCTATTAAAAAGAATGAATTTATGAAATTTCTGGGCAAATGAATGGACCTGGAAGGCATCATCCTGTGTGAGGTAACACAATCACAAAGGAACACACACACAATATGTACTCACCAATAAGTGGATATTAGCCCAAAACTTAGGATACCCAAGATATAAGATACAATTTGCTAAACGCATGAAATTCAAGAAGAATGAAGACCAAAGTGTGGACACTGTGCCCCTTCTTAGAACTGGGAACAAAACACCCATGAAAGGAGTTACAGAGACAAAGTGTGGAGATGTGGCGATAGGATGGACCATCTAGAGACTCCCATATCCAGGGAACCATCCAAGAATCAGCTTCCAAATGCTGACACCATTGCATACACTAGCAAGATTTTGCTGAAAGGACCCAGATATAGCTGTCTCTTGTGAGACTATGCTGGGGCCTAGCAAACACAGAAGTGGATGCTCATAGTCAGCTATTGGATGGATCCCAGGGCTCCCAATGGAGGAGCTAGAGAATGTACCCAAGGAGGTAAAGGGATCTGCAACCCTATAGGTGAAACAACATTATGAACAAACCAGTACCCAGGAGCTCTTGACTCTAGCTACATATGTATCAAATATGGCCTAGTCGGCCATAACTGGAAAGAGAGGCCCATTGGACACGCAAACTTTATATGCCCCAGTACAGGGGAATGCCAGGGCCAAAAATATGGGAATGGGTGGGTAGGGAAGTGGGGGTGGAGGGTATGGGGGACTTTTGGGATAGCATTGGAAATGTAATTGAGGAAAATACGTAATAAAAAATATTTAAAAAACTGGAAAAACCAACATTTGGTGCACATGTATTTTAAAATGTTATATTTTCTTGGTGAAGTACTCCCTTACTTTTATTAGTGTGTAGCAGTCTATTTAAAAAACTTTCTGGCTAATTTTGGCCTAAGGTATAGTTTATCAGATAACATACCGACTATGCAGCTCAATTTCAGCTACCATTTCCCTAGTAGGCTGATTTCTATCCTTTTGCTCTTGTTTCTTTGACAGAGTCTCACTTTGTAGTCCTGTCCAGGCTAGAACTCAAAGACATCTTCTGCTTCTGTCTCTGAGTGCTGGGGTTGAATTCATGTACCATCACAGTTGATTGCTGCTATGTATTTTAAATCCCAGTGAATCTGTGTCTTTTAAATGATTAGTCGAGACTATTTGCATTCAAGGTTATGACTAAAAAAGGTTTCCAATTCCAATGATGTCATGGTTGTTCTGGTTGATTGGATTAGAGTTGCGGATATACTGTGGTAAATAAAAATGGATTCATTCCCAGCTTTCATTTGTTCATCTTTCCCAATGCCATGTATTCTTTTCTGTGGTTTTGGGACTTTGTGGTCCTTCCTTTTTCCTCTGTGTATAGTCTTCTTTTAAATGTTTTGTAAAGTGCTGGCTTGGTTGTTAAAAATTGCTTTACTTTATGTTTGTGTTGAAATGTTATTATTCATTTTTGTGGGGGGGGCGCTTAAATGTTCTATTTTCTGTACAAAGACTAGCATGACCAGTTTCACTGGGTAGACAGTCTTGAATAATCCATTCAAGGTTACTTAGTCCAACTGAATGAAGCCTATGTCCTTTGTTTACTGATGGAAACACTGATAGCACATGCTCATTCTGTATTTCTGGATCAGACCATGGTGGTTAGAACAGAGGTGGAAATAGCAAGAACTCTGGCTGAACTCCAGTAGAGCGGATTGGGACCCATCTTGCCTTTAGATGCCCAAAGAGGAAAAAGATGTGTTACTACTTCTTTATTAACTTGAAAAATTAAATTTGCTGTCTATTGCAATATTGGTTGGGGATTATTTACTTTCACATCTTTTGTTGTTGTTGTTGTTTTGTTTTTTTGTTTTGTTTTGTTTTGTTTCGAGACAGGGTTTCTCCGTGTAGCCCTGGTTGTCCTGGAACTCACTTTGTAGACCAGGCTGGCCTCGAACTCAGAAATCCGCCTGCCTCTGCCTCCCAAGCGCTGAGATTAAAGGCATGCACCACCACTGCCCAGCTACTTTCACCTCTTGAAGTATAAAATTTTATGGTTTTAGTTTCTTGTTTTTTTGTTTTTAATCACTGATTTAAAAAAAAAATCTGATGTTCTTCTGATGTAGTTGCCTTTATAAGAGAGTTTATATATTTTTACCTTCCAGAATTTATTAGTGGGTTTTTTTCTTTGTAGTTTTGACAGTTTGACTGTGATATATCCTAGAGAAATTATTTTCTGATTACATCTATCTGCTTATGTCTGAATGCTTCTGGACTGTACAGTTTTAGATTATATTCTAGTTGATTTTCTACTGCTTTCTTCCTTGGTTTGATTTGTCAAACATATACCAGAATCTTAGAAGTTTTTCCATGATCACTTTTTTAATGTATCCATATCTAAATGTAATGTATTACTGACTTGACCTTGTCCCCAACCCCTTCTTCTGATCGATCTTGTCTTTTGCTAGTGCTTGCCATTATCCTTTTGTTTGACTGATTTATCTTTTCATTTCTAGCAGTTTTGTTTGGTCCTTTTAAACAGTCTAAATGTTCTTTTTGACATTTTTAAAATTTGTATCCAAATTATTGACCATTTAGTCCACTTTCCTGACTGCCTTGTCTAGGTCCTGAATATTTACTTACTCCACTCTTCTGCTTTTGTGTCCTTCATGTCATCTTTGATCTTTGAAAAATACTCTAAGCTTAATGCCAGAAGCCACACCCATAAAGTTTCACCAACATGACTGCCTAAATATTAGCTGAACAGGGATATCACGGGTAGACATGGGAAAGCCCTGGTACTCAACCCTACACAAAGAACTACCTGTTAGTAGAGGATGCTGAAAGTAGGAGAAATAGTTCCACAGAAGGGCAATGACTGAGCAGGACATATTTAGCAATATATATGTACATGCATAAAAGTATGCATTTAACAGAAATGTTTGAAAAAGGGATCATAGATTTGAAAGAGATCATGGAAGAATATATGGGAGGGTTTGGAGGTAGGAAAAGGAAGTGAAAAATAATGTGGTTATATAATCTCAAAAATCAAATAAAAAGCTTGATACCAAAGTTGTTTACTGATATTTGGGTTATCGCATTACTTTCTTTTGTGGGGTAAACAAAATATAGGCATGCAGAGGGAGTGTAGTGGCTTCTTGTCTCACATCTTCCTATATGTCATTGTTGTACTTTGTGCTTTACTGTTTCTCTCTTCCCCATTCTTTTTACATGTTTTATTATATGCGAGTCTTCCTGCTGAGTCACCTTTACACAAATTATATTTCCATTGCTTTTCTTTGGGGGTGTGGGGAAGATGGCCAGAGTTCTCTACACATGGTGTGATGGCAATGTGTATGTCACTATGTTCCTGAGAATAGCAGTGGTGAACTTAGGCTGCACAACTGGGAAAAAGCAATATCAGAGATAAGTGGGAATTGGAGAAAGAAGGAGTAAAATATTAATGAGAGAGAAAGTATTTTATAGTTGTGAGAAAAAATAAAGATCATCTGAGAGACAAGAGTGAAAAGGATACTCAGAAATGCCTATTTAGATGAGATAATACTTCAAATTCAACAAGTGAAGTACAAAAGTGTAAATAATAAAAAAAATAAATAGAAAACAGTATAACAACATCAAGTATTACTTCTACTGAGATGAATTACACTTTTACCACCACCTTTTAAAAAAAATGATTAATCATTTTATTCGTTTATCTTTCAAATGATATCTCCATCCCGGTTACCCTTCCACAACCCCCCTATAACATCCCCCTACTCCTGCCTCAATGAGGGTGCTCCCCCATCAACCCACCCACTCATGCCTCCACCGCCCAGCCTTCCCTGACACTGGACCAAGGGCCTCTTCTTCCTTCGATGTCAGATAAGGCTCTACTACATATGTATCTTTCGTCCTGGCTCCCTCCATGTATATATACACTTTGGTTGGTAGTTTAGTTCCTGGGAGCTCTGGGTGGTCCAGTTAGTTGATATTGTTCTTCTTATGGGGTTGCAGTTCTCTTCAGCTCCATCAGTCCTTCCCCTAACTCTTCCATTGGGGTCCCTGGGCTCAGTCCATGGGTTGGATGGTTGGCTGTGAGTATCTGCATCTGTATTGGTCAGGTGCTGGCAGAGCCTCTCAGGAAAGAGCCATACCAGGCGCCTGTCAGCAAGGGCTTCTTGGCATCAGCAATAGTGTCTGCAGATAGGATGAATCCCTAGCTGGGGCAGTCTCTGGATGGCCTTTCCTTCAGTCTCTGTTTCATTTTTTGTCAAGGTCTTTCCTTTGGACAGGATCAATTCTGGGTTAAAAATTTTGAGATGGGTGGCCCTATACCTCAACTGAGGACCATGCCTATGTACTGGAGGTGATCTCTATAGTTTTATCTCCCCTTTGATGGGTACTTCAGCTAAGTCATTGCCATTGGCTCCTGGGAGACTTTTGCTTCCCTGGAGTCTTTCCCCACCATCTTGACTGGTCATCTTTTATGCAGATGGTAGATGAGTGGGGATGAGATGGAGATGTTTTGCTAGTCTATGGAATTTCAGCAATTTATGTCTTATCTTTTGGCAACTGAGAGATGATCCTCTGTGGGACTCTTAAGTTCTGCCAGATATTCTTAGTTTGAGACCCCATTACTACCACCTGTCAGTTGCAACTTATTTTCTCTTGGTTTTGGGATCACATTTTCCAAGCAGGGCTTTCTGTGACTGAGGATATAAGAGGTTATGGAAAATCTGCCCAGACTTGTTACCTCCTTGGATGATGAGTTATTGGGTCTTTAAACTGTTGTTGTTGGTTTGGTTGTGGTTTTTCCTACCCGAGAACATTCATGTCTCCAGTTCTCATCTACCAGGACAGTGGTGGGAATGGTTCTTTGGTGGCTATAGTCTCTATGGTGCTGCTGAAGAAACTTGATTTCAGGCTCCTGAATCACCTTTCTTCCATCATCTAAACAGCCTGTGTTCCTCTAGAGGTCTTGCCATCCATGGAGTATGTAGCTTAGTCAGTCTCTTTGCAGATACTGGCTTTTATGGCACTGTTATTCAAGAGTGGAGCACGATTCTAGTGAGCAGCCACTGCTCCAACTCTACGCAAGCAGGGTGCTATTGCTGGGTTAATGGCTCTGAATGGCTCTTTATGGAGGAAATCTCTTCTGGGCTTTTTTCTTTAGCTCTTTCTCTCATAGAAATAGAGTTTATTGGTTTGTTGGTTGGATTGTTTGTCCCAATTCTTCTCTTTCACTGGGCCACATAGGCAGCATCTAATTTTCAATCTTACTTGGACATCATGGTGAAATGATTTGAAGCCCATGCATAATTTTTCAGGAGCAAAATATATATTGTTACTAATAATAATGGCTATGCTGTCCATAGAACTCTTGAGATTATTCCTCCTATCATTGAACTTAAACACTTTGACCAACTTTAGCATCACACTTAGGAAAGAGAAAGAACATTCTTAAATCTCTGTGTTATCTGTATTGTCCTCTGTGTGTGTAAACCAGAAAAGGAGGCAGAACCTCCCAGATATGGAGTTGTAGGTGGTTGTGAGCTGCCCGTTGTGAGTTTGAGACACTGCACTTAGAGTTTTTGCACTCTACAAAGGGAATACGCACTCTTAGTCCTGGAAACATCTCTCTTGTCCTTATCATCATATTTGTTTTGCAATTGTCTTTTGTAACTCACGTATGGGTTTGTGATTGTGAGCTTTGTAGGTAACAGCATCTTGGCATAATGCTAGGAGTCTTTTTAACAAAAAAATGTACACCTTTGTCCTATACTGAAATATCTTTTTTAGTCATCAGGGTGTTAGTAAGGAATGAAGCAAAGTGTAATGCTCTTTTCTTGTTATGGAAAGGATGTTATTGATGCCTAATACATCATGAATAGAGGGGGAAATTGAATTCTATTCTTAGTCCATCTTTAATGAATTAACTTCACAAAAATACTTAGTCTTCATTATACCTTCTTGTATGTTTATTGTAGGAGCAACAGAGTAAGTTTTCTGATAAGACCCAATTATCATACACAACACCTTTTAATTTTATAATCCATTGGTCCAACTTGAAGTTGAGAATTTGGAACCAAAATTGGCAGGGAGCAATTAACTTAATTATAATTATCTTAACTTAATGAAAATAGTGAATAACTTTGAAATCAGAAATAGAATAAACATAGAACACAACTAGATATAGATGTTTATCTAAAGACTAGGTTAGCTGATCAGTCTGCTTTATATTTTAAATATTTGCTATATTTAAGACCCCAGTGCAAGTAACTCTCTCTCTCTCTCTCTCTCTCTCTCTCTCTCTCTCTCTCTCTCTCTCTCTCTCTCTCTCCCTGTATGTATGTATGTATGTATGTATGTATGTATGTATGTAAGTCTGGTAGTAGGGAGGGTAAGAAGAAACATTTTCTTGAATTCAGTTAAATATTCTATGTGAAGGAACAGAGAAAAAGTTGAATTTTGTCAAAATACCAAGGTTATTTATTTGCTAACCACCAGTTGCATTCAGTTAATTACTTGCTTGGCTATTTTCAAAATGTCTGAATACAACCATTTATTTAAAACCTCAAGCACACTGATTGAAGATAGCTGGCAGCTACAGATGTGGACTACTTTCTTCTGATTTCCTTTTCCCATCACCTCAAATATTTTTCATGTATTTATGGTGATAACATTTAAAATAACCTCAGCTGTGTTGAAATATATAATATATTATCATTATCGTTTTGCTACTCAATAGAACATTGGCCTCCCCTATAACTGTAACTTCTTACATTGATCAACAAGTCCCTCTCCTTGCCTACCACCAGCTTAACTCCAGCTTCTGGTAATCTCCAGTATTCTCTCTACTTTTATGAAATCAGCATTTTTAGGTTACATGTGTGTCAGTTAGCTTTAGTTGCCAACTTTCTTTGCTTAGAGCAGTGGGTCTCACCCTTCCTAATTCTGTGACATTTGAAATACATTTCATCTTGTTATGATGACCCCAACCATAAAATTCTTTTGATATTTCATAACTGTATTTTTGCTAATTTTATGAGTCAGTATATCTGATATGCTATGCAGGATATCTAATATTCAACCCCCAAAGGGGCTGTGACCCACAGGTTGAGACCACTGTCCTAGAACCATGTAAAAAGGGATTCTCAATTGAGAAACTGCCCAAGTCAGTTTGGATTGTAGGCATGTCTGCAGAAGATTGTGTCTTGGTTACTGAATCACTATAAGAGTGCTTAGTCCACTATGTGTAGTTTCATTCTGGACAGGTAGTCCTGGACTGGATAAGTCAGATAGTTAAGCATGGGCCATAGAGCACAGCAACAGGTAATGTTCTTTCTGTACATTCTTGACTGTAAATTGCCTGGTTACAGATAATGCTGCCTGGAATAGCACGCAGACCTATACTCAAGAGCCTTCTTGAGTTCCTGCCCTGACTTCCATCAATTATGGATTATAACCTACAACCTTAAACAAACACTTTCCTCCCCAAGTTGCTTTTGGTCAGCATGTTTTATCACAGCAATAGAAAGAAAACTGAAGTTGGTACCAGAGAATAAGGCATTGCTCTGATGGACCTGACCATGTGTCTTTTAAGTCTTGAATTGTTTTTGTGGGAGGAGGAACATGGAAAAGCTTGACAATTTGGGGCTGGAGAAGAAGCTGTCAAGTGTTGAACAGAGATTGATGGGGCAGTCCTGGTAGGAACATGGATGGTAAGATTGCTGAAGAGAAATGTAGACAATAGAGGCCTGGCTTGTGAGGTTTCAGAGAGAAGCAAAGAACAGCAGAACTGGGGCAGGAGCCATTTGTATGTTATTTTGGTTAAGGATCTTTGTGTGCTAATCAACTGGGGCTGACTAAAAAGCTGTGACTAGTAAGAAATTGCTGAAGTGATTTTTTTGTGTGCTTCATTGGGACAATAGAAAGTACTTCCTTGTGGTCAATGCTGTAGTCTAAGAGGGACAAGACTACATCACAAGCTTTAAACTGACCTTGGAAATCCAAGAGTTGTCCCTGTGGTTTTGGGGGATATTGAAAAGGTCAGCTCAGGAACTTTGAGAAAGTCATGAAACACTCGCCCCTCCAAAAAGGAGAGGTTAATTAGCATTTCTCAGCCCACAAGGCAGGAACTGATCTGCGGGTGGGGAGGACTGACCATTGCTCACCTTCAGACAAGGGAAGTTCTTGTCACCTCATTCCCTAAAGACCAATCAGTTTAAAAGGTGCACTGTTCCACCAATCATATTCTGCCTAGTTGCTGATGCTCTGTTCTGCCCCTGGAAACCATATGAAAACTTGCTGAACTGGTGCTGGGGGTCGCTGCCTCTCCTTCGGGTCTGGTACGACCCCAGTGGACTGGAACAATAAATTCTTGCTTTTTGCATTGACTCCACATGGTTCACTCAGGGGGTCCCCTGTAAGCTATGGCTCCTTGGAGTCTTACAATATGAGAAATGGAAGAATGACTGGTCCGCCTGTGGAGAGCAGCTAAGCCTTGGCACATTGGTTCAGGGTTGGAGTACTTGCAGAGATTCTGAGAGGCTATTGAAGAAGCCTTAATTGCAGTGGAGATCCCAGAATACTGGACTTTGCCAGACATCTGCAATATGTGTGGAGTGGAGCTGGCTCAAGCGTACAAGAGAAGCTATGTGGACTGCAGGTGGCAGAGCCGAAGAACTGAGACTGCCTAAGTCTTTGGGGGGCAGAAGACTCCAAAATGAGTGAATTCTAGAGGTGAGGGATACTTGAATTTTCATTGCTGGCATTTGGTGTTCTCTGATCGGATTGTTCCTGTGCCTTGGCTCTTTTGAGAATAAGTATTTAACTTGTTTTCTATAGATAAGAGCCCATTGTCAAGAGACTCTCTCCTTACAAAGAGGCAATAAACTTTTAAAACTGTGGGATTTTTAAGGCCTGCGGGATGTGTTTCATATTATGATAGTAAAACAATGCTTTGAGGGTAAAAGAATAAATGGTTATGGCTTAGGCGATATGCTTTTGTGTCAAGTTGACAAGGCATAGTGTCTCAGTTATCTTTATTGTTAGCTTGACGAGACCTAGGGTCCCCTGAGGAAGGAGTCTCAATTGAGGAACTGCCCAAATCATATTGTCCTGAGGGCATATCTGTGGAGGGGTGGGGAATAGCAGGTAGTCTTGATTGTTAATCGATGTAGGAGGACTGTCTTAGTCAAGTCTTAGTCAGGGTTTCTATTCCTGCACAAACATCATGACCATGAAGCAAGTTCAGAAGGAAAGGGTTTATTCAGCTTACACTTCCACATTGCTGTTCATCACCAAGGAAGTCAGGACTTGTACTGGTCAGAAGAGGCCATGGAGGGATGTTACTTACTGGCTTGCTTCCCCTGGCTTGCTCAGCTTGTTTTCTTATAGAACCCAAGACTACCAGCCTAGGAATGGCACCACCCACAATGGGCCCTCCCACCCTTGATCACTAATTGAGAAAGTGCCTTAGAGCTGGATCTCATGGAGGCATTTCCTCAAGCCAGTACAAGGACCTAGTCCACTGTGTGTGGCATCAGTTCTTTGGGCAGGTGGTCCTGAGCTGTAGAAGAGAGCTTGCAAAGCAAGAGCTGGAGAATGAGTCAGCAAGCAGCAGTACTACTTCTCCATGGTTTCAGTTTCAATCCCTGCTTGAGTGCCCTCATTGACTTCCCTCAATGATGCTCTGTAGCTGTAAGCTGAAAGGAATGCGTTCCTTCCCCACCTTGCTTTTGTTCATAGTGTTTTAATCACAGCAACAGAAAAGAAACAAGAGCACACTATCTATGCATGAGATCATTGAGCTAATTGTTTTCTCTTCCTGGTTTGTTTAAGCTAATGTAGTGACCTAGACTTCTATTCACGCTGCTGTACATGGCAGGATTTAATTTTGTCTTTAATTATTGGGTGGTATCTTATGTGTGCGTAGCATTTTTCTTTATCCATTCGTTAGTCAGTGGACACTTAGGTTGTCTTCATTTATTAGCTAATTAACATCCTCACCAACAGTTAGCATCCTCACCAACAGTCAGCATCCTCACCAATAGTTAGCAGAGGCTTCATTTGCACCAGCCAGATTTCTTTCTGTTTCTTTCACTTGTTCGTGTGTTGTCCAAACAGAAAAAAAAGAAAACATTTTGATTATGCTACATGGTAGAAAATCAGGGTCCTCACATGTCTGCTGTTTGTGATCTGCAAAATACACACAATACTTAAATATTTGTGGGCCCTGAAATGCTTTATTGCATTTCCTTTTGAATACTATAGAAACATTATATTCCTATTAAAATACTGAAGACCTTGTATGCAAATATTTCCTGAAGCAAAGCAACAAGTATTATTCGGGTGCCTACTTTGTGTATATATGGTATATGTGAGTGTATACGTGAGGGGGAGGGGGAATGTGTGTGCATGCTAGTTTGAATGGATGCCAAAGATCAATGACCTTTTTTTTTTTTTTTTTTTTTTTTTAGATAATCTCTGTCTGAACCTGGAACTCATGGATAAGGCTAGCCTGGTAATCAAGCTTCAGAAATCCTCCTATTCTCCTGCCTCCATTTTGCTATCACTGGAGTTAAAGGTGTACATTATCATGGTTGGCTCTTTATGTGGTCACCAAGCACAAAACCAATGTCATGCTTTCACAGCAAAACATTTTGCAGACTGTTATCTCCTGAGCTCTGAGGCCTGCTTTGGGTCTCATCCCTGAAGTTTAATTTCATTTATTGTGTTTCCTAAAGAACACAGAGTAATGCCATTACTCTATATAATGAGAGAAATGCATGATTTATTTGGAAGTATTTTTCAGTTTTATGTTTTTGAAACAGGATCTCATGTATCCAATACTGTCCTAGAAAGCACTGTACAGTTGATGATGGCTTTGAACTTCTGGTCTTCTTGCCTCTGTCTTCATAGTGTTCTGGTTTTACTTGTGTACGACCACTGTTGGTTTATAATTTGCTGCACATGTGAATATGAGTTTTGCGAGGGCTAGGCAACTTCTTTAACAACTCTTAATTCTCTTTTGAGAAGGAAGCAATAAGAAGCTGTGGATGATAATCCTCACAGATGCTTCTCATATACCTTACTGGGATGAGATCATTAGTCTGGACCCTTTGAGCATTAAAGAAGACCACAAAAGAAACTCATAGACAATCCTTAGGATTATCCGAAAACTAGCAATAGTCTTGGTGTTTTTCTTGATCCCAGGAGGATAAGCCTTGAACTTTCCAAAGTTTCCCAACTATAAAGGAATAAAAAAAAAAAATCTAACTGTGATACACTTCACCTAAGTGCTGTTTCTCGGAGTAATTGGCTTCCCGGAAGGAAGAGTGGTGCTCATTTAGCAATCCACGACCAAGTGAGTACTGGCCAAGGGAAAATGAGATGTAGCACATTTAGTGCTTCATTTAAAGACAGGATCTTCAAGCTGCGAGCCCACAGGAATCAGAGACATGACTCACCCAGCCTATCCTGTTTATTGCAAATTGACCCTGACAACAAATAGAAAATCAATCATTAATTTTCACACTCTGCCTTTGATAAACATTTTCATTTGAAGGCAGTACTGGTCATAATAACAATAATGACACCTTATCTTGTTATTTTTCAAAGTCTTTTCCTGTGTTCTCCTTGTAAGTTCTCTAAATTATGAGTGAAATGTTTGACTTTTTTTTTAACGACAAAGTATTTCTATGCAGTCCATAGGTCTGGACCTCTCTGTGTAGCTCAAGCTGACCTAGGACTTACAGTCACCTTTTTCCTGCCCTCTAAATGATATGGTTGCAAGTGTGTGTTGCTATAGCTGGCATAAGAATTCTATTTTATAATTGATGTGAAATCACAGTTAGAAAGAGACAGAGTCATGGAAGCTTTAACTCTACAATGGATAGATAGCCCTGAGTAGTTATGTCTAAACCAGTATGGATGGCATTTCTCAGAATCTAGAGTTTTTAATGACTTATTTCAAGTGATGCTGGCTGAGAAAAGATGATGTTTCTGTCCTGTGAATTGTGATATAATAGGTTTCAAATAACTTGTGGGCCTGTTAAGGCTTTGTTAGCACAACACCAAGGTGTAGCATGGCTACTTTTCAGTCAGATATTACATGCACTGAAGACGGAAGATTAAAGTTTGACTAGGGCTTCCTCCGTGATTTTGAAGAGATGGGTCATTATCCATAGAAAGAGTAGCCAGTGTAAACAGCCTGGGTTGCATTGTCCTGCTTTGTCTGGGTAAATACAAGACTCATTTTAGTCTGAGGGAATTACTCTAAATATGCAATAGAGGAGGTAGCTAGCACAGGCCTCACAGGCAGCTAAGCTGGAGTCACATTAGACACAGAACCTTCCAAACTGAGTAACCGGGCCCGACTGAAGGGCTACAAGACAGGGTGAGCAGATCTGATGTCTCTTACGAGAAGATAATTCAAAACACCTCCGGGTCATGGACGAGGCTGATTCAAAGATTCGATTGTACTGATAACCCAGTCAGAGATGGTAAGGATGTGGGCTTGCAATAGAAGAGGAGGTGTAGCCAGGTGGTGGTGGTGCATGCCTTTGATCCCAGCACTCAGGAGGCAGAGGCAGGCGAATTTCTGAGTTCAAGGCCAGCCTGGTCTATAGAGTGAGTTCCAGTTCCAGGACAGTCAGGCTACACAGAGAAACCCTGTCTTGAAAAAACAAACAAACAAACAAAAAAACCAAAAAACAAAAAAAAACAAAAAAAAGAAGAGGAGGTGTAAAGTCAAAGGTGGCCTTGATGCTTAAAGGTGTGTGTGTGTGTGTGTGTGTGTGTGTGTGTGTGTGTGTGTGTTTTGAAACATAGGCTTCAACACACCAAAGTGTGACCTAGTGGATACTACTGCCCTGTTCAAATATCAACTCTTACTTTGCCACCAACTTTGTTCTTACCTCAGACTTCCCTGCCACCAACTTTGTTCTTACCTCAGACTTCCCTGTCTCCTAAATCACCCTCCACCTTTGCAATTAGTGAATTCTAAACCATGAAATAATCTTTATCTCCTCTTTTTCTTCCATTCCCCAAATCCTCTGTTATAGCAGACTGCTTGTTATTCCTTCAAGACATTTAAAAGGTTTTCACACCAGGAACTCAAAAATGTCTTCAAAAATTCTAACTTTAGAACAAAATATATAAATTATATACATGTGTGTGTGTATATATATATATATATATATATATATATATACACACACAGTCATCTAATTCCTCATCTGAATTTGGACCATGCTTCTGTTTTATGTTATCTTCATCATACTCTGTAAAATGATTTCAAGTTTGACTCTCAATCTTTGTAAAAATAAAAGTGTATTATCAAATAGCTAAATGATTAAACTCTACAAAACAAAACAAACAAACAAAACCATTTAAAATAGGACCAAGTGCAACAACTGCATATGGCTACACTGTGAAAAACCTTTGTCATCTCTCATCTGGACGTCTACAAAGCCTCCTGACTGGTTTTCTTGTGCCCCCATCTCCCATTCCTACTTGGAGCTTATGCTATTTACAGCAAGCCATCTAAAGTGATTAATTTAAGTAAAAGCTAGATGAATCAGGGCATTGTTGCTAGTTTTTTGTTCACTTAAATGCATGAAACAAGCTAAAACACATCAGAAACCAATCCAGTATCTCTTTTTGGATAAGTATATCAGGGTTTTAAGATTTAAGAATTAAGACCTAATAGATGAGTCCAGTCTTGGAAATTATAAAATGTAGTTAAGGTTTTCTGGTCCCTAGGAAGACCCTTTAGTCTGATTAAGTAGTATGTTACTTATCAGGAGTGAAGGGAAGGCTGCAGTCATCAGTTCCTTTCAAGGCACAAGTATCAAGCATAACAATTCATCTTGTTCCTTTGTGTTGTTTCAATACCTGCATTCATTCATACCTACCAGGGTTCCAAATGATTTTGGATACTTCTAACCTTGTGGGGACTGTTCACACACCACGTGTATGTGACTAGGGCTTATATTTCTCACAACGTACAGCTACCCACAAAGGTTCTTGTTCCTATCTTTTTTTCTAATGGCAACACAGAAAATATCTAAGTGATAAAATGCAAAATCAAAAAACAAATATTTCATTGGAAATCTTAAAATATTGATTATCTTTTGTTTATTCCTTGACAATTTCAGATATGCGAATGATCAGATCCACTTCTGTTGCTGTAAATCTCTCCAACCCAGATATGCCCTCCCAATGATAACACAACACAGTTAATATGATTACATGCTGTGTGTCTAGATTGGGCAGATCTACCGCTACACTACCATCTTCCACAGTTTATGAGACCCCTTAGAACTGCGGTTTCTCTAAGCCATGTGCTTCTGCTCTGCTTTTCTTCGTCTTTGTCTTCCTCCTCCTCTGCATCCTCTCCCACATTCTGCTCTACCTTCCCTTTTATCTGCCCAATCAACAGCTCGTCTTTCTTTTACAAATTAAGGTGGGAAGCAGGTTTCCAGGAAATCACCTGAGTGCTGACTCATTCCTTGTTCGCAGCCCCTCCCAGGAGAATGGAATTAACATCAAATATCATTAGCCCCAGGGCTATCCATAACACACTCGCAGTTCCTCTCACTCTTCCAGGCACCCCCAACCACAGACCCTCCCCACTTCTTGTCCCCTTCTTTATCCTGGTGATTTTTCACTAGACAAGTTTTACTGGAAACCATAGTGCTTTAAATGTCAGTTGACAACTAATTATCCAATCAGAGCTGACCTCATACAAATCCTTACTTCTTTGCTCAATAAAATCAATCCATAATCATTAAACTGCCTTGCAAACGCAACCCAGTGTGGTCAGTGGGAGATCAGGACCATCGAGACAATATTTAGTGCAATTCGGTCTTGTGTGCAGGAACTGCGGTTATTTCTCGCCCCTCACATAAGTGCTGTCAAACTGTATCTGGAAATACAATATTTGATAAACATTTTCTAGTGAAAAACATTTGAGATAAACATGCCCTAAGTTGTATGGAACATAGTAATTCCTAACATGTTCAGACTTATTTTTGAAGTTAGTCTTCTGTTTTATTTAAGGTTTGTAACTAATGTATATTTATTGTACCAAATAATGATTTTTATTATAATACTTGCATAATTTTTCATCATATACCCTTGTTATGCTTTTTTTAAAATCCCTCTCCCCATTTGTTAGTTTCTATCATCTTCCAAAATAGCACCCTCTAGTTTAATGGGATTTTAAAATATCATATTACAGTGGAACAATATTTATCTTTATGCATCTGACTTATTCAACTTGATGTGATAACACATTTCTTAAAATGGCATTATTTCTTCTTCCTTATGGCAGAGCAAACTCTGTTATATGTATAGATAGAATATTTTCTTTGTCCATCCTCTGATAGACACCTAAACTAATTGCATAACTTGCCTGTTGTGCATAGTGTCCCCCAAACATGGATCTCCTGACTTGAATTTCTTTGAGTATGTATGCAGGTGGGGCATAGTTAGATCATCTAGAAGTTTAGTATTTAGATTTTTTGAGGCATCTCAGTAATGACTTATATAATGGCTTTACTCATTAACTCTTCAATCAATAGTGGAGACTGTTTCTCCCTCAGAATACCTACCTTTGGCTGTTGTCAAAAGTCTAATGTTTACAAAAATAGTCTAACAGGAAGTGAAAGAAGTAGACATAACACATATGCCACATATGTGACATATTAGTTGCTTTGGAATAACATTTAAACACCGAAACCTATGTGTTAACAAGAAATTAAGAGTGTCTGCACCTGCTACATGGACGTTTGTGCAGAAACAATATTTCCAAAAGAAAGAGTAAATTGACCATATGGCACTAGTATATAAAAAAGTTTTGCTAAGGGTAATTTTGATAGACTTACATTAAAATTCAGCATGATAAGAGCTACAATCACTATTTTTACCAAAATATGTAAATCAACACTCATTTTAATTTTTCAAGTTGAAAGAGTTTTTAAAATTTCCATCCAATGTACAATCTTTGTTATTGACTAATTCTGCAACTTGTTTTGCTGCCAGCAGAGGGAGCTCAAAGACAAGATGCCAGGTTAGAGCCCTATAGGAGAATGACTGTGGATAGGGAGAGAGTTGGACAAAAATGTAAACTGCTGGATCTATATTGTTCCTGTACTGGTAGAACCCCTCAGGGAACAGCCATACCAGGTTCCTGTCGGCAAGCAATAGTGTTGGGGTTTGATGTCTGCAGACAGATGCAGATACTCACAGCCAACCATCTGTCTGAGCCGGGGGATCATAATGGAAGAGCTGGAGGAAGGACTGAAGGTGATTGCAAGCCCATTGGAAGAACAATATCAGCTAACCAAATCACACAGTGCTCCCAGGGATGAAATCACCAACCAAAAAGTACACACAAGGGAGCCGTGGCTCCTGCTACATATGTAGCAAAGGATGGCTTTATCTGACATCAGAGTGAGGGGAAACCCTTGGTCCTGTGGAGACTTGATGCCCCAGTGTAGGGGGATGCTAGAGCGGTTAGGGTTAGGCAGAAGTGGATGGAGGAGCACACTCATAGAGGCAAGGGGGAGCGGGGAGGGGAATAGGATCCGGGTTTGTGGAGGATAACTGGGAAGTGGGATATCATTTGAAATGTATACAAATAAAATGATTAATAAAAAATGTAAACTACTAGAAAGGCAGTATCAAAAAGTATTTGACTCTTAAACTACAGAGATGAGTTAAATTTAGCCAAGTTTGAAAATCTTTTAAAAGGGTCATTTTTTTTTCTTCAACACATTTATTTCTCCTACTTCATTCCATGTGCTAATTAAAATGAATTCAGCAAGGTAATATGAACATTCTTTTCTAGATGAATGAAAAGGCAAGACAATTTTGGAAATGTTCTGTTTGATTTTTATAATCATCATGTTAAAATGTTCTTTAAATATTTGCTTGTACATGATCTAATTAATCAATCATCAATTAATTTAACGTTGGCTTTATCATACAATGATTTCTCATCCATATTTGGGAGCTCATTTGCTTTTATTTTACAAGCTTTTCTGTCCTTTTCTCCCCACTGAGCTTGATTTAAACAAATCCTGGGTCTAAGTATCTGTTGTTTTCTGTGCAGCTCAGGGTTTGCTATACTCTGACTGTGGTGTTGAGATGGAATCCAGATGCAGTAGTTGTTCAGTTGTTCAGCTTTCAGGATCTGATCAGGTCATAAGAACTCCACTCCTGTGAAGGGGATTAGTGTGTTTATTAAACAAAATAATCAGTCCATAGGAGCTTGTTTGCATAGAATCTACAACTAATGAGCTCTCACCAGACACCAAAATCAGGTTGAGCTTTTCAGCCTTAGAACTAAGAGAGATAAATTTGTATTTGTAATTATTCAGTCCAAGAGATTTTCTTAGCCTTGATAAAGGCAGTGACTATGTATCATGTTATCCAGCATATACTTATTGAAGAACTATGATGTATCAGATCATGTAGAAATGCACTGGGGAATATGGTAATCTAGAACTAACAGGCAATAACTAACCATGGAAGTAATATCAGAGAAATGTTGTGAAGAAATTAAGGGTGGGGTAGTATGTCTGAGTAAAGTGTTAGACCAGAGACCTGGAAAAGAAGATGACCACAGGAGAGATCTAGCCAGGTTTGGGAAACATTTCCCATAAAGTCTGGTGGGTAATATGATACCTATCTCAGCAACTGAGTTCTGCCATTTTAAAATGAAAGTAGCTGTAGTCAGCAGCAAATAAAAGGCCATGACTGTAAATAATTAAACCTTATTTACAGAAACAGATCCATACCTGGAGTGTCCTCCAGGCAAAGCAAAGAGCAAAATTCAAAGCCTGATATAAGGTTTGGCTTGGCACTTTATGGGAAATAAGACCAGTATGTCTAGACAATAATGAATAAGCAAACAGGAACACCTTCAGTTAGTTTTGCATCATCGTGACCAAGAAACAACTAAGGAAAGGAAGGATTTATTTTACTTTATGGTTTCAAAGACATGTCAGACCTACTGCCCATGATTAGCAAGAAGAGAACTTAGGATAGTACCACCAAAAAATGGGTTTACCTCCGATGACTACTTCCATCACTTCAGCCTTCCACCAAAGTACTCTATAAATAAATAACCAAAAATAATAAACAATCAAACAAATAAATAAAAACTACAATCTCAAATCAAGTACCTGCAGGGAGTGTTTCAAATTTACATTACAGCAATATCACAGAGACCAGTAGTGGCAACTTCACGTGGTAGGGTATAGCAAGGCATTTTGAACTTAGTCTAAGTCTGAAAGGATATTTTTGGATGGTTTCTGAGCAAAGGAAAACATAATTTAATGGGTGTCTTAAAAGGTTGACTCAGGGTATTGGGTAAAGAGTGGAAGGTAGCAGGAAGAAGATTCATTGCTAGATTTAATGAGAGGTGATAGCAGCTTAGAATAGGCAAGGAACAGGAGCTAGACACTATAATAGAGCGCCATCTGTGTTTGATAGGTAGAATCAATAGAAATGACTGGTAGATAAGACAAGGGATATGGGAAAACAGGAAAGTAGAGATAGTGGCAGAGGCAAGATTTGTAAGGATGGAATCCCACATATATTTTCATGAAAAACATTAGATGCTTATTAAAATATCCAACGAGAAATCGAAGATATAAGGAACATCTAGTTCAATCCAAAGAAATAACATTGTACGTTATTAAGTCATAGATACTATACTGATTAAAACCTATAACTTCAGGAGTCATTCACATATAGGTACCATGAAAGCATTTAATTTACCTCGCATATAGAGTATGTCAGATGGAGAGGACGATTTAGGCGGAACACCAAGTGCCTTGAGGTCTTTGGTATTTGAAGGATGAAAAGAGGAGGAGCATCCACTTGTCTCATTTACAATAAAGAACAAGAAAATGGGCACTTCAGAAAGAGTGGGGATTATTTTCTGTCTACTGATCAAAAGCAGAAGTCGACATTCTTGTTCCAAGTTTGAAATCATGCAGAGTATCATATACATGAAACTCTCTCTCTCTCTCTCTCTCTCTCTCTCTCACACACACACACACACACACACACACACACACACACATGTTAGCACTTAGGAGGCTGTATTTCATGTCTACCACATAATTCTCTATTTTGGATAGCCCAATTTTAACTTCGAACCATGACAAAGGAGTATCTTTGATTATGGTACATTCAGTGCTGTTTATTTCTATTCTGGGTCTGTTTTTCTAAGATTGCTTTTCCATTTTCTGTTCCTACGCATGTCTTACCTGAAATGACATAAGCACAAGCCCTTATTTCAAAACCTCAGTGCCTGAATATTTAGTGTGTCCTCTTGAATAAATGAGAAGAGGGCAAGGGAGACAAGTGGTGTCAGTGAAATCCCCAGCAGGAAAGGAACATCATTGAGTATGTGTGTGTGCAGATGGAAAAAAAAAACCCTAAGGCAGACCTGCCTTTTTTCTGGCATCAGAAGAGATGATCACAGCAAAGGTCAAGAGCTGAAGTTGTTTTTGAGAATTCCAATCTCAGTGTCTTTACCGCTACTGTGAGACTCTGATAATTGACATTTGCCTTAGCTTCCGTATTAAATGGAGCCGCTGTGCCTGAAAAGAATCAAGCTGCCTAGTGTTGAAAGGAAATAATAAACTGAAGAAAATAGACAGAGAGATCTTTACAAAAGCTGTGTTCCTGAAGAGGGGAAACACAACAAATAATTTTTAAAGTGTCTCGGATTTAAAAGTGTTATGCATATACATGCACATGTTTGTGGGTACACAGAAGCCTATTTTTTTTTAGGTATGGGGAGAACTAGAATTGCTGCATCATATGAGAGCTGTACATTTCACTTTTTGAAGGACTGACAAACTATTTTCCACAGTAGGAGCTGTGCCATTTGACATTCTCACTAGCAGTGTATGAGGGTTTAAGTTTCTGAACATCCTCCTCAATCCCTATTCATTCCTGAGGTGGTTATTATTATTATTATTATTGCCGACATACTAAAATCAAGAAGCAGCACCCTAAAGAGAAGCTTTAGATTTCACAG
This sequence comes from Mus musculus, assembly GCF_000001635.26. Lineage (NCBI taxonomy): Eukaryota > Metazoa > Chordata > Mammalia > Rodentia > Muridae > Mus > Mus musculus. The sequence continues at coordinate 58,624,586 of NC_000086.7, forward strand.
TTTTGATTTGAATTTTCTTGATAATGAATGATTGTTGTATTTTCAAAAATAATTTGTGTTTTGTTGTATTTGCATACAAATGAGTGCACACAGCTATCTCTATGTAAGTTCCTTTATAACAAGAATATAGTCTAGAATTTGTGACAGATTTTTAACACTCCCAATTCTATCATTATTCTTTAGGAGTTTTACTTTGGAAAAAAATCATTCTTTGAGAATTTTACACACACACACACACACACACACACACACACACACACACACATCATATCACCACATTGGCTTCTCCAATGCCTGCCAGAGCACCACCAACATGTCCTCTGTCCAACTTGATGTCCTCTTTTTCCTCTTGCATTTTAGTATGTGCATAAATCTGGAACCACTTGCTGAATCCTAGGCAACTGACCAGGACCACATCCCTGAATAAACCGACTCTCCCTCTTCCCCAGCTGCCATTGTCTTCCCATAGCTCTTCAGTAAGTATAGAGTCCCATGACTGGCTTGATCTTGTGCTGGTCACTATAGCTGCTGTGTATGAATAAGTACAATTTCTATGTCATGTCCAGAAGACAGGATTTCTTATTTTCTTATATTCTTTTTTTTTTTTTTTACTTTTTATGGAATATTTTCTTTATTTACATTTCAAATATTATCCCCTTTCCCCATTTCCCTCCCTCCCTCCCGGAAACCCCCTATCCCATCCTCCCTCCCCCTGCTTCTAAGAGGATGTTCCTCCACCCACCCACCAACTCCCACCTCCCCACCCTCGATTTCCCTACACTGGGGCATCTTTTGAGCCTTTACAAGACCAAGGGCCTCTCCTCCCATTGATGTATAACAAAGACATCCTCTGCTACACATGCAGCTGGAGCCATGTGTACTTCTTTGTTGGTGACTTAGTCCCTGGGAGCTCTGGGGGGGGGGGTGTCATCTTGTTGGTTGATATTGTTGTTCTTCCTATGGGGTTGCAAACCCTTTCAACACCTTTGGTCCTTTCTCTAACTCCTCTTTTGGGGACCCAGTGCTCAGTCCAGTGGTTGGCTGCAAGCCTCTGCCTCTGTATTTATAAGGCTCTGGCAGGGTCTCTCAGGAGACAGCCTTATTAGGCTCCTTCTTGGCATCCATAATAGTGTCTGGGTTTGATAACTGTATATGGGATGAATTCGCAGGTGAGGCAGTCTCTGGATGGCTTTTCCTCAGTCTCTGCTCTACACTTTATCTCCATATTTGCTCTTGTGAGTATTTTGTTCCCCTTCTAAGAAGGACAAAAGAACCCAAACTTTGATCTTCTTTCTTCTTGGGGTTCATGTGGTCTGTGAATTGTATCTTGGGTATTTGGAGCTTTTGGGCTAATATCCACTTATCAGTGAGTGCATACCATGTGTGCTCTTTCGAGATTGGGTTACCTTACCTAGGATTATATTTTCTAGTTCTGTCCATTTGCCTAAGAATTCCATGAATTCATCATTTTTAATAGCTGAGAAGTACTCCATTGTATAAATGAACCACATTTTCTGTATCCATTCTTCTGTTGAGGGACATCTGGGTTTGTTTTAGCTTCTGGCTATTATAAATAAGGTTGCTGTGAACATAGTGGAGCATGTATCCTTATTACATGTTTAACATCTTCTGGGTATATGCCCAGGAATGGTATAGCTGGATCCTCAGGTAGTAAGTACTATGTCCAATTTTCTGAGGAACCGCCGAACTGATTTCCAGAGTGGTTGTACCAGTTTGAAATCCCACCAGCAATGGAGGAGTATTCCTCTTTCTCCACATCCTTGCCAGCATCTGACATCACCTGAATTTTTGATCTTAGCCATTCTGACTGGTGTGAGGTGGAATCTCAGGGCTGTTTTGATTTGCATTTCCCTGATGAATAAGGATGTTGAACATTTCTTTAGATGCTTCTCTGCAATTTGATATTCCTCAGTTGAAAATTCTTTGTTTAGCTCTGTACCTCATTTTTGATAGGGTTATTTGATTCTCTAGAGTCTAACTTATTGAGTTCTTTGTATATATTGGACATTAGCCCTCTATCAGATGTAGGATTGGTAAAGATCTTTTCTCAATCTGCTGGTTACCTTTTTTTCCTATTAAGAGTGTCCTTTGCCTACAGAAGCTTTGCAATTTTATGAGGTCCCATTTGTCAATTCTTGATCTTAGAGCATAATCCACTGGTGTTCAGTTCAAGAATTTTTCTCCTGTGCCCATGTGTTCAAGGCTTTTCCCCACTTTCTCTTCTATTAGATTCAGTGTCTCTGGTTTTATGTGGAGGTCCTTGATCCACTTGGACTTGATCTTTGTACAATGGGATAAGAATGGGTTGATTTGCATTTTTTCTACATGGTGATTGCCAGCTGAATGAGCACCATTTGTTTAAAATGCTGTCTTTTTATCACTGGCTGGTTTTAGCTCCTTATGTTTGTGCATTCATTTCTGGGTCTTCAGTTCTATTAAATTCATCTTGTTCCCTGTCTCTGTACCAATACCATGTAGGTTTTATCACTATTGTTCTGTAATACAGCTAGAGGTCAGAGATGGTGATTCCCCCAGAAGTTCTTTTATTGTTGAGCATAGTTTTGGATATCCTGGGTTTTTGTTATTCCAAATGAATTTGCAAATTGTTCCTTCTAACTCTATGAAGAATTGATATGGAATTTTTATGGGGATTGCATTGAATCTGAAGATTTCTTTCGGCAAGATGGCCATTTTTACTATATTAATCCTGCCAATCCATGAGCATGGGAAATCTTTCCATCTTCTGAGAGCTTCTTTAATTTTTTTTTCTTTTTTTAAAAAATATTTTTATTAGGTATTTTCCTCATTTACATTTCCAATGCTATCCCAAAAGTCCCCCATACCCCCCTACTCCCTTACCCAACCACTCCCACTTTTTGGCCCTGGCGTTCCCCTGTATAAAGTTTGCATAACCAATGGGTCTCTCTTTCCACTGATGGCCTACTAGGCCATCTTTTGATACATAACCAGCTAGAGACAAGAGCTCTGGGGTACTAGTTAGTTCATATTGTTGTTCCACCTATAGGGTTGCAGATCCCTTTAGCTCCTTGGGTACTTTCTCTAGCTCCTCCATTGGGGGTCCTGTGATCCATCCAATAGCTGACTGTGAGCATCCACTTCTGTGTTTGCTAGGCCCTGGCATAGTCTCACAAAAGACAGCTATATCAGGGTCCTTTCAGCAAAATCTTGCTAGTGTATGCAATGGTGTCAGCATTTGGAGGCTGGTTATGGGATGGATTCCTGGATATGGCAGTCTCTAGATGGTCCATCCTTTTGTCTCAGCTCCAAACTTTGTCTCTGTAACTCCTTCCATGGGTGTTTTGTTCCCAATTCTAAGAAGGGGCACAGTGTCCACACTTCGGTCTTCGTTCTTCTTGAGTTTCATGTGTTTCGTAAATTGTATCTTGTATCTTGGGTATTCTAAGTTTCTGGGCTAATATCCACTTATCAGTGAGTACATATCATTTGAGTTCTTTTGTGATTGGGTTATTTTAAGAGATTTGAAGTTCTTGAGACACAGATCTTTTACTTGCTTGGTTAGAGTCACACCAAGCACCAAGATATGTAATATTATTTATGACTACTGTGAAGGGTATCATTTCCCTAATTTCTTTCTCAGCCTGTTTATTCTTTGAGTATAGGAAGGCTACTGATTTATTTGAATTAATTTTATATCCAGCCAATTTGCTTAAGTTGTTTATCTGGTTTAGGATTTCTCTGGTGGAATATTTGGGTTCACTTAAGTATATGATCTTATTATCTGCAAATAGTGATATTTTGACTTCTTCCTTTCCAGTTTGTATCCCTTTGATCTCCTTTTGTTGTCTAATTGCTCTAGCTAGAACTTCAAGTACTATATTGAATAGATATAGAGAGAGTGATCAGCCTTGTCTAATCCCTGATTTTAGGGGGACTGTTTCAAGTTTCTCTCCATTTAGTTTGATGTTGGTTACTGGTTTGCTATATATTGCTTTTTACTATATTTATGTATGTGCCTTGAATTCCTGATCTTTCTAAGACTTTTGACATGAAGGGATGCTGAATTTTGTCAAATGCTTTCTCAACATCTAATAAAATGATCATGTGGTTTTTTTTTTTATTTGAGTGTGTTTATGTAGTGGTTTATGTTAATGGATTTCCATATATTGAACCATCCTTGCACCCCTGGGATGACGTCTACTTGATTGTGGTGAATGATTGTCTTGATGTGTTCTTAGATTCTGTTGGCAAGAATTTTATTGAGTATTCTTGCATCAATGTTCATACAGGATATTGATCTGAAGTTCTCTTTCTTTGTTTGGTCTTTATGTGTTTTAGCTATAAGCGTAATTATGGCTTCATAGAATGAATTGGGGAGTGTTCCTTCTGTTTCTATTTTGTGGAATTGTATGGAGAGTATTGGTATTAGGTCTTCTTTAAAGGTCTGATAGAATCTCCACTAAACCCATCTGGTCCTAGGCTTTTTTTTTTTTTTTTTTTTTGGTTGGGAGACTATTAATGACTGCTTGCTTCTATTTCTTTAGGGGATATGGGAGTGTTTAGGTGGTTTATCTGATCCTGTTTTAACTTTCACACCTGGTTTGTGTTTAGAAAATTGTCCATTTCATCCAAATTTTCCAATTTAGTTGAGTAAAGAGTTTTGTAGTAGGATCTTGGATTTCCACGGTTTCCATTCTTATGTTTCCCTTTTTATTCATGATTGTATGAAATTGTATACTGTCTCTGTGGTTAGTCTGGATAAGAGTTTATTTATCTTGTTGATTTTCTCAAAGAACCAGCTCCTGGTTTGGTTGATTCTTTGCATAGTTTTTATTGTTTTCACTTGGTTGATTTTTGCCCTAAGTTTGATTATTTCCTGCCGTTTACTGCTCTTGGGTGAATTTGCTTCCTTTTGTTCTAGAGCTTCTAGGTGTGCTGTCAGGCTGCTAGTGTGTGCTCTCTCTAGTTTCTTTTTGGAGGCACTCGGGGCTATGAGTTTTCCTCTTAGGACTGCTTTCATTGTGTCCCATATGTTTGGGTATGTTGTGGCTTCATTTTCATTAAACTTTAAAAAGTCTTTAATTTCTTTCTTTATTCCTTCCTTGACCAAGGTATCATTGAGAAGAGTGTTGTTCAGTTTCCACGTGAATGTTGGCTTTCCATTATTTATGTTGTTATTGAAGATCAGCCTTAGTCCGTGGTGATCTGACAGGATGCATGGGATAATTTCAATATTTTTATATCTGTTGAGGCTTGCTTTGTGACCGATTATATGGTCTTTTTTGGAGAAGGTACCATGAGGTGCTGAGAAGAAGGTTTTTCTTTTTCTTTTTCTTTTTTTTTTTTTTTTTAAGAATGGAACTTTAATCTTTATTTACAGCACATGACAGGGTACGAAATTCCACATAGAAATAAATTCAGAGGACAGTTTCATAGAGTATGTACAGTTTATAACTGTTCAAGTATAGTTTCTTTTGTAAAAAGTGCTACAATAACAAACCACATTTAAAAAGAGTTCTTAGTAGAGAAACAGTAAGACAAATCTACAAGAACACAGAATAGCAAAGCACATAGCTAACAACTTTGTGCCTTGGCTGGACATTAGAAGTTAAAGGTCCCGGGACCTCCATCCTGAACTTGGAAGGTAAAGCCTTCAAAAGTAGTTTCTGGCACACATTTTGATCTTCCTCTTCCTCCACTGAGAAGTACTTCTCAATTAAGTTCAATGAGGCCTTGTATACAGACTCGTTTTCATGGCTCTGTAGTGCTTCAATTTTTTTTGAACATATGAATCTGTTTAATTAGGTTAACAATTTAGAAGACCAGTTTGGGAGGATACATCCCGTTTGTCAAGGAAAACTGAGATCGCAGGTAGCCCTGGAGCTGAGGAACAGCTTTAATCTTTGGCAAAATCTGCGAGTCCACAGCTTTCTGATCAGCCTTTTGCTGCTCTGTAGTCTCGTATTTCTCCTTCTTCGTGTTGAAGATCTCGCACTCCTGATGCCTGGGCTTGCACAGCTGCTTCTTGAAGTAAGAGTCAGTCAGGTGTTTGGGAATTTTAACATCGCTGATATCAACTTTTGTAGAGGTAGCAATGACAAACTTCCGGTGTGTTCTGCGCAGAGGAGCTCTGTTGATGACAAGAGGTCCAGTCACAAGCAGCAAGCCACTGTCCAGCTGCTTCAGGAAAACCATTCTCTTGCCCGTGTGGCGCCCAATGAGGATGATCAGGACAGTTCCGGTAGTGATGCTGGAGCATAGCCTTCTCATGTGCTGGCTGAAGGGCTTCTTGCAATGGCTCAGCAGCTTCCGAGACACTTCTTCGGTGGGATAATACTTAGGCATTTTTTTGAAGCTTCACTACCTGGGTGCCACCGTTCTTGTCCCCACCAACTGTTTTGGTGACAGTAGCAAGGACCTTCTCCTTTTTCTTCTTCTTCTCAACCTTGGTCTTGGCAGCTGAGTATTTCCTTTTGTACAGGGCCTTCCTGGAGTACATAGCAGATCGGGAGTACCTGCCAATTCCTCTCACCAGGACAGGGTTTCGGCTGCAATGGGGCTTCTCCTTTTTGGGCTTTTAAACCTTAGTGCAAACCTTTTCGGCTGCTTTGGTGGCCGAGGGACGGGAGGCAGCAGCATCACCGCCAGCCTTCTTGACCACAGGTTTCTTCTCCTTTGTATCTTGTGCCTTTTCACCCACCATCTTGCAAGACTGGAAAGAGCTGTAGTGCTTCAATTTTATCCAAGCCTCCACACTCTTCAATCATTATACTGAGCTTTTCTGTCCCACCTAGTTTCTCTGCAGCCTGAACGATATTTGAAATGGCATCAAGAATAACCTGAATAATCTTGGTATCTTTTGCACTCAGGAGGTTCATCAAAGGTTCTATTATCCCACAATGAACGAGATGCACAATCTGCTCAACAGTCCCACCACTGGTACAGTTAGTTATAGCCCACACGGCCTCCTTCTGTGTCTTAAAGTCTGCCTTAGAGAGGAAACCAACAAGAAAGGGGATTAGGCCATGATTCACAACTTGCTGTATCTGGTCCTGGCATCCAGCTGTAATGTTCGACATTGTCCATGTGGTCTCCTTCTGAATGTTAGTTTTGGGATTTGTTAGCAGGCTGGGAAAGACTGCAAGTGCTCCTGCATCGATCACTTTCTGAGTCTGCTCATCTGTTCCAGTGACAATATTCCCTATGGCTCTTAGTGCGGGAGTCACAATGGGCAGTTCAGTAGCTCCTAGAAGCTTCACAGGTTGGGGAAAAACTCCTTTCTTCACAACCATCTCAATGCACTCATTTGTACCATCAGTCAGGTAGGAAATGGCCCAGCAGGAATCTGCTAGTACTTCTGGATCATTGTGGTGCAGGAGTCGAACTAAAGTAGGAAGAATCTGCTCAACATCCTCTAAGGGAAGTGCAGGGTTCTTGTTTTGACAAAGATTTGAAAGCGTCCAGGTAAGATTACATAAGTAACCACATGCCAAGGATGACAGATCAGGAACTGCAGGAAGTGCCAAGAGTGGGTCAATCGCACCGTGTTTGATAACTAAGTCTCAGAAAGCTGAACCATCACCTGCAATGTTTCTAAGAGCCCAAACAGCTTGCTCACTGATGTGAGCATAGGGAGATGCCAAGAGAGAAATAAATGCTGGGATAGCACCTCCATCCACCACAGCTTTGGTTTGTTCAGATGTTCCAGAAACAATGTTGGTGAATGCCCAAGCAGACTCAAACTGAATAGGACTACAATCAGTTTTGCCCAAGAAGGACAGAAATTTTGGGATCAAACCAGCCCGGATGATGTTGTCTATAGGAGGCTGTTTCTCTCTAGAAAGCAATTTCCAAGCAGCTTGAGTAGCTTGGAGCTGGCTTTCCAAATTGTTACTGTTTATGCCTTTAGCAATTTCCTCAACAGACCAATTTACAGTCCCCTGGTTGTTCCGGTTTTCCTGTAGCAGAGAAGTATCATCATCAGGAAAGGAGCTGATGTTTCTCCTTTTCAGCATCTGCTCATCTTTTTTAGCTTTCCTGAGTTCCACATTAACTTCTGCTCAGTGGGGACACATTTCTGTACTGTCCTTCCCCTTGTTCTTAAACCTGTTAAGTCAGGCAGCTGGTAAATTAGCATTCTCATTCATGGACATGGCTGCAGGAACAAGGAGGAAAGCTGTACAGCCGGCTCAGACTTCCACGAAAGGGGGTGCAGGGCACTCAAGTTGCGGGTCGGTGGTTGTGGAAACGTCTGCTACCTTTCAGCCCTCAGACTTTGTGCCCTAAAGTTTCTTTAATGAATGTGGCTGCCCTTGTATTTGGAGCATAGATATTCCGAATTGAGAGTTCATCTTGGTAGATTTTATCATTGATGCATATGAAGTGTCCCTCCTTGTCTTTTTTGATAACTTTGGGTTGGAAGTCAATTTTATTTGATATTAGAATGGCTACTCCATCTTGTTTCTTCAGACCATTTGCTTGGAAAATTGTTTTCCAGCATTTCACTCTGAGGTAGTGTCTGTCTTTTTCCCTGAAGTGAGTTTCCTGTAAGCAGCAAAATGTTGGGTCCTTAGGACCCAGCTATACCACTCCTGGGCATATACCCAAAATATGCTCAAATATATAGCAAGGACACATGTTCCGCTATGTTCATAGCAGCCATATTTATAATAGCCAGAAGGTTGAAACAATGCAGATGTCCCTCAACAGAGAAATGGATACAGAAAATGTGGTACATTTACACAGTGGAGTACTACTCAGCTATTAAAAACAATAAATTCATGAAATTCTTAGGCAAATGAATGGAACTAGAAAATATCCTGAGTGAGGTAACCCAATCACAAAAGAACACACATGGTATGCACTCACTGATAAGTGGATATTAGCCTAGAAGTTTCAAATACCCAAGATACAATTCACAGATCACATTAAGCTCAAGAAGAAAGAAAACCAAAATGTGGGTGCTTCGGTCCTTCTTAGAAAGGGGAACAAAATACTCATGTCAGCAAACACACAGAGAAGGTGTGGAGCAGAGACTGAAGGAAAGGCCATCCATAGACTACCCCACCTCAGAATTTATGCCATATACAGTCACCAAATCCAGACATTATTGTGTATGTTGAGAACTGCATGCTGACAGGAGCCTGATATAGCTGTCTCCTAAGAGACTCTGCCAGTGCCTGACAAATACAGAGGTTGATACATGCACTCAAACATTGGACTGAGCACGAGGTCCCCAATGGGGTCCCCAATGGAGGAGTCAGACAAAGGACTGAAGTAGCTGAAGGGGTTTGCCACCCCATAGGATGAACAACAATATCAACTAACCAGACAATCCCCTCACCCAGAACTCCCAGGAACTAAACCACCAATCAAAGAGTACACATGGAGGGACCCATGACTACAGCTGCACATGAAGCAGAGGATGGCCTTGTTGGGCATCAATGGGAGGAGAGGCCCTTGGTCCTGTGAAAGCTCAATAGATGCCCCAGTGTAGGGGAATTCGAGGGTAGGAGGAGGGAGTGAGTGGGTGGGGAGCACCCTCATAGAAGCAGGGGGAGGGAGGATGGGATAGTGGGTTTCCAGGCAGTGGGGAGGAAACCAGGAAAAAGAACAACATTTGAAATGTAAATAAAGAAAATATCCATTTTTAAAAGAAAGAAATACATGGTTAGAAGGATAAAATATAAGCATGTTTTCCTTCAGCTATGTAATATAAACTTAAATTATATGTGTGTTATGTGTATGTTGGTATGCTAAGTGTTTTTTGTCAACTTTATAAAAAGCCTAGATATATCTGGGAACAGGGAATCTTGAGAATATACCTCTAGAAGATTGGCCTGTAGCAAATCTGTGTAGTATTTTCTTGATTAATGATTGGTGTGGGAGGGCCTTGCTAATTGTGGGTGGTACCACCCGAGTCAGATGGTCCTAGATTTTATGAGAAAGCAGTGTGAGCATGGCATGGTCAATAAGCTACTAAGCAGTGCTCCTCTATGGCTTCTGCTTCAGTTTCTGCTTCCAGGTTCTTCCCTTGGGTTCTGGCCCTAACTTTCTTGTGTCATGTAAGATTAAATAAACCAGTTCATCCCCATGTTGATTTTGGTCATGGTGTTTTATCACAGCAATAGAAACCATAACTAAGATAGTAGAACATGAAACTAGAAAAAGAAAAGGTTTCAGATGGGGAAAGAGATCTAAAGGTATGGGAGAAGATAGAACTTGAGAAAATAATAACACATATATGAGATGAAAACAGAAAGGGCAGAAGGGAATATGTGAGAAGTGGGGGAATTCAGGGGAGATACAGTAGGGGGAACAAAGAGCAAATTAAATTAATGTGTGTGTGCATGTAGCATGCAAAGAAAGCAAGCTTCCTTCTTAAATGTCCTTTATATAGGCTGCTAGCAGAAGGTGTGATCCAGATTAAATGTGGATCTTCCCAGCTCCAAAGATTCAGATTAGAAATGGGTTTTCATACTTCAAATGACTTAATTAAGAAAAACAAATCCATCACAAGTTTTTCCAGCTGCTTGTATTTTAGTTAATTCTAGATGTAGTCAAATTGACAACCAAGACTAGTCATCAATTGTGGTTTTAGAGTTGGTGGAAGCTAGAGTTTTATTAAGCTTAGCACTACATTCCAAGGTATATATGAATGATAGTAAATGGTTCTTATAAGTGGTTCAAGATAACCCAAATAATTTGACTTCTCATCTATAATATTATGTCTCTCTACCATCATACGGTTCTACTCAACCAAGTTCGAGAAGTCTGAAGAATTCATATTGATGAAGCTTCTTCAGAGAACTTCAATTTATAACTCTATGATATACTCTACAGGATCGACCAGCATTGCAGTCCCTCCTTTATACCTGTGTCAGGTGAATAACTCACAGGGTCCTTCTGTGAAGGAGTCAACTCACTATTTATTTCCTAAGCCCCACCTCACACCTTTTGCTCTGGATCTTCTGACTTGTTGAAAATAAGGTGATGGCCTTGGTTATTATTTAGATGTGAAATGTCCTCCTACAGTCCTAATTTGTTGAACACTTGGTTCCCAGGTTCTAGTGGGGTTTGAGAAGTTATAGCACTTATAGGAAATACAGTATACCTGGCAAAGTGGCTCACTGGGAAGCAAGCTTTGAATGTTATAGCTATTCCTGCTTCCTGGTTGGCTCATGTATCAAGTTCTCTCTGTGTCCTATCTACACACACACACACACACACACACACACACACACACACACAGACAGACAAACAGACATACTCATATAGACATTTGGGTGGATGGGGCACGGCCCCAAAGCCACCAAATTTAAAGTTTAATTTGTTTCTTTGGCCTCCCCCCCCCCTTTTTTTTTTTTTTTTTGTTTTTCGAGACAGGGTTTCTCTGTATAGCCCTGGCTGTCCTGGAACTCACTTTGTAGACCAGGCTGGACTCGAACTCAGAAATCTGCCTGCCTCTGCCTCCCGAGTGCTGGGATTAAAGGTGTGTGCCACCACACCCGGCTGGCCTTTTAAATATCTTCTTAGATAAAAGTTCTTTGGAAAAATATCTCATAGAGAAAATATTATACAAAAGGGAAGTCACAGAGGGTTGTTGCTAGTTAAATCCAAAGCAGTGTTTGTTCTATAAGCTCATTATAAGTTCAAAGTCACAGTTTCACATGGTATTACTTTATAGTAGTGCACACCTGAAGTGGAAACTCAAGGGTTCTTTGGAAAGTCAGTTGTTTTGGGTGGAGTTTTGCTGATGCAAACACATGAATGAACATTTCACTGATGTGGACACAAGTGAAAGGATGTTTTACTAAGGCAGACTCATGAAGGAATGTGTCACTGAAGCAGACATAGGTGAAAGGATGTTTTGCTAAAGCAAGCACATGAAAGGACATGTGGAGAAGGATTCTTTGCTAACAACATGCATGTATTAGTTCACCTTACATTGCATAGTTGAGCTCCATTTGTTGTGACTCCATAGAGAGAAAAGCACCCAAAAAGGTCTGGTGCTGTGCTGGTGGCTTCTTGCTACTTTCTGGACTCAGGACAACTGACAGAGTGATGTCAGCTGATACCAACTCACATGGAGTCTCACCAAGACAGACAGACTCACATACTGAGGCAAGACACAAGGTGAGGCAAAACCTGTGGAGGACACATGATGTTTGAAGGGAGTATAAATAGGACCAAATGGACAATGAGAGAGGCTTGCTGACATAGCTAGCGTTGCAACACTTCATGGTCTCACATTGTCGCTGGTCTTCATTTCTTTGAGAAAGGCATGGCAAAGAACTTTTCCTGGTATCTCTGTTGATCCTGATTCCTCCCGCTGACTCATGCTGAATCTGCTGAGACCTGGCCATCTCTACTAGGTTGTGCCAACACTGCTGATTCATGTTTGCTATCCCAACACTACTGAACTGGACTGCTGGTATATTTGTGAACTGTCTATGAGTGGATCGAGCTGTTGCTACTGACCTGTGAACTGAACTGCTGATTTCCTGACAATACAGATGGGATTTTCTCCAAAGAACAATTTCTAAACAGGTCCACTTACCCTGTATCCTAATAACCTTTCTTTTCCACTACCTCTGGGAGATGGTGGGCTAAAGGAGTGGTTAAAGTATCTAAGAACTATTATCATGAAAAGTGGGTTTTGAAAAATCAGTTACCTGTGGCTTCATCCTTGGATCTGACCTAGAATGAATGTTTTTCCTTGACCACAAATTTATTCCAGGACTATTTTTCTTTTAGTGCAATTCTGAAAGCTCATTGTATTCCCTATTTTGCAGCCTCTACTTACTAGTCTATAAGGAGTGGGCAAAGGATTCTGACTTTATTATATCTTTCTGGCAAAACAGCTAAAACAATCTCCCAAAGACTTTCTTTATAACATTATTTTAATCATATCTGGACTTCTATAAAGTCATTGATTCATCTAAATAGCATTAATTTATTAAAGTTCATCTTCATGTTGATCTGCAGGAAATTTGCTCATTAGGTTGGCCTGGTGCCCAGAAATCATTAAGCTATGTAATGGTGATAGGAAAAGGCATATCAGCATTAAGAATCTATCCTGATATTAGAAATCTGAAGGCCCTGCAATTCAGAGTTTACCCACTGAAGCCATGCAAACTGATGGGCCATCTCCAGAAAAGTTACTTGGATGCCTTTAGCCTTTCCTAGATGCCTCCTGACAGTAATTAATAGAGTCTACCTTTTGAAAAAAAAAAAAAAACACTGATGGTCTCTGAATCTTTTTCGTAGTCATTCTTCTTTTTTATTGAAGAATACAATATGTACAGACAAATAGCTCTATGGTTCTACCTATATAATCTTAGAAGTTCATTGGCCTTTCATCATTCTTTAGGTTTCAATTGGTAGTTCTCTTGATTGGATCATCTAATTAAATATTTTCTTCACAAGGTTGGCATTGGTGTCCGGTGCGTTTAATCCTAGCACTCAGGAGAGAGGCAGAGGCAGGCACTTTTCTATGGGTTCATAGCCATCTCTATCAATGAGTTCCAAGACAGACAGTGCTACGTAGAAAGACCCTGTTTCAAATGAAAAATGATTTCTGTTTCATGTCTCTCTTAGTTTATTTCCTGTTACTTTGATAAAATATTCTAACAAATCCAATAGAAGGAAAAAAGAGCTTGAAGCTCACAGTTCAAGGTTATAGTCCATCACACTGGGGAGTCAAAGCAGCAGGAATCTTAAGCACGTGATCACATCACATCTACCATTAATAAAAACAACAACAACAACAACAACAACAACAAAACCAAAAAACAGTGAGAAATGTATGAGTCCTAGTGCTCAAAACACTTTATTTATGTAGTCCAGAACCAGAGGATTATTCTTGAAATGTCCAATGAACTTTCTCAGCCACAATTAATATCTTTCAACGTCTGCCATGGACCACCCCAGTCGGGTATGTGGGTCCCTGGATTGAGGTTCCTCTAAGCTAGGTGGGTAAGGATTCGGCGGTAACAAACAGAAACCAACACAGAGGCAGTTTGAATCTGAGTGTATTCTGCAGCTCTCAAGCAGGGGATTTTATATTTTACATTAAAAACCAAACATTACATCTCTTAGAAACTATATCCAGTGTGGGATACATGTTGGCCCGGAGCTTTGTCATTAAACTACCTCGTGTAATTACATCAAGGCGGTCTTTTCGTGATTCTTAAGGTGCACGCCGAATTGGGAATTGAGTGGGGGGTCTCTCTACTAGGTTCTATCATTTGGAGGTCCCACCAAGATCTGTGTGACACACAGGAACCCCAAAAGACCCCTTAGAGGTACGTTTGCTTGTGTGAGTCTTGCATGTTGTCTGTTGTCTAAGTGTAGCACCATTGAATTTGTGTCTTGGGTTTTCAGTTCTGGGATTGTGGGTTCGAGTCCCTCCTTGTGTCTTGGTTTTTCAGTTCTGGGATGGTGGGTTTGAGTCCTGTCTGGGTTTCCAGTTCTGGTATTCTGTATTCTGGCAGCTGCCACTGTGGACCTTGAGAACCTAGTGGCTGCGGGAGATAGAAGTCCTAAGGCCCCGCAGGCTGCAACCCTGGAACACATTCCAAGGGCGACCCTGGTTGAAGTACCCAGGGTGAGGGACAGTCAGAAAGGCCTGACTGTGATCTGGCAGAGTGAGGAAGATAAGGTGCTTTTTCTGCCAGAAAGGGAATGAACAAGTGTGCTTAGATATACTGGTGTCCTTTTTCTCTGTTGCTGTCTTGTTTTTGTTTGTGGTTTTCATCATGGGGCACAGACACTGTACATTGAAGGTAAAGTGGAATCCCTCCCTGCCTGTCTTTCTGTATGTCTGTGTGTCTGTATGTCTTGTTCACTTGTGTGTCCTCCATTAGACCACCTTCTGATTCTGTTTTGCTTTTGGTTTGTCTGGTTTCAGGTCTGGTTTTGGTCCCAATGGGTTGACTGATTATTTTGGTTTGGTTTTAGGCCAGTCTCAGGTTCTGGGGGCCTTCCCATGGATACAGGTCCATTTGGGTTGGTTGCAGTGACAGTGAGACGTGCCAAAATGTTGCAGGCCACAACGCTGGAGGATGCTCCGGTGTCAAGCTGGGAAGTTGGATCTGAAACAGTCCTTCTCAACCCAACAGCAGCTAGGGTTCAGTATATGCCTGGAACAGATAGTGTCAGGCTTCTCTGGAAATCATGTGTAAGATGCTCTGTATTAGTCTTGCTTCTTAGCCATTCGGTATTCCTCAGTTGAGAATTCCTTGGTAAGCTCTGTACCCCATTTTTTAATGGGGTTATTTGAATTTCTAGAGTCCAGCTTCTTGAGCTCTTTGTATATATTGGATATTAGTCCCCTATTAGATTTAGGATTGGTAAAAACCCTTTCCCAATCTGTTGGTGGCCTTTTTGTCTTATTGACAGTATCTTTTGTCTTACAGAAGCTTTGCAATTTTATGAGGTCCCATTTGTTGATTCTTGATCTTACAGCACAAGCCATTGCTGTTCTGATTTGGAATTTTTCCCCTGTGCCCATATCTTCAAGACTTTTCCATACTTTCTGCTCTATAAATTTAAGTGTCTCTGGTTTTATGTGGAGTTCTTTGATCCACTTAGATTTGAGCTTTGTACAAGGAGATACAAATGTATCAATTCGAATTCTTCTACATGATAACTGCCAATTGTGCCAGCACCATTTGTTGAAAATGCTGTCTTTTTTCCACTGGATGGTTTTAGCTCCCTTGTCAAAGATCAAGTGGCCACAGGTGTGTGGGTTCATTTCTGAATCTTCAATTCTATTTTATTGATCTACCTATATGTTGCTGTACCAGTATCATGCAGGGTTTTTTTTTTTTTTTTTTACAATTGCTCTGTAGTACAGCTTGAGGTCAGGCATGGTGATTCCATCAGAGGTTCTTTTATTTTTGAGAATAGTGTTTGCTTTCCTAGGTATTTTGCTATTCCAGATGAATTTGCAAATTGCCCTTTCTAACTCAGTGAAGAACTGAGTTGGAATTTTGATGGGGATTGCATTAAATCTGTAGATTGCTTTCGGCAGGGTAGGCATTTTGACTATATTAATCCTGCCAATCCATGAGCATGGGAGATCTTTCCATCTTCTGAGATCTTCATTTTTTTTTTCTTCAGAGACTTGAAGATCTTATCATACAGATCTTTCACTTCCTTAGTTAGAGTCACACCAAGGTATTTTATATTATTTGTGATTATTGTGAAGGGTGTTGTTTCTCTAATTTATTTCTCATCCTGTTTATCGTTTGTGTAGAAAAGGACCACTGATTTGTTTGAGTTAGTTTTATATCCAGCTTCTACACTGAAGCTGTTTATCAGATTTAGGAGTTCTCTGGTGGAATTTTTAGGGTCAATTATATATACTATCATATCATCTCCAAATAGTGATATTTTGACTTCTTCCTTTCCAATTTGTATCCCCTTGATGTTCTTTTGTTGTCAAATTGCTCTGGCTAGGATATGTTGAATGGGTATGGGGAAAGTGGGCAGCCTTGTCTATTCCATGATTTTAGTGGGATTCCTTCGAGTTTCTCTCCTTTGAGTTTCATGTTGGCTACTGGTTTGTTGTATATTGCTTTTATTATGTTTAGGTATGGGCCTTGAATTCCTGATCTTGCAATGACTTTTATTATGAAGGGGTGTTGGATTTTTCCAGCATCTAACAAGATGATCATGTGAGTTTTGTCTTTCAGTTTGTCTATATAGTGGATTATGTTGATGGATTTTTGTATATTAAACCATCCCTGCATCCCTGGGATGAAGCCTACTTGGTCATGAAGGATGATCTTTTTGATGTGCTCTTGGATTTGGTTTGCAAGTATTTTATTGAGTATTTTTGCATTGATATTTATAAGGGAAATTGGTCTGAAGTTCTCTTTCTTTATTGGATCTTTGTGTGGTTTAGGCATCAGAGTAATTGTGGCTTCATAGAATGAAGTGGGTAGAATACCTTCTGTTTCTATTTTGTGGAATAGTTTGAGGATAGTTGGAATTAGGTCTTATTTGAAGGTTTGATAAAATTCTGCACTAAACCCATGTGGTCCTGGTTGTTTTTTTTTTTTTTTTTTTTTTTTTGGTTGGGAGGCTATTAATTACTGCTTTTATTTCTTAAGGTGAAATGGGACTGTTTAGATCATTAATATGAGCCTGATTTAACTTTGGTACCTGGTATCTGTCTAGGAAGTTATCCATTTCATCCAGGTTTTCCAGTTTTCTTGAGTATAGCCTTTTGTAATATGATCTGATGATTTTTTTGGATTTTCTCAGGTTATGTTGTTATGTCTCCTTTTTAATTTCTGATTTTGTTATTTAGGATACTATCACTGTGCCCTCTAGTTAGTCTGGCTAGGGGTTTATTTATCTTGTTGAGTTTCTCAAAGAACCAGCTCCTGATTTGGTTGATCCTTTGTATATTTCTTTTTGTTTCTACTTGTTTGATTTCAGGCCTGAGTTTGTGTTAGGAGCGGGTGTGTGGGCAGTCCCAAAGGCTCCAGGGACTGTAGCTAAGTCGTATGACTTGCACCTGACTTCCTCATATAAGCCACAAACATCTTGAGAGCTGCGCAGGTGCACCAGGATACCGGTGAATCGAGTTTGATGGAGATATGCTCCTGCTGCCCTGATTAGCTGAAGCTGCGTGCCTGGTGAGGCAGCGTGGCCTGCTGTGCGTGGATGAGAGTATAAAAGGAGTGAGAGGCCCAGGGTTCGGGGGAGATATAAACAAGAAGAATCAGGACTGAATAAACAGCTGTTAGAAGGACTGGTGGTTGTGTCGTTCTTGCTGGTCGAGAGCGGACGTGACAAGTTTGATTATTTCCTGCTGTCTACTCCTTTGGGGTGAAATTTCTTCTTCTTCTTCTTCTCCTTCTTCTTCTTCTCCTTCTTCTCCTTCTTCTTCTTCTTCTCCTCCTCCTCCTCCTCCTCCTCCTCCTCCTCCTCCTCCTCCTCCTTCTCCTCCTCCTCCTCCTCCTTTCAGGCGTGCTGTCAACCTGCTTAGGTAAGCTCTCCCCAGTTTCTTTTTTTTTTTTTTTAGTATTAGTTTTATCCTTTATTTATATTTCAAATGTTATCCTCTTCCCTGGTTTCCCCTCTGAAAACCCCCTATTCCTTTCCCCCTCCCCCTCATCACCAATCCACCCATTCCTGCTTCTTGGCCCTGGCATTTCACTATACTGGGGCATAGAACCTTCACAGGTCCAAGGGCCTCTTCTCCATTGATGACCGACTATCCCATCTTCTGCTACATATGCAGCTAGAGCCAGGAGTTCCTCCCTGTGTTTTCTTTGATTGGTGGTTTAGTCCCAGGGAGCTCTGGTGTTACTGGCTAGTTCATATTGTTGTTCCTCCTAGGGGGCTGAAAACCCCTTCAGCATCTTGGGTACTTTCTTCTAGCTCCTTCATTGGGGACCCTGTGCTCTGTCCAATGCATGGCTGTGAGCATCCACTTCTGTATTTGTCAGGCACTAGCAGAGCCTCACAGGAGACAGTTATATCAGGCTCCGGTCAGCAAGATCTTGTTGACATCCACAATAGAGTCTGGGTTTGGTGGTTATATATGGGATGGATCCCCAGGTTGGGCAGCCAACAGATTGGGAAAAGATATTTACCAATCCTAAGTCTGATAGAGGGATAATATCCAATATATACAAAGAACTCAAGAAGTTAGACACAAGAAAACCTATTAAAAATGGGGTACAGATTTAAACAAAGAATTCTCAAATGAGGAATA
Organism: Mus musculus; assembly: GCF_000001635.26. Lineage (NCBI taxonomy): Eukaryota > Metazoa > Chordata > Mammalia > Rodentia > Muridae > Mus > Mus musculus. The sequence continues at coordinate 58,643,322 of NC_000086.7, forward strand.
CTGAATGGCCAAGAAGCACCTGAAAAAATGTTCAACATCCTTAGTCATCTGGGAAATGCAAATCAAAACAACCCTGAGATTCCACCTCATACCAGTCAGAATTGCTAAAATCAAAAACTCAGGTGACAGCAGATGGTAGTGAGGATGTGGAGAAAGTGGAACACTCGTCCATTGATGATGGGATTGCAAGCTAGTATAACCACTCTGGAAATCAGTTTGGTGGTTCCTCAGAAAATTGGACATAATACTACCTGAGGACTCAGCAATACCACTCCTGGGCTTATACCCAGAAGATGTTCCAATTTGTAATAAGGAATGTTCCACTATGTTCATAGCAGCCTTATTTATAATAGCCAGAAGTCAGAAAGAACTCAGATGTTCCTCAACAGAGGAATGGGTATAGAAAATGTGGTACATTTACACAATGGAGTACTACTCAGCTATTAAAAACAATGAATTTATGAAATTCTTAGGCAAATGGATGTATCTGGAGGATATTATCCTGAGTGAGGTAACCCAAACACAAAAGAACGCACATGATATGCACTCACTGATAAGTGAATATTAGCCTAGAAGCCTGGAATATCCAAGATACAATTTGCAAAACACATAAACCTCAAGAAGAAGGAAGACCAAAGTATGGATACTTCAATCATTCTTAGAAGAGGGAATAAAATACCCCTGAAAGGAGTTACAGAGGCAAAGTGTGGAGCAGAGACTGAAGAAATAACCATCCAGAGACTCTCTCTCCATTTTGTTTTTGGAGGCACTTAGAGCTACGATTTTTCCTTTTAACACTACATTCAATGATGTGTCTTCATTTTCATTAAATTCCAAAAAGTCTTTAATTTCTTTCTTTATTTCTTCCTTGACCAAGTTGCCATTGAGTAGAGCATTTTTCAGCTTCCATATATATGTGTGTTTTCTGTTGTTTTTGTTGGAATTCAAGGCTAGCCTTAGTCCAGGGTGATCTGATAGGGTACATGAGATTATTTCAGTCTTCTTTTATCTGTTGAAATCTGTTTTGTGACCAATTATATGGTCAGTTTTGGAGAAGGTACCATGAGGTACTGAGAGGAAGGTATATTCTTTTGCTTTACGATGAAATTTTCTATAAATATCTGTTAGATCCATTTGGTTCATAACTTCTGTTAGTTTCAATGTGTCTCTGTTTAGTTTCTGTTTCCATTATCTGCCCATTGCTGAGAGTGGGGTGTTGAAGTGCCCCCTATTATTGTTTGGGGTACAATGTGTGCTTTGAGCTTCAGTAAAGTTTCTTTTATGAATGTGGGTTCCCTTGCATTAGGAGCATAGATATTCAGAATTCAGATATTCAATATTCAGATATTCTTCATAGAGAGTTCATCTAGGTAGATTTTTCCTTTGACCAGTATGAAGTGTCCTTCCTTATCCTTTTTGATAACTTTTGGTTGAAAGTTGATTTTATTTGATATTAGAATGGCTAATCCTTTTTGAGAACTTTTGGTTGAAAGTTGATTTTATTTGATATTAGAGAGGCTACTCCAGCTTGTTTCTTGGGACCATTTGCTTGGAAAACTGTTTTCCAGCCTTTTACTCTGAGGGAGTGTCTGTCTTTGACATCAAGGTGCATTTCCTGTATGCTGCAAAATGTTGGGTCCTGTTTGTGTAGCCAGTCTGTTAGTCTATGTATTTTTATTGGGAATTTGAGTTCGTTGATGTTAACAGATGCTAAGGAAAAGTAATTGGTACTTCCTGTTATTTTTGTTGTTAGAAGTGGAATTATGTTTTTGTGACTATCTTCTTTTAGGTTTGTTGAAAGATTAATTTCTTGCTTTTTCTAGGGTGTATTTTCCCTCCTTGTGTTGGTGTTTTCCATCTATTATCCTTTTTATGGTTGGATTTGTAGAAAGACATTGTATAAATTTTGCTTTTTCTTGGAATATCTTGTATTCTCTGTTCTATGGTAAGTGAGAGTTCTGCTGGCTATAGTAGCCTGGGCTGGCATTTGTGTTCTCTTAGGGTCTGTATGACATCTGTCCAGGATCTTCTAGCTTTCATAGTCTCTGATGAGAAGTATGGTGTAATTCTGATAGGCCTGCCTTTATATGTTACTTGACCTTTCCCCCTTACTCCTTTTAATATTCTTCCTTTGTTTAATGCATTTGGTGTTTGGATTATTATGTGACAGGAGGAGTTTCTTTTCTGGTTGAGTCTACTTGGAGTTCTGTAGGCTTCTTATATGTTCATGGACATCTCTTTCTTTAGGTTAGGGAAGTTTTCTTCTATAATTTTGTTAAAGATACTTACTGCCCTTTTACTAATTAGGTATTTCCTTCATTTACATTCCCAATGTTACCCCATAAGTCCCCCAAACCCTCTCCCCCACTCCCCTCCTCCCCCACTCCCACTTCTTGGCCCTGCCGTTCCCCTGTACTGAGGCTTATAAAGTTTGCAAGAACAATGGCCCTCTCTTTCCACTGATGGCCAATTAGGTCATCTTCTGATACATATGCAGCTAGAAACATGAGCTCCGGGGGGGTACTGGTTAGTTCATATTGTTGTTCCACCTATAGGGTTGCAGACCCCTTTAGCTCCTTGGGTACTTTCTCTAGCTCCTCCATTGGGGGCCCTGTGATCCATCAAATAGCTGACTGTGAGCATCCACTTATGTCTTTGCGAGGCCCCGGTATAGCCTCGCAAGAGACAGCTATATCAGGGTCCTTTCAGCAACATCTTGCTAGTGTGTGCAATGGTGTCAGCACTTGAGGGCTGATTATGGGATGGATCCCCGGGTATGATAGTCTCTAGATGGTCCATCCTTTCGTCTCAGCTCCAAACTTTGTCTCTGTAACTCCTTCCATGGGTGTTTTGTTCCCAATTCTAAGAAGGAGCAAAGGGTCCACACTTTGGTCTTCATTCTTCTTGAGTTTCATGTGTTTTGCAAATTGTATCTTGTATCTTGGATATTTTAAGTTTCTGGGCTAATATCCACTTATCAGTGAGTACATATCATGTGAGTTCTTTTGTGATTGGGTTACCTCACTCAGGATGATACCCTCCAGGTCCATCCATTTGCCTAGGAATTTCATAAATTCATTCTTTTTAATAGCTGAGTGATACTCCATTGTGTAAATGTACCACATTTTCTGTATCCATTCCTCTGTTGAGGGGCATCTGGGTTCTTTCCAGCTTCTGGCTATTATAAATAAGGCTGCTATGAATATAGTGGAGCATGTGTCCTTCTTACCACTTGGGGCATCTTCTGGATATATGCCCAGGAGAGGTATTGAGGGATCCTCCTGTAGTACTATGTCCTATTTTCTGAGGAACCGCCAGACTGATTTCCAGAGTGGTTGTACAAGCTTGCAATTTCACCAACAATGGAGGAGTGTTCCTCTTTCTCCACATCCTCGCCAGCATCTGCTGTCACCTGAGTTTTTTATCTTAGCCATTCTGGCTGATGTGAGGTGGAATCTCAGGGTTGTTTTAAAGATGGCTAAGACAAGCCAGAATGGCTTAATGTCCCTTTAAGTTGTGAATCTTTGCTCTCTTTTATACCTATTATCCTTAGGTTTGGTCTTCTCATTGATTCCTGGATTTTCTGGATGTATTGGTTTAGGAACCTTTTGCATTTTCTTTAACTGTTTTGTTAATGTTTTCTATGGTATCTCCTGCCCCTGAGATTCTCTCTTCTATCTCTTGTATTCTGTTGGTGATGCTTGCTATGACTACTGATATCTTTTCTAGGTTTTCTATCTCCAGGGTTTTCTCCTGTCGTGATTCCCTTATTGTTTTCTTTCCATTTTTAAATCTTGGATGGTTTTGTTCTTTTCCTTCACCTGTTTAGTTGTGTTTTCTTATAATTCTTTAAGGGAAATTTGTGTTCCTTCTTTAAGGTCTTCTACTTGTTTACCTGTGTTCTCCTGTATTTCTTTAAGGGAGCTATGTATGTCCTTCTCAAAGTCCTCTCTCATCATCATGAGAAGTGATTTTAGATCTGAGTCTTGCTTTTATGGTGTGATGCTGTATCCAGGACTTGCTGTGGTAGGAAAATTGGGTTCTGATGATGCCAAGTAACCTTGGTTTCTGTTACTTATGTTCTTAAGCTTGCCTCCTGCCATCTGATTATATCTAGTGCTACCTGCCTTCATTATATCTGACTGGAGCCTGTCCTTCCTTTAATCCTGGTTGTATCAGAACTCCTCAGAGTTCAGCTGTCTCTGTGATCCTGTGATTCCAGGATCCTGGGATCCTGAGATTCTGGTGTGTCAGTCTTCCTGGGACTCAATCTTCCTCTGAGACACTGAGATCCTGGTGTGACCAAGCTCCTGGGATCCGGGGATTCTGGGTGTGTTAGAGCATCTGGGATTTGAGCTTTCTCTGGGTGCTGTGAGACTGGCTGTAGAATTCATGCCCAAGTTAAACAGGCACAGACTGGAAGGACTCTTATAGTCTTTCCTTTCCTTTCCTTTCCTTTCCTTTCCTTTCCTTTCCTTTCCTTTCCTTTCCTTTCCTTTCCTTTCCTTTCCTTTCCTTTCCTTTCCTTTCCTTTCCTTTCCTTTCCTTTCCTTTCCTTCTTCTTTCTTTCTTTCTTTCTTTCTTTCTTTCTTTCTTTCTTTCTTCCTCTCTCTCTCTCTCTCTCTCTCTCTCTCTCTCTCTCTCTTTTTCTTTCATTTTGTTTTTTGAGACAGGGTTTCTCTGTGTAGTCCTGTCTTATATTCTTTATATACACTCTTCCATGTTATTCCTTGATCTGTTGTGGTGGCAATGACGACATATATGTCAATTCTAGAGCTCAAAATCATTATAATGATCTTGAAGGACTTGTATATCAAAACCTACAAACCATTAAAAAAGAAAGAAAAGAAGATGTAAACAATTGAAAACATATTTGATGTTCATATATTGGAAGATAATGTTATTAAAATGTTCATATTGCTCAAACTGATTTACAGATCTGTATTAGTCACTGTTCTATTGTTGTGAAGAGACACTATGGCTGAGGCAACAACTCTTAAAAAGAAAGCATGTAATTGAGGGTTGATTATAGTTTTGGAGGTTCTGTCAGTAATCATCACGGTTGGGAGTATGGTGGCACTCATAGCACTGGAACAGTAACTAAGAGTTACATACTGAACTGCAGGCCAAGAGGGAGGGGGAGGCAGACACAGAGACAGGTTTGTGACACACTTCCTCCAACAAGGCCTCACCCCCTAATCCTTCTAATTCTTTCAAGGATTTACACTCCGTGGTAATTATACATTCAAATATATGAGACTCTAGGAGACTTTCGTATTCCAACCACAAGATCTGGTGCCTAATAAATACCTATGGCACTTCTAACAATGATAGAACAATGTGACAGTTCACATACACCCAGAAAACACAAACATCAAAGCTGAAAGCATCAAGTTCCTGATTTCCAAGAATTTTCCAAGGCTTTGGAAATCAAATAATTTTCAATATAGCATCAAGAATGTCAGCTGTTAGTCTCACAAACATACTGAGGTGCAGGGAATGCAGCAATAAAATACCACAAGTGTCCTTATTCTTACTGAGGTTCAATGATTTTTCTTGAGCAAATGCTCTTGGAATTCCTACAAAGTTTTTGGTTAGTGTTTAAAATTATTATTTTTTAATTGTATTTGGTTTTGATGTGCATGTGTGGGGGCCTGAGTATACACAGGTGCTGAGGAGGTCAAAAGGGGGTGATCAGGTCTCTTGGAGCTAGAGTTTATAGGCAATTGTGAGCAGCCTATTGCAGGTGCTAGAAATGGAACTCTGATATCGGCAGAGAAGCCAGTGCTCGCAATTACTGAGACATCTTTTCAGCCTTGTATTTTCTGAGTTACTTTATCTCTGTTTTATCCTTTTAATTTATGTATATGAATATTCTGCCTACATGTATGTCTGATTACCAAGTGTGTCCAGTGCCAGAAAAGACCTGAAGAAGACATTGTATCCCCTCCAACTAAAGTTGCAGATGGTTGTGAGCCACCCTTTGGGTGCTGGGAATTGAATATGGGGCTACTGAAAGAGCAGCCAGTATTCTTAATCATCTCTCTAGCCCTGTTAGCTGAGTTCTCAAATAGTTGATTCTACATGGATTTCCCCCATGGGTTTGAAAAGCACTTTATTTTTACCTGCATCTCATAATCTTTTTTCCTTTAATTTACTTATTCAATTTATAACCCAACCACAGCCCTCCTCTCCTCCCAGTTACCCCTTTACACAGCTCCTCCCCCATTCCCTTCCCCTCTCAGAAGGGGAACGATCCCCCCCTCCCCGAGTACCAACCCACCCTGGCACATCAAGTTACTGCTGCAGGACTAGGCATATGTTCTTCCATTGAGGCCAGATAAGGCTGCCCAGTTAGGGGAACAGGATCCATGGGCAGGCAAGAGAATCAGGGTAATACCCCTCCTCCACGTTGTGGGACTCCTGTGAGATTCTGCCAGTTTTTCATTACCCTAACAAAGGAGCAGGATTTGATCACTTTGGTGTTTTTTATTAGAACAATCTAAAACAATGAAGACATAGTTCACTACATATAATGAGCATTAGTTAAGACATTTTTCAATAAAAATTCCTATGCAAACCTACCTAGCATTAATAATCAACTTTAGCCAGAGACGTGACTCCTTCATTTTTCTTTGAAGAAATAATTTACTGTTCAACTGAAGCCTCAAGCCAATGGTTTCTTTTGTCCAATGAGCATTGGTTTCTTTTGTCCAATGAGATTTTTTTAAGGTACCCATTCATTTCATAGATGCTTCATTCTGGGAAGTAATATAAATAAGATTAGGCATAGTTTGTTGGCAATAGTGGGTTGTAACTTCAAAGAAGAATATAATATAATATAGCACTGTTTTCTTTGTGGCATGCTGCTTGGCTCCCTAAAGGGAGAACCTACCCTTCAGTATATAGAGTACTATTATCTGACACTACCCACCTAGTAGTACCTTCAGCTTCTACTTTGAGCATACTGTTTTATGGACACATATCAGGCAATGATAAGTTGACCTAGGCATTTCCCATCATCAATAAACTTTACCATGGGAGCATATTTGCTCTATATCTCTCTAGTGGGTTCAGAGAGACTTGAAATATGAACCATAGTATGATATTCCTCTTAACCAATATTATACTCTTCATTTTCCTTTCACGGGCATCAAGACTGAAAGGTTTGTCATACCCATTTCTGCTCCCATGTCTTTATACCTTTCCTATACATTACTTGCAGCAAACATTTGCACTCCTAATGTCATTTCACTGCCTCTGTCCTTCCCACTGAGAGTACAATTGATATATAATTTAGTATATTTCCGTATTTGGTAAAGAAAAATCCAGGCTTGGTGGCACATACTTTTTATCGCTTCACTAAGGGGAGGCAGAGGCAGGCAGACAAAAGTCTGTTTAGTAAGGTCTAAGTCATCTAGAGCAGCATAGAAAGACCCTGTCTCAAAATCCAAATAAAACAAGCTGAGAAAACAAAAATAAAGAATACGAGGATTTCTGAGGGAAAAAATAATCTTTTAACATTTGTTCTCTTTGGAATCTGATCTAGTCCCAGTCCAGATGACTCTGTTAGAGAAATGAAAGGTCAAGTTAATTAAGCTCTAATTAAAAGGGTAAGAGAACTTAAATACAAGCAAGCATTTATCTATGCCAACTTATTGCTATGCATCTAGTATGCATATGATTTCAATGTAGATATGTTATATAAGTTTTTATTGGTGCCAAGTCCAACAAAATACATCAGTCTTTCTGAGATTATTAAGATCCCAAACTCTAGGAGTAAGCTGGTGGGCATGTTTGGCATTCCCATTTAGTTTCCAAAGATTTTTTTTTTAATAGTCAGGAATTCTATCTTTAAAATGACAGTTCTTGGGGCTGAAGAGATGGCTCAGCATTTAAGAGCACTGGCTGCTCTTCCAGAGGTCCTGAGTTCAGTTCCCAGCAACCACATGGTAGCTCACAACCACCTGTAATAGGATGCCCTCTTCTGGTGTGTTTGAAGACAGCTACAATATATTCATATAAATAAAGTAAATCTTAAAAAAGTAGATGCCAATTCTTTGGCAAGATAACTCAGCTACTGGAAGAACAACATAAGTATTAAGTTACACTTGTAGGGGGGAAAAAGAGAACAAGATGACAACTATAATAGAATTGTGAAGAATTGGATCTGCTTTCTCCAAAGAACCATGTTTTATGATACGTATGTCTTTTGGCAATTTAGTGCCTGGCACTTTTCCCTTAGTCATTATTTAGCTCATGCTCCAACAAGGTATCAGGGAATACAAGGCTGTGTGAAGTGCCAAGCTATTGAACAACCCTGGCTGCAGAGAATTTTTTTGACAAATGAAAAGATTTGGCTTCATTCCTTTATATTTTTCACTTGTCAATCCTTTTTGATTTCTATCTCTGAGAATGGTCCTATAGTTTGGAGCTGGCACTGTCATGAACTGATTCAAACAATTTGAGAGGCAGATATTTGTAACAGTTACAAATAATCAGTGTGGCAAGAGGCATGTGGACCTTTCACATTTTATTTTTCTATCTCCCTTGGATGAATAAATGCCTTTCCAAAAGAAGTATAGACTGGTATATACTTGTACATTGGACTTTCCTGTGACTGAATCAGGTTAGTGAGTTTCAAGGATATCTTACACAAGAAGCTGTGTATTATGTTTGTGGTGGTATAGCAATTCTGAAAAATATTCATTTCTTTTCAAGCAATCTATATATCAGATGCTGGGAGAGACCATAAAATTAAATACTAAATAAGGTAGAAAGGGTCCCTGGCCTCAGCAAATGTGTGATCTGGTGGGAGATTTAAAAGAGCATATACAAGCAACTAGACACTGCACAGTGATGGGTCCTATGAGAGTGTCTAGAAAAGGAATCACACTGGCATATGAGAGATAATAAAAACAACTTTTTTAGTGCTACCAATATCTAAGTTAAGAGTTAAAGAAATTGAGAAGTGAGAGAGGGCTGGATGTTTGTTAGGTGGTAGAGGTGAGCTGAAGAAAGCAAATTCAGAGGAGTATAAGACATCAAAACCCAACTTGCTTGATAAAGGAAATGAAAGAAATCATGCACAGAGAGCAAGGCATGCAACACAGGGAGTTGTAAGTGAAGGCTGATTACTGGTCGAGAGAAGATGTGAAGGACCTTAGCCTCTTACTAAGTATATGCTTACTTACATGTATGTGTAAGAATTATAAAATTCGCATACACAGAATTCTAAAATTCTCTATATGTGGAGTTCTGTGTTGGGCATTCTAGAAGTATAGATTTTAATGATTGTAGCAAATATCTACTGAGTACTGTGCTCCATAAAGCAAGTACTACCATTACCCTGTCTCAGTTGTAAATGTAAGAAGATGATTGAAAAATGAGAGCTATAAATAGTAAGTGATGAATGCCCTAGGGCATGAGCACTAAAAGTAGATATCAGTCCTTAAGATGACGATATAGTCCAGGTTTGCAAAGGGGAAGTCTGAGGCACATTATTTGAGAGCACCCATGGGCTAAATGAGTGAGGATTGCAAAGCTTCATCAGAAGCTTGGGATGAAAGCTCAGAAGATGCTTGGGGTTGTCAGAGTGAAAAGAACCCATCAAATGAAAGCAAGCCGGTGAGTCACAGGAAGCAGAACTCCCTTTCCACATGTGCATTACAGAATGTGTCACTCATCTTCCCCAACGCACCAGGAAATTCCAGGGTCATTCTCTTTTCTCCTTTGGTGACAGCATTGCTCAGAAGCCTTGCCCCGCACTTAAACCACATATGGGTGGTAGCCATGCTGCAAAGAGGCCAAAAAGATCCTCCTGAACAAACAGGCTGGGCTGAGTTTCTGTATCCTGGGAGAGAGAAGTTGCAGAGTGTAGTAGGGGCTGTCATCTGATGCCAAAGGAGAATGTTACCATGACCTGGAACAGCACAACTCTGCCTTTCCTTCTCCTTCATCCTTCAACGGGACTACATAATGAAGTAAATATGGAGACTTTCCCTGAAATACATGGAAGCTGAAATGTGGAAACAATGTATTGACAGGTCCCGAAGATGACTATTTTTAGTCACACCTCAGTCACAATGAATCATCAGTCTTTTGGTGGTGCTTTCCAGATGATTGCTTTGCAAAATACTGATATTGTGAGCATAAAATTGTAAGCACGTCTCTTTGAACAGAGCTGTAGCCTCGTGGCCCAAGTTTAAGATTCACAAAGTGCTTTGCTGAGAGCTGACTGGATAAGTGCCAGTGAACTACCTTGCTAGGATCATGGCTCGGGACCTGACATTCCAGCTGTGAACTTTGTCTTCTTTGGGGTCTCTCTCAATAATTTAAATCTGTGATGAATTAATCCTTTAACGTGCACATATTCTCTTCTAAATGGTTAACATAACCTTTGGGTGACTGAGGACCAGGAAATTCGGAAGGATATTTCCTGACTTGTCACTAATCACGCTGCTTAGACAAGTATCTGTGATACTCTGTACTTACAACACAGACAGGCAGAGCAAGCATGTTACAATTGAACTTTGCTGTGCTGGTTTAATGAGCTATTAACTGCAACTTGAGAAGTGAACACACATTTAAAGACATTGACAAAAGTTGGTTTGTCAAAACTTCTGCCTAACTTAAATGGTGCTGACTCTAAACACATGCCTGCCTAAACACTCCTTTTCTTTGCAATCCTGAAGAAAGTATGCACCACTATAGCAAACTGAATTAATGCAGTTCTTAATTTTATATACTTATTTTGGGTTTCACATAGACATGGCATCATAATTCCATTCTCAGTGAATGTAATATTAGATCCAGAATCAATGGAAACAAAGGGAGACTAAAGGATAAATGAAAACAGAAAGAGATGAGACTTTTTTTTTTTGGTTTGTCTAGCCTTCTACTTAGGTGGACACTGGTAAAGGTCACGTCTTTATTTGAAAATCTGATTTAAGTGGCGATATTGGATTGTTCAGATCACTGCAGAATGGCAATGGTGCTATTCAAATGATTCATTTCTTTTGTTGACTCCTTTTTGTTTTTTCATCTTTATATAATTGAATAACAGAAGAATATCCCTTGAACAATGAAAAGGAACTTCAAACACACAGAAGAACTATTCATTTTCTGTGTCTATTAACTATATATTTCACAGTGACTCTAGGTAGCCAGTCTGTCCTCAATGTTCTAACAGGTATAAGGATGTTTTGGGTGGAAGGGAGAAAATTTTAGATCTACTTTTAAGACACCTTTAGTTTGTATAGGAAGGATGCAGCGAAGACATTGCTTATAGAGGAGATATACAAAGAAGGTGTGAAAAAGGTATAGTTGGTGGTTAGTTTGCCTTAAGATTATTACTAGAAAGTGCAATGTTCATTCTACCAGCTATATTGTGTTGGCTCTAAGCTGAGTTCTTTTGCAGAATCAATATCAGAGAAAGGGAATTGTTTTATATGAGGTTACATGTGCCCTTCAGAGACAAACCATATCTAATGTGGTATATGAAACAGATACTTTCTTTTTTGTTTATGCTATCTCAAGAAGTTCACCTTTGTTCCTGTACTTTTCTCTTTAGATCTGACATATGGTAGGCATATAGTAACTGCATGTCAGGATAATTTATCTCTGACAAGTCCCATATTCCTCATTCCTTTCCAGTGTTGTTAAAGAACTACCCGTGAAAACACCTGTATGCCAGTTCCAGCTCAAAATCTGTTTCTTATGGATGCTGGCCCAGGACAGGAGGAGAAAGTAGAGATGTTAGCTAGACAGCAGAGGGGCTCTAGAGGGATGAACACTTTCTCTTCTGGAATGGCAATAAAATGCATATTCCTGGGATAGTACATTCAGCCTAGGAGTTGCTAAGACTGTCCATGCAGAAAGACAGTTTCTGATCTATTCCTATTTTGGAATTGGGAAAAAAGAAATTATCATTTGACAGTTAAACTAAACTGATTAATCCATTCAACATTGTTGATAGTAACAAATAAATGTAAATAAAATCAGAGTACAGAATTTAAGAATAGTGACTAAAGACATGTGGCACATACTTTGGTAAGTTTTCTCCCTAATAGAGTGAAGGCTTAGGTAAAAAGTTGAATTTTTAGAGAGTCAAGACATATATTAATATTGTATTAATGTAAGTGCCAAGACAAATAGGCATTATTGATTAATATATAAGTACACACACACACACAGAGAGAGAGAGAGAGAGAGAGAGAGAGAGAGAGAGAACACCAAATTACCAGAGACAGTGTTTCCTGCCTCAGTTTGATTATCTACTTCTGTTTTCTCCTTTTAAATTAATGTGAGTACTTTCTCTCTCTCTCTCTCTCTCTCTCTCTCTCTCTCTCTCTCTCTCTCACACACACACACACACACACACACACACACACACCAGAAGAGGGCATCGGACCCCATTACAGATGTTTGTGAGCCACCATGTGATTACTGGGTATTGACTTCAGAACCTCTGGAAGAGCAATCACAGTCAGTGCTCTTAACTGCTGAGTCATCTCTCCACCTCTTGTGTTCTCCTTTTGTATTGACTAAGAATTTCATAAATGCATATGTTTTCATAAAGCTCAGACACTCTGCCCCTTCCCCTCCAAGTCTCTACTACAACTATTCCTTTCTAATTCATTCATCCTCTCCCTCCCCCCTCCCTCCTCCCCCAATGGAGTCTACTTAGGGCTGCTAGTATGTGCATAACTGGAGTGCCATGCACATGAGTATCGATGTTCTTCATGGGCTACATCCATGAAACAAAACATAACTCTTCTTTTCTCAGCTGTCATCAATTGCCTATGAGCTCCTCATCTAAGAGTGTGATTTCCTGACTTTTCTCCCATCACTGAGATGATATTTTGTCTATACTGATCTTATGAAGATCTTATGAATGAAGTAATAGATATTGTCAGTGCATATGTGCAACTGTCCTGTTGTGTCTAGAAAACACTGGTTTGCTATAGTCAACTACTACCTATGGATCTTACAATCTCTCTGTCATTTCTTCCTTAGTGATCCCAGAACCTTGGGAAGAGAGAGGTAATATAGCTGCCATATTATAAATAAGCACTGCACAAAGTCTTACTCTGCCCACAGTGACTAGTTCTGGGTCTCTATGCTGATCACTATCTACTGCAAGAAAGAGAAGTTCTTCTGATGGGGATTGAAAGAAGCACTAAACTGTGGGTTTAAGTCTTTAAGTGTTGGTCTACTACTATGTCAATTTAGCTTAACAATTTCTTTACTGTTCTCAAGTTTTTGTTATATATGTCTTTCATTCCTTGGTTTTAATTTTTTCAAGGTAGTTTGTATTTTTGAAACTATTATGAATTGGGTTGTTTCTTTTATTTCTTCTTCAGTAGGTTTGTTGTTGGTATACAGGAAGGATAGTGGTTTTTATTATGTTAATTTTATATCCAGCTAGGCCTATGATCTACCTAAGCTTGGAATTGTGATTCTTTTAATGATGTCAAGTATGAGTTCTGTCTTGTGGGGTAGGACTTAAATCCAATCAGAAAGTGGTTTATTTCTCCCATAATATTTATGCTACTCCTGCATCAACAGGTATAGCTTTCCTGGAGGGTGGTTATTATAGGTCACAGAGTTCATAGCTAAGACTGATCATAAATTTTCTCCCATGGTACATGCATAGTATCTGCCAGCACTATGAAAGTTACCCAGTCAGGATGAAACTTCCTGTCTGTGATAGCACGATTGCTCCACATTCTAGGACACAGTATGCAATGCTTTCACAATGGGATCTTATCATCAAGTTTCCATATTCTCTCCACTACCCTGCCTTTCCTGTGCCAAACCCATGTAACTCTTCTTATTTCTCTATTCCACACCCTTCCTTCCTGTATTCTGTCTCTTCTCCTTTCAAAGACCCTCCCATACCCTCTTACTGGTTTCCTGATATCTATGGGTACTGTAATTTAAACAGACAGATAAAGGTTCAAAGCTACCATCCACACATGAAAGAGAACATGTGATGTTCATCTTTCTGGGTCCAGGTTATCAACATCCCTTCGTGATAAAAGTCCTGGAAAATCTAGGGAAATGGGGTATATACCTCGCATAATACAGTTAAAATATATCAATCTTACTGCCTACATGACCCTACATGGAGAAAAAGTCAAAGTGGTTTTAGGGTCATCACTATCCCATTTTAAGTTATACTAGAGAGATATAGTAATAAAACAACATGAAGCTGCCATAAAAAGTGATTCATTGAACAATGGAGTAGAATTGAGTACCCATGTGTCAGCCCACGTGCCTAATTTTGGACAAAAAAGCCATTAATACATGCTGGACAAAAGATGGAATCTTCAACAAATGGTGCTGGTCCAATTGGATAGATTCATATAGATTCCCTGTTGCACTTCCTGAACAAATGCCAGCCAAGTCCAATGGATCAAGCACTTCAACATCAAGCCTGATCTCCTAAATCCTATAGAAGAAAAAGGCATGGATATGCTTGAACTCACAGACACTGGAAATGATTTTCTCAATAGGACTCTGACAGTACAGGCATTATGACAAACAGTTGACAAATTCATGAAATTAAAATGCTGTATAGCAAAGAACACCATCATTGGAACAAAGAGCCAGCTTTTGAATGGGAAAAATCTTTACTAGCTATTCATCTGAGACCTATGGTCTAGAATATACAGACAACAACAACAACAACAAATTCTTACCACCTAGAAAACAACAATCCAATTAAAAATTGTTGCCTATGGCTAAGTAATGCCTTTTAAATGTTCAGCATCCTTAGCTTTCAGAAAAACACAATGGCTAAGATAAACAACAATAAAAACAAAGGACAATAAATGCTGACATGAATGTGGGAAGAGACCAGTATTTATTTGCTACTGGTAGAATGAAAACTTCTGCAGCCACTGTGGAAGTCAGTGTAGATATTTTTCAAAATATCCTTATGAAAATAGATCTGCACCATGATCCAGCTATAGGACTCTTGGTCAGATACCTAAGACTCTGTATCCTACCACAGAGACATCTGTTTATTCATGTTCACTGAAGCTCTATTCACAATAGTCAGGAAATAGAAACAGCCTAGATGTTCATCAACTGATGAATAAAGAAAATATCCAACATATATAAAGAACTCAAGAAGGTGGACTTCAGAAAATCAAATAACCCCATTAAAAAATGGGGCTCAGAACTGAACAAAGAATTCTCACCTGAGGAATACCGAATGGCAGAGAAGCACCTGAAAAAATGTTCAACATCCTTAATCATCAGGGAAATGCAAATCAAAACAACCCTGAGATTCCACCTCACACCAGTCAGAATGGCTAAGATCAAAAATTCAGGTGACAGCAGATGCTGGCGTGGATGTGGAGAAAGAGGAACACTCCTCCGTTGTTGGTGGGATTGCAGGCTTGTACAACCACTCTGGAAATCAGTCTGGCGGTTCCTCAGAAAATTGGACATAGTACTACCGGAGGATCCAGCAATACCTCTCCTGGGCATATATCCAGAAGATGCCCCAAGTGGTAAGAAGGACACATGCTCCACTATGTTCATAGCAGCCTTATTTATAATAGCCAGAAGCTGGAAAGAACCCAGATGCCCCTCAACAGAGGAGTGGATACAGAACATGTGGTACATTTACACAATGGAGTACTACTCAGCTATTAAAAAGAATGAATTTATGAAATTCCTAGGCAAATGGATGGACCTGGAGGGCATCATCCTGAGTGAGGTAACACATTCACAAAGGAACTCACACAATATGTACTCACTGATAAGTGGATATTAGCCCAAAACCTAGGATACCCAAGATATAAGATACAATTTCCTAAACACATGAAACTCAAGAAAAATGAAGACTGAAGTGTGGACACTATGCCCCTCCTTAGAAGTGGGAACAAAACACCCTTGGAAGGAGTTACAGAGACAAAGTTTGGAGCTGAGATGAAAGGATGGACCATGTAGAGACTGCCATATCCAGGGATCCACCCCATAATCAGCATCCAAACGCCGACACCATTTCATACACTAGCAAGATTTTATTGAAAGGACCCAGATGTAGCTGTCTCTTGTGAGACTATGCCGGGGCCTAGCAAACACAGAAGTGGATGCTCACAGTCAGCTAATGGATGGATCACAGGGCTCCCAATGGAGGAGCTAGAGAAAGTAGCCAAGGAGCTAAAGGGATCTGCAACCCTATAGGTGGAACAACATTATGAACTAACCAGTACCCCGGAGCTCTTGACTCTAGCTGCATATCTATCAAAAGATGGCCTAGTCGGCCACCACTGGCAAGAGAGGCCCATTGGACACGCAAACTTTATATGCCCCAGTACAGGGGAACGCCAGGGCCAAAAAGGGGTAGTGTGTGGGTAGGGGAGTCGGGGTGGGTGGGTATGGGGGACTTTTGGTATAGCATTGGAAATGTAAATGAGCTAAATACCTAATAAAAAATTAAAAAAAAAGAAAATAGAGTACATTTACAAAATATTGTTAAAAATGGAACTGATTATACATAAAGCGGGGGCTTTGGGCAAGTCAAGTAACCTCTCACATCTCACAATGTTGCTCTCTAAAAAAGTCACTGTGGTCAGGAGCTGTGACACATAACTGTAATCTGAGATACTTAAAATGATGTGAGGCAAGTAGATTGTTTAAGTCTGGGTATTTGAGGCAGCCTGGACAATATAGATGAGCAGTTCCTCCGAAATACCACTCTATAGAGCTATCAAAAGTTATGATATTGTGCCCAAGGAATTGGTACATTTAAAACATGTTAATTTAGAAAAATCCCCATCTTCACCCTATTATACTATAGACTCCATGATTTGTAATGTCAAGCCTACTAATCAGCCGTTTTGTAATTCCACCTTTTGCGTTTCAATGTTTACAGAGGAATGTGTTGGTCAGAGCTTCCATCGCATGTGAGACATCAGCTGCAGCAAGTAAGCTTATAAAACTTCCGCACAGAATCAAGACACTTGGTGCTCTCTACATTCTGTGACATTTTATTTCGAGATTTAAGGACTTACACAATGAAAGAATTCCAGATACCTTATTCCAGCCTTAGAGGACCAAAGAAACCCTAGAGCTTCGGACTGTAAAGTTCAAACTGTTTTTACTTACTTTGAAAGACCCTCTCAGGTCTCTTGTTTTGGGTTTGATACAATTTCTTAATTACATTTCTGTTCAACAGTTTAACCCAATTTGGTTCAGTTATTAAAATGTCACATCTGATTCTGAACTTTCATAGATTTCAGAAATAATTCCTTGTCAATTGGTTTTACAGAACAATATAGTATAAAATTTAAGTTGTATGGCTGGAAGGAGAAATTGAAAGTCAATTATGAGGTTTGGGGAGGCAGATCAGCAGGTTAAAGTGCTTGTTCCCAGACCGGATGGCAAGTTCAAGTCCTAGGACCCATTTGGTGGAAGGAGAGAACTAATTCCAGAAAGCTGGCCTCTGACTTCCTCATGATGGATGTGGTGCTGTGTGCGAGTGTGTGTGTGTCTGTGTGTGTCTGTGTGTATGTCTGTGTCTGCACACACACACACACACACACACACACACACACACACACACACAAACACGCAGACACACACAGACACACACACACAGAGTAAAAATAAAATTTAAAAGGTCAATTGTGCTAATATCAACTTATCAGTGAATACATACCATGTGTGTTCTATTGTGCCTGGGTTACCTCACTCAGGATGATATTTTCTAGTTCCATCCATTAGCCTGTGAATTTCATGAAGTCATTGTATTTAATAGCTGAGTAGTATTCCATTCTGTACATGTACTACATTTTCTGTATCCATTCCTCTGTTGAGGGGCATCTGCATTGTTTCAAACTTCTGGCTATTATAAATGAAGCTATGAACATAGTGGAGTATGTGTTCTTATTAGATGTTAGAGCATCTTCTGGGTATATATGCCCAGGAGTGGTAGAGTTGGGTCTTCAGATAGAACTATTTTCAATTTTCTGAGGAACTACCAGATTCCTTTCCAAAGAAAAGAGGTTTAAAAAAAAAGGAACAGAAACTGAAGGAAAGGCCATCCAGAGACTGCCCCACCAAGGGATCGATCTGTGATAGGACTTAGAAACTGGGCCACCCACTCATCTCAAAAATATTAACCCAGAATTTCTCCTGCCTAAAGGAAATACAGGGACAAAGAGTGGAGCAACGACAGAAGCAGAGGCCATCAGGAGACAGCTCTACCTAGGGATCCATCCCATCTGCAGACACAAAACCCAGATACTGTTGCTGATGCCAAGAAGCTCTTGCTGACAGGAGCCTGATAGAACTGTCTCCTGAGAGGCTCTGCCAGAGCCTAACCAATACAGATGCAGATACTCACAGCCAATCATGGGACTGAGCCAGGGCACCCCAATGGAAGAGCTAGGGGAAGGACTGAAGGAGCTGAAGGGGGTTGCAACACCACAGGAAGAACAATATCAAATGACTGGACCAGCCAGAGCTCCCAGGGACTAAACCACCAACCAAAGAGTATACATGACATGATCCATGGCTCCAGATACATATGTAGCAGAGGATGGCTTTATCTGTGATCAATGGGAGGAGAGGCCCTTGGTCCTGTGGAGGCTTGATGCCCCAGCATAGGGGAATTCTAGGGCAGTGAGGCAGGAGTGAGTGAGTGAGTGGAGAAGCACCCTCATAGAGGCAAAGGGGAAGGAGGAGAGGGGATGGCATGGAGGGTTTGTGGAGGGGTAACCGGGAAGGGGGACATCATTTGAAATGTAAAAGAATAACATGATTAATAAAAAAGTCAGGAGAAGCCGGGTGTAATCCCAGCACTCAGGAGGCAGAGGCAGGCGAATTTCTGAGTTCGAGGCCAGCCTGGTCTACAGAGTGAGTTCCAGGACAGCTAGGGCTATACAGAGAAACCCTGACTTGAAAAACAGAAAAACAGAAAAAACAAAACAAAACAAAACAAAACAAAACAAAACAAAAAAAAGATGAAAAAAAAAGTCAGGAGAAAGTGGAAAAAAACAAAAACAAAAACAAATGTGCACCTAGAAATAATAAAGTAAAATAATAGTATAAAACTATTGAGTCAGGAAAGATATCTTTAATGTTCTAAGATTCTTGCAAAATTTTAGAATATGAATATCATGGTTGAATTCTTTTATTTTCATCATTTTGTTCTTGAAGAGAAAATACAATGTGATGAAACTTTAAAAAACAATCAGTTGTGACAATCTACCTAATATCTGGTATCAACAAAGTCAAAAGACCCCAAATTCATTTCATAACCTACCTTTGTAATCTAAAATATCCCAGAAACTTAAAGCTCATTATTCAAGCACCATAGCCTACACATTCTGATGCTTGATTTTTGTCAACAAAACTATTGTTTGGCATGTAGAATTGCACGGGTTCCCTGAATTCCACCTAGAGCTCACTTGCCTCCATGGATACTTCTTTATAAATAATAAAAGGTCATCTTCCACCCATCAGATTGAAGCTATATTTTGTATTGACATGGAAAAAAAAACACTTGAGCATGACCTAACTGGAAAGAGATGGGATAGATCATCATTGCTTATTGGCAGGTCTGGAGAAACATACTGACATGCCTAATGAGTTCCTTATTGGTATGTAAAATACATTAATTTTCCAAAAAGATGCTTTGTAGAGGAAAGCCAAAGCCTCTCTTTACACTGCCTACAAATCTCAGCATGAGTGTGAAAATTAAAATCTTGTTTTTATTTAAAAAAAAAAACACTTCTTTTTTGGTGGAAGTAGGCAGTGAGAACGCTCCATTGAACTAGTGTGATGATATATTTATTATTCTCACTGGGGAATGACTAGGGTGCTGAGAGATTGTTGGAGAGTTTCCTGAGCTACATTGAATATACTTCTTTTATTTTTTTTTAGATTGATTTATACAGCCATGTTTCTGTAAGTTTGTTTGTATGTTTTAAGCCACGTGTTGGTCAGAAGACAGTCTTGCAGAGTTGGTTGTCTCCTTCCACTGAGTAAGTCCTAAGCATTGCGATCAGGTAGGTTGTCAGCTTTGGAGGCATGCACCTATACTCACTGAGACACTCGGGCAGCCCCACTGAATACTTCGCTAAAGTGATAAAACATGCAAATAAACACGTAAAATTGGACAGTTTAGGGTTCCTGGGATTACCTTTCACTTCCTATATCAGATCCCAATGATCTAGAAACACATCCAAAGCTTTGTTCAAAGGCCAATGTAGTCAGATGGCATATGAAGAGACTTGACATTTTGGTAATCACTTGATGTTAATGCCATGTCTGATTAATGGTTTTGTAGAGATGGAGCAGATTAGTTTTGGTTGTTTTATAAGCAGTGGCCCTGTTGTGTTATCTGTTTTGGATATCATTCCAATTATTTACTTTCTATGAATTTAGCAATGTGTACATTTAGAATGTCTTACAGATAACAGTACTAGGCATGCCAAAAATTGACATACTTCAACATAAAAACATCCATGTATTGTAAATGATAGAAAATTCTGCACTTGCCCTGATGTGTTGAGTTAAGTTCACAAACTAGGTACAGTAGCATTTTGTATAAAATCACCTTCAATATATATGTGCCACATTTAGACTTGAGCTGCAACCGACCGCATTAAACAGAGGTAAGAATGTCAAAATCTAATGAAATAATTTTGAAACATTTCTGGTCTTAGAATTTCAGACAAAATATAGTTATCCTTTATATAAGTTTGTCATTTGCTATGTGGCATGTCCAGATGTATGAGAAATGGGTGAGATGCTCTGTTATTAAGAACTTTCAATGTATTCAATAGTAGGCAAATATTTTATTACACGGTTCCATTTGGGCTTTAGAACTACTCTAAATTGCAGCCTCTAGACTTTTCCCTATGCAACAGAATAAGTCAATGGTGAAAAGAAATGATCAATGTAGATGGCTGAAAAAATGGCTCAGTCAGTAAATGTTTCTGTGTAAGCATGAGGAACTGAGCTTATTCTCAGCACCCAAGTTTAGATCTCCATCAACTCACATAAAAAGCTAGGACTGGAGTGATAGAAACAGGATGATCTTCGGGGTTTACTATCTAGGCAGTCCAGTCAACTCTTTGTTTTCTAGACTCAGTGGAATGCATTTGTTTCAAAATGTAAGGTAGAGAAAAAGACTTGATGAAGACACCAGACTTTAACTTCTGCTTCCACATGCACACACATGCACTCTTGTGAAGGTATATCCTCACACACAAATAAATGAGAAGTTTCAATGAGCGATGAGTACCATTGAAGTGAAGGTGAATGAATTCATCATTGATGTTAAAAAGGTGAATAAATTCACCATTGTAACTGTTGAAGTAGTTTGAATGAGAAGTGCCCTGCCCCAATATGCTCATGTGCTTAAACACTTGGTCCCCAGTTGATAATGCTGTTTAGGAAGATTTATGATGTAAGGCCTTGCCGGAAGAAGTGTGTTGCTGGAGGTAAACTTTGAGGTTTTCAAATCTCACAGAATTCCAAATTAGGTCTCTCTGCCTAGTGTTTGTGAATTAAGACATGAGCTCCCAGCCTGCTGCTCCTCTGTCCCCACCGTGGAGTCTAACTCCTTGGAATTCTAACTCCTTGGAACTGCTAACCAAACTAAACTCTTTCTTCTGTAAGTTACCTTGGTCATAGTGTTTTATCATAGCATCAGAAAAGTAACAAATAGAACCACTAATATGAATCACATTTGCCAGGCCTTTATAATTCAAATATATGATTAGTCTTACATATATTTGTTTTTTCTTAAAATTCAAATGCCAGTAAACATTTGATAATTTTTAGTAATCATAGAGATTCTGTCACCAAGGTATTATAAACTCATCAGAAGAGAATAATGAAAAGCAGGTCTCCATCATGCCCTCTTATAACAGATCTTATTATCTTGTTACTTATATGAGCTCAGATTCTCCATGTTGTTTTTGCTCTTATACACAACAGGCATTCTGAGCTTTCCATTCTCCATGGTGTTTTGAATTCTAAAAAAAAAAAAAAAAAAAAAAAATTAAAAAAATAAAGCAAGTTCATCTGGAAAGGGCATGGGTAAAATGTACATTTGGAAAGCCCAAGTGAGTTTCAACCTTGGACTCTATTACGCTGCATAAAGCAAAGCAAAAGTTCAGGGTGAAATTAGGACTTGAGGCAGAGATGAGCTATTAGTCTTGTCTCACACAGATGAGGCCTGGACAGTCTCCAGTTCCCCAGCTAATTAGGTAGCCCTACTGCCCTGTGGAGGTTTGCAGTGCTGCATACTGTTATTAATATAAGTAAAGCTCCCATCTTGACTGTGAAATCACTAAAAATTATACCTAAGTTCCATTTTAGCCTTTTTTGCCCATCCATCTCTATCAAAGTTTATTCCTCAAGACACATTAATAAGAAAATCCTATAAATGAAAGGGATTTAAATTTCCCAGTCTGCACTAAGATGCTTTCCTGATCAATAAGGGCCTTTTACAAAGAAGTTAGAGAAACAAAACTATACGGCATTCTGAGTCTGCACCAAGGTAGCTTGATGGGGAGCTATACTCATATATAAGACTCCAAGAAGGCAGGGCATTTACTATCTTTGAGATCTCAGCCCCCACCCCTCATGAATGAGGTTACTTCTGCCTCCTTCTTTTAGCCCTCTCAAGCCGGGTAAGATTAGGTAAAGAGCAAAGATTTCCCACTAGGCTTCAATAATAATTCCTTTTCCTTGGTGTTTTTTATACTTTAGAGCAGTATAGTAGTTGTGTATCTTCTTATTATTCCAACAAATATCATTTTATGACAAAGATTAGTGGATATATTCACTACATTGAATTATGAAGATATTTTCAGAGATGTTTACATACATCAGCTCAAAAGACTGTGTACTTAAAACTAGTGCAGTTTGTGGTATGACATTTTACATCAGCAAACTTGGTACTTGATGTTGTTACATTTGAGCCATGTTGGGATTTTTGTTGTTCTTATTTTGGTTTGGTTTTAGTTTTCTTTGAGACAGAGTATCTCTCGGTAGCTCTGACTATCCTGTAACTTGGTCTATAGACCACACTGGCCTTGTACTCATGGAGATCTGCTGACCTCTGCCTTCCACGTGCTGGGATTAAAGGCATGCATCACTACTGCCAGGCTATGAACCATACTTAATGAATCATATGCATTTATGTTTCTGTATGTGATAAAAGTAAGTGTTGGCAACAGCTCAATGTAGCATCAGTTAACAACTGCATGCACATGTTTTTCTAGATATATTTTGCGTACTTATACAGGCAGTACAGGTAACATTTTTGTAGATAAGAAAACCGAAGCTAACAGAGGTTAGGTATTTGGCAGAAAATACTTCATGTGGCATGTTCAGGCCTCAGCTACCAGTTTTCTGGATTGTACACCCTGAGTATACTGCAAAGAGCAACTCATCCAAGGTTGGACATACGGACTGTTGATCACTACACTTCAGTGTTTCTTATGGTCCTTGGAGAGCCTGCTCTGGAGACAACTTAACTGTAGGTGACCTGTGATGGGTAGCTTTAATTTTTAACTCAATACAATCCAGAATCACCTGGGAAGTTAGTCTCAATGAGGGATTGTCTTCTTTGTATTACCTGTGAGCATGCCTGTGGGAAGGTTGTCTTAATTTGGTTGATGTTGGAAGATCTAGCTTAAAAATAGGTGGCAGCATTTTCTAGGCAGGAGATCCTGAACTGTGTAAGGGAAATCAAGCTAAGTATAATTAAGTGAGTATTAACTACTTTTCTGCTTTTGGCTATGGATGCATCTAGCCATCTGAGGTTCCTGCCTTGACTTCTTGACAATAATGAGCTGTAAATGTGAATATAGAGCCCTTTATACCTAAAGTTGGATTTTTTCATGATAATTTATTATAGCAAGATAAATGAATCAGAACAGGACCCCAAAGATCTTTTTTATTTTCCTTGTTAACATAGGGCACTTTCCTGAACTAGTTTTAAGATGCTTTGAATTTGACTGAGTCTTGGGTGTTTGTCTCCATTTATTTCTTTGTGTTGTGGTTTCTACAATCAGCTGTTTGTTTGTTTGTTTGTTTGTTTGTTTGTTTTTCCTATTTCCAACCAAACTTCCTTGGTTTCTAACTTGCTTCTTCTAATGATTTTCTTATGGTTTGCCTACTCAAATAGTACCTCCTATATAAAACAATGCTTGCTCTCAAGTTTTGGGGCTAGAAGGCATCAGGATTGAATGGACCGTTATCAAGTATTTTCTGAGTTTATTTGGTGATTCTTTGTATTAATAAAGTATATTCATTTACAATCTGAGTTACTTTCTATAAAAATGGGCAGCATAATAAGAACACACAATTCACCTTGCAAGTATACAAATTAAAATGACTTAAACAATGTAGACTAATATGTAGTCTGTGCATAGTATTGAATGTTATGGTTAACATGGCATTACATTAAGTGGTATCTATGGATAGTAGTTTGGATAAAGTAGGGAGAAAATAGAGATGGATAATGTTGTGCAGATACAAAGACCTCAGAATGTATCATTGGGATTTTGCATAACACGTAATGTTATTATTAAAGTTCAAAGCGTATATGCTAAAGATATTTCTAAGTTAGGAATGGTTGGTTAGGGGAAAACTTCATGGAGAATGTAGCATTTGAATTTCCCACTAAAAGACAAGACAGGTTGTGACATGAGAGATGGGCAGGCGTGGAATGGGTATATGGCACTAGGCCAGTTATGTGGGATAGGCTCAGAGGTGGGACAGTACTCTTGAACATTTAGAGGAATGCCACATTGGTATGGTAAAGTGGTCATTAGTCCAAAAGCTGTAAAGGCAGACTCCGGACCAGGCTTCTAGTGTAATAAGGCTATAAGTAAGTTTCTTTCAATATAACTTTGCTCATAGCAATACCATTGTGAGATGTTATATATGACATTTGTCATATGCTAGGGGTAGATTTCTCATAACTAGTGATGTAATTGATTCATAAGTTGTGACATGTGGCATAATATTTGTTTATCTATAAACCAAGAGATAGGATGCACTGAGAACACAACCTAACTTTGGTGCTATTTCTGCCAAAGATGTATAACCTAAATCTTAAAATGATAAAACATTGTCTAAACTGAAGCGCATTCTCTAAAGTGACTATATTTGCTTGAAGTGCTCAAAATGCTGAAATTTTGAAAGCCAAAGTGAAGCTCAGAATGATAGACCTATCAAGTAAGTACAGCACATAGTTCTAAACTGGTCCCATTATTATAAAAGGCATTGTTAAGACAATTTCTCTAGTTTGCATGGTGTCTAAATATTAGAATTCAGTTACATATCAGCGTGATTTTCTTGATTCTGTTGCTTTATCATAATTATATAGAGCAGTACTTTAGTTAGAATGAAATGTCCTGGGGACACTTAGGCATCAAAGTGATTATTGATGCTCAATGATTCAAGAGAACAGTGAAAATCTTAGATTGTATTTGAAATCTTCATTTGACCAAATTTGAGATGATACACATATATGAACATATAATATTATATATATACATATATATATATATATATATGTATGTGTATCTATATCTATCTATAATATATAAATGTCCTCTTTTTAAAAATGTAGTGTCTGACTGTCTGACAGCTGCAGTTTCCTGAGGAGGCCACGATGTTTTTAGTCATCACTGTACTGGATGAAGCTCCAAGTGCTCAGTCCAGAGGCTGCTATGATTTTGATGTTGTAGTATTTTTGTTGTCATTGTCATTGTTGTTGTTGTTGTTGTTATTGTTGTTATCACTGTTGTTTTGAGACAGTCTCACTTTGTGATTCATATTGTCCCAGAACTCAAACTCAGGGTATTATAGCCCATGAGAGCCTCAAGACAACACTGATCCTCCTGCCTCATTCTCTCAAGTGGTGATAGAATAGGCCTGAGTCACCAAAGCTAGCTTTGCTCTGCTTTCAGGGAGGTTAAAACACAAGGAAGGAACAACATCAAAAAATATTCTGCTGGATATTAGCCCTCTATCAGATGTAGGGATAGTGAAGGGTTATTTCCCAGTCTGTAGGTTGCCTATTTGTCTTATTGACAATGTCTTTTGCCTTACATGAAGCTTTTCAGTTCCATTTATCAATTCGGGGAGAGCACCATCTCAGAGCAAGGGGGAGGAATAATGGGATGAGGAACTGTGGGAGAGAGGACCAGGAGGGAGGTAATACCTGGAATGTAAATAAATAAAATAATAAAACAATGCTCTGCTGGTTCAGTTATGCGTTACAAGCTTTGCTCTTTTCCCTTCTTGCTGTAACAAGTAAGGAGTAGAGATAAACAAAAGCACACTATAGTATCAATTACTGGATTAATTACAAATTAAAAACTATTCTCTCTCTCTGCTTGTAAGAAATAGTAACAAATTTATTTCCACTCTATTGTCTGTTTTGCTAAGTCCTATGGGAATACAGAAACTATTTGCTCTTGTTTCTTTTCTTTACTACAAGCGGTCAATGGTTTCCTATCTTCTCAATGCTGTAATCCTTAAATATAGTTCCTCATGTTTTGGTGAACCCCACAACCACAAAATGATTTTTGTTGCTACTTCATAACTGCTGTTTTGCTAATGTTTTATGCCAGAGGCCAGCTCTGGAGCTCTGGTTCGTTCTTAAAGGTAGAAAAAGGGAAAAAAGTGTTGTCAGGGGCAAGACTTGGTCTTGCAAGTAATTAGGGTTGCTTTTTTATGTAATAAGAACATTAGGAGATAGGTATATCTTGATTTTAAGTTACTCTGAAGCCAGAAGCTGCAGGCCTGTGGTTGAAATAACACCTCTCTATTAACAGCAGGGGATTAAATAAAGTGGTCCTTTGTTCTTTTCTCCACAGGTCCTCAATGCAGGCCCTAAGGCTGGAGTTTATTTACCTCCTTGTCAGCTAGGGAGAGTTGTAGCAGGAAGAGAAAAAAAGGATACTCTTTAAAAATTCATTCTAATCTTTATTTCTGAGGGAAAGTAAAAGGGGGAAAATCTTATCAGTATATGCTCTCTACATCTCTTTGTCTACATAGCATCATTACAAGACACCACATCTTTGTTGAACTGTAGAAATCTGCCCAAAAGGGTGGGATAATGCCCAGTGATTGTTATGTATATTTGATAATAACAGGAAAGGTATAGCAGCTGTAAGCAAGCAGTCCTGAGATGATGCCTCTTGGGGACCTAGGCTCATAGAGCTCACCCATCACAGACCATGCATAAACCACCTCCAGGAGGGCTACCTGCTAGCCTTAGCTTATCCTAGATGACTCCTGACAGTTTTGGATTATAATGAAATATTTCTGAAGATAGAGGTTTGCTAAAGGATTCCTGACCCACAGGTTGAGAACTACTCTTCCTTATCAAGCATTGAAATGTGAAGGGGCCATCTGCTTTAAGGTCTCAGTAAATTAATTACCCCTTTGGTAAAGTTATGAATTATTCATATTTCAAAGTCATAATGAAAGTAAAGTTTAGGAATATCAAATCCAACTCACAGTTCAATCACTGTGCTGCTGTCATGCTTCACACTAGCATAACTACTATATCTGTTTGTTTGTTTATTTATTTATTTATTTATTATTAGATATTTTCTTCATTTACATTTCAAATGCTATCCTGAAAGTCCCCTATACCCTCCCCCTGCCCTGCTCTCCAACCCACCCACTCCTGCTTCCTGGCCCTGCCATTCCCCTGTATTGGGGCATATTCACAAGACCAAGGGCCTCTCCTCCAGTTGATGGCCAACTAGGTCATCCTCTGCTACATATGCAACTAGAGACACAGTTCTGGGGGGGGTGGTACTGGTTAGTTCATATTGCTGTTCCTCCTATAGGGTTGCAGACCCCTTTAGCTCCTTGGGTATTTTCTCTAGCTCCTTCATCAAGGGTCCCGTGTTCCATCCAATAGATGACTGTGAGCATCCACTTCTGTATTTGCTAGGCACTGGCATAGCCTCATAAGAGACTAACTACTATGTCCTAACAACACAAATGGGACAGCATCTTTTCAATTTTTAATACATGTTTTATTAATTCTTTGAGAAATTTATATGTTGTATTTTGGTCATATCAACCCCATGTATAACTCCTTAGGATACTTCATTCCACACCACCCAACTCTGTGATGTCATTTGTAATAATAATAATAATAATAATAATAATAATAATAATAAATTCATCCAGTCCAATTAGAACTGGTTATATGATCTTGGGTATGAGGCTCTCCAGTGGAACATATTCTATCTTAATTAAAAATACCAGAAATAAAACATAAAAAGATGCCATTCTACTTCTTCCAACAACCATCCATTATGAGTAACTCCTCACCTAGGGGTCAAACTTTGTGACTATAAAGGTATTTTTTTCTGTCTTGAATGTGCACAGTTCTTATACGCATCTGTCATAAATTCTGAGTCATATATGTAGCAGCCCTCATGTTTGGAAAGCAGTGTTTCATTTTCATCTACTTCCTCTGGCTCTTATGGTCCTTCTGCCCCCCCCCCCCCCCCCCCGTTACACAGTGATTGCAGAGCCTGGAAAAGCTGAGCGCTCCAAACTCTTATTCTCTGAACTTTTATAAGTTGTAGGTAGCTGTGTTAATAGCCATCCATCTACTGCAAAAAGAAGCTTCTCCGATGAGGGTTGAGAGATGAGTTGAATATTGGGAATGATGATTACTTCTTAGTAGTTGGTTTAATTCTCTGTCCATTTAGCACAATAAGAGTTGTAGATTCTTTTGGGGCCAGATAATGGTGCCAGTTATTTGTTTCATTTTGTGGAGTAGAACTTAACTCCCATCAGAAAGTAGTTGTTATTCCCATGATGTTCAGGCCACTGTTATACCAGTGGCTATCAGTGCAAGCAGGTCAGTATTGTACCTCACAAGGTTCACATCTCGGGAAGAATGGTGATTACCTCTGGTAGCTTGCAGAGCACCTGTCAGCATTTTAGCTAGCTAATAGAGTAGAAGCTTTCAAGTCCATGCCAGCTTAATTTAATCATGTTCTATGATGGAAGCATGTTGTGTCTTCAGCAGTAGTGTCTTACTGTCAAGTTCTGGAGCAATGGAGAGCAATGGGGAAAAAAAAACTGTGATATCTGGCAGCTTATAGGACCCCATTGGACAACAACTCAAGAAGAGGCAGCCTAGTCCTTACGCTGGGCCTCTTATTTGTTAGCTTTTAATAGGGGAATCCTTGACTGTTAAATGGTAGCACCCTCTTAAAAAAAGAAAAAGAAAAAAGAAAAACAAAACTCAGGCAAATAAGATGTATGCTAATTCTTAGTATTTAGCATGCATTGTTCCTGAACAAGCCAACGATTATATCACACAGGAAATTGTCTGTGTAGCACATGCATTTAGCATCAAAATGATAATATATTTGTGTCTGTTTACTATATGCCAGGTACTGTTGTGTGTGCTTTACCTGTATTTATTTGATTTCCATAAATTTCATTTTGTGGCTGGCATTTTCATTATTAATCTTAGAATTAATCTTAGAGGAAGCTGGGAGTTGGAGAAAGAAATTTACTTCTGTGATGTCATGTATCACTTGAGCTGGAGATATAAGATAGAAAAAATGTATCAGTGTGACTCCTACATAAAGTTATTCTCCACTTTCCTGTCTCCCAAGCCATTTCATCTTATCAACTAAATTAGATATAGGTCCAAATTCCCCAGTCTATCTTTAACTCCAGGTCAAACTGTCACCTCTTATTAAGATTATGGAAAAATTACTTCAATTCTTTTGCCTCAATATCCTTGCCTATAAAAATGGGAATAGTATCACCTAATATATAGGTGGTGGTAGATGAGATAAACTTATGTATGTAAAATATTTAGCATAACACTTAGCACATGGTAAATACAAAGAATATGCGGAGTACTATTATTGAACAAATTTCAGTATACCACGTAGAATCCTGTACCTTTTGAAATGGTATCCAGATCATGATAGCTTCTCATACCATGTTTCTCCATTTATATAGAAATTATCTTTCATACTCAGCAGCAGTACAATAAATTTACTAGTTCTTGGGTAAGGATGGATAATCTCCTAAAAAAGCTTGAGCAACTCACTTTCTTTTTAAATCTACAGACATTACAGAGATGTTGCTACCTGTTTTAACATTATGCTAACAGTGAGAACATTAAAAAAAAACTATGAGATAATCATCTTGCATTCACAAAGCCATTTTTTTAATCAACAGAAATATCAATTCAGAGTACTGAGCAGCACGTAATTGAGTATTCAGTACTATAGTATTTACATGAAGAGGCATAGAGCTACATGCAAGATATGCAAGAGGTAAATTAGAATTCGTGTCTGAGATAATTTATAATGATGTATATTCCTAAAGCATGAAGTTGAGTTGCAGCATTGTATCTTAGAAGACAGTTACTCTAACCATTTCATTTCTGTACTCATGTCCACCTCCCCAAGTTCTTATTGCTACTTGAACTGAACTTCGTTTTCCTTTTGAGTCCCAATTTTATTTCTGCTCAGTCTCTACAACTCAAATTATTTTCCATAATGTAAATGCTTTGTCATAGTATCTGAATCTGCAACATTCCCCAAAGACTGCATAAAATCTACAGATGCTAAGCATCTGACAAAGAAATGTAACAATTCCACAGTGCTCTCTTGAACTTTCTTCTTTGCTTTAAGACCAATGGTACCTCAGTGTTTAAGCTCTGATGAGTAAATGATAATAAGGGTTATTATTGATTGTCCATCCTGTAGATCAGGTTGTGTAATGTGGTACATGCAACAACCATATGAAAGTTATTGTGTACTTTTGAATACAGTATTCTTTTTGTCTTACTGAAGCAGCCATCAAATACCACAGACTGTAATTTCATATATGTATATATATATATATATATATATATATGTGTGTGTGTGTGTGTGTGTGTAAGTAATCATTGTATGTAATGTTCTGTGGCTTTGCTTATATCTTAAGCCAACTTGTATTGGTATTGGGACATGTATAGAATTTAAGGTATAGAAGTGCATCCTTGAAGAGGTGGGGATAAGGAAAATATAGAAGAGATAAAAGATGGGAAGGTGATCTACATTGGATTATGCTCCTCCCTCAAATTCATGTCTTCATAGCCTAACCCTAGAAATTGGCTTTATATAAATAGTTTTTTTTTCTTTTTAACAGATAGGACTAATGAAGGCAAGGTTGTGCTTGGCCAAAGTGAAGCATAAATAAGGACCGATTTCAGCATAAATTTGCATTGATATGCAAGGAAGTATGTAAAATTGCAATAAAAACAACTAAACTGCTAGGATGTTGGAGATAAGCCTGGATTAGATTTATCCTTGTAGGTTCTTAGAATCTCCTAACAGTGCTACAGCTTTGATCTCTGATATTTAACATCCAGAGGCAGCGGGTAATAAATACATCTCTGTTGTTTTTTTTAGGTTATTATTATTATCATTATTATTATTATTTTATTAGGTATTTTCTTCATTTACATTTCCAATGCTATCCCAAAAGTCCTCCATACCCTCCCCCACCACTCCCCTACCCACCCACTCCCACTTCTTGGCCCTGGTGTTCCCCTGTACTGAGGCATATAAAGTTTGCAAGTTAAATCATCCAGTTTGAAGTAGTTTGTTACTGAAGCACCAGAGAAACTAATACTACCATAGGGGACAGCAAAACATTTAAGCTCCTTGGAGATAGTGAT
The DNA here is from genome assembly GCF_000001635.26 of Mus musculus. Classification (NCBI taxonomy): domain Eukaryota; kingdom Metazoa; phylum Chordata; class Mammalia; order Rodentia; family Muridae; genus Mus; species Mus musculus. The sequence continues at coordinate 58,675,048 of NC_000086.7, forward strand.
ATTCACATCTCATCCTAGTTTCCTCTCCCTATATCCAATGCCCATGAAGACACTGTTGCTTTCAGACAATTGTAATGTTTAATATTCTTCCTCACCTTGGCTAGAAGCCAGAAGATGCCCAGGTATGTATTAAAATATCACTTCTGGATGGGTCTGTGTGAGTGCTTCTGGAATAGAATAACATTTGAATCTGTGAACTCAGCGAAAGAGATGCTCATTGCCAATGCTGGGAGACATTATTTATTCCATTGAGAGTCCTTTAAAGAACAAGGTGGAAGAAGGAGAATTTGCTTGTGATTTGACATTTTGCCTCTCATAAATTTAGTCATTAGAAATTCTAGCTTTCTGTCTTTCAGACCAACAACTGGACTTATTCCATGATATTTCCTTACCTTGTCTCAAAATTCCTGAACTATTGGATTCAGAATGAATTATATTACCATTCTTGGACCTCAACTTTGTAAAAAGCAGGTTGTGAGACATCTCAGCATCAGTAACCATGTTAAAAATGCCTTCAATAAATGAATCACTTCATAGATCTAGGTAGTATTACATGTATCTGTCTGCCTTTGATTATGTGTCTTTAGGCATTCATTATTAATATAGAAGTGATCTAACAGTTATACAGGCACCAGCAAATTCCTAGAAGATGACAGTAGACTCTTATATCTTCATCTTAACTATGACAAATAGACCCACTACTTGAATCATTGTGCAGAGACCACTGGTCCCAAGCCATCCTATATGTATATAGACACACTTCAGAAAAGACCCACAAGCCAGATCCCACATCACCTGTCGGTGATTTTCATTGAAAAAACAAGATGGAAATGGGAAATTTACAGTAAAGACACATTCCTAATCTCGGAAGTATCTGCTAAAAGATACTGAATTCATTATCCTTTAGCACTTTGGCACTAAGGGTGACATTATATTATGAGTGATGAAGACAGAAGCCTGCCAGGAACTGTAGATAGCTACAAATCATGGTAATAAGTTTTTTTTCTTGTAAAGATAATGAAAGTTAAAGAACAAGTTCATAAAAAAGTAACAAGGCAAGAACAATGTGTATTCAAACCCCAGGTCCTATCCACAACCCCACAGACTTACCTGGGGACTTTCAGCAATGTTTAATCTTCTTTTAAGTTACAGCAATTTGTATGCTGAACATAACTCCTACATAACAAACAAATGAGCCTTGTGTGATAAATTGGGATGTATTTGCATTATCTAACAGTAAGGCCAACATTTTTCCATATTAGGCCAGGAAGTAAATATTGTATTTTCTGTTACAACTACTCATGTGTGCTATTGTTGTGAAAAAGTGACTATACATTAGCCACAAACTGACATCCATGGTGATTTCAATGAAAAGTTGTTTATTAAATTGAAAATGGGATTTTTCATATAATATATCCTGATTACATTTTCACCAGTTTATCTGATGGACTATCATTTGTAGACTTCTTGTATAGATAGCATGAAAGGGCTGGTATTTGGCTCCCTGGCCTTCAAAACCATATTCCTAATTTCAAAGCTTTGGTGTCCAGATATTTCCTGGGAAATTCCATCTTAGGGTCTGCATGGTTTCTCACTGCATCATCAAACAGAAAAGAGAAATGAATAAATCTGTCTGATGATCTCTTTTCAGAGCTTCATACTGCCAGCTCTGGATTAAATTAATGCCAACCTGTGACCTTTTCATTGCTTCCCTTATAACATATAAGCTGATAAATTTCATCATGAAGAACAGAGAAGAGATTGTCACAGGGTGTCTCCTTCAATGATGAAATGCTGTTGAAAGAACAGGACTAGACTGTGTCTGGCATCCTTGCTACTTATCCCTGTCTCTGTCCTTGACAGGCTCAGCACCCACTCACAGTCATCTCAGTTCTCTGGTGTGAGAAATCCTTCCATACGTACTTTATGTGAGCGTCGCAAGAGTAAAGTAAAAAAAGATCACAATGATAAACGTGAAGTCATTTTGCAAAAGGTCGAATTAAAGCTAAGTTGAGCTTTATGGAAAGGGATCATTATTATTGTTACAAATCTTTTTCCAGGGAGGGCAGGAAAGAGAGAAAGATGTTCTCTGCATAGCTAGACACCTCACAACTAATACAGAACACAGAATCCTCACAGTGTTGCAGAGGCAGGGCAAGAGAAGGCAGAGAACTTCAGACAAAGCTGGGGCAGTTCCGAGCATTCCCTTTAGACTGCCTGGTTGTTGTGTCATTTATACTTAAATTGATTCTCTTTTAGTTGTTTCCTGGCAAGTTTATTGGAAATAGCAGGTGCTCATTATTGAATTCTCTTGTTTATTTTCTCCTAGATCTATTAAGTCAGTACCAAGCAGACAAAATTCTTGGACGCTAAAGTAAGTGATGTATTTATCTATAGTTATATATTGTATCATTGCAATAGGCTTTATTTCTCTGTGTTAAAACTGCTGTGAAATTTAAAGGCTTAATTTTATTTTAAAAACAAATAGAAGTAGCTACTGAGAGAAACTCAGATGTGACAGAAAGGAACAATTCTCTGATTGAAAAGTCTAAATGTCAGTGCTTTTGAAAATAAAAAAACACATGAAAACATACAGAGTCAGAGTGCAGGCTAAGAGGTCAGACTTCATAACATCTCACAGGGAAATCTTGTTTGGCTTTGAGCCTGGAGTATGAGGTCTGTTTTGTCCAGTGGTAGGTGCAGTGAGGTTGTGCATGAAGGCTGGTTTGGGTATAGGATCTGCCAATAAGCTGCTGTGTAATGTTAGTTAAGGTGATTATTTACTCTTGAATTTTGTCTTCTCTAGAAAATAAAGTAATATTTAATGTGATGTGCTCTAAAGATTCTCCTCCATCCTCTTTATATGAAATGGGAACTTAGGGACCTGGCTCATAAACCAGTAGGGCCTACTGTGGAGCCCAACATTCATCAACCCAAAGAAACACTAGGATGTTGCAATAAGATAGGAATAGGGAGGAAAATGTGCACAAAGTTTCTAGCCATTGACTTCTTTTATTCCACAGAATGCACACAATTTCTCTCTTTAATCTCTAGGAGAGTGCAGAAGGGCTTCAGTACCATTTTTTTTTCAATTGATATTTCTGATCAATTTCTTGGAGTGTCTACATTTCACTTGGATCTTAAGAAAATGTTTGCCTAAAAACAAATTTTGCCATGGTAGTGAGCATAAACTTTTACAATGTGTGTAGAAGATAGTTTTGACTGTAGATTATAGGAGGCAGTCTTTAAACCAGGACCACCTAACCTTGAAGCCTCATGAGAGGCCTTGATTCCAAAGTGGCTCTGCCTATAGACTAAGTCTAGAAAGATAGACTTCCTGTAGCCAATTTGACTGGAAAGAAATGAAAGACAGTTGGAAGGGCTTTCTCCTGAGAAAGGCAAAGAAGACTGGATTCCAGAAAATACAGGATGTAAAGGAAACTTATGCAATAGCATGGAAGTGTTCAAATGGCTTGGTGGCTAGGATAAATTGTAGCGAATGGGAAAATGAGGTTTAGAGATAATGCGCTGATTCACAATAGAGGTGCAAAGCTATGCTGGCTCTACCATACAGTTGTGAATGCTGCACATCTCTTTACTAATGTGTCTAATTTGCAGCAGGTACTTTTTTTTCTATTCTGTAGACGTAGAGATAATTTTTAAATATGGCCTCCACTCTTCAAGTTTCATAGCTCAGTGAATATGCTACTTGCATAAATGGCTAGTTAAAGATATGTTTCAGTCAGCTGTGGTACACAATCCCAGCACTGTGGAGACTGAGGCAGGAGGATCATAAATTTTGGAGCCAGCCTGTTATAACAGAAAATTTGAGACCGAATTGGGCTGATCTTGTGAACCTGTGTTAGAGCAGAATTAAATCATGTTTGAAGATAATGTCTTAGTCTCTTCACCCAGTTTAGAATGTGACCTAGGACAAAACATTTTTGTTGTAGGCTAGACAAAGGCTAACACTGATTCACAGTAAGTGATAAAGAGAAAATATGAATGAGAAGTTGATGGGTTATAAGGAGGGGCACTAGATCTTAACTTGGATGATAGAATACAAGGAAGAGGAAGGGATGACATTCAGACCTTGATTGGGAAGGTGAGTGAATGGCAATGCCATTCAGAATGGGGCAACCTAGGAATATTGACTAAACAGGAAAAACATGGAGTAGGTGCTGGAGCTGGGAAGATACAACTCAGTATGCATCTCTAGAAATAGCCAGTTGAGGTGTTTGCAGCATTAATCCTTCTGTTTTCAACTTTCCCCCCCTTGAATAGGTAGGTTGTTTCGCGCATATCCCAAGGGGAAACAGCTTGATTCCTTTTTAGGGAAAGGTCTATAGTCTGACATCCTGAGCGTTAGGTCAGATCTATGTGTGCTAATTACAGGCTAGTTTTTCCATCCGTATGAAGTCCAGTGCCTGACTAATACCCTCAGGGTTCTGAAATGATGAAAGAAACAAAAAACAGATGAGGGAATATTTCAACAAATGTTGGCCCTTATCTATAAAGTTCTGCCTTATCCATGCCTACTTGGAATTTTAAGATTGTCATTCTCTTAAGGAATCTTTTTGAACACCATTACGGCAATTAAGTTCAGGCAGAATGAGGCCACATCTCCAAACATTTTATCAGTCAGCAAGATGTAAAGTGACAAGTACTACTCTCTGGCATCTCTTCTTGATGCTTTCTTTTTTTTTTTTAAATTTTTTTATTAGGTATTTTCTTCATTTACATTTCCAATGCTATCCCAAAAGTCCCCCATACCCCCCCACTCCCCTACCCACCCACTCCCACTTCTTGGCCCTGGCGTTCCCCCTGTACTGAAGCATCTAAAGTTTGCAAGACCAATGGGCCTCTCTCTCCAATGATGGCCGACTAGGCCATCTTCTTTTTTTTTTATGTTTTCATATTTTTTATTGGGTATTTATTTCATTTACATTTCCAATGCTATCCCAAAAGTCCCCCACACGCTCCCCCGCCCACTCCCCCACCCACCCACTCCCACTTCTTGGCGCTGGCGTTCCCCTGTACTGGGGCATATAAAGTTTGCACGACCAATGAGCCTCTCTTTCCACTGATGGCCGACTAGGCCATCTTCTGATTCATATGCAGCTAGAGACACGAGCTCGGGGGGGGGGAGGTAATTGGTTAGTTCATATTGTTGTTCCACCTATAGGATTGCAGATCCCTTCAGCTCCTTGGGTACTTTCTCTAGCTCCTCCATTGGGAGCCTTGTGATCCATCCAATAGCTGACTGTGAGCATCCACGTCTGTGTTTGCCAGGCTCCGGCATAGTCTCACAAGAGACAGCCATATCTGGTTCCTTTCAGCAAAATCTTGCTAGTGTATGCTTTCTTTAGGGCTGTAAGTTTGAGACTTTATTATTCTGGAATCAATATAGAAGGAGTACTGGACTGGTATTCAGCAGACACCTATTTTACTTTTCTCTTCATTGTTTAGTAGCCAGATGACTCTAATGTAGGCAATTCCCTTAGCTGTAAAGTGATGAGCTAAAGTAATATTAGTTCCATCTCTTTCAGCCCCACAGTTATAGAAAAATACACATAGGGAAAACTTGCTCACAGGTAACTACAACAAATTATTCTGAAATGGACTGAAATAAACAATGTCTGGTCAACAGTGCTGAAGCAGAGCTCTTTGAGGAGGTAGTAACTAGTAAACTGCCATGCACTCCAGTCGAGTCAGCTTGACAGGCCGAGAGGTCCGGAAGGCACTCACAAGGCAGAGAGTTTCACGGAAACTCACCTCCTGGAGTCTGGCGTTCTCTTTAACTCATATACTCATACCCTATTCCCGAGTTAGTATCCACGTGCTCTCTTTTAGTATTATCTTATTATAAGTGCCTTTTAAGATTGAATTCTGACATAGCTAAGCTTTCACCAGTGTTCCAACGTCCTAGAAAGTCCTTGAGCAGACCATGGGCTTGGAATTCAGTAAGAATGTTGCCTATTCAGTGACATTCAGAATTGCCTATGGTATTACACTATCACTTTGAATAAAAGCTAAGTCACTGCCCTACACAGGAATTTACCATCATCTAGGAAGAAGGGAGTTTGAGACGTACGGAGGAACCAGAGTAGGTACTTAGAACTATAGATAGCTGAGTTACACCCATACACACTTATTTACAATGGCCTAGGGGGAAAGTGGACTATACAATAGACTAAAATAGAAACTATGGCAAGGGCACGAAGCCCTTGACCCTGGCTTCTAAGATTAAGTGAATCTTAGGTGGAGCTCTTTTTTTTTATTATTAGGTATTTTCCTCATTTACATTTTCAATGCTATCCCAAAGGTCCCCCATACCCACCCCCCCAATCCCCTACCCACCCACTCCCCCTTTTTGGCCCTGGCGTTCCCCTGTACTGGGGCATATAAAGTTTGCAAGTCCAATGGGCCTCTCTTTGCAGTGATGGCCGACTAGGCCATCTTTTGATACATATGCAGCTAAAGACAAGAGCTCCCGGGTACTGGTTAGTTCATATTGTTGTTCCACCTATAGGGTTGCAGTTCCCTATAGCTCCTTGGGTAATTTCTCTAGCTCCTCCATTAGGGGCTGTGTGACCCATCTAATAGCTGACTGTGATCATCCACTTCTGTGTTTGCTAGGCCCCGGCATAGTCTCATAAGAGAGAGCTATAACTGGGTCCTTTCAGCGAAATCTTGCTAGTGTATGCAATGGTGTCAGCATTTGGAAGCTGATTATGGGATGGATCCCTGCATATGGCAGTCACTAGATGGTCCATCCTTTCGTCACAGGTGGTGGAGCTCTTTTTGATCCCAGTTGTTAACAATGAATTCTATCCCAGGTGGTTCCTGTTAGACCTTCTGTGTTTGTATTCCTCTGTTTTGTGTAAGAATCCAGTAACCTCTTTGTACCTTGCTGGTGTGTCACCCAACTTCCCTATTTTCTTCTGTGTAAAAAGTTTGATGCTCAACTTGACAAATTACATTCAGATTCTACACAACCTCTCCTGTGTGCATCTGTCTGTCATTCCATCCAATGCTATGCCTACCTGCGACTAGAGACCCGTTCCACGCAGACAAAGGGGCCCAGAGGGTCTGCGGCAGTAGACAAAGGGGTAATTTGAGGAGGCAGTAACTAGTAGACAAAAGGGTAATTAGAACAGATTATTTTTCATCAAGCATGTACCTATCCTAGAAATTAGCCCAGTGCTTTTCTCCCCAAAGGTACTGGCCTAAGACACAGAGTTGTAGTTTTGAGATGCAGATAGTTTTAAGAGAAAACCATTTGGCCCTAGGTTAGCCCAAAAGTGCTGGCTTACTGCACTCTGCTAAAGCCAGAAAGTAGCTGTAGACCAAAATAAAGGTAATCGAGCCTTGCTGTGTAGGGAGTTAAGTGAGGTCTGTGGAAGCCCATATTATCACATCAAATTATCTCTCCCATTTGCTGCAAATAGAGAGAAATGTACCCATAATGCATTTGAGTATTGAGGCTACTTCTCAAACAGCAAGCACAGCCTTTCCAGTTTCATAAAAGAAGAAGCTGACATAGGCAATGCCTCTGCAGTGTGGCTAGGTATTGTAGAAGGTAATTGCCTCCACTAGGATTGTGGCAAGATTTCACCTCATCTCTGCACTCTAAGCATCTTTGTCATGGTCAATCAAGAGCCACAAACTAACACAGCCAAATGCAAAGCTATCTAAGTTGAATGGGAAAATATAAAATGGCTGATGATGGACTCCAGATGTGGGGCTTATGCCCCAGAATCACCTCATTTTTGGCTCTCTTTCAGAGTGGATCTATTTTTTGACAATGCTATTCATGGCTTGTGATGACTATAACCAATGTGTATAAGGGCATGAGTGGTCTATGTACTGCTTCTCTACGAGTCTCAGGATCTGAATACTCTTTTCTAGAAAAATCCAAAAAAGGGATCTCAAGAAATCTGATGGAGACACATTAGGTCTTGGGTCTGGGAAGTTTTTCAGGCCCCAATATATTGAGGACAAAATTAAATTTCAAAGTCAGTCCACCTTGGAACAATCAACCATAGATTCTTTATGGATGGTTCTAAACTGGAGGTAACACTAGTTAGTCCCTTATCCCATCCTGATTTCTCCACATACAGGGGGGTTTTGGAAATGTGAGAAAACTTTTAACCTGTTAAAATCTTTAAGGTCCTGCTGGAATTAATACTAAAACATCAATGCATTAAAGAGTCCTGTATTTGGAAAATGACCACACCGATCCACTAAGGGCCATGGCAGATCCATGCCTGGCTGTGTTCATTTAGAAAAATGTGAGGTTGGTGCTTTATTTTGCCCCATCCTTTTCTAACAATAAAGAAGTAGGGCAGGAAGGAGGGCAACAGACCCTAGATCAGCCCCTAACTCTGCCATTGCATCCTTGCACAATGTTTTATAAACCACGTCATTGCCTTCAGTTTCTGAGTTGGTGAACATGCAGTTAAGTTGCAGAGCTTCAGTGAGTGTCAGAAACTAACACAATTCAACATTTTTGTGTTCAATCCTTTTAGATAATTGGAGTATCTGGTCAGCAGATCATTAAGAACTTCAGTTTCTTTCCTTCCTTTAAATTGGTTATTTTATTTATTTACACTAAAATGTTATTCCTGTTCCTGGTTTCCCATTCACAACCCCCCATTCCATCCCCCCTCTCCCCTGCTTCTATAAGGGTGCTCACCCACCCCCCACCTCACCGTGCTTCTATTCCCCTACACTGGGGCAGAGAGGCTACACAGGACCAGGGGCCTCCCCTCACATTCATACTAGAGAAGGCAATCCTTTGCTATATGTGCAACTGGAGCCATGGGTCTCTTCATGTGTGTCTTTGGTTGGTGGTTTAGTCCCTGAGAACTCTGGGGGATCTGGTTGGTTGATATTGTTGTTCTTCCTATGAGGTAGCAAACCCCTTCAGTTCCTTCAGTCTTTCCCCTAATTTCCCCATTGGGGTCCCTGTGGTCAGTCCTATGGTTGGGTGCAAGCATCAACATATGTATTTGTCAGGCTCTGGCAGGGCCTCTCAGGAGACAGCCATTACAGGCTCCTGTCAGCAAGCACTTCTTGGCATCTGAAATAGTGTCTAGGTTTGGTGTCTGTGTGTGGGATGGATCCCTAGGTGGGATAGTCTCTGGATGGCTTTTCTTTCAGTCTCTGCTCCACTCTTTGTCCCTGCATTTCCTTTAGACAGGAGAAGTTCTGGGTTAATATTTTTGAGAAGGGTGGGTGGCTCAGTTTCTGAACTCTGTCACAGATCTTCTAAGTCAGAGTCTAGGAAAATGGGCCACTGGGATTGGTGCTTACAGCTGACTCCACATACTTATAATGATTCTGGAGAAAAATATTAGAAACCATAGTTCAGATATCCAGAATGGGTGAACCATACTTGACCAAGCACTTTCATAGTATAAAGAAAATGGTTTCCACTTTCATTTCAGAACTAAATCAGCATTAATATAATAGAGGGCCCCTCTATGGGACTTTTCTGATACTGCATTCAAGGCTCCTGTGCAGGGCATTAGGTCAGATTGCTCAGGCTTGTGTACAGACAAGGGGCCAGGATCTGCTGAGGGTTTGGTGGTAGGGAAGCCAGAGTGTCTCAGAGGTGGCAGTGTGACTTTTTCAGAGGTCAAGGCGACTTTGGTGATTTAAGGGAGTCAGGCTGTTCTTATCATAGTGGCCTACCAAGCACATGCCTTCTCAAGTAGCTGCCTATAATAAAGCTGCAAGCTCAGGCCTCATGTTCCAACTCCTGCTAAAGATAGAGCCACTTTATTCAGTCTTAGCTCTGCCTCCATAGTCTCTGTCCTCAGTACAACTCCAGCATCCACCTCTTCATTCTACTACAACGGATAGAGGTGACATACTGTATGCAATACACCTAGAGAGAATTGATAGCTCCCCTGGGTTAGCTCATAGAGTTCTTCACTTTTCTCCCCACCAACCAAAAGGTGAAGGCATCTATCAATATTCAAAGCCCCAAAGGCAGACTGAAATTCACCGTAGCTAGATAGAGGAAGGTAGCTTCTTTGCCTTAGAAATAAATGAATAAATAAAGTGTCAAACAGATTGCTTTTATTCTTGTGGGAAAGATGCAAGTGTGTGTTCCAGGGAAGCTTTGGAGATTTATTAGCTGGCATTGTAGATGACCTTCCAGCAGACAGACCATCAGTAATCACCCTTTTTAAATAATGCAATAATGTAGGCTCTCTAGTGCCTTGGAGAGAATAAATGGACGAAATCAACTGCTGAGCATATGCTAATCTCCCCAGTTATGGTATGCTCTTCTCCAGTGCAGTACAGGCACTTCTAAATAAAACTCAAAGTATCAATATGCCTATAAGATTAAAAAAATTAAAATAAAAATTCCCTAGCCTTCATCTGGCAGAGAAGAAATTAATGATAAAGTCATGTTTGCAGTTTGGGGCTGAAGGCCTCAGTTTCTGCTGAGAATAAACGTTGAAGCCTGCAAATGTCCAGGATCCAACAGTTTGATGTGAAGATTTAATTACTGGTAATTAATTTATCGAGCACTTTAAAAAGATCGAAACAAAGGCCAGAAGACAATGTGCTGTCAATAAGGAGGGGGCATATTACACCTGTTAGAAAGCTTGCTGGGTATTAATCTGCCCTGACAGGAAGAAAACACTTTGGTACCTGACAGAGTTGATAAATGTGACAAATGCAGGCCCCACATTTTAAAATCAATATGGAATGTTATTTTGGAGTGAACCCGGATCAAGACAGCATACCAAACCAAATTGCTAACAAGGAGCATGGAGACTAATTGTTTAAATGAATTCCAAGGGGCAGACAACAATTGTAAGAGGGGAGCTAGAGGTAGACCATGCTGATAAAGGGGAAAATGGCTTTGGCTTGCTTCAGACACACTCTGCTCTAATAAAAAGGAGCTTTGGGATGGAAAGGGGGCTTGTTATGGCAGAGTACTCATAACATGCAGGCAAGAAACGAGCCAGCATTCATTAAGCTCTCTGTGTGGCTGGTGTGCAGTCTGGACCTCCAAGTGTAAAGTATAAATCAAAATGCTATGGAGCACTTGGAAAATGTGAGGATCTTTTAGGGCAGACACTTCCAGCCATACCGTCTGTTTTGCCTGGATCTATTTATTTATCCACCATTCATCCAGAATTCCTGAGAGTCCTTAGTGAACAGAGCAGCTTTTCTACTCTCAGTGATGCAAGTGAATGAAGCCATAGGTGGGAAAATTGCGCCCCATATGGTGAGTGTTATGGCTGAGCAGAGTGCTGGAGAGTAGAGAGCAGGTGCACCAAGTCAGACCAGCTCTGTGGAAAATACGGGCCTTCAGGGTGAGGGAATAGAGGGGTGGGTGGGGGTGTACTGTCCTCTCAGTAGAGAAGGGGTGGGTGAATGTGGGGAAGTACTTGTGAGGGGAGGAGGGCAGTGATCGGGATGTAAATTGAATAAAAATAAGTAAAATATAGGATTTTCTTACCTGCTTTACAGATGCAGAATAATGGAATAAATTTGAGCAGGGTTCTGGAATCCAATACCATCCCAAGTGCATAAGCAGTTTAAGCAGTTACTATTGCACATGACTTGAGCATATTTTACTAATTTCTATAAACTTTGGTTTCTTTATTTCCAAAATGGGATTAATAGCACCCATTTCCTAAGGATACACAGATTAAACGAATACTGTGAGATCAGACAAGACCCAGTATGTTCACTATGGTGTGGTAGTAGACACACATGCACACACACACACACACACACACACACACACACTGAGAACAGCAATGCAGCTATATACTTTACTAAATGATTTTTAAAGTTATGAACATTTGAAATATTGTCCACATTTAACAGACATACAGTGAGGAACAAAATGATTCTGTAATTTGGCTAAAATCACAAAATAAGATTTTGTGTTTCTCCTTCTTCAGGCCGAGTCAAGATACTTGTTTAGACTTCCAGTCTGCAAAGAACAAAATGTTATTGGTAGTTTAGAATTGTTACCTGTGCTTCCTGCTTCAGGTTGTATCAGCATCTGGTCACAGTCTTACCCTTAGAAGGCAAACTATAGAAATATAGACACATATATCAAGGTGCCGATTGCTAATAGAGCCATCAAATTGGGATTAGACTTCAGTACACAAAAGCTCTTTTCTTATCTGTATGCATCCCTCCAACCTGAAAGGTTGCCCTGCATAGAAAGAAAGACTCTAGGAAACTCCACTTCCTCCGGTGATGAAACCTTGGTCAAGAAATGGTAGTCCTCTAGGTTTAACTGATTATATTGCTAAGTTAAAAGGACATCACAGGAGACTAAACACCACAGCAGAATCTTGGAGTGCAAAAAGGGGGAACACATCAGGTTAAACCTAGACCTGGGTTAGTTTCAGATTTTCAGACAGAAATTGTTTCATACTTTTATTTAGAATATATCCTGTGCCAGGCAGGGGAAATATGAAAACAAGATTAGCTCATAACCTAGATTGGATAGAAATTTGACAATGGATTATTTTACAGACGGGAGAAACACTAGTTACCAGTCTTATAGGAAGTCATATAACTAGTCACCAGTCTTATAGGAAGTGTTGGACACAGAATACTGAATGAATCCATGTTCTCTATGCCCCAGCCCTCACAAGGCTCCCTGTCTACAGATTTACTATACCTGCCTGAAAAATTATGATGGTGGGATGGAACTAGAGAGATGGCTCAGCAGTTAAAAGCAGTTCCTGCTTTTGCACAGGACCCAGGTTTGATTCCCAGCACTGACATCAGGGATACAAACCATCTGTAATTCCTGTTTGACTGTTAGGCTATTTGACTGACTCTTCTGGCTTCCATGGACACTGCAAGCATGGGATACATAGAAATGAATATAAACATAGCACCTATCCACATAAAAATCAAAACAAAACGGTAAGAAAATTTCCAGGGTAGGAAGAAGGACCCAGACTCAGTTCTCCTTGATCTTTCTTTCTTTGTATCAATGAGCTGTGGTAGTCCTTTGGATTCTGAGTTAGTCCCTCACTTAAGGACATAGCCCTGCTACTGGGAAGATTGCTGTATTTTCCATTATATGAAGCCTAATGCTTCATGTAATTGAGGGAAAAAGAAGACAGACAGACACTATATTCAGACATGCAATCTCATCAGCCAGGAAGTAAGGCAGCCAGAGGGTGCAGAGACAGCCATCCGTCTTCCCTAGCCCAACCCAAGAACAAACAATCTTCTCTGAATTTTAAAGACCTGGGAACAATTTAGAGAGAGTCTGCACTTGCTTTCTCCCATCCTCTTCCCTGAAATGCAATTCTGGTGTTCAGAGAGGTTCTGACTAAGTAGAAAATACAGCCACGTTTTTTCAAAGGGCCTTCCTTGGCTTTTTATCCTCCATAGCATCTAATATGTGTCAAACATTTTAGATTAAAATGAGTATGAAAAGCATGTCCTCAGTCAGCAAGTCAGGGACTAAGATGAAAACCAGCCAGGGGTGGGGGGTGGGGAGCTAAAGTCCACACTGTCACTCCTCTTCCAGGCAACTCCTCTTACTTGCTTGTAGTATTAATCATCTACTATGTTTACAAATAGTATATCAGTAGTGGCACTGTTTGGGGCTTTGAACATTACCACTGCATTGTTGTTGACCTAAGGAAGTCACTTCCCTTTGTGAGCCTGAATTTCCTGGCCTTGATACTTGGGTTGATTATCCTTTTCTACTATTGAATGGATGGTGAGACTCTAATGGGCTCGTATTTACTAGATATTTGATATATAGCAGACGCTCACTAAGGATGATCTGAAGGGGGAATTCTCCTAAGGGATTGTACTCCTGTTTGTACCTAGACTCCCTTTCTACTTGATCCATTTAATGTAAATAAAATATTCCAAAATTCCTCTTGACCTTCCTTCGGGTATTTACTACTCGTTTGGGTCTTCAGTTTACTGCCAATTAGGAGGTTAGGCATCCATGCAGTATTAGTACAACCAGATCAAAATGAGCACATTCTGTCATCATTGAGAATCTGTATAATTTAACTGATGCAAATCCTCTGATAATGAGAGAGTTTCAGGTTCCATATGAAAACAAATCTCTGCTAATTAGCATCCTCTTGTCATCAGTGTGCTCTGGCGGGTTGGCTGAATGGCTTGGGTCAGTGACTGGCAGCACTCCAAAGCCTCAATCTGTGGGGAGTTTAGGCCTCTTTGTAGGCTGAAAGGAAATGATTTATAAATGGGTGATTCCTCAAAACTTCTATCACCTCAGAAGTGGTATTGCCCTTAGCACCCTCTAGGCCAGTGGCCCCAAACCTTTTCTAGTCACTACATCTCTCTAGTCTACTTCCCTTAGTTCATCTATTAAACTGGCATATCTGGGAGAGGATTTAGTATATGACTTGAAAAAATCCTATTTTGTTTTCTCCTACTTTGAATCTTCCCTGCTCTGGAATCTACTAGATTTGAACTTTATGAAGGCTTTACTCCACCTCCACATACCACCAACAGTACACACACACAAACACACACACACAGGTGCACATACACATATATATGCAGGAATACACCCACCAACCACCACACCACTTCTAAGTAGTTTTTTGTTTTTTTTTAATTTATTTTTTATTACATATTTTCCTCAATTACATTTCCAATGCTATCCCAAAAGTCCCCCATACCCTCCCCCCACTTCCCTACCCACTCATTCCCATTTTTTTTGGCCCTGGCGTTCCCCTGTACTGGGGCATATACAGTTTGGGTGTCCAATGGGCCTCTCTTTCCAGTGATGGCCGACTAGGCCATCTTTTGATACATATGCAGCTAGAGTCAAGAACTCCGGGGTACTGGTTAGTTCATAATGTTGTTCCACCTATAGGGTTGCAGATCCCTTTAGCTCCTTGGGTACTTTATCTCCTCCATTGGGAGCCCTGTGATCCATCCAATAGAGATTCCACCTCACACCAGTCAGAATGGCTAAGATCAAAAATTCAGGTGACAGCAGATGCTGGTGAGGATGTGGAGAAAGAGGAACACTCCTCCATTGTTGGTGGGATTGCAGGCTTGTACAACCACTCTGGAAATCAGTCTGGCAGTTCCTCAGAAAATTGGACATAGTACTACCGGAGGATCCAGCAATACCTCTCCTGGGCATATATCCAGAAGATGTCCCAACCGGTAAGAAGGACACATGCTCCACTATGTTCATAGCAGCCTTATTTATAATAGCCAGAAGCTGGAAAGAACCCAGATGCCCCTCAACAGAGGAATGGATACAGAACATGTGGTACATTTACACAATGGAGTACTACTCAGCTATTAAAAAGAATGAATTTATGAAATTCCTAGGCAAATGGATGGACCTGGAGGGCATCATCCTGAGTGAGGTAACAAATTCACAAAGGAACTCACACAATATGTACTCACTGATAAGTGGATATTAGCCCAAAACCTAGGATACCCAAGATATAAGATACAATTTGCTAAACACATGAAACTCAAGAAGAATGAAGACTGAAGTGTGGACACTATGCCCCTCCTTAGAATTGGGAACAAAACACCCATGGAAGGAGTTACAGAGACAAAGTTTGGAGCTGAGATGAAAGGATGGACCATGTAGAGACTGCCATATCCAGGGATCCACCCCATAATCAGCTTCCAAACGCTGACACCATTGCATACACTAGCAAGATTTTATCAACAGGACCCAGATGTAGCTGTCTCTTGTGAGACTATGCCGGGGCCTAGCAAACTAAGTAGTTTTAAAACAGCAACAATGGGTTTGGCTAAGCCTCAGTGGGCTTGGAGGTGGGAGGAGAGTCTAGAGAATTAGGCTAGGAAGCAGGCAGGAACTGAGGCAAAACTTCTTGGGGCTCTGGATTCAGCTGGTCGCACACATAATCCCCAGTTAGGTGTGCTTCTTCCTTACTTTGCTATGTTTAAGACTGAAGTACAGGGATTTAGAGCCCAGTTATATGCCTCTAGGCACTTGCAGCAAGACTAGGACAGAAGCATCGAGACGCCAGGCCTTTCTAATATCCCCTGCATCTTGAAACAAATGATTGAACTATTTTACTTACGTATCCATTAACAAAACCCAAATCTTTTGATTCCCTCACTTGTTGCCTAAGATGATAGTTACCAACATTCCCTTTCCATCATTCTCCACCAATATCAGTTTTGCTCCATTTAGCTTGATCTTGCCTATTGACTTGCTGTGTATTTCTTTGATTATGTTTAGGTATGTGCCTTGTATCCCTGGTATCTCTAATACTTTTAAAATGAATGGGTGTTGGGTTTTGTCAAAGGCTTTTTCATCATCTAATGTGATGATCATGTAATTTTTTAAGTTTGTTTATATGGTGGATTATGTTAATGGATTTTTGTATATTGAATCATCCCTGCATCACTGAGATGAAACTTCCTTGATCATAATGAGGGATATTTTTGATGTGTTCCTGGATTTGGTTTGTGAGTATTTTATTGTGTATTTTGCATCAATGTTCATAAGATAAATCAGTCTAAAGTCCTCTTTCTTTGTTGAATCTTTGTGTGGTTTAGGTATCAGGGTGACTGTAGCATTATAGAATGAATTTGACAGTGTTCCTTCTGTTTGCATTTTATGAAATAGTATGAAGAGTATTGGTGTTATCTCTTCTTTGAAAGTCTGGTAGATTCCAATTACTGAACTTAAAAACGAGAAATAGTTCGTTGAGGAGAACAATTGCTTCCCTTTGGTTCTGGCCTGAAAGGGTCAGAGCAGTTAACTGGGGGAAAGTTCAGGGGCCATCCCTCCTGAAAGGGAGGGATGCCCTAACATGACTTCATGTGGGCCAGAGCTTTTCCTTGTTCCTAGTCAAGAGTTAATATTTACCCAGAGAGGTGGATGTCCTTGGGTCTGCTGATAAACAGTTCCTTCTTCTGAAGAATATACTTGTTATGAGAAAATTATTCCAAAAATGATAATATTGTGTGCCAGGTGCAACTAAGTAAAAATTTTATTTTTTGAGCAAAAATTGCAAAGTCATACCCCATGTTTATAAGCTGAAAAAATCAGTAAAGGTTTGCTACTTGCCAACAGAGCAGTAGTCCGTCTGCCTCTTTAAGGTGTTCGCGAAACTGGTCTTCGTCAGTTGGTAAATATAATCTTTCTTTCCTTAAAAAAAAAAAAAAAGAAAGTCTGGTAGAATTTTGCATTAAAAGTATTCTGACCCTGAGATTTTTTTTTTTGGTTGGGGGACTTTTAATGCTTCTATCTCTTTAGGGGATACAGGCAGTTCTTTATATGTTTAGATAGTTTACCTGATCTTGATTTAACTCTGGTAAGTGGTACATGCCTAGAAAATCACCCATTTCATTAATATTTTCTAATTTTGTGGGGTATAGGCTTTTGAAGTAAGATGTAATGATTCTTTGAATTTCTTCAGTGTCTATTGTTATGTCTCTCTTTTCATTCCTAATTTTGTTTATTTAGATACTGTACCTCTTTCTTTTGGTTAATATGGATAGGGGTTTGTCAATTTTTTTTTTTTTGATTTTCTCAAAGAACCAGCTCTTGTTTTAGTTGATTCCTTGTATTGCTTTCTTTGTCTCTATTTGATTGATTACAGCCCTGATTTTGATTATTTCCTGCCATCTACCTGTCTTTCTTGTGTTTGGTGGATTTGCTTCTCCTCCTCCTCTTCTTCTTCCTCCTCCTCCTCCCCCCTCCTTCCTCTTCTTTAAAAAGAGGTTTCAGGTGTACTTTTAATTGCATTTTTGAGAACTTCGTAATGTCTTTATGGAGGCACTTAGTGCTATAACTTTCCTTTTAGCACTGCTTTCATTGTGTCTCATAAATTTGGGTGTGTTTTCCACCTTATTTTCCTTGAACTCTAGAAAGTCTGCAATTTCTTTATTTCTTTTCTGATCTGGAAATCATTGAGAAGAGAGTTGATGGAATCTTAATGTTAACTTTCATCTGCATTTCACTGATAACTAAGAATGTCAAACAAACTCTTTTTAAATGTTTCCTAGCCATTCTTATCTTTTCTTTTGAGAACCCTCTCTGGTTCTCTATGTCATTTGTTACTTGATTTGTTAACTTATTGTTTATTTCCGAGTTCTTTATATATATTTTTAGCATATTTTTATTAAGTATTTTCTTCATTTACATTTCTAATGTTATTCCAAATGTCAGCCATACCCCCCCTCAACTCCCCTACACACCCACTCCCACTTCTTGGCCCTGGCATTCCCCTGTACTGAGGCATATAAAGTTTGCAAGACCAATGGGCCTCTCTTTCCAATGATGGCCGACTAGGCCATCTTCTGATACATATGCAGCTAGAGACAGGAGATCCAGGGTTAGTTGAACTGGTTAGTTCATATTGTTGTTCCACCTATAAGGTTGCAGATCCCTTTAGCTCCTTGGGTACTTTCTCTAGCTCCACCATTGGGGGCCCTGTGATCCATCCAATAGAAGACTGTGAGCATCCACTTCTGTGTTTGCTAGACCCTGGCATAGCCTCACAAGAGAGAGCTATATCAGGGTCCTTTCAGCAAAATCTTGCTAGTGTGTGCAATGGTGTCAGTATTTGGAGGCTGATTATGGGATGGATCCCCGGGTATGGCAGTCTGTAGATGGTCCATCCTTTTGTCTCAGCTCCAAACTTTGTCTCTGTATCTCCCTCCATGGGTATTTTGTTCCCAATTCAAAGAAGGGGCAAAGTGTCCACACTTTGGTCTTCATTCTTCTTGAGTTTCATGTGTCTTGCAAATTGTATCTTGTATCTTGGGTATTCTAAGTTTCTGGTCTAATATCCACTTATCAGTGAGTACATATCATGTGAGTTCTTTTGTGATTGGGTTACCTCACTCAGGATGATGCCCTCCAGGTCCATCCATTTGCCTAGGAATTTCATAAATTCATTCATTTTAATAGCTGAGTAGTACTCCATTGCATCTAACGAGATGATCATGCGATTTTTGTTTTTGGGTTTGTTTATATAGTGGATTACGTTGATGGATTTCCATATATTAAACCATCCCTGCATCCCTGGAATGAAACCTACTTGGTCAGTATGGATGATAGTTTTGATGTGTTCTTAGATTTGGTTAGCGAGAATCTTATTGAGTATTTTTGAATCGATATTCATAAGGGAAATTCGTCTGAAATTCTCTATCTTTGTTGGGTCTTTCTGTGGTTTAGGTATCAGAGTAATTGTGGCTTCATAGAATGAATTGGGAAGAGTACCTTCTGCTTCTCTTTTGTGGAATACTTTGTGAAGAACAGGAATTAGATTTTCTTTGAAGGCCTGATAGAACTCTGCACTAAACCCATCTGGTCCTGGGCTTTTTTTTGGTTGGGAGACCATTAATGACTGCTTCTATTTCTTTAGGGGATATAGGACTGTTTAGATCATTAACCTGATCCTGATTTATCTTTGGTACCTGGTATCTGTCTAGAAATTTGTCCATTTCATCCAGGTTTTCCAGTTTTGTTGAGAATAGCCTTTTGTAGAAGGATCTGATGGTGTTTTGGATTTCTTCAGGAACTGTTGTTATGTCTCCCTTTTCATTTCTGATTTTGTTAATTAAGATGCTGTCCCTGTACCCTCTAGTGAGTCTGGTTAAGGGTTTATCTATCTTGTTGATTTTCTCAAAGAACCAGCTCCTCGTTTGTTTGATTCTTTGAATCGTTCTTGTTTCCACTTGGTTGATTTTGCCCTTGAGTTTCATTATTTCCTGCTGTCTACTCCTCTTGGGTGAATTTGCTTTCTTTTGTTCTAGAGCTTTCAGGTGTGTTGTCAAGCTGCTAGTGTGTGCTCTCTCTAGATTCTTTTTGGAGGCACTCATAGCTTTGAGTTTTCCTCTTAGAAATGCTTTCAATGTGTCCCATAAGTTTGGGTATGTTGTGGCTTCATTTAAATTAAACTCTAAAAAGTCTTTAATTTCTTTCTTTATTCCTTCCTTGACCAAGGTATCATTGAGAAAATTGTTGTTCAGTTTCCATGTGAATGTTGGCTTTCTATTATTTATTTTGTTATTGAAGATCAGCCTTAGTCCATGGTGGTCTGATAGGATTCATGGGACAATTTCAATATCTTTGTATCTGTTGAGACCTGTTTTGTGACCAATTCTATGGTCAATTTTGGAGAAGGTACCATGAGGTGTTGAGAAGAAGTTATATCCTTTTGTTTTAGGATAAAATCTTCTGTAGATATCTGTTAAATCCATTTATTTCATAACTTCTGTTAGTTTCACTGTGTCCTTGTTTAGTTTTTCTTTCCACAATCTGTCCATTGATGAAAGTGGTGTGTTGAACTCTCCCACTATTATTGTGTGAGGTACTATGTATGCTTTAAGCTTTACTAAAGTTTCTTTAATGAATGTGGCTGCCCTTGCATTTGGAGCATAGATATTCAGAATTGAGATTTCCTCTTGGAAGATTTTACCTTTGATGAGTATGAAGTGCCCCTCCTTGTCTTTTTTGATAACTTTGGGTTGGAAGTCGATTTTATTAGATATTAGAATGGCTACTCCAGCTTGTTTCTTCAGACCATTTGCTTGGAAAATTGTTTTCCAGTCTTTCATTCTGAGGTAGTGTCTGTCTTTTTCCCTGAGATTGGGTTCCTGTAAGCAGCAAAATGTTGGGTCCTGTTTGTGTAGCCAGTCTGTTAGTCTATGCCTTTTTATTGGGGGAATTGATTCCATTGATATTAAGAGATATTAAGGAAAAGTAATTGTTGCTTCCTATTATTTTTGTTGTTAGAGTTGGCATTCTGTTCTTGTGGCTGTCTTCTTTTAGGTTTGTTGAAGAATTACTTTCTTGCTTTTTCTAGGGCGTGGTTTCTGTCCTTGTATTTTTTTTTTCTGTTATTATCCTTTGAAGGGCTGGATTCATGGAAAGATAATGTGTGAATTTGGTTTTGTCCTGGAATACTTTGGTTTCTCCATCTATGGTAATTGAGAGTTTTGCTGGGTATAGTAGCCTGGGATGGCATTTGTGTTCTCTTAGGGTCTGCATAACATCTGTCCAGGATATTCTGGCTTTCATAGTCTCTTATTAAAATCTGGTGTAATTCTGATAGGCCTGCCTTTATATGTTAGTTGACCTTTTTCCCTTACTGCTTTTAATATTCTATCTTTATTTAGTGCATTCGTTGTTCTGATTATTATGTGTCGGGAGGAATTTCCTTTCTGGTCCAGTCTATTTGGAGTTCTGTAGGCTCCTTGTATGTTCATGGACATCTCTTTCTTTAGGTTTGGGAAGTTTTCTTCTATAATTTTGTTGAAGATATTTGCTGGCTCTTTGAGTTGAAAATCTTCATTCTCATCTACTCCTATTATCTGTAATTTTGTGTCTTCTCATTGTGTCCTGGATATCCTGGATGTTTTGAGTTAGGATCTTTTTGCATATTGCATTTTCTTTGATTGTTGTGCCGATGTTCTCCATGGAATCTTCTGCACCTGAGATACTCTTTTCCATCTCTTGTATTTTGTTGCTGATGCTCACATCTATGGTTCCAGATTTCTTTCCTAGGGTTTTCATCTTCAGTGTTGCCTGACTTTGGGTTTTCTTTATTGTGTATACTTCCCTTTTTAGGTCTAGTATGGTTTTGTTCATTTCCATCACCTGTTTGGTTGTGTTTTCCTGTTTTTCTTTAAGGACTTGTAACTCTTTAGCAGTGTTCTCCTGTATTTCTTTAAGTGGTTTATTAATGTCCTTCTTGATGTCCTCTACTATCATCATGAGATATGCTTCTAAATCGGGTCTAGCTTTTTGGGTGTGTTGGTGTGCCCAGCCCTGGCTGAGGTGAGAGTGCTGGGTTCTGATGATGGTGAGTGGTCTTTGTTTCTGTTAGTAAGATTCTTATGTTTGCCTTTCTGCTTCATTAAAGCATACTTTTTGCTTATTCCTTTAGCAGTTTTAAGAGTTACTCTGTGTATTGGAAGAAAAACCAGTCCCCCTTACACTGAAGCCCCTTGCACACAAATTCTAAACTGTTATTTCCTCTACTCTACATCAGGACCTGCTGTTATCAGAGTGGTGTAGGTCAGCCCTTGCAGTCTTAAAAACCCAGACAGTCTGCCTCTCTTGTCTATCCACAGGAGGTCAACTAAAGGGACAGGCAATAGTGAAAAACAGTGAAAAGAATATTTTTTCAATGAGACCACACTGGGAAGAAGAAAATGTAAAAAGGTTCAGTGATTGTCTCCTCTTCAAATCCATTTTCCATGCCCAGACTTAAAAGTCAGGTTCATATTTAAGAGAGGAGCTATACATAACTAATCAATCCTGGTCAAGTTGTGGTCCTTCCTGCCCATTTTTTTTCCTCTTTTAAAAGTAAATAGATTTATTTGAATTCCCACTATACCAAAGACATTTATGGTATTTTTGTTGTATGGTATTTTAGTTGTTTTTGTTTGTTTGTTGTTGTTATTTTGAGTACATTGTAGGTGTCTTCAGACACATCAGAAAAGGACATAATATTTCATACAGATGTTTCTGAGCCACAATGTGGTTGCTAACAATTGAACTCAGGGCCTCTGGAAGAATAGTCAGTGCTCCTAACTGCTGAGCTATCCTTCCAACCCCTATTTTCCTATTTTTAATGTGGCAGAAAAGAGGCAAAGACCTTTTATTGGTTATATGAATGGGTGATATTATAGAGTTCTGAGATACCTAAATAAGTAAAAAGTCAGACATGGCAAAAGAGAACAAATCTTTCTACTAGCCCAGTTTTGTACAATAGCTGAGTTTTTAATATCACTCACGCTTGAATTCAGATAATGCACATTTTTAGTTTTTAAATTTTTATTTCTAGTTGATACAGGTCTACATTTTTTATAGGATAGAGTTTAATGGAGTGACTAAACTAGTTTACTGTGTGAGAGAAAAAGCCAGTGTCTTTTGCTTTGGATTTTGTTCCACCAGTTGATACATTATTGTTTCAGCTCCCATCTCTTAGGTGGTAGTCTGACAAGGTGTCAGAACTGCATGCCATCTTCTTTGAAGGAAAGTTACTCTTCTTGCTAGCACCAGGCTTTTCCTTCTCCCAGCATAGGGTTCCAAGATAGAGAAATTCTAATATCTTGCATACCATTGTTTCCATAATCTTATAAACAAAACTCTTTAGACTGTTTGCGTTAGCCAGGAAAGCTATACTAGTGCTTTCTTATCCTCCCGATGTCTATTTTTTATAATGTGTTACTGTTTCTCATCCAGGAGTGGTGGTCCTTTTGCTAGTCCTCTTATTGAATATTCATGGTTGTTTCATGTTTTATTAACATTTTCCGAGATTTCTAGATGGCTAGCCTACTGAGGTGAACCAAAGCTTCTTCTCTAGCGTAATCCCTCTAAACAAATGGTCTTGACTTTTTCTTCTCTGAATAGAGACTTCATGTTTGTATGTGCTCTCTTTCCTATCATTCTTTCAAATTTTCATTCCACATGTTCACTGTTTCTCTCTCTCTCTCTCTCTCTCTCTTTTTTTTTTTCCGAGACAGGGTTTGTCTGTATAGCCCTGGCTGTCCTGGAACTCACTTTGTAGACCAGGCTGGCCTCGAACTCAGAATTCCACCTGCCTCTGCAAGGGTAGCCATTTCTTATTTCTCTGAAGGTAATTACCAGAATTTACTGTTTTGTTTGTGAGAAAGTAGGTGGTTGATTCCTCTTTCCTTTAGTGTATCTACTCAACAGACAAAAACAAGCTCTGGACAAGTTGAGACCCAGCCCTTTGACAAGAATCAGTCCCTGACACTATTAATGATACTCTGTTATGCTTGCAGACAGGAGCCTAGCATGGCTGTCCTCTGAGAGATTTCACCCAGCAGCTGACTCAGACAGATGCAGATACCCACAGATAAGCAGTGGATGGAGCCTGGGGACTCTTATGGAAGAATCGGAGGAAAAATTGAGGGCCTGAAGGGGATAGGAACTCCATAGGAAGACCAACAGAGTCAACTGACCTGGACCTCTCTCTGGGCACTCTCGGAGACCGAACCACTAACAAAAAGCATATATAGGCTGGACCTAGGCCTCCCTGCACATATATAGCAGATGTACAGCTCAGTCTCTGTTTGGGTCTTCCAACAGCTTGATCTGGGGCTGTCCCTTAAACTGTTGCCTGTCTGTGGATCCCATTCCCCTAAATGGGCTGCCCTGCTTGACCTTAGTGGGAGAGGATGTGCCTAATCTTGCAGAAATTTGATGTGCCAGGGGACAGGGGGTGGAGATACCCATGGGATCCCCACCCTCTCAGAGGAGAAGGGGAGGGGGGAATGAAGGGAGGGAATTTGTCAGGGGGAGCCCTGGAGGGATGCAGGTATTGGGATATAAAAACAAATAACAAAAACAATCTGATGCCAAAAAAGGCACAAAAATAAAGAGAATCATATAATCACTTGTTTCTACCACTCCCCCTTGACAATGGGGACATCCTTTGAATTATCTTTTAAGATAATAGAAGAGATCAAGATGCAGGGAAAGAAATTTTCCCAGGAAGCACTGGCAGTTGAACAGTTCGAAATTACGCAGGCTGGGAATCAAGTGGAATGGGGCGAGGAAACATAACATTGGCTTTGGTGGTGTAAGGTCATTAAGTATCTCAGAGAAAGATGTTTGTGGTTCCTTCAACCAAGAAAGCTCCATTATGGTGCAGTAAATTAAGCCAACAGCAGAGATATAAGACAGATAGGTAGTTGAACTGAGACAGAAATGATATGAATGGAGAACATGTTGAAGGTGCTGCCTCTGAAGTGGGAGTTCCTAGGGCAGGTGTATGTCCCCCTAGTAGAGATGGGGACAGATCATTTATGAAAATACTAGGAAGACTGAAAAGATTTTAAAAAGAATGTCTTTTTGTCTATAAAATGTGTGAATATACCCATATTTCTATTTTCAGTTTTCTTTTCTGGAACTATAATATACTTTCTAAATAATCCTTTACTTTATATTGTTACAAAAATATTTCAGTGACATTGGCTGACAGACTTTTCCTAAAGAGACACCACACACGTGCATTCTACTAACTCCAGGAAGGTAGCCCATGACAGACCAAACTAATGATTGCACCAACATACAAATTGGTGAGTCAATGACTTTTATTAAGGTTTCTAGCAGAAGTATGGGTGAGGACTTGCTTTTAGGAGCAGCAATGACTCAAAAGCAGCTGCTTCACCAAAAAATCAAGTAGAAATCATACAAATGACTTGTGAAAGTTGCAACCATGGAACTCTGCATAGTTTGAAGTAAGAATTTTGGGGGCCATTTTAAGATTTTACTACTACAGTATGCCCTGTGATTTCCAATTATTTGCGCTCTTCCTTAGAGCTAACTATATTTCCAAGAGGTTCATCTTGTAATAGCAACAATTGACACTGTTCATCTAAATCAATTTTTCATCAGATCATACCATCTAAATCTTATAAGATAAATGAAGAAAAAATCTCTACCCCTTGATCTTTTTAAATGTTATATTATTAATTCACACGATTATCCTCTAAGTACATTGTTATTATCTCCATGTTATAGATGAAGGAACTGACCCATGTTGAGGTTAACTTTCTTGCCTATCATTGGTTACAGATTAAGTTTCAGAGTTCATACTTGAACAGAGGTATGTGCAAAGTTGTTCACTAGATCTACTATCTCCAAAGAATCACATTCTCATTCCCTCTTGACAGGTAAAGGGTCTCAAACTATCAGCCACTTTCGTAGTAGCCAAACTTTGGTTTTATTATTTTCACATTGGAGAGCTAATAAATAATATCAAATTATTTTAGAGTCGATGGATTTCCTAGTGATATTCTAGCAGCAGAGGTGAGAAATACATTAGAGCAATAGTATGAATTAATGCAAAAATAAAACAGCTGTTAGTGACATTAATTGAACAGAATGAGAAGAAAGGGAGAAGGGGGTGGGAGTGTCAGTACTGATGGCAGTTGTGCATCAACTGGATCTGTGATTTGGGACAACTATCTTTTCCCAAGATTCTAAAATCAGGTTGTTTCTTTTAAAAAAATGAAGACGAAATGTTTGATTGCATGATGATTTCAAGGTCATTTTAAAAATCTTGTAATTCCAAGAAGAGAATCAACCAACAGTCAGGCAAATGTCATGCTTTGGCATTTGATAAGGGAAAGAGATACAGTTGTTTTGGATTTTGATATTTTCATTTTAAATGGGAAAATCTCATATACACAGGCATAACTTTGACACCAGAATGTACCACAGAACCCTATGAAACATTGCAGGGGAAAAGTGCAGGATCTTTGAGAAACAAAGGTAATGGGGGAAGCCATTGATAACCATTACTCACACCACTGTTACCTCTGAACATCTGCGTTCTTGGGCATCATGGGAAATGAATGAGGCCTGAGAAGGGGATACTTGGTGAACTATGAAAAGTGGGGAGCCTCAAAGGCCTGAATTCCTTGGGCACGGGAGTCTTTTTTTAAACATTCTTCTTACCCAAAGTATCACTTTACATCTTACCTTTCCCTTCCCTCTACTCATAAAGCCCTAGAACATGTTTTTATTCACTGTACAAATACTACATGTAAAACTTAATATGTGTTAGGCATATACTATGCGTTATAAAATGCATAGCATATCGTCTAAATTAGAGCCATCTCATTCACTATTTAGAATTTTTAATCCTTCATCTTCCTCAAAGGATCAGAAACAATTATTCATCCTTCAGAGCTCAGGCTGCATCTTCCATAAAACTTGCTAAAGTTCATCTTCCTATCCTCCCACTCCACTTCTTTCTGGGACCTCCTCTGACATTCTCCCCCATTCTCTGGCTTATGCTTCATGTAGTTTGCACATATACATGTGCAATTTCATTTCCTCCAGTAGTTTGTAAAACATGAGAAACAGAGTGTTTTGCTTAGGATACAGGTATGTGATCAGGGCTGAAAATCTTCCCAAGGCATGACTCAGAAATATAATCACTGTTGGTACTGTCACTGTTACTGTACTGAGCACCATTGTCTTATACATCTTAAAAATAATTCTCTAGGCTCAATTAGACTATAATACTACCCGACAGTATGCTAATCCAACTCTAGAATATCCATTAGTGACCTACTATCCATCTGTGGCGCCTATAAATGTACTAGTAGTTAGAAATTACCTCTTCGTAGCTTCATTTTGCTCCTGCCAATATTGCATGAATTTATATTCATTTGTATCATTTAAGTCCATATCAACTACTGGCTTGGGTATGAAAGAGAGAGGGAGGGAGATAGCAACCCTGAACTGTATTGCAACAGACTGCCTATACAGGGAGAATGGTCCTCTGGAGTCTCCAGAGCCATTGGGGTCTGATGAAAATGAATCTTGAGGCTAGAGATGGAAAACAACCCGAGACAAAGTGATTACAGTTGGCTCGACCACATACTTAGGCTTGCCAAGTGCTTGCTTAGAGATTATTTTCATAGAAGAGCTGCAAAGGGAAAATGCTTCCCCAATATGCTCAGTTTCCTTGACTACAAAGAGACCAAAGCTGTCCAGCTTCCTGAGCCTAGCCAAATGCACCCCTGTTAATGGCAGCCGGGTCTGCTGTAAAGCAACCCCTGCTCCTCCAAAGACAGAGGCACATTAGTGCTCTGTGTCATGCAGATGAATTGGCCTACCCTGTACAGGTAATTGTTTGCACTAGAAAGTAGAAAACATTAGAAGAGAAAGCCACCATTATTTTAAAGCAGATGTCACAGTGATCCTTCTGTCTTTTTTTGTACAGAAAATTAATTTTTCTCTGTGTTTGTAGCCATTAGCAATAATCTCAGGGCTTCATGAAACCACTCATAAATCATAATTTTATTGCTGCAGATCAGTAGCAGGCAGCAAAATACTTTTCTATCTTTTAAATAATCAGTTTACAGTAAAGAACCCGCAAAAAATATCAGCTAGATTAACGAAGGCACTCAAATAAGTTCTTGCCCAGATTCAAAGTCTATACATCTCAATGAACTTTTACTACTACATATTCTAATCACGACAGTCGTATACTATATGTTAACAATTCTTGAGTCTATTACTAGAATGGTCTTTAATAAATCACTTGATGGTGCTCATTTTGTATGCTCCAGCATTCCATATACTCACGCTCTTGGTCAATTTTGGAGCCACCTAAAATCATTATTCAATTCCAGACAGTTGTAGGGCTGCTTAGAGCTCTCTCTTAACATATGCTTTACCAGCTACAAACAAGGAAATCACCTGTAGTACTTGGCTAATATATGAATATGTATGAAGAGACTTTGAAGAGACTTTGAAACGTGTGTGTGTGTGTGTGTGTGTGTGTGTGTGTGTGTGTGTGTGTGTGTGTGTAAGGTTTGATAGGGAGGGGAGGGAGGGAGGAAGGGAAGTGATTTAATTGAGCTAGTTACAGAGAGTAGATTATACCTTCCTCCTAAGCACTGACATTTTATTTCACTCTTCAAGCCCCTTACTGTTCTCCCTCTCTCACAGGAAAAGAAAAGTGTCACAGATGTACACAGTTAAGCAAGTTGTCTGTCGTACTGACTTAATCTCCTACCACCTTTCTAACCATGCTGCAAACACACTTCCTTCTCTGCTCTCTTTCTTTTTTAATGCCTAGCAAATTTCTACCTTGCACATGTTGCATGTATGTTCCTGTTGCTTGGTTACCATCTCCCTGACCCATGTGAAGGTCACTCTTTCCCTGACTTCAAGTTTCTGCTTAGATGTCCTAACTTCAGAAAGACTTTCCATGCCTTGTATATCTAGAACAAGGCCCCCATCCGCCTCATTTTTTCATGCTTCTATTTGCTTTTCTGTCACAGCCAGGTATTCTATCTTAGATCAGTTTGTTTTCATATTTCCCATGCTGGAATTTGTGGAAACAGCGATTTAATTGATCTTACCCACAACTCCATTATCTGCTCCTAGAGCTATGTCTAGCAAATAATAGAGTCTTAGCAAGTACATCTTTATTACTGGTTAAATGAATGAGTCTATGTTTCCCTCTTGTTAGGCTGTGAGGGAATTCCTACATTGTGATGGTGTATATTCAGCACAGGGCTGAATAGAATTTGTGTGTAAAGTTCAACCAGAGGCTGCATTAATTAATTGCAAATCTATTTTAAACCTATTATTAGATGTTCATATCCATATGGTTTTTGATCCACTGTCCACAGGAGGGATTCCAAGCCATTCCAAACCTGTTGTTGATATATTACCTGATAGTTATTGCACGATGTTATCTGAAATCTTTGAGTGGAAAGATTTCTGAGCTCAGCTCTGAAAACCTAACAGATGGTATGCAAATGTGATATCTGATAGTAATATCACATTTGCATAAGTACTGTAGTTTCAAAGCAATTTATTGCTTCACAAAAAGCTGGACTAGAAATGGTACATTTTGTGTTTCCCATTAGTTCTTGAATGTGATTGCAGTACAGGTAATATAATGGGTGTGCTTTGCTCAGGATTGTGTGGTAAAGCTTGTAAACCCCTGTAAAGCCACTAGGTGGATCCAGGTATGCATTGATGTAGGATGAAGCCTTTAGAAATTGGTCTGCCTTCATTGCTACTTTTTTGCCTTACTTCAATCTTACCCAACCTGGCTCTGCTATATGATTTGCTGTGACTGGAACAATCCTGCCTTCGACATCTTCATGTCTACAGCTCTACACATAGAATCTTCCTGAATAGAAATTACTTTGATTTCTTATTTGCCTCTGTGAATTCTAGATATTCACCTCATGGCCAGTGAATTCTTCTCTAACTACTGCAGGTTTAACTACTGGTATCCATGTTATCAATCAAGTTTTTTTACAGCTTTATCTATAAGGATCATAATGGATGGGACACAGGCTCTTAAATATACTCAATACTTAAAATACTCTGTATTTTTTGGCTGTCTGACTTTAGGAAGGTGACATCACTTCTAAGGTAAATAATTCCTTCCTTCCTCCGAGACAGGTTTCACTGTGTAGCTCTTACTGTACTGGACTCACTTTGTAGACTGGGGCGGCATTGAACTCAGAGCTCCACCTGCCTTTGCCTCCAGAAAGCTGGGATTAAAGGCAAGCACAACCAACAACGCTAGTTGGTAAATCATATCTTACTACCAAAACTGATGTAGTCTTTTTTTTTTAATTAGGTATTTTCCTCGTTTACATTTACAATGCTATCCCAAAAGTCCCCCATACCCACCCCCCCCAATCCCCTACCCACCCACTCCCCCTTTTTGGCCCTGGCGTTCCCCTGTACTGGGGCATATAAAGTTTGCAAGTCCAAAGGGCCTCTCTTTCCAGTGATGGCTGACTAGGCCATCTTTTGATACATATGCAGCTAGAGACAAGAGCTCCAGGCTACTGGTTAGTTCATATTGTTGTTCCATATATAGGGTTGCAGTTCCCTTTAGCTCCTTGGGTACTTTCTCTAGCTCCTCCATTGGGGGCCGTGTGACCCATCCAATAGCTGACTGTGAGCATCCACTTCTGTGTTTGCTAGGCCCCGGCATGGTCTCACAAGAGAGAGCTATATCTGGGTCCTTACAGCAAAATCTTGCTAGTGTATGCAATGGTGTCAGAGTTTGGAAGCTGATTATGGGATGGATCCCTGGATATGGCAATCACTAGATGGTCCATCCTTTCGTCACAGCCCCAAATTTTGTCTCTGTAACTCCTTCCATGGGTGTTTTCTTCCCATTTCTAGGAAGGGGCAAAGTGTCCACACTTTGGTCTTCGTTCTTCTTGAGTTTCATGCGTTTAGAAAATTGTATCTTATATCTTGTATCCTAAGTTTCTGGGCTAATATCCACTTATCAGTGAGTACATATTGTGCGAGTTCCTTTGTGATTGGGTTACCTCACTCAGGATGATGCCCTCCAGGTCCATTCATTTGGCTAGGAATTTCATAAATTCATTCTTTTTAATAGCTGAGTAGTACTCCATTGTGTAAATGTACCACATGTTCTGTATCCATTCCTCTGTTGAGGGGCATCTGGGTTCTTTCCAGCTTCTGGCTATTATAAATAAGGCTGCTATGAACATAGTGGAGCATGTGTCCTTCTTACCGGTTGGGACATCTTCTGGATATATGCCCAGGAGAGGTGTTGCTGGATCCTCCGTTAGTACTATGTCCAATTTTCTGAGGAACCGCCAGACTGATTTCCAGAGTGGTTGTACAAGCTTGCAATCCCACCAACAATGGAGGAGTGTTCCTCTTTCTCCACATCCTTGCCAGCATCTGCTGTCACCTGAATTTTTGATCTTAGCCATTCTGACTTGTGTGAGGTGGAGTCTCAGGGTTGTTTTGATTTCCATTTCCCTGATGATTAAGGATGTTGAACATTTTTTCAGGTGCTTCTCTGCCATTCGGTATTCCTCAGGTGAGAATTCTTTGTTCAGTTCTGAGCACCATTTTTAAATGGGGTTATTTGATTTTCTGAAGTCCACCTTCTTGAGTTCTTTATATATATTGGATATTAGTCCCCTATCCGATTTGGGATAGGTAAAGATAATTCCCAATCTGTTCATGGTCTTTTTGTCTTCTTGACGGTGTCTTTTTCCTTGCAGAAACTTTGGAGTTTCATTAGGTCCCATTTGTCAATTCTCGATCTTACAGCACAAGCCATTGCTGTTCTATTCAGGAATTTTTCCCCTGTACCCATATCTTCGAGGCTTTTCCCTACTTTCTCCTCTATAAGTTTCAGTGTCTCTGGTTTTTATAATTAAAAACAGTGAAACCTTCAGTCATAAATACATCATAAGGAGACAAAAATAACTTTGTAAAATTGTTGCTTTATCAGGAAATTATGCTGATTTGACAGTACACATTACATGGATACTACAACATTACACAGTATCTCATAAGTACATAGAATTCTTATTAATTTAAAGGTGAATAAGTAGAAATAAATAAACATTAAGTGGTAACAAATTGAAAAACATTTAAAAGGCTATATAGTGATCAAGCTGGCCCAAGTACTTGATCAGCAAAAGAAATCCTTGTTTAAAGAAGAAAATTATAAAATAAAACATGGACATTCAAAAGTAGTGTAGTGATTGATGTCCATCAATCCATAAGAATTAATAGCAATTAGGAAAATGCAAACTCTAGCTAGGGAACAACTTAGTATAAAAAAAATAGACATGGAAATAACAGAAGAAATTAGCATGCAAAGGTTTTATAACAGATATGGTAAATATGTCAAGGGGTTTAAAGGGTAATGTGTCTCATGGAGGAAATATAATCAATAAAAACTAAATCAAACTTCGAAAGCTGAAAAATACAATAGTTGTCATGAAATACTTACAGGATAATCTTAGGAGTGTGTTAAACAATTCCCCAGAAAAGATTGTTGAATTTGAGGAACTGGTAGTAGAAAAATACAGAAAGAAAATAACCAAAAAGAACTTTAATGACCCGTGGGACAATATCTATAGATGAAAAAAATAAAGGATCACTGTCTCAGAATTGTGGATGTGAGTCCAGAAAAACAAACAAACAAACAAACAAACAAGCAAACAAGCATTTGAAGATTAATTTCTTTTTAAATATATGTTTAGTTGTTTGAGATAAACATATAATTATAGCATTCTTTCATTTCCAGTTACCATTTGCTTCCTGCAAAGCCTCCATGCATCACTTTTTCAAATTTATAGCCCCCTTTTTGTTGTTACACAGATATTATACATGTATTTTTACCTATACCCTGCTCAGTTTTTGTTTGTATAATGTTACTTGTGTGTATATGTTTTCAGGGATGAGTATTTGATATTTGACAACAATTTGGTGTGTTCTTCCCTGAGGAAGGAAAAGACTATTAGGATTGAGCCCTCATGCTCCTCCCGCTTCTATTGGTGTTGTCCTTGTTCAGCTCATATTTAGGCATTCATGTTGGTGAAACTTATAGTTTATTGACATTATTTTTAATGAGCGACAGACTCATTGACCCTCTTGCTATTATGAAATTTCTGTCCCCTCTTCCACCAAGATCCCTGAGCCTTAGATTGTGGGAGTTGTGTTGAAGGTGCATCAGTTGGAACTGGGCTCCACAGTTCCCTATTTTGATTGGTAGTAGTTTTCTGTAATGGTCTGTGCTGAAAAGAGAAGTTTCCTTGATGCAGAGTGAGGACTAGACTTGTCCCTATGTTTAAGGACAAATGCTTACAGATGGTTGTTAGTCATTGGTAGCTTAGTAAAAGAGTGTCTTTAGTATATCACCCAAGATCCACAATTTCACTGTCCCCGGGTATTTGGCTGGGTTTCCAGTGCCAGACATGATTTTACTTTTACTGTGTGGGTCTTCAGTCCTACTATAGGGCTCTTGGTTACCGATAAAGTATATGTGCCACTACTGCACCCTTAACATTTTTGTGCTGTGTTGGTTGTTGTTGTGTTTTAAATACATCATAGGCATCATATATGGATAGGACATTTGAAAGCTTTCATAGTGGCTTCTGGTACCTTGAAACTGAGTCCTCATGGAGAAAGTTTTCAGGTCACTTCTAGGTTGGGTCCAATGGATCACGTATCTGAAACACTTGGTGTCTTCATGAACTGGGAGTTATTTTCTATCCTTGGTAGACATCTAAGGGCCTGTCTCTTGGACCACCCTAAGCAACAACTTAAATGAGGACTTGTCATGGTTATTATTGGAGCTTTTCTTAGAGAAAACCCCATTCTGGTTCTTGAGGAGAAAACATTGTCCTCTCAGATGAGAAATTTTCATTCAAATTATGTATGTATACACAGACTTATATGAATCGTACATATTTTTATATACAAGGATGGTAATATGATTCCTTTGGATCTTTTAAGGTACGCTTATTATTGGCTTATTATTGATACCTTTCTTCTGTATCTGTTTTCTATCATCTTCCCTAATTAAAGCCATATTTCTCATTTTCACTTGTACCCTACTATCTCCCTCTCTATTGCTCCCCCAATTCTCTCTCTATGGCCCCTTTTTACTTTCTTGGTTTCTACAGTTCTCTAGGTACATAATCATATCTGACGCTTTGGACTTAGGAACTTCAGATGAGAGAAAACATGATATTTGACCTTCTAGTCTGGGTTCAGTCACTAACTATAATCATTTTCTAGTTTCATCCATTTACCAACAAAGTTCATGATTTCATATTTTTTACAATTGAGTAGCATTTGACAGTGTATATGTAAGTAGGCCATGAGTTCATATGGAATGATTTCCAGCAGCTCAGGCTCCTTTCCATCAGTCCTCACAACGTGTGCTTCTCTGGGTGGCACAGGCTGGCACTTCCACTGAATCCAGGAGCCCTTCTCTTCAGCTTCCTTTTTCTTCTGATTCTTCTCCTTCACCTGCTTCAAGAAGCTGTCTCTGATCTTTGAGTGCTGGATGAGCTCAACCTGCACATTGATCCTCTCCTTAAGTTGCTCTTTTGCAATGATGCCAATGACATGCTGGGTGACACTGTAGACTCTTCCTGTTTTTTCTGAGGTAACAGTTATGGGGCATTCCTTTTTGAATAGTGCCCATCCCCTTCATGTCTACAATATCATCCTTCTTGTAAATTCCCATGTATGTGGCCAAAGGAACAACTCCATGTTTCCTAAAAGTCCTAGAGAACACATAGGAAGTACCCCTCTTCCCTTTCTGTTGGTCATTTTGGCAAGTTACTGGAAGATGGGTGCCAAGGCCACCTGTATTCTATTTTAATACACAAATAATTTTCAAGTTACAGGAGTGACTAAAATCTGGCTTCAAAAATTCTTTAAAATGTAACAATTAATTCACAAAGCTGATAAAGTGAGTTTCACATGTGTTGCTGATATAATCGAACATTTTTTTTCTATAATGGATTGACTATGTATTTCTGTCATTAGCTATTAAAATATATACATAGCACATACCTATTTTTATCTGTAAAATTTCATCTGATCTCTTCACCAAAATCTGATATTGTTGAATATTAAAGTGTTCACTAACAAATTCTAGATCTAGCAACTAAGTTACATTCTGTTATAATTCATTCATTATGCAGTTTTAGTATTTGTGATGCTGAAGTGAGCACTAATATGTGGTTTTAAGGTCAGTTAAATTGTCCTCACCCCCAAAACAGTACCTTCTACCGTCCTTGTCCCCTTCATTCAGAGTTTGCTTCTTCATCTTGATGGACAGACTGCTTCAGAAACTAGCCCCTTATGTTCCTTCTCAGTTCAGAAGAGAAACTCATTACACAAATGTTCCTAACAGTGTAAGGAAGAAAAAGAGTGCCTTTTAATGAAAGTGCTCAGCAAAGGAACAAATGTTCAAAACTGTTGTTCCTTAAAGATTTGAGAATATTAGGTCACCCTAATAAATCTAAGAACTCTGTCCAT
Source organism: Mus musculus (assembly GCF_000001635.26). NCBI lineage: Eukaryota > Metazoa > Chordata > Mammalia > Rodentia > Muridae > Mus > Mus musculus. The sequence continues at coordinate 58,710,371 of NC_000086.7, forward strand.
CTACATCACTTTAGCATTTTAAAATAATTAGCTAGACATCTGTTCTTAACAAGAAAGAATTGGGTTTCAAGAAATCGTGATATTTGAATAATTTTTAAAGACCCAGCCTAGTAATGTAGTTCAGTGACTGAACTCTTACCTAGCATGAATAAAGTCCCGATTTAACTCGTAATGTCTCAAAAATAGCAAATTGCAAACAAAGTATGGGCATCTTGTCTGGAAGATACATAGAACTTGCATGAGGACCAGCAGTTCATGTACAGAACAGCACAGAGAGGCATTATTGTGCTGGAATGTAATCAGCCTTACTGCTAACATCATTTGAGCCAGCAATAGTAATGATCCATTCTGTGTTCAGTACAGGTAATGAATGCAGGACAAATACCATACTCTATGCCTATGAGATATGAGATGACTCAGTCCATGGCAACTGCTTAATGAGATATTTGTCTTTACAGTGCTGAGCTGGAAGACTTATATTAGGGAGATCTCCACCAGGCTGGTTGCTCTTGATATTCTGTATATTTGGGATCTAATGAATTAATATATTATATTATTATATAAATCTATAATATATTATTATATTAGTCTCCAAACATTGTACAAGCTGCCATTTCTATGACTTTTTTCAATAATCTATGGAAGCAATCTTTTTTACTTGTCTTCAATGATCTAATTTAGCCTAGAAAGTAGACCAGGTCTCGTTTAAACTAGTTAATGAAGCTTCATTTGATTAGGCCTACAAAGTGTCCTTATAGGACATTACCATAGTTCTAGAAATGGTTTGGATATATTACATAAGAGCTCTTCTCTTGAAATTTAAGTCCCATTGTGAGGTGGCAGTTATTTCCTAAAGAAAATGCTGGAATAGAAAGGATTATCAAGACAATGGAAAAAGGCTACAAATGGAAAAAGGCTACAAAGGAATCCCTGAGGTCAAATTATCCTTCTGACCAGAAGACCCAAACTCTAGCAGTGTAGAATTACTTTTGAGGTTTGGAAATGCCCATGACAGTGTCCAAAAACTCACTGCTCAGAACCACCTCAAGACTCTAGTCTCTGTATTATGGTACAGCAATCTTCACCACTTGACTATGTTTCAAGTGGACACTATATCTGATGTATCACAAACTTAGTGATACTTAATGATATCCACAACATTAACTTTCTGCAGACATGTGCAATGCAACACCCAGAGAAGCCTGTAGGTGTCCATTGAGAAACCTGGGAGGTCCTGAAGAAGCATGTGTCTGGGGTAGGGGTAGGGGCAGCTAACAGAGAGCACGCCCAATACAGTAAGGCTTATTGAAACCACGGGTAAATAACCACCACAGATAACTCAAACAAATCAAAGGGCTAGCATGCAGTTCCTGCTTGGGAAAATTACAGTCATGAGACTTGAAGCCTTGAGAGTTGAAGCATGTGGTGGACATTACAAAGTTGTAGAAGAGAAGCTTCAGGGATTAACAGCATCGCTAGCATTCTCAGGATGATACCACTGAAGCATTAAGCCTTATTCTTCTTCAAACATGCCTCAGTCTTTCTACTTGCTGATTTCTCTGTATTGAAATGGAAGTGTATACCCTGCGCTTGTGACACCATTATATATTAAAAAGAGAAAACCTATTTTGATGTTTCGAGCTCACAGCTGAAAGGAGTTTGCCTCAGGTTTCAGATGAGACTTTCAATTTAGGAATTTGAGTTAGTGATGGAATTAGTTAATATTTGGGAATAGGATGATTGCATTTTGAACTTTGAAAAGGACATGGGTTTTAGGGTCCAAGGGACTATGCTAAGATTTGAGTATGGTTTCTCTATGTCCTGCAATGATTCATGTGATATTTTCATTATTAATGTATTTATAGCTTGTCTTTTTTTTTAATCATTGATGATGAGTATCTTTTCAAGCGTTTTTTGGCCACTCATGTATTTTCTTTGGTTAAATGTCCAATCAAGTCTGTTGTCCATATGTATTAGATTATTTACTTATAATTTATTGAAATGTAGACTCTCCATATTTCAGGTATAAGTCTTTTGTCAAATGTATGACTGCCAATATTCTCTTCCCTTTTGAAATTTACCATTTTCTGAATGGTATTGATTTTATTATTTGTATTTATTAGTGGACAGAATATTTTAATTTGCTTAGCCTACATTATGAACTTTTCTTTAAAAAAAGGCAGTATTTTGAACTTAATCCTAATATGCAGAACCATTCACTTGGCATAGGCATTTCCTTTATTCAACTAGCAGCCCAGGTATGTCTATGAATGCTAACTGTCCCTTTTGGCATGTATAACATAGAAACACATTAGAAATATGTCTCTTCATATCCCTTCCCAGCCTACCTCAATCAAAATGTATACTTTCACAGGATCCAAGACAATATATTCAAGGAGTTCTGATCAGTGCTAAGGGATAATAGCTCATCACCAGCCATCCCATTGGAAGTTTTCCCCTATGTCAGTACCACACAAAGAGTCAAGTTAATGCAAAATGTTCAAGTCACTCTTACATTAAGATCTTGTGTTGGTATGTGAATGAATAGATTGTCATACTCATTGTTGTTAGACATCAATAATTAGTTTGACTTCAGATTCTCTACTACAGCCAGGGAGCCTCAGGAGAGCATCTAAATAATTTTATTTTATATATATTCAAAACCTGTTTCTTCATCTCTCCTGAGACACGGATGAGTCGAGCAATGCCTTTTCCCTGCCATCTGGCTAGCTCCTGAACAAATTCAATCTGCCCTGCTCTGGAAGAAACTATTTAAAACACATAATCTGCTTGAACAATTACTTTCTTCCCTTCTGTGTTCTTGGTTATTGTTACAGGGCTTTAGTAGACAATATTCCTTTTCCCCATTAATTTGCTCAGTTCTCTTTAAGAAATGTCCCTGCAGGAGACCAACTAATTTATATAACACAATAGCTTGCATAGAAAATAATTATAATTGTGCAATAATAAACTACATTGATATCTGTACTTGATGACATTTAAAAGGATGTTTTACTACAGTGCTCTCTGATCACTGCATTAGACCTGTGTTTATAAGAATTTTTCCATTGTGCCACCAAAATGAGGTCTTGGATATACTTCCAAGTTATAAGTTGATTTGCTTTATCCTTTTGGAGAAGTGAAATAATTGACTAAGCATTGTAGTTAATATGTCAGTAGGCTGTGTGCCGAATTCTTCTACTTATTTTATGAGCTTGAATCTCAATTTCCTTCACCAACAGAGGTAATGAAAATGTCATGTGCAGATCAAATTCAAAACTAGTAAGGGAATACTTTGGTTCATAGTAACTGCTCAATAAATTACATGCTCTATAATTATTATTCCACAGACTACCCTAGCCTATTCCCTAAACCTTTGTGTATCCTACAAGTGAAAGTTATCTTTTATATATGAATACATATATGTGTATATTTATATATCCATAATGTTTGAAATTTGGGTATCAAAGTGGCCTTAGAACCAGAAAAGAAAGTATACAAAGGAAGAAACAAAAATAAAGAAATATCCAAGAAAATGTTCATTGTCTTTTGAAATTAGGGAAGGCAAATCAAAACAACTTTGAGATTTCATCTCACCCCAATCAGAATGGCAAAAATCAAGAAAACAAGAGACAAGAAATGCTTAAGGCATTTGGGGGACAAGGGAATACTCATGAACTGTTGGTGGGATTGCAAACTGACATGGCCATACTGGCAACCAGTGTGAAGGAGCCTCAGAAAGCTAAAAATAAATCTACCATGTGAACCATCAACCTCACTCCTTGGCATCTGCCCAAAGCACTCAATGTACTATTTCACACACTTATTCAACCATGGTCTATTCACAATAAGCAGAAAATAGAAGCAACCTAAATGTCCCTAACTGACAAATGGATAATTAAAATCTAGTATATATGTACTATGAAATGCTACTCAATTGTAAAGAAAGATAGAATAATGAATGTTGCAGGAAAATGGATGAAAGTAGAAAAATATATTTAGTGACAGAACCCAGACCAGAATGACAAGTATCACATGTTCTCTCTCATCTAAGATTCCTAGGTTCAAATCTTCAGATGTGAGTATGTAACCTGGATTTACTGCAAAAACCATGAAAGAAAAAAAGGGAACCATTCCATTGAGAGAGTGGTATGAACAAAAAGGTTGGCAATAGGAGAGTACAAGTGATCTGAAGAAAAAAATGGGAAGTGGGGAGGTGTTAATTAGGGAAGAGGAAATAAAATAAATACTAAAGGAGAGAAGCAGATAAAATAACAGTAAAAATACTTGTAAAATATATATTTTAAGCGATAATTTCAGATCTGTGTTGCCAAACCTCCCCATAAGAGCCTAAGTCAAAAGCTCATTACTGTCATAACAGTTAGGGTGTAATAGTAAAATTTATTTGCAGTAGTAACTGTTTTCTCAGAGGCTAACTGCCTCAGTCTGCTAACCTAGGCTTAGTTCTGAAAGCTTCTAGCCTCCACACAGTCTTATCTAGTCCCAGAATGTTTTCAGCCTGAGAATTACTGCTGAATAAATTCACCCTTTCTTGTTCTTTCTGATCTCTGACTGGCTGATTCAACTCAGCTGTTATGGTACAAACGCATCTCCAAGCTTACTGACACAATCTGGCTTCTCTTGGCCTCTTCTGAATTGCTCTGCTCAGTCCCATACTAATTTAGCAATATGTTCTAATCTTCTGGGTTCTTCTGATTCTCTGACTCATTCTGCTTCATTGTGTCTAGCTTGTTCTCTCTCTCTCTCTACAACTAGACTAAGTCTAAGACTCTCCCAGTAAAACTGCCTCCTACCTCTCTCTGCACTGCTGCTTAAGTAGCATCCCTTTCCTGTCTCTTCCCATGAGAGTTGGACATATCCTATTCTGTCAAAACTTTCTGTGATTCATCACTTTGTCTGCTCCTCAATTAGACATCACTTTCAACCATGGCTGCTTCCTTTTAGAAACTAGCTTTACCTTCATTGTTTGAGATTAAAAGTGTGTACTAAGGGCGTGTCTGTATTCCAGCCAGAGAGGTTGAAGGTGTGTGCTAAGAGTGAGCCACACCACAACTAGAAACAGGTTTTTCCAGTAAAGAACACAATCTTGATGTTCACAGTGTGATCAAATACCCTGCAACATTAGGGTTTTTTAATGACTCCCAAAACTATATATCCTATTGCTGATGCCTTTGGTTATACAAGAGGTAGAAGGTAAGTTCCTATTGCTGAAGACATGATGCAATTAAGAAACAAGACCCAGAGGTCCCTCATCTGCAACTTACCTGAAAGACTCCTCCCTGAAAAGGATGCATCTATAACACAACTCCTGCACTTAGGAGGCTGAAGGATTGTTGTGGAAGGGGGCAAAAAGATGGTAAGAGTCAGCACAACAGGAAATGTACTATCAGATTGCATGTTCTAGAAGTGCCGGAGAAGGTACACCCATAAAGACTAACCTAAATGCCAGTGGACATGTTAATGTGGAAAGGAACAAACTTTTGAGGCCTCAGCTCTAGAAAAAGAACCTGTAGCAAATGATCAGCCTTGAAAACACACATATAAGTAGTGTTATACAGACTGAGCAGGTAAAATTTATCCACTTGATAATATATTATATATTTTAATCATTTTATTTTATTTATAATTTATAATACATCATATTGTATATTATATACACATATATAAGTATATATGATAACAATTTAAAAATAGAGGCCATGAATTTGAGAGCAGGAAGTACATACATGGGAAGGGTTGGAGGGAGAAAAGAGAAGAAGGGAAGGTGAGAAATGATGTAATTATCTTACAGTCTCAAAAGCTAACTAACAAAAGTTCAGAAGAACAACAGATAATTGGTGTGGAAGAACACAGGCAACAAAATGATTCTTAACTGTTGTTCATTTAATTTTTTGGCTTGTTTTTGTGGGGAGATGTGCATGGAAATTAGAAAGCTGTTTTGAGGAACTTTGCTCATTAAGCCAGCTGAAGGTCTAAAGATGCTTTTAGAAATTGTCAGCTCTGCCTACAGAAAGAAAATAATACCGATTTTTTTAAATGTGCCATGTCAGAGATTTTAGACAATTTCTGGACATAAGTCTAGAAGACGCTAATTAAGCATGTGAAAGATTTTTCCCTTGTTAGGAGAGATTCATAGGGGTGCAGTGACAATGCCTAGTGGGTCATATAATATATTTATCTAGAATAATGGGCAAGAATATCAATGCAAAAACTCAGAAAGGCTACCGACTTTTCAACTGCTGTTTATTAGGTCAAGAGGAAGTCAGACACTCAAGCTCTTTATGGTATCTCTCTTAAGAACCTGCAAACTTTCAATACCTATCCCTTGGCAGCCTTTGTAGGGCACGTTGCACAATGTACCTGCCTGTTGGGATTTTATTGGAGTATAAATTAGTGAGCTTTTACTGTGAAGGCAACCACTTGGTAGGAAAATCAGCTTAATAGCTAAAGGTTACTCTTAAATATTACATTGCACATTTATTTTATGTCCACCTTGGAAAAGTGCTTATGAAGTAGGGGTGTGCCAGTAAACACTATTGATGTGAGAACCCTTTGTTGCATCTTGGTACATGCTCTCATTAGACCAGCACTTGAGACATGAACAACTCTTTCTTCCTGCAGCAGGAACTATGAGAAAATGGCTGTGCTTATGATGTTGCAACCTCACTTCTGATCCTCCATTATCAAATACAACATCTCTTGGCCTCTTTTTGTGTTGTTATTTGAAATTTTTATTCCACCATAAAGTGAGAAGATGGTTATCAGCCAAATTCTTCCAACATTCTAAAGTAATAAGGATACCACTCCATTCACCAAGGTCCTTTCCTAGTGACACAACCAACCAAGTCATAATCCTTCCTTCTGCTAATACCATCACCTCAATGTTGTGATTCTGGGGAGGGAGACACACAATCTGTAGTGTTCATTTCCTAGCTGTGAGCATTGCGACTCGTGATTTTATGTCTGAACTCATTTTTTTTCTAATTGAAATTAATAAGAATACTAAAAGTTCACCCATAATCTTGACAGAAGAATTTAAAGAATGTGTCCAAAAAGAAAAAAAAAACATTTCTAATGTTGGGCTAGAATCTAGTGGTCACTTTACAAATGTTGAACTATAGTTGGTGTTTCTATAGCTGTGAAGCAATCTCTCTCCCACTCCAGGGTCTTTCAGAATTCCAAATCTTTTCTTTCTACTGACTCACTCCTTGGTAGTCCTGTAACAAGCTATTCCGTGTCCTTGATCAGGGAACTCTTGACAGGGTTCTCTCTTCCCATTCTTCTCTCTTCTTTTAGTCCTGCAAGTGTCTGGAGGAGCAGAGAGTAGCCTTGTTTTCCTAATTGGTGAGCACCCTCATACCATAGCATCAATGCTTCATGCCATCAACCTCTGGAATGCTTTTTATTGGCAGGACTGCCTTTGCTATCTTGGCAACTGTGTTAAGCCTTGAGTTTTCCTCATATCCACAGACTCTTGGCTCAGGATGAGCTAGGGAGTGGTGGAGGGGCACTGTAGTGTAGTTTGTGAACCAAGACAACCATCACAAGAACTGGCTATGGCCAAGACCTAGCTACAAAATACACAGGACATTGGTTTTTATTCTATTTACCCCGAAGATTCATGAGGTTGATTATGGTTAAGCGACTGTTCTAAGCTTGGTTGATTACAACAACCTCGCAGAGTCTTTTGAAGGCAAAAGTCGACTTTTGTGCTGCAGTTGCTCAGATTTTATGCTTCAACTCATCGTCTCTTTATGCATAAGCAACTAAAAAGCTCTCCCTTGATAGAGCTAGGAGATGGTAAATACTCACTTCACTTCACTAAATGCCTTGGTTGTATCTTCATAAATTTACAGTAAGCAAAAGACATGAAAAAAAATCCAATCTAGTCTATTAAGCTTCTATAAGCCCACCCCTCTTAAGGCAACCTAGATGGCTTATGGAGGGAGTAGAAGACATTCTTTAGAGCCACACTTGCTAAAACAATAGTTTCATATGTCATGTAGCTTCACAAAGCAAATACTATGTTAGAAGACACATGTGTCTTCCCTACTTGGAATGGAATACCTAATGCAGTGGTAAGCCCACAAACTCTGAGTTACTTTAATTTTTTATTTAGTATTTTAAGAGAAGGCTCTTCCTGTATTTATTAGTTTTATTTTGCCTTACTACGGTTTCTTATCAATTTTAGGAGATAAGAAGTAAAGCTGCTTTTACCCTTCTTATCTTCAATGAGATAGTTTGATAATCACCTCTCAGCAGAGAAAAGGACAAATAAGACAGAGAGAGCACTACCTTCACTAGGCGCCCTCCCCCACGAAGTCCTTCTATATTTTGGGTTCAGCTTGCATACCAGAGAGGCTATACAACGATATGTGTTAACTGAATGGGTGAAAAACTGAATGTAACACGGTCACATTTATCATACTCTGCTTAAAGCAGAAGTGTAGAGAGCAAATAACAAGGTAAGGGCCTTTACCACTGTGCCTGACACACAGCAGAAAGGCTTTCAACAAAGGAGCTCCTTGCTTTTTCCTGCATCCACATAGCTCTATCCCTCCCAGGGAGTCCGGTTCAAAATGCTGTAGCAAATACTTCATTTCAGGCTGTCTTCCCTCAGCACCTCTAGAGACTTCCTCCCACACAGCTGGTGTGCGCATTCAGATGGCAAGTGACTCAGGGATGATGTCAAGGGGGTGATGGAAATCACCACAAGAGAAAAGGGCAGTCTGAAGGAAGAATTTACTAATGTCTCGGAGCCCATTGATCAAACTGAAGAGGTACAGCTAAAGAGATCAGAGGCTTTGATGAATTTGTTAGGTCCATTCAAGCTTTTTCCACATTTAAATACTTTGGTAAATTAGAGAAAGCTCAACAGGAAACAAGTAGTTGTTGCTGCCTCTGAAGATCTTTATGACCCAACTTATGTAATCAAAATGGGTACTATTTTCTGAGTGACCTGATGGACCATCACAGATTCTCAATAACATGCTTCTTCCCTCCATTCCTCTTGCCTTTCTGAATGTCTCTGTGTCGTATCGCATGTTCTTGTCTTCATTGCCTTTGTTTCTCTCCTTCACTTTTATGACCTGCTGCTATCTTCCAAGTTGATTTGTTCTTGTCTACTGCATTCACAGCTGGATGGTAGGCTACGACACCCAATTGCAAAGGTTTGAGGGGGGAAAAAAGGACTTGAATAAAAAAGGAAATGAGGGGGTGGGTGGGTATGGGGGACTTTTGGTATAGCATTGGAAATGTAAATGAGCTAAATACCTAATAAAAAATGGAAAAAAAAAAAAAAAGGAAATGAACTAGTTTAAGATGTAGAACTGTATAAAAAGACAATTGGCTCTTTGACAGGTGCCAAGGTTCTCTTCACAAGAGATACAAAAGCTCGAGGTTAATGGGCCATCAATGAGGATGGTGGAGAGAGTGTTTACAGTGTCTGATGTGGTACCTGAAAGCTCTGATATTCTATGATCTTAGCAGGATCAAGCTTTCCATCTCGCCTATGAAAAAGCCAAGGCTAGGAGTTTGAGGGGACACTGTACCTGTGCATGGTTTCTGATTCCTTGGCCAGGGCTTTCTTTACTAACATGTAGGTTTTCTAAAATACCTTCAATCTTATTTTCTCTGGTAAATTCTCCTCAAACAAATGCATTTCTGGCTGTGATCTGCTTTGTTCCCAATGTAATACTTTCTCTCCCAGAAAACCTCTTTTCCACCAAATGTAACTCTCGACCCCATAAGGAGAAACATTACAACTTTTAAGAAGAAATGTATTTGTATAAGACTACTGAAGTCCCACTTTTAATGAAACTAACGCAAGGGTAGGAGTTATCTAAGGAATTTCGCTAACAGCCTCTGCCTCTATTAAATGCTATCCATGTTTATTTTCTTTTAATTTTCAGATTTATTTATTTATTTGTGTGTGTATGTGTGTGTGTGTGTGTGTGTGTGTGTGTGTGTGTGTGTGTGTGTGGTTATATGCATGAACATGTGGAGAGGCCACAGTGTGCTTGTATATAACAACTTGGCCATACTCTGTTTTATCCTTTTGGGGATCAAAATCAGGTCATCAGGCTTGGTGACAGGTACCTTTACAGGCTGACTCACCTCACAGGCTAGATCTAATATTTGTTTTATTATGCTTGTTCTTCCATCATTATTACTGGGAAGGAGACACTGTTGAGTACCTTCTTGTCTGACTGGTAAAAGAGGAAGTACCCATGTAAGGGTGCCAATTGAGACTGTGCATCAGGCAGTGGGAGATTAATGGACCAAGAATACTCAAGTGAGTTTGCATGTACAAGGAGTGGTGAAAGCAATTCCTAGGCCTAAAGGAAAAGCTTCAACATGTTCTATGACAAATAACTGTACTAAGAACCAGAGAATGCAAGTATGTCAGACTGCAGGAACGATAGCAAAAGACTTTCAGTTTACTAGGAGGCTATATGAAATAACATTGAAGAAAAAGGAAGCTACCTGTAGAAAACAAGAGATGGCATAAAGAGCTTGTATTTCATCCTACAGCTGCCTGGGTGCCACTGAGACTTTCTAAAGAGCAAAGGAGAGGGATGAGCTTGATAGGAGGTATTTATTTTTAGCAGTATTCACAAGCTTCCATGTGTGGATTTTTGAGAGTTGTGATCATAGAGACATAATCATATGCATGTGTGGATAAAGCCAGTGTCTAGGGAGGTGAGAAGAATTGGTTAATATTTTCTTTGTGGATTGGTTATTTATGGAAAACAATGCATTACATTTTAAAAGCAAAGACCAGAGTGTGTTATTGACATACAATCAATAGATCAGTCTTTAGACATTTGAAGTATTTGGCTAGTTTCTCATATGAAAGGAAATACAAGAACAAGATGAGTATTGATTCCTTCTTTTAATTATGCATGAGTAAAAGCATCTATATGCCAGTGACTATCCTTCCCTCTTTAAACATAAACAAACCTAAATGGTACTCACTGTCAATTGAACAATTTTACAAGTTAACAATTCTAACACGGATTTAGTTTTCCTGTGTATGCCTTTAGATTCCTATGTGTGCAAACATGTGTGTCTCTGCATCTCAGTGTGTTTCTTTTTTTTCTTTTGTTCATTCTGTTTCTTCTGGTTGTTTTGTCCTAATCCTATTTTTTGTTTTTGTTTTATCTTATTTTACTTTATTTTATAATTTTTTATTATCCCTTAGTTGTCCATCTGTTTTCTAAGGAGAGACAGAAAGGCTGTGGGTCCAAATGGGAAGTGGAAGTGGGATAAGTTGGAGAAAAAGGAAGGAGGTGGGAGAAGTTGGAGGGGGGAAAACAATAATCAAAATATATTGTACAAAAAAGTCTATTTTCAATAAAGAAATAAGTGGTACATGACGTATATAATGGAAATCTTTCACTTGTAAACAAGAACAAAATGGATGGATACGTACTAACATACATACATACATATATGCATACATGCGCACACTGCTCTTCCTAATGATCTAAAACTTTGTTATTTTTCATATTCCCTTCCAGATAGAATACTTTTTTTAATTTATTTTTTGTTAGATATTTTCTTTATATACATTTCAAATGCTATCCCAAAAGTTCCCTATACCCTCCTTCCACCCTGCTTCCCTATCCACCCACTCCTGCTTCTTGGCCCTGGCGTTCCCCTGTACTGGGGCATATAAAGTATAGAACATATTGTGCACTGCTGTATATGCTTATTCAACTGTCATTAAACCTATGTGTGAAGTAAATATGCTTTAACAGAAAACTGAGGCACATTAAGAAATAGCAGTGTTGAAAATACAGTTAAAAATTAAAATACTTCTAGCTGAGCAGAGCCTATGCCTTCTTCTTAGTCATCTTCTACCCAATCCCTCCTAGGTCACCTTCTAACCCAGGGTGACCTTCCTTTCTCTCTGCAGGAAGTAGATGAAGGCAAGGATTAGGCACCTCTAATAAAACTGTAACATGAGGGGACCCAAGGTACCGTTTGTAAATGAGTGTGCTATGATCTGAGCTAGATTCTTCTAAAAAGAGTTCAGTTTAGGGTGAGGGTAGAGGTTTGATACAAGAGTGACTAATTGAGATGAACAAAGCAGCTGTGTCTAACTGGTTCATCTCCCTCCTGATGAAGGTTAGTGTTGTAGTTTGAGTCTTCAAGGACCCCTAAAGAGCCATACACCTAAAATGTGACCTGAACTGGTACTGGGAAGTGAAGGAACCTTTAGACAGTCAGGCCTAATGGAAAGAAGTTAGGCCACAGGAAAATTCCACTTGAAAGGGAATATTGGAACTGTGATTCCATTCGTCTTCTCTCTCACCTACAAGGAAGCAGTCATGTCCTGGCCCCAAGCATATATGTCAGTGCAGGCTTTCTAAAAGAAATAAATAACCATAAACCAATAAAAACGCTGAGGTTGTTGCTTAAAGCTAGAGTGCTTAAGTAGTGGTCTTAGTGAATATTATTGCTCTGAAGAGACACCATGATCACAGCAAATGTCATAAAAGAAAACACTTTACTGGGAATGGTTTACAGTTTCAGAGGTTGGGTCCTTTATTAGCATGGCAGGATGCAAACAGACATGGTGCTAGAGAAAGAAATAACTGCGAGTTCTACATCAGGATCTACATGTAGTCAGCAGGCAGAAAGAGAGCCACTGGCCCTGACTTGTGCTTTTGAAACCTCAAAGCACCCTCCACCCCCAGTGGCACATTTGCTCCAGCAAAGACACACCTCCTAATCGGTCCTACTTCCTGATACAAAAGCATTCAAACATATGAGCCTATGGGACCCTTTCTTATTCAAACTACCACTTTATCCATGTCTAAAAATCTAAGTGGGTTATTAATAAATACCACTTACGATAAAAATAAATTACTCCCAGAATTCAAAGCAAAGGTGAAAACAGAGACACCTCACTGTTAAAGATGCTTAGAAGATATTACTGTTGAATGACTGCTCAGCTCTAGGCAGGACATTCATACCATCACTTCCAAAATTCAGGAAACATTGCAGAAGATGGAGCACAAATAATGTAAGGGCCAGAAGATAAATAGGAGAGATGGGAAATGTCATCTTCAAAATATGACAAAGCTGTTACAAATATAATCTCACAGCAGCTGTAGTTAGATGCACTGGGCATGCCCAGTTCCTCAGAAAATTAGACGTATTACTACTGGAAGATCCAGCAATACCTCTCCTGGGCATATACCCAAAAGATGTTCCAACTGGTAATAAGAACACATGCTCCACTATGTTCATAGCAGCCTTATTTATAATAACCAGAAGCTGGAAAGAACCCAGATGTCCCTCAACAGAGGAATGGATACAGAAAATGTGGTACATTTACACAATGGAGTACTACTCAACTATTAAAAGGAATGAATTTATGAAATTCTTAGGCAAATGGATGAACCTGGAGGGCATCATCCTTAGTGAGGTAACCCAATCACAAAAGAAGTCACTAGATAGGCACTCACTGATAAGTGGATATTAGCCCAGAAACTAAGAATACCCAAGATACAATTTGCAAAACACAAGAAAATCAAGAACGAAGACCAACGTGCAGACACTTCATTCCTCCTGAGAATTGGGAACAAAATACCCATGAACGGAGTTACAGAGACAAAGTTTGGAGCTAAGACGAAAGGATGGACCATCCAGTGACTTCCAACCCGCCCCCCCCCCCGGGATCCATCCCATAATCAGCCACCAAACCCAGACACCATTGCGTATGCCAGCAAGATTTTGCTGAAGGGACCCTGATTTAGCTGTCTCATAGGAGGCTATGCCAGTGCCTGGCAAATACAGAAGTGGATGCTCACAGTCAGTTATTGCATGGAACACAGGGTCCCCAATGGAGGAGCTAGAGAAAGCACCCAGGGATCTGAAGGAGTCTGCAACCCTTTAGGTGGAACAACAATATGAACTAACCAGTACCCCCAGAGCTGGTATCTCTAGCTGCATTTGTAGCAGAAGATGGCCTAGTTGTCTATCACTGGGAAGAGAGGCCCCTTGGTCTTGCAAACTTTATATGCCTCAGTACAGGGGAACACCAGGGCCAAGAAGTGCGAGTGGGTGGGTAGGGGAGCAGGGCAGGGGGAGTGTATAGGGAACTTTCGGGATAGCATTTGAAATGTAAATAAAGTATATATCTAATAAAATAAAATAAAATTAAAAAAAGACAGTGTGAAGAATCCATGTGGTGATAGAAATGTTCTCTACTTTGTGTGAAGGACAGTATCATGACTAATACTTTAAATATTTTTGCAAATCTTTCAGTTTATCATTGGTGAGAGGCATAGAAAATTTTATAAATGATCTTATGTTGGTTCTTTTTTGTTTGTAGAACATGGTTTTAATATTTTCAACTGTTAATATTCAACAAACAGAATAATTATTTTATGATATATTTCATTGTTATGTCTCCCTTTTCATTTCTGATTTTGTTAATTAGGATACTGTCTCTGTGCCCTCTAGTTAGTCTGGCTAAGGGTTTATCTATCTTGTTGATTTTCTCAAAGAACCAGTTCCTGATTTTGTTGATTCTTTGTATAGTTCTTTTTGTTTCTATTTGGTTGATTATTTCCTGCTGTCTACTACTCTTGGGTGTATTGGCTTATTTCTGTTATAGAGCTTTCCAGAGTGTTGCCCAGCTGCTCTCTTCAGTTGCTCTTCAGTATGCTCTCTTCAGTTTCTTTTTGGAGACACTTAGATCTATGGATTTGCCTCTTAGCACTGCTTTCTTTGTGTCCCATAATTTTTGGTTTCATGTGCCTTTACTTTCATTGAATTCTAAAAAGTCTTTAATTTCTTAATTTCTTCCTTGACAAGCTACCATTGAGTAGAGCATTGTTCAGCTTCCGTGTGTATGCGATCTTTTCATTGTTTTTGTTTTTAATGAAGACCAGCCTTAGTCCAGGATGATTTGATAGAGGGCATGAGATTATTTCAATCTTCTTGTATCTGTTGAGTCCTGTTTTGTGACCAATTATACAGTCAGTTTTAGAGGAGGTACCATGAGGTGTTGAGAAGAAAGTATATTCTTTTGCTTTTGGATGAAATGTTCTAAGATATCTGTTAAATACCTTTGTTTCGTAACTTCTGTTAGTCTTACCATGTCTCTGTTTAATTTCTGTTTCCAGGATCTGTCCATTGCTGAGAGTGGGGTGTTGAGGTCTCCCACTATTATTGCATGGGGTGCAATATGTGCTTTGAGCTTTATAGTAAAGTTTCTTTTATGAATGTGGGTGCCCTTGCATTTGGAGCATAGATGCTCAGAACCAAGAGTTCATCTTGGTAGATTTTTACTTTGACAAGTATGAAGTGTACATCCTTATCTTTTTTGATAACTTTTCATTGAAAGTTGATTTTATTTGATATTACAATGGCTGCTCCAGCTTGTTTTGTGGGACCATTTGCTTGGAAATTTGTTTTCCAACCTTTTATTCTGAGGTAATGTCTGTCTTTGTCACCGAGGTGGGTTTTCCTGTATGCAGCAAAATGCTGGGTCCTGTTTACGTATCCAGTCTGTTAGTCTATGTCTATTTGGGGGAATTTTGTCCATTGATGTTAAGAGATATTAAGGAAAAGAGAATGTTACTTCCTGTTATTTTTGTTGTTAGAGGTAGAATTAGGTTTGTGTGGCTATCTTCTTTTAGATTTGTTGAAAGATTACTTTCTTGCTTTTTCTAGGGTGTAGTTTCCCTTCATGTGTTGGTGCTTTCCAACTATTATTCTTTGTAGGGCTGGATTTGTGGAAAGATATTGTGTAAATTTGTTTTTATCATGGAATATCTTGGTTTCTCTGTCTATGGTAATTGCTTATATTGTTTCTTAATGTGAATATGCAAGTGTACTCCTCTCACTGCCTGCAACAAGGATAAAATTGACCATTTCTACTTCCACATCCTTGGAAGCCAGTTTCTCCTTTGCAATTTGTCTTACCAAGAAAGTGGCCAAATGAGTGTTGGATATAGAACATCCAAATATTATTTTTGTGCTATTGGTGATGATAATAATAAGATGATGATTCTTCTGAGAGGCTTTCATTGCCTATGATTGTAGTGCTGGATGCAACAAATACAAAATGAGTGTCTTAGAAGCCATTATCCGGTGTATTGCTTTGGGGAAGGCTACTGCTGCATATACAACTTCCCACCCCAGGGAGCTTCATGGTCCATCATGAATGCACAGAAATAGCATCCTCTCTTTCCCCTGTGGAACACAATGTTCCAGGTGACATTTGTCTTCAGTTTCATGTCATCATGGTAATCTTCATCATCGGTATCATCGGCATCATCATCATTCACTTAACATCCTGATCAGTATCCGACTTCCCAGTCACCCCCTTCCACAATCCTCCCTCATTCCCCCTTCCCTTCTCCTCTGAGAGGGTGGGCCCCCTCAGTATGCCCCACCGAAGCACATGAAGTCTCTGCCAGCCTAGGAGCATCTTCTCCCACTGAAGCCAGAAAAGGCAGTACAACTAGAAGAACATATCCCACTAACAGGCAACAGATTTTGGGATAGTCCCTGCTCCAGTTGTTTGAGACCTACATAAAGACCAAGCTGTGCATCTGCTACATATGTGCAAGGGGAGGGTGTGTCTAGGTCCAGCCTGTGTTCACTCTTTAGTTGGTGGTTCAGACTTTGACAGCCCCAAGGGTCCAGATTAGGTGATTCTGTTGTTCTTCCTATCCCCTTCAGGGCCCGTGATCCTTCCCCCAACTCTTCGATAAGAGTCCCCAAGCTCTATCCACTGTTTGGTTGTGGGTGTCAGTATCTATTTCAGTCAGCTGCTGTCTGGAGCCTCTTAGAGAACAGGCTTTCTAGACTACTATCTGCAAGCATAGCAAGGATGGAGCACAAATAATGTAAGGGCCAGAAGATAAAGAGGTGTCAAGGATTGGTGCTTGCCCATGGGATTAGTTTTGCATTGAGCCAGTTATTGGTTGCCCTTTCTTTTAGTCTCTGTTCCATCCCCTATCCCTGCATTTCTATTAGACATGACAAATTTTGGGTCAAAAGTTTTGTGAGTAGGTTGGTGTCCTTATCTGTCAACTGGTGTTCCTACCTTGCTACGTGAAGTGGCTTCTTCAGGTTCCATATCCCCAATGCTGTGTGTCCTAGCTAAGTTCACCCCCATTGACTCTCAGGCACCTTCCCTATCTCATGTCTCTGGCATGACTTCAAGATGTCCCCCAACTCCCCAATCCTGCCAGTTGCAGATTTCCATTCATTCTCATGGCCATCTTTCCTGGGGTGTTCAAGATCAGCTCCATGTCTTAACCTGACCCTTGTCAAACTGAGTAGACTGATTCAATTGGAACAATCATTCTGACCACTCTGCTGCACACATCCATGTCTCTCTCCTTTCCCGCACACTTGTGCCTCCCCCAAAACACACACCATCAGAGAACACAGACACAAACATTTACTTGTGGGCTTGATTTTATTTTTACCTTATTTGAATATTAGTTGGTATAATAATTTACTTCATAGTTAACCAGATTTTTTTGAGTCTGACCTAGCCCAACTAGCAAAAAGCCCACCCCCAGAGGCGGTGGAATCTTCCTTTGTCTCTTGGTTGTATAAGATTAATTTCTCTTCGAGTGTTGTTGGCAGGATTTTTTGTGGCCTTCCCCTCTTGTCTTTAGATGCACTTGTTATAGATCTAGGTGGAGGCTTCCTCTCTGATGTACATTTTGCCATTTTTCCTCTCTTTTTCTTCTTAGGCTAACTAGATACCTAGATAGGCCACAGAGAGAAAACAGAAAGACTTAGGTTTTGAAGAATAAGAATAAGATGGAGGAGAGACAGAAGCAGGAACTTAATAGGAAATGAAGGGGTCAGGAGGTCAGTGTGTGTGTGTGTGTGTGTGTGTGTGTGTGTGTGTGCTGAGCAGATGAGGGATAGAGAGAATATTTGAATATTTGATGGTAGGATTCAAAGACAACAACAGAGAAGACTTGTGTAGCTCAGCTCACCTTAGATTTCTCATTCGGTTTCGTGCTGATCTTCCTTTTGTACCTATTATTTATTCTCCCTTGAGTACATATGCTGCACTGTCCGATTTTCAAATTTGGTGTTGTTATCTTAGATGCCCCCTTCCCCATCTTAGCACCGCATAGCAGACCTTAGCCTTCCTGAACTGGCATATATATATCCCTCCCTAGACAATCAGTGACCACACCCTTACATTGTTAGGTCAGCAAGCCCAGGAGGGAGAGGTCTTAAAGGCACAGAATATCATCCTGAATACCCTGTGTGGGTAAGGAAGATGTGTAGTCTTATTGGAGAACTAGAACATCTACTTAGCACTCTTAGAGTCTTCCAAACTAGCACTCACCATGCTTCTCATGGTGGGCCATTGCAAGTGATACATACTATTCCCTTGAAGTCTTACTCAGGGGGGGGGGGCATCATCCATGGTGAAATGGCCATAGTTAAATAAATCTCTGTGGAGATGTGAATTGTTCTACTTCTCCCTTAACCTTTTTTTCCTCACATACCTTAATAATGTCACGTCGTACTTAGCAGTAGGGAACTTTCTCATACCAATCCTTTGCCCCTCACTCACTGAGGTTCCCTTGCCCTTGTTTCCAGTCTGAATTCGTGGCCTTTAAGGTGTCAGACTTGGCTGAATTTAGTTGACAGTTTGGAAAATCTAGTCCAGACTACAATTTGAAGGGCTTGCTTACCTCAGTAAGCCCATCATTGAGGCTTGAGTAGTATTATAGTCACAAGGGAAAAGAGACAAGCTAGAAATCTGTGTGCCAGTTGTGCTGTCTGTTTACATGCAGGAAATTACAACAGAAAGACTGTTGGGTTCACACTGTTGGGACGGGGTGTTTGACTAACAGTGTACTTGGTAGCAGATGAAACAAGGAAAGAAAAAGTGCAGTCAAACTTCCCATAGTCCATGCAGACAACTATGTGACTCTAACAAAGAATATATCTCAAGCTAACAATTGAACTCCATAAGAGTCACAAAAGATTAATATATATAAGTAGTTCTACTTTTATAGAGCAGTAATAAAACAATCTGAAATTGAAAGCAAAAGGGCCAAAATTTAATTTTTTTCCTGTTCCTATGATTAAACACCTTAATAAAAACAACCTAAAGGGAAAAGGTTTCTTTGGGTCATAGGTCTAGGTTACAGTCCATCATTGTAGGGAAATCAAGGTGGCAGAAACTTGAAGCAGCTATTCACATTGCACCTACAGTCAAGAGTGGAGTGCAGTCAATTCATGTAGCCACACTCCTGCGCTACTAGATTTCTTCACTCTTACACCATCCAGAATCTCCAGCTCCGGAAATGACACCCCATAGTGGGCATCTCTTCTCACCTTAATTAAATTTATCAAGACAATCATTGTCACTTTAACAAGCCAACTTGGTCTACAAAACTTTGCATTGAAATACCTTTTCTCATGATTCTTAATCTCAAGTCTACAGTGAACAAACACAGGGAAAAACCTAATGAAATACTTAGAAACTCTGGGCATCATAGATTACAAAACATTGTGAAAATGAACTTATGAAGATCTAAATTAAAAGAGACTTGTGCCTCAATGAATTGTGCCTCATTCAGTTGTCAGGAAAGTCCCACATTCTCCTCATACATGAATCAAATTTAGTCCTAATCAAAATCTCAGAAGTATAAAACACACACAAACAGGAAATTGCAGAAGACAATGTTCACAAAAAGAACATGACTTTTAAAGTCAGACAAAGCTGAAGAAATTACAAAGCATATTATAAAGTCACCGTAATCAGGAGAGTGTGAAAATAAGATAATAGAAATGTATCAATACAGTAAAGCCTTGAAATATACCTACATGTAACATATGTAATAGCATACATATGAAGAACTGATTATGAAAAAGATACAAAGGAATATTGCAAGAGAAAGATTAGACTTGGTATCTGCTGAGTCTCTAGCTTCTGGGTATCCATATGCAAACTATAAATGTCAATACATACTTTTGATATATCAAAAATGCACTAGAGAAGTGTTTCAGGTTAAGAGCACATACTACTCTTACAGTTCCCACAGTGGCTCACAGCTGTCTATTACTCTAGCTCCAGGTGATTCAACGCCCTGTTCGGGCTTCATAGATACATACACTCATGTGTACCCTCACTCACACACATGCATACACATATTATTATCATCATCATCATTATTTGTTAAATAACGTATGTATGTATATTTAAGGGCTACATTATGACATGGGAGCACATGGAGAGAATAAGATAATTATTGTGAGGAAGCAGATGAACTGGTCCGTTTCAGATGGCTCTTTGTTGGGAGGATAGACAGTAGCAGCACACATTTCTTTCTCAAACCTTCTAATGTAAGTCTGTGTTTGTAGCCTTAGTCTTCTCCTGTTCATTGGCTCCCCAAATTTAGTCACTTCATGCATGCACATGATTTTTTTTAATTTAAATAAAACTAAGTCTTTGAAAATAAAAGAGTGAGAATGGATCATGGACTCAGGTTACACACCACAACTGAAAGTATAAAGCAGATTAAAGATTGCACAGTAGAAATCTTTGCTTTATTTGGTTTATGTGGTAAGATTTTGAGGATCAGGGAAGAGACAGATCTGTGGAAGGCAGTAACATAAAATAAGCTTTACTTGAACAGCTTGTATCAGATCAGAAACTCCTCCCAGAAAGACATGTTCCAGAGATAGTGGGACAAGGCCACCATCAAAAGAAGAATAAGCTGAGGGACCTTCCAGAAAAGAAAATGTCATGGATAATTTTTAGTGCCACATTGATTTGATTAAGAACAATCAAACACAGTAATAAGGTAAATCTTTGGGTATGTTCATGAAGTTGTTAGAGGATGCTGTCCTCTGGGCATGGCATGACCATTGCCTTCTTGAATTATCAACAGATGTGATTGACCACAGGACCTGCACAAGATTGGGCCCATTTGCGTTCTATCATGAAAGGCGAGGCTAGGTCCACAAGGCCCCAACCCCAAGAGATGTATAGGCAATTAGCAGGTGCTGGGAGGAGGGGCTCGCCAGGCTTTCCTGGAGATTCCTGCAGTTCCCAGCCCGTGAGTCATGATCCCCAAAAGACACTGGAAAACACAGACATCTAAATTATGATTTGTAGTAGTGGGAAAATTGTATGAAGTAGCAACCAAAATAATTTTATGGTTGGGGGGTCACCATAGGAGGAACTGTATTAAAGAGTCACAGCATTAGGAAGGTTGAGAATCACATTGTTCTAGACAGTTGACAGTTGTTGGAGGGAGGGGTTCATGAGCTCCCCTGTCCCTGAAAATATGTAGGCAGTTAACAGTTGCTAGGAGAGAGTGAGAGACATATATATATTTTAAATTGAGATAGCCACTCATAAGTTGCCCATACCCCCCATAAGTAATACCAACTAAATTCACTGGTCCAGTAAGTTAGGCATTATTGGAATCATTTCTCTGTCTGTCATTGGTGCTCTATCTGGGGTAAACAGACATTTTTTCATCTCTCTAGGAAAAGTTAACACAACGCTTGGTACCAAAACAGAGAAACCACAAAACCATAGATGAGTTTTAAAGGAGTACTTGGATCATTTCTGTTGTGGGTGATGAGACATGTAATTAAAACTAAACTTAGCACATTCAGGAGCAATTGATCCCCATGTGATATAAACTGACATGCCTTACTGTTGCAGTAGGTGTTTGCATTGCCCTTGTAATGGATGAAAAGATTTACTACTCGGATAACTCCATCTGAAAATCGGAGTGTCTGTTACAAAGAATTCTAGGATGTCTGCCATTTTCTACATGGTATGTGTTGGCTGTTCATGCCACCTCAAGCTTACCGGGACTCTCGTTGTAAACTTTATATGCTTTATAAACATTCAATGTAAGCAAGTGGCCAGGCCCTGCCTGAAGAGCTCCAGCATCCAGGCCATAAAGGCTAAAACAGCTGTAATTACCAAGGCAGGAAAGTGACCTGGACACATCCCCCAGATTTCTCTAAGGGCTGTAATTGTCAGACCACATAATCCCTCCAATCCCAGACCACTCTGGAAAGCTTTTCTCCTCAACCCCCAAGAAACCCTGTATAAACCCTGTGCTCTGCACAGTTCTTTGATTTTTTTTTCTCCCAAGCAGAGGCAGCCAGGGGGGTCTCCTGAGTTTCCCCCTCCCAATAAACCTTATGTGTGGCATTTGTTGTTCAGTGTGAGAGTTGTTTGTAAAAAGGAGAAAGAATGGATAACTTGTGAGCGATTATACCAGAAAACAGTGGGCTTTAGGGAGGGAAAGAAGCCCGTGGAGAACAAAGTCACCTATAGGAAAAGTGGGAGTGCATAAGACAAGGCTCCAGAGTGAGGCTGAGCTGTGGAGCACAGGCTGAGAATCAGCAGAATAGCTCAGCAGGCTATCCCCACTTAGGCCAGTGCACAGGGAGAGGAGTGGAATTTGTTTAATTATTCTTCCTTTTATTGAAAATAGATTTTTTCCACATAATATATCCTGATTGCCGTTTACCCTCCCATCACTCCCCCAGAATTTTCTTCCCTCCCCTCCTATCCAGATCCATACCTTTTCTCTCCCTCATTAGAAAACAAACATGCTTCTAAGGGATAATAATAAAATAAAATAGAGTAAGATAGAACAAAACAAATACATAGAAATAAGACAAAACAAGCAAACAAGGAGAAGAACTGAAGAAAAGGCACAAAAATCAGATAAAGACACAGAAATCCACTTGATCACACACTCGGGAATCCAATAAAAACAAAAACACAGAAACCATTATATATACACAAAGAACCTGTAGGGTAAAATGAGAAAAAATCAACAAAAATAACAACAACAAGAAATAAAGATTTAAAACAAAAAGACAAAACTCTGATGTAGCAGTATGAGACAAGGAACCAGCAAAGATGCTGCTGGGTTAGTTGTCACTGGCATCTCCTGCTGGGCATGCTGTGTACCCTTAAGGGTAGTTTGTCTTCCCGGTGAGATGATGGTGGAGAAAACTAATTTTGATTTTTCAGTTGGACATAGTGTCTGGGTTAGGGATAGTAGCATATGTCCACTTCTCCTTTCAGCTCTAGGACCCTATCTGCTTCAGGCCAGTGCAGGCCCTGTGCCTGCTGCCACAGTCTCTGTGAGGTCACGTGTGCCAACCCTGCTGTGTTTAGAAGGCCTTGATCCATGGATATCCTCCATTCTCTCTGGCTCTTGCTTTTTTTTTCTTTTTTTTTCTTTTTATTATTCTCTCATATATTATCCCAGTTGCAATTTCCCTTCTCTCTCCTTCTCCCAGTCTCCTTCCCCAGATCCACCCTTCCTTCTCACAGAGAAGAGCAGGCCTTCCAGGGACATCAACCAAACATAGAATAATAAGCTACAATACAATCAGACACATACCATCATGTCAAGGCTGGGCCAGGCAGTCCAGTAGGAGGATAGCAAAAGAGTTATCCCCATGTTAGGATTTCCATAAGAACACCAAGCTACTCAGCCATAACATATGCATAGGGCCTAGGTCACAGATACCTGCAGGCTCTCTGATCTCTGAGAGACCACTTCAGTTCATCAGTTGATTCTGTGGGTTCTATCGTTCTGGTGTTCTTGACTTCTCTGGTTCTTCTCATCCTTCCTCCCTGCCTCTGCAGGACCTCCCGAGCTTCACCTGATGTTTGACTATGGGACTCTGCATCTAGATGAAGTTTCTCTTGTCTCTTTGTTGAGGATTCTGCTAGACATTAGCCTCAACACACTCTGCAGGCAGGACATACCGTAGGTCAAAGGTTTTGTGGCTCAGTTGGTGTCCCAATCCCTCCACTTGAGCCCTTGTCTGGTTACAAAAGATGGAAGGTTTAGGCTCTGTGTCCTGCATTATTCGAAGTCTTTGCTAGGGTTCCTCTCATAGATTCCATGGAGTTTCCACTGCACTGGGTTTCCACCTCACTCCTGAAATGTCCCCAGTGCCAGCCATTTCTCCCAGTATTTTCTCTCTCCCTCCCCCTGTCCCACCTGATCACATCTGTTCCCACCACCAGCAGTCCCATAGTCCACCCATGAAATCTGTTTCCCTTTCCCAGAGAGATCTTTTTGTTCTCTCATAAGCTTAACTTACCTAACTTCTTTGGGTCTGTAAATTGTAGCATGGTTGGTTATCCTGTACTTTATGACTAATATCCACTTATAAGTGAGTACATACCTTGCATGCATATCATTTCAGGTCTGGGTTACTCTGCTCGGGATGGGTTCTTTTGTTTGTTTGCTTGTTTGTTTTTTCTAGTTCCATCCATTTTCCTGAAAATTTTATTATGTCATTATAAAAAAAAGTTATACCATGGGAAAAAAAAGTTACACTATGAGAAAAAAAAGAAAGAAAGAAAGAAAAGGAAGCCATTTGCCCTAGTTTTTTCTGACTTCTCCAACTTTCTTTAGCCTATACCAGAAGTCATGCAAGTCTTTAGGTCCTCATGTATTACAAGCTGAGATTTGATATCCTGTGTCTATACACTGTTAACCTTGTTAGGATCATTGTACTTCTTATAAGTGATAAAATGAGCTTTAAAATCTGTACCCTAAATGCTCTTGCTTTTATTTCATGATTACTAAATATCAAGTACCATGCTAATCAATTTACGTGCATTAAATATTTCATTAATTCATTGTAGCATATTAAATATGGATATTTATCATTTTCATAGAAGAAGAAAATTATTGAAAAAGATTACTGTCTTAATTACTCAAGATCATAAAAAGTTGGGGCCAGAGAGATGGCTCTCCAGTTAACACCATTGTCTGCTTTTCCGGAAGATCTGGGTTTCATTCCCAGCACTACATGTCATCTTGGAAGTATCTGGTAACCCAGTTCCTGGGGATCCATACCCTATTTTGGCCTCTGTGGGCACCAGACAGGCACACTCTACACACACACACACACACACACACACACACACACACACACAGAGCAAAACATCCATACTTAGAAAATAAACATCATCAATTTTTAAAAGATCATAAAGTTTCAGAGTAGGGTCTGGAACTTTGATCAGCCTCATTCTTGTGACTGAACTGTAATGTGACACTCTGCTTACTAATTTACTATGGTTCCTTCCAACTCCCATGTTAACTTTGTTTTAACAGCAGTATCAGAACTTCAAAATCCCTGATGGGGGTAGTCAGTTGGGGAATAAACATGTCCACAGTTGACACTAAATGTCTGAGTCCTATGGGAATTAGGTCCACTAGGAAATTACTGTGGCCAAACATTTGGAGAAAATTATAAAATAAAAAAATACTTACTCTCCTTCTGATAATTTAGCCCAGGCTTCTAGTATTTGGAAAATATTTGCATAATCCATGGTGCTTTGTTTTTCTTCCTTTGGTGCTATAACAGCTCTGGGAGTAGCACATGGAGGTGGATAAACTGTCACACACAAAGCCTGACTTTAGGATATGTCTTTCGTTTTGCTGGATGTTCTTCAGTTTCTCTCTTTAAATTCTTAATGATTGTTGAACAAAATACCCATATTTCCATTTTGTACTTGGCCGCGTGGCCTCAGAAATTACAAGGCTGAACATGGATGGGTCTGTGCATCACTAAAGCAATAGGGGGCTGTGCTCACATAAATAATCACTGTTACCCTCTTTTGGATCCCTAACCTGACAGTATGTGAAAATGAAGGAGAGTAGGATGATAAGTATTTTAAGGAGCTCTTTTCTCCCATGACAAGTATTGCAGCCCTGGAGTTATTTTGTATTTTGCAAATGATTCTGCTGTTAGAAGCATTAAAGACATAAAATGGTAGAATCAAAAGAGGTGAAATATGTTTAGCTCTAATAGTTACTCATAAGTCTTTTAATATCTTCAAACCTGTTTTCTCTCTATAAAATGGGGATAATAATGTATACCCTACATATTTAAAAGGGTATTTATGAGAATTCAATGAGCTAATCTATCTACTACCTTTAAATCCTATTCAATTTAGGGAGGTAAGTATAATTATTTAGGTTCCAGGACTCTGAATATTAGATCATTTTCCTAATTAATAGAATAAGCAATTGTGAATATAAAAACAAATCAATGTAAGAGTACAAAACCTTGTAGAGAAGGTATTTATAACTATAGTACTTTTAAGGTTTTATTTCTTTTCTCACTGTTTTAAATAACATCAAGATCACATAAGATCTCAATTCACAGCTCTGAGTATGTTACCTTATTGTACATCATCTCAAAGTCTAAAAATAGGTGGAGGTACTTGAAAGGAATCTATGGATACATGTCTAAGTTCTAAATCCCTTGCACTCATCTCTCTCTTCTCCTATTTGTTGGCAGCTTAAAAAAATCTTGTTTCTAAGGAAAAAGTACGTGAACTAGCATTTTTTTTTTCTGTATGTGAAAAGTCTCTGTCAATCTGCCACTCTTCTCCCCCTTTCTAGGTAGATAACACTTTTATTGGAAAAAAAAAGAACAGACAAGCCAGCACCCCACCAGAACTGCTAGTTTCCTATATTGGCTGGTGTGGGGTGAGGAACTTAGCCATTTTTATAGGTCATATTCTTATATAAGCTTCCTTTTATCTTCTGTGGCTGTTCTGACAGTGTGCAGGAAAATTGATCTATATAATGGCTTCAATTTGATGCTTGCATGTCTTAATTCCAGAGCAAAATGCACAATATGCATTCCTGACATACAATCTTGAATTTGTCTCTATTTCTTTCAATTCTAGAAATTGCTTCTTATAGGAAATATCATGTATCTATTTTAATAAATATCTAGAGGGACCATGTATCACAAGTTTAGGGATAGAAAATTTATCCAAAACTTGCTAGAGCTATCTCATATCCATGAGGCCCCATTTGGAGGTAAGAAGCTTAGCTTAATTCCCACATGAATGATCCCAGCATTGAACCAGATCTATGCAGTTTGACCATTAAGATGCTCTGAAACAGTGAACAGCCATGTATGGTTGTATTTCCTTTGTCACATGCACATGCTTATGGAGTGTAAAATTTAAAGCAGAAAGAAGTCAATTTGCAGTTCCCTACATTTCATTCCATTTTGTCATATCATCAAAAGACATTCACAAATGCATCTTCATATCCCTATGGCTTAGCCTCTGGTCTTATCACAGATCCTTAGCCTTAGCAGTTTGGCTATTTCTTAAAGGCAATAGTCCTCCTGGATTAATGTCCTCAGAGCTGTTTCACTAGATTTGTCAAACTGCTCTAAGGCTGATTTGTCCAGGTGCTCTAAGGCTGATAGATTGAAGCACTCTAAAAAGTACATATGTGCTCAGCATGCAGCCAAATATGCCCCATTACAGCATTAGTGACAAAGAGGAAACAAACCAGAATGATTCCATTTATTTTCTAGCTACTCTGCTCTTGCCTAGCTGTTCTTCAGGTGCTGAAATGAAGGCGGCTGCTGACAAGACCAGAAGTCTGCACAGGCTCACGACACAGAAGCTTCTTAAGGGGATGGCTCTCTAAGAGCAGGGCATGTCTGAATGTGAGGATCAACCAATGACAAATTGGTGAGAAGGCAAGTTTCTATTGTGTCATTTGGAGAGGGAGAGAGAGAGAGAGAGAGAGAGAGAGAGAGAGAGAGAGAGAGAGAGAGAGAGAGAGAGTTGAGTTTTTCACCAAAAGTAGGTTTGCAGAGGGGAAGGTAGACACAGCACCGGACACAGCAGTGTACAAGCTACAGAACCAGATATCCTGGCCTGAAATTTGGACTTAAATTTATTGGTTGGTTGACCTTGAAAAAGTTACTAAAATATTTTCACATTTTCACATTCATGGAAATGGACCAGTATTAGTACCAACTTCAGAGCATTGTTAAAAAAAAAAAAAGAGCTCACACAACAACAACAAAATTAGTAAAGGGGATGTCACACTAGAAAAGCTCAATTAGTCCGTTACTATTCATATTACGGTACATAAGTGAGAAAAAGTCCAGAGTCAGTGATTAGAGTAGTAGTCAGTCTTGGAGCCACAGAAAACCCCAAGTATTACTAGTTTCTTAACCATCCCACTACTGAGCAATGAATCCTTTTCATCTGGCTGAATTGTTGCTGAATGCAATATCCCCTCCTTGTTCCTCACCACATACCTCACACCCTCTGCAGCTCCTATCTTTCTTTATGGCACTTTACCAAAACCACAAAGCATAGCCACAGCTGCATAGCACAAGCAGGTCTATACATAACATGCCTCTACATCATTCAAAGTGCACCCTCCATCATCACCCCCCACAGGTACACAAACACTCTTTCTCATGCTTGTTCCAGGACCACTAAATACAATAATGTCATTGACAACATATAGGTTTAGCATAGCATCTCAGGTTCATTTTGTTCCCAAATAGGCCACCTTTTCTACATTTCTGTGTGTCTTATCTCTCCCAATAGAAATAGTGTGCTCTGTATGGCCTTGCATTACCCTCTCCTGCAAGTGGCCAAGCAAATGAAAATGGCCGGCTTTAACCTACTGACTGAGACATTCATTACCTGGAGTTCAAAGCCCTTCACTTTCCACTCTGTATGGGTGCCACATCACAGAAAGAGTTCCTTCCTGCACCACAGACACTACAATAATTGCTGCCTCAGAGGTCAATGTACTATTCCAGCATGCAACATGAGTGAACTGAACTCATGTGCCTGAGGTTTTCAGCTCCTTTTGGTGCCTGGGTAGAACGTGACTTGTTCTAACAAACAGAATTTTTTCCGTCATAGTTTGAGTCTGGCTACTGATTCTCTGTACAGGAAATGAGAATAAGAGCTCAAACTTATCTGAATATCCTAATCCTCTGTAGAATTGATTCAGGTCTCAGGCCATTGGCTGAGAAAGCAGTAAGGGCTATTACTCAATGAAAATTCAGTTGAAGAAAATGAGTACCATCTCTCCATTTCCAGTTGTCAGTTTATACCATGGTCATACTTTCAGAGTTGTTGAGCTTTTATTTAGTATCTTCTACTCTTGACTTTTCCTTCACATTGTGAAAACTCTTCCTTCTTAGACTACCTCTTACTTGCCTAAAATCCTATTGTGAAACCTCATGTGAGTCAATTCACCTCTCTTGTCTGAGCCTCAATTTTCATTAGAGATGTACAGTGATAGAGTGCTTTTGAATGTTTTCTTTGGTGGAGTAGCTGGGATAATCATTTACTGTATACCCACTTCTAAAATAACAGTATGTTATGTTCGGGCTCTGAAAGTCACCCTTGACATGGGAAGAATCTGTTCCTAAACCCACGAGGATTGCATAGATCAGGACAATGATTAGGGAGAAAGAAACCCCCATGAAATCAGATCTCACTTTCTTCTATAGATGAAGACATCTGAAGGCTGAAGCTATTACTTAGATCCCTAAGACAAGATGGTGAAGTATAGCGGGGCAGGGTAAATGACCTTGCAATTGGAGAACCTGCTTTTCAGATTTGCTTGGCTTACCCACTATCCAGTTAACCAAATCATATCCTTTCTCAGGATCATTTACTCTCTTTTAAAAGAGAAAGTTTGACTAAGTGTCTCCTAAGGTCTTCTAGTTTGGGTATTTTGTTGTTCTCCATAAGGGTTTCACAAACAATGTAACTCAGTAGAGTCACATACTCTTCAGTCTTAAGCCAGGGTTTGGTTACTGGAGGAAACAGATGAATAGAATTATATGGCAATCTTCTCTGCTCCAAGGAGTCACTCAGAGCGTATTATTGTTAGAAGGCTCACCTTTCTGTCTAGATGATAGGAGATTCATATTATCTTTCCATTTGAATATGAGCACCATTAACAATCAGAAAATAAAAACAAACAGACATGTATTCTTTGTGGCTGCATTGTATGCTCCCACTCTAAAGCAAACACTGTGATCTCATGAGCTCATAAGTATAGAGGGCTATGTAAAATAGAAAGGACTATAGAAATACAAGCAGCTGCTCAAATAGCAAACCATTCATCCAGTCAGCAGTCCTGATAAAGCACTGTTTGATGGTTGCGATTTTTCTTGAAATAGGCAATTGATCATAGCACTCATGTAACCATAGGAAGATTACCCAGCTTACTGTATTTATAATCTCTTCCCTGCCTAAAAGGAAAAAAAAAAAAAAAGAAGCTATCTAGCCTTTTAGTCCAGGAACACTTAATTTGGTTTCATTACATTTTAGACTTTTCTTTTTAAAAACAGCAGTCATTTTTTAACTTGTAATCTGGTTACCTAATGCTTTGCTAAAATGATTAAAATTGATTAAAATGAAGAAGCAATGCTTTAAAATGAAAGAAAGAGGAAAATGATTGGATTTGTAGGTTTTAGATTATCCTTCAGCAAAGATCAAATTACTTTGATCTTGATTGAATAAAGGACACTCTAAACAATTGTAAATGTATTCAAAGTCTAAACTGTGTTTTTCTAGGATGCCTGGGCATGAAGTTATCACTGTCACTTCTGTTTTATAAGCATAGATATTTTGTAATGCATAGATAACGTGCTTTTTAGAGGGTTTTAAAGCACTTGCATATTTATTTACAAGTGTTTTTGATAACCCAAATAGAAAAGGCTTAGTAGATTTGTAAGCACTTGCATTTTCTAATTTGAATACAGAGATTTATGACCTGAGAGCCTCTAATTTACATAACCAAGAGGTGGCAGTATTACATCCATTATATATTCACTATGCCATGTATCACATAACAATAAAAATGAAAACTGTAAATAAAATATGTAGAATATATTTCTCTTTCTTCAAAATTGCTACAACAGTGATAGCTATCCAAAACAATTAATTAAATTATGATGTTTCCTTGTAAAAGACAATCATCCTTCCAAGCTAAGAGTTAGGATTTATTACTACTCTTGAGTTTATTACAAGTACCAGAATTTACCAACATCTAAGGTGTTTACCACTTACCTTTTGGCAAATCGTTCACGTCCTTTCCAAATATGTGAACATCAGTTCTAAATTTACTAGATGTCCTGAAGGAAGACAATTTGTTAATGCAAAACAAAAACAAAGAAACAACCCCCTGCCGAACCAACAACAAACAAACAAAAATAACCCACAACTCTCACCTCAAAAGGAATACGAAATAATTTATTCTGAAGCCAAATTTCAGTGACACAGCTAGAGGGAACACAGATAGAGGAACACCAATACTAAGCTCTAATGTAGCAAGAGTTTCATGGAGTATTTTTTTAAGTAGTAACAGAACAAAGAATGTCATCAATCAAGATATTTTTCAAATGTTTTGGTGCAGCATCAACAAACAACAGGATTTACATGCTATTTGATGACACTTTAAGCCTTTGGGTTGGTGAAAACTAAGAGTCTCTCTCTCTCTTTCTCTCTCTCTCTCTCTCTCTCTGTGTGTGTGTGTGTGTGTGAGAGAGAGAGAGAGAGAGAGAGAGAGAGAGAGATTGCATGCATGCACATTATAAAACTGTTTCGCTAATAATTGGAAGGATGTAGATCATACACAGAAGTAGGCAAAAATGGTTATATAGGGAAGACAGTACAAGCTAATTTGGCTTGGAACCTGAAACATTCCAATTCTTCATAATCATGGAAATCTTAATCAGGCAATTGGTTGTGTAGATGCTTAATGCAGTTGAAGTTCTTCTCTTTTGTAACTTCAATGAGCAATTTTATTTCTAGATTATCAGAATTTAGAAAACATCAGAGATGTTTCAATCAATTAATCACATCAATTAATGCACTAACTGCTTAATGCTGTTAAACATAATTATTTTAAATCATGGTCTTTTGGTTACCTTCCAAAATGTTTTTGATCATTTGGTAGCTATAGCATATAATCTATGAGTTGAGATATACTCCAATTATAGTTTATCTAAGCTACTCGAATCTCCTTTTTTTAATTTTTAGTTTTCTGTCTATAACCAATCTTGGATATAAAATATGACAGTAGAACAAAAGGCAGTTAAAAATTGGATGTGTTGGATTACCCATGTCCCGTATAACTACTCTTAGTATCAAATCAATACCTTGAATGCATGAGAGCAGTCAGGGATGTGTATTGTAACAGAATTTTTTTTTAATTTAATGACTTTGTTTTTTACTTATTCACTTTACATCCTGCTCATTGACCCCTCCCATTCACCCTTTCCACAATTCTTCACCCTCACCCTTCCCTTTTTTTTTTTTCTTTGAGAGAGTGGGGAGCTCTGGGTATCCTCCCCTCCCCTTTCACTTCAAGTTTCTGCAAGGCTAGGCACTTCCTCTCCCACTGAGACCAGAGAAGGTAGCCCAGCTAGTAGAATATATGCCATATATAGCCAAGAGCATTTGGGATACCGCAGCTCCAGTTATTCAGTACCTACAAGAAGGTCAAGCTACACATCTGCTACATACCTGCAGGGACGCCTAGGTGCTACCTGTGTATGTTCTTTGGTTAGTGGTTCAGACTCTGAGAGCCCCAAGGGTCTAGGTAAGTTGCCTCTTTTGATCTTCTTGTGGAGTTCCTATCCCCTTTGGGACCCATAATCCTTCCTCCTATTTGTCCTTAAGAATCCTCAAGCTCCATACACTGTTTGACTGTGGGTGTCTGTATCTGTCTCAGTCAGCTGTTGGGTAGAGCTTCTCAGAGCACAATGATCTCATGTCTGCAAGCATAAGAGAGTATCATTAACAGTGTTATGGATTGGTGCTTGCCCATGGTATGGATCTCTAGTTGAGCTGGTTATTGCTTGGTCATTTCTTTAGTCTTTGCTCCATCCCCCATGCCTGCAATTCTTGTATACAGGATACATTTTGGATTGAAAATTTTATCTCTATAGCTCCACTGGGGTTCCTGCCTGGCTACAGGAAGTGGCCTGTTCATGTTCCATATCCCCAGTGTAGTGAATAACAGCTAAGATTACCCCCACTGATTCTTGGATACCTCCCTTGTCCCAGGCCACTTCTCTTCCTGGGAATGCCCCCAATGTCCTCACCCCAATCAGTTGGAGATTTCCATTAATTTTCATGGCCATTTAGCCATCTCTCTTATCCTTCCGCATACCTGATCCTGAATCTCTCATTCCCCTCCTTAGCCCCTCTCCCACCCAGTTCCCTCTCTCCATCTGCCTCTTGTAACTATTTTATTCCCCATTTCTAGATGAGATTCAAGTTTCCTCTCTTGTGCCTTCTTTCTTGCTTAGCTTCTTTGGGTCTGTGGAGTGTAGTATGGGTATCCTGTATTTTATGGCTAATATCCACTTATAAATTACTACATACAATTCATATCCTTTGGGGGTTGAGTTACCTCACACAAAACATTAAGAGATATCTGTCTAACAACATGTAGTTCATGACCTGGGATTTAAATTTAGGTCTGTTATAGGTTGAATGTCAAATGCCTCCCAAGATCCATCTATTACAGATCCTGTAAGGAACAAAATGTTAGGTCCTATATGTGTAGCCAATCTATTAGTCTATGTCTTTTTATTGGGGAATTGAGTCCATTGATGTTAAGAGATATTAAAGAAAGTTAATTGTTGCTTCCTTTCATTTTTGTTATTAAAGTTGAGATTCTGTTCTTGCGGCTGTCTTTTCAGTTTGTTGAAGGATTACTTTCTTGCTTTTTCTAGGGTGTAGTTTCTGTCCTTGTGTTGGTGTTTTCCCTTTATTATCCTTTGAAGGGCTGGATTCCTGGAAATATAGTGTGTGAATTTGGTTTTATCATGGGATACTTTGGTTTCTCCATCTATGGTAATTGAGAGTTTTGCTGGGTATAGTAGCCTGGGCTGGCATTTGTGTTCTCTTAGGGTCTGCATAACATCTGTCCAGGATCTTCTGGCTTTCATAGTCTCTGGTTAAAATCTGGTATAATTCTAATAGGCCTGCCTTTATATGTTACTTGACCTTTTCCCCTTACTGTGTTTAATATAATATCTTTATTTAGTGCATTTGTTCTTCTGATTATTATGTGTCAGGAGGCATTTCCTTTCTGGTCCAGTCTATTTGGAGTTCTGTAGGCTTCTTGTATGTTCATGGGCATCTCTTTCTTTAGGCTTGGGAAGTTTTCTTCTATAATTTTGTTGAAGATATTTGCTGGCCATTTAAGTTGAAAATCTTCATTCTCATCTACTCCTATTATCCATAGGTTTGGTCTTCTCATTGTGTCCTGGATTTCCTGGATTGTTTTTTGAGTTAGGATCTTTTTGCATTTTTCATTTTCTTTGATTGTTGTGCCTGTGTTCTCTATGGAATCTTCTGTACCTGAGATTCTCTCTTCCATCTATTGTATTCTGTTGCTGATGCTCTCATCTATTGTTCCAGATTTATTTCCTAGGGTTTCTATCTACAGCATTGTCTCTCTTTGGGTTTTCTTTATTGTTTCTACTTCCCTTTTTAGGTCTTAGATGGTTTTGTTCAAGTCCATCACCTCTTTGGTTGTGTTTTCCTGCAATTCTTTAAGAATTTAGCAGTATTCTCCTGTATTTTTTTAAGTGAGTTTTTAAAGCCCTTCTTGATGTCCTCTACCAGCATCATGAGATATGATTTTAAATCTGAGTCTTGCTTTTTGGGTGTGTTGGGGTATCCAGGACTGGCTGAGGTGGGAGTGCTGGGTTCTGATGATGGTGAGTGGTCTTGGTTTCTGTTAGTAAGATTCTTATGTTTGCCTTTCACCATCTGGTAATCTCTGGAGTCAGTTGTTATAGTTGTCTCTGGTTGGAGCTTGTTCCTCCTGTGATTCTGTTAGCCTCTGTCAGCAGAACTGGGATTCTAGCTCTCTCCTGAGTCTCAATGGTTATAGTACTCTCTGCAGGCAATCTCTCCTCTTGCAGGGAAGGTGCACATATGTGAGGAGCGGGTGTGGCAGCAGTCCCAAAGGCGCCAGGAACTGCAGCTAAGTCGTATGACTTGCACCTGACTTCCTCATATAAGCCACAAACATCTTGAGAGCTTCACAGGTGTACCAGGATACCGGTGAATCCATTTTGATGGAGATATGCCCCTGCTGCCCTGATTAGCTGAAGCTGCATGCCTGGTAGGGTGGCATGGCCTGCTGTGCGTGGATGGGAACTGAGAGTATAAAAGAGTGAGAGGCCCAGGGTTCGGGGGAGATATAAACAAGAAGAAACAGAACTGAATAAATTGCTGTTAGAAGGACTGGTGGTCGTGTCGTTCTTGCTGGTCGAGAGCGGACGAGACACACATATATCTGGCTTTCAGACCTGCCTCCTGGCTGAAGATGAAGGAGCCGGAACAGGGCCTGACCCAGAAGATGTGTTGCCTCTGCAGTTTGCACACTCACCTGCACAGACTGGTCTCTGATGGACACAGGACACAAGATGGTTCTCTCACCTGCTCTGGTGGTCAGAGCCCTACCGGGAAGACACCTCTCCTCTGGCAGGGAATATACCCGGATGTCTGGAGACTGAAATGGAGTCTGTCCCAGAAGCTGTGTCACTTCTGTTGTCTGCACTCTCACCTGCACAGACTAGTCTCTGAGAGATCTGGGACCCAAAGGATGTAGACTTCTAAAATGATGTTTCACAGTAAACCTTTCATCTTTGAAAATTGATCACTTGAGGTATTTTACTACAAGAATAGAATTTGTTTGACTGATACAAAGTCTTTTTTTACTCTAAATTTCTTACTTGTTCTGCATTAAAATAAAAGATAAAATGCAAATGAGTTCCAAGGATGACTTGATATGTGGAAGCATACTTGCTATATAAATCTGTAGTATTCGAAATATGTAAAATAGGAGTTTATGCTTCCCTTAAAAAAATAAACATTAAGACTCCACAATGTTTCTTCTTTATTCAGTAAAGAATTTAGATCTGTATTATGAATAGTGGCTAATCCAGGAAGAAATAGACAAACATCAACCTGATTTAGAAATTTATTAAGTAACTTCTTTTACCAAGAAAATTAAAGATTTTGTCTATCTAGTTCCTTAGTGTGCGTGCGTGTGCACGTGCGTGTGCGTGTGTGTGTGTGTGTGTTTGTGTGTGTGTGTGCATGTATGTTTGTGTGAGTCTTGCTACCATTCACAGTGCTAGAGTACTCCAGATGCAATGATGTCAATAGGTTTCAGGGAGACTTTAAAGAGTGATAATGGTTTTAGGAGCAGAAAATCCTGATTTATGTATCTGTGCACAAAGGAACAAATCATTAAAGACTAAGATAGAAGATAAAAGAATCAAAAACAGTAGCAATCTATAGAAATAGAGAGATAAAGATATTTTTTGCAAACATTTTTCATTCCATGGACTATCCTGTAGACCCAGGACTACAGAGCATTCTTCCCCTTGGAAAGGAAAGATTGGGTGCTATGAGGCAGAGCCATCTATGAAAGATGACAATTAAAGCAAACTCATTTTTACTTTATACCAAAGATATGATTTATAACCTAGTCTCCAAAGACTGAAAGACCCATGTGCAACGATGAAGACTTCTATGTCTTGAATTATTAACTTTGTCAGTCCCTATTTTTAAAAAGTCATGTTAATGTGCTACCCTGGATGTCTGAGCCTCATTTTAATCTGTAGAAAGCAGCACCAAGGATGACAGCTTCGTTTCTCTTCTTTGTTAAGTAATGAGCAATCTGAAGAGATGAGTTACAAACAAGCCATCTGTAAACAGAAAAGGGCACGTCTAAGGAGAAAGCCCATCATTATCAGTTCAAGTTTTAGATCAGCATTAGGTTTTCTTTGGAAAGCTAAATATTATCTCATCTATCAGCAATACATTAGAAATTTATTGCAAGATGGTCTGCTAGGCTTTGCCTTATGCTATATAGTCCTAGTGGATACAATAATATAAAAAGATTGGTGCTTTTATCTCAGAGATTTCTAGTCAGATAACTATAATTTCAGAAGTCCATATTTTATGAACAAATGTAAAAATAGAGATGGCATGGACATTTAGAGTTTTGTTAAAATGTACTGCAAAGACATCCTTGAGGAGGATTTCTGAATAGACACACACAGAGAAAAGGATTCAGTGGAAGAACATTCTAGGCAGGAGGAGACAGAAAATGCAGTCAAAAGTAAACAAGCCTAATCTGTTGTAGGTAGAGTGAGGAGTGAGGAGGAGAAATGGAGAAAATCCAAGGCAATTAGAGGTACAATAAAGACTTAGAAAGCCAGGATAACATTCGGTTTTATTTTAAATACAGTGTGAAAGTGTTCTGGTTAGTTTTGTGACAACTTGACACAACCTAGTCAGGATTATCTGGAAATTACCTTCATTTTGGATAATGTCTCCATCAGATTGTCCTGTAGCTAAGTCTGAGGAATATTTTACTTATTAATTATTTACATGAGAGTGTCCAGGCCATTGTCGGTGACACCTCTCTGGGAAGATGGTCCTCGGTTGTTTAAGAAAGCAGACCAACCAGAGATCATGAGAGCCTGAGACCTAATCCTGAACCTGACCTGCTAGAGTACTTAGAAAGGAGGCCCTGAACCTCAATCTGTGAAAGACAGTAGAGCTGATAGCATATGAGCCAGATCCTAGGGTGTGAGTGTGAGAGAACTGACCCTGCCTTTTGTCTACAAGGCAGTTTTACAGGTGAGGGAGAGGTGCCCTCTTTCCCTCTTTTGTCCCTCACTGTGTATGGCAGATTGTAGAGCTGGCACAGGGGTCATGAAAGTGGGAAAAATGACCATGTCTGTCATGAGCTAAAACACTCTGCAGAGCAGACCCTATACCTCACCCGGGCAGCAGGATAGAGTCGATCATGTTTGCAGGAGTAACTAATGAGCTGATCCTGAGGGTGTGAGCATGTGAAAGCAGGCAGGCTGGCCAGCTCAGATAGCTCT
This sequence comes from Mus musculus, assembly GCF_000001635.26. Lineage (NCBI taxonomy): Eukaryota > Metazoa > Chordata > Mammalia > Rodentia > Muridae > Mus > Mus musculus. The sequence goes on from NC_000086.7 coordinate 58,748,153, forward strand.
CAGGGCCAGATCAAGGGTTGTGAATTGGTCCACCCCAACAACTATCCAATCTATGAACAGTTGGAGTGCATGAAGGGGCTGGTTCTACAGATCCAAAACTACAAAATCTCCATGACTCCGGGCAGCAACAGGATATACAAGAGGAGTCCCATTGAGGTTCCAGTATTGATAGAGTAGCAGAAGCCAGGGGCCTTGTACCAGACCAAGAGTCATTGCAATGAACTTGTGCAAGCAAAGAAGTGTAAACAAAAGTGTATACTGTGGGACACACTGTGACACACTACAGCTTCCACAGCAAGATTTTTTTTTTTCTCTCTTGAAGAAAAGGTTGAAACAGTGGAGGGTTGGTATGAGGGGAGGGAGAGTTGAGTCAGTTTAGGGTGCATGATGGTAAATTCACAAAGAACCAATAAAAAGTTAGGGAAAAAAACAGAAAAGAAAGATAGTATGCCAAGCAACCCTGGAAGTGCAAGCCAGGAAAGATCATTCCTCCACAGACTCAGCTTCAGTTCCTGGCCTGACTTACCTCAATGATGGGCTATGCTTGAGATGTATAAGCCAAAGAAATCCTTTCCTTGTTCCAGTTGTCTTTTGTTATGGTCTTTATCACAACAATCAAAATCAAATTTGGAAAACAAGTGTTGATAGTTTAAGCAAGGTGGCAAAAGGCTTAAATTTCTAAAATGCAGCTAACTGTTGTATGGAAAACTAATAGTATTGTGAGGATTTGTAGAGACAGACAACAGTTAGGAAGCATTTCCATGGATCCTGGCATGAAAGGCTGTTAGCTTAGACAGTGATTGCTATCAGAATGACAGTAAGAAGTGCTCTGATTTGGTATACAAAGTTAAAGCTTATGTGGTTCCTGGATGAATTGGGTACACTGTGTGTTGGTGGGGGTTGTCAGGGATCATGTTTTTTTTTTTTTTTTTCAACTGAGGCAGTATAATGCTTGAAGTGACACTAGGTCAGACAGGGGATACTATGAGAGCACAGTTTAGATGAACTCTTAAGTTCCTTTTTTCTTATCATCATCATCACCATTATTATTATTTGTTATTGTTTAGGATTTTTTTCATTTTTATTGGTTATTTTATTTATTTACATTTCAAATGTCATCCCCCTTCCCAGTTTCCTCTCCACAAGCCCCCTAACCCCTCCTGCCTCCCCTGCCTCTATGTGGGTTCTCCCCCACCCCCTCACCCACTCTTGCCTTAGGACTCCAGCATTCCTCTATCCTTAGTCATCAAGCTTCCACAGGACTAAGGGGCTCCCATCACAGTGATGCCAGATAAGACCATCCTCTGCTACATATCCAGCTGTAGCCATGGGTCCCTCCATTGTGTACTCTTTGGTTGGTGGTTTAGTCCCTAGGAGCTTTGGCTGATCTGGTTGGTGGATATTGTTGTTCTTCCTATGAGGTTGCAAACCCCTTCAGCTCCTTCAGTCCTTCCCCTAACTTTCCCATTGGGGTCCTCATGATAAAGCTAATGTTTGGCTGTGTATGTCCACATCTGTATTTGTCAAGCTCTGGCAGAGCATCTCAGGACAACTATACCTGGCTCCTGTCAGCAAGCACTTCTTGGCATCAGCAATAGTGTCTGGGTTTGGTGACAGCAGATGGAATGGATTCCTAAGTGGGGAAGTCTCTGGATGGCTTTTCTTTTAGTTTCTGCTCCATTCTTTGTCCCTACATTTCCTTTTGACAGGAGGAATTCTGGATTAATATTTTTGAGGTAGGTAAGTAGCCCCATCCCTCAACTAGGGGGCCATGCCTATCCACTGGATATGGTCTCTACAGGTTCTATCACCCCTTTCTTGGGTATTTTGGCTAAAGTCCTCCCTGTTGGGTCTCAGAAACCTCTTGGGTCCCTGGCATCTGGGACTTTCTAGTGGCTACCCTCAGTTTCCCCTCCCCCACTGTTACACACCTATTTTCAAAGAAGTAGAGGAAGAGAGGAGGGGAAGGGAAAAATGGGGGGTAGTTGTTTAGGATTTTTAAGACAAGATCTACCAGTATATTCCAAGGTACCCTGGAACTCACAAATATAGCCAACCATGTTGGCTTCAAATTTATGGTTCCCCTATCTTCTGCCTCTAGACTTCTATAGTTACAGGTGTGTGTATCCCAGACTGCGAGGATTGTGAGTTCTTCTAGGCATGGAAAGGTTGATGTTCACATTATGGATTTAAGTAAAAATGTTGACACAGCAGTTCGAAATATATACTGAGAACTTACATAAAATATGGTGAACTATGAAAAGATAAATTTGGGAATTTTCTGTGGAGAGATAATTTTTAAGCTATAGAGATAGAAAACATCAAAATTTAAAGGGATAAGTATAGATAAAGAGATGAACAAATATTGAACCTGAATAACATATGACTAGAATGTTAGACAGACTTATGTGTTACAAGAAAGAATAATTAGTGTAGAGGACATAGAAGGAAAAACAACAGAACATGATTATGTTTGTTAAAGAAGTGTTCTAAGTTGGAATTTGGGAGCTCAGAAGCTATACGAAACTGGAGAATTAGATAACTGAAGTAGAAACATAGAAATTTCTGAGGAAGGAGTGGAGAATGGTTGTTGAAAAAGCTTCTTTAAGCAGACAACAGAAAGCAGGAAAGGAGAGACTATGAATATAGGTAAGCAGCTCTAAGACTTTACCATAGTCAGGAAATGAGAAATTATGTAATATCAATGCTGAGGTTACTGGATATATGAATGCTGAGGAATTTAATGAAAGCAATTTAAAAATTATTAGGTTTATATGCAAACAATTAAGATTGTTATAAAAACTAATGCTTTTCTATTTCCCAAAGCTGGTAAATCCACTTTATGCTTTCCTGTATAATTCACAGTACATAAAGCCCATTAATAATTTTTGTTGAGTACTTTTTAGTTGTGCTTTAAGCCCATACCAATTTTAAATCAAATGGGACCACACTCATATGAAACACAAGGATTTTGCCACAAGTTTTTTGGCATTGTCCATACTATTTTATCCCCACTAACAATCAGAATCAAAGAGATTGCATTTTCTCTCAACCTACATTTCATGACACATATAGAAACCCAGAGGGATAATACTTTGCCTCAAGTCTTCAATAGAACACTAAGACCTGGCCAGAATATAAACAGGATGAGTCAACATTTTAGAGAAGTACCTGGAGATAAACTTCCTAGTTAAGAAGTGCTGTAGATTAGAGGGCAAAACATACTGATTTTTTGTTTTGTGTTTAATGGGGTAGTCCTGGAAGCAGAGGGAAATCAAAGTTGCCTTGAAATATAACTATCAAACAAGCATTGAGGCATTGATATGCAATTGTCATTTTTTCTCACTCCTGGGTGTCTGACATATATATTTTTGTGACTCAACCCTATTCATTCAAAGATAAATGTTGGTGGAAGAGTTTATGTTAACATTGACTTCCAGCATTTGCCAGCTGTAGAGCTTCTGGCGATTACCACTCTTCTCTGTATTCACGTATGATATAGCAAAAACAAAACAGATTTTGACTTAAAGGAAAGCCAATGCCAAATGCCATCTAAGGTTTACTTGACAATCTTGATAAAAGTAAAGAATTCTCAGTGTGGCCAAGACAGAAAGATGACTGTCTCAAGGAAGAACTCCTATAATCACCATCCCTAGTTTCTTAGAGCTGAAAATGGAGCTGCTAAGTTAAAAAAAAAATGCAAGCACTTACAGTATATATTGCAGCCTTACATATGTTTATACATGTACACCCATACCCACACCCACAACCCCCCCACTGTACCATTAAATAGCTAAATACTAACTGTGCAAGAACTTGTTCATAGAAAATATAATCCATAGACATATAAACTTTGTTTTTTGCCATATTTATTCCCAGAGCTGATTGTATTAATTTTTCCAAACGTTTGCCATAATAAGAGCTGATGGGTAGAGAAATAACAACCCTGTGATATTATATAATTACACACATGTAAATGATTCTTTCGTGTATCATCAAGATGCACAACTTATCTAATATCACTATTCCCTGATAGCTCCACCAGAAGAAAAAAACTAAAGCAAACAGCCAGGCTTGGGGAAAACATATTAACTAATGCAAAATTCGTGAATCTTCTACTCATTCACACCTGCTGTGATTCTATCAGAAAGGATGAAATGCAACAGTGAGTGATTTGGAACAATTTTGATTTAATCTTCTTAAAAATACTTGACACCAAAATTGTTTAAAATGTGGCTTCTTTGTGTGGTATGTCTTCAGAAGATTTACCCTTTTACAGAGATTTAAATTTAAGGGTATACTTTGGTTCAAACTTCAAATGAGAATCACAGAAGTCTCATTATAGTCAAAGAACACTCACTACCAGTTGAGTCCTTAATTCCCAATATGAGAGGATTTCAAGATGATATCTTTGGAAGAGGATTAGTTCATGAGGATGGAGCCCTCAGACCCCAAAGATCTCTTTCTGCCTCTCAGCATCTAAAGATACAAAATCAGACTAGAATCTTTAAGCTGGAAAGTAAACTCTTACCAGACAAAAGAGGCAGAATAAATAAATGTATGTTGTTTAAGTTATGCAGTCTATGTTAGTGTTATAGAAACCTACATGGACTAAAATATACCTTCTATGCTCATTTCTCTTAAAAATACTTATTTTTATTTTATGTGGACAGGTGTTTTGTTGCATGTTTGTATGTGTAACATGTATGTGTTTAGCATCCATGGAGGCCAGAAGAAGGCATCTGATCCCTGGAACTGAAGTTTCATGAGGTGGTGAGCTTCCATGTGGGTGCTGGGCATTAAACTTAGCAACCAGTGATGTTAACTATTGAACCATCTCTCTAGCCCTCTGTGCTCATTTCTTGATGGAATAACGTTTCACAGATAATGTGTGGCTTGCAGTAGCCAGACCTCTGGGTATCTCCCAACTCCAGCTGGCTATTATAAAACAAAAATCTATTGGTTCACATTGCTAAATGAAAAGGAGTATACTGGTGGCTGACAATGACAAAAGTAAAGGATTATTCTACTTTTTGAACACAGTCTCTCATTGCAGTCTGTCTCCAGGAATCTGTCAATTTTGTCCTCCAAGAATTTTTTTTTTCAAATGCTAGGGTCAAGGGATTACTGTTTCGCTTTAAATCAGGCTCTCCCATTTAGAGCAATGGATGACCCTTAAATGTTAAATATTAATACCTATGCCCATGTGAAGCTTGTCTATGTTCTAGTGAAGTGGTTTCTAGGTGTTTAGCAGCTATACAGTGTGTCTTGGACTGCATTCGGGAGATGTAGTTATTGTCTACCTGGGTGTGGAACTGTTCATATGTAAACAAGATAAATACAGTACAAAATACAAGAAAGATAGCTGATTAGTAGCCACATGTGGAGTGTTTTTTTCGAATAAACCCATGTGCTTCCTTTTGCCAGACTGTATTATAAGATTACATACACCTGTATTTGGAATGATCATTATTCCTACTTTGCATTCATTTTCTAAAAGCAATTGAGAAATGAACACAGAAGTCAGGTTAAGTTAGTATTGTTTATAATTCATAAAGATAGATTGGATTAAGTCTACATCAGGAGAGCTACATTTGGAGAAAGGTGGGTCTATAGACTAGGTGGTTACTTAGTTAAGCACATGGAATGCCTTAAGATTGAGGGTTATAGGGCCCAACGCTCCTGTCAAAACCTTGCAGGAAAGCAAGGGTAGAGAGAAATGTCCTCAAAACTGGAGAAAGCAAGAAAAAGGTATATACATGTACCCGGCGATAGCCTTCTGCACCTTAAATCAGGCAAGTCATGTTTCTTCCCTAGGAGAGGAAGAGTGAGAAATAAAGCCAGGCCTTTCAATGTCCTTCTGATACCACTTCCTCCTGGGAATGAAGCAGGATCTCTCTCCTGGGAAATGAGGACAGAGAAATGGAATGCACTCTACTGAAAAATTTATTTCTCAAGGCCAGAATTACAGCATCTTGCCATTCTTAGTCTATGCATTCTCACTCTGTGTTATAAATATTTTCTATCTCATTTACTTTATCTACCATAGTCAAATTATAATGACTATATAATACTCCATCATTAAATCATTGCCACTTTACTAAGCTAATTTCCCTTTATTAAATATTTAGGTAGTTTAGTTTTCTACTCTACACAATATTTAAATGGTGTTTGCAATGACTATAGTCTATTTTCCTATTCTTCTGTAATATTTCCAGAGAATGAATTCTTAAAAGTAGGATTACTATGTCAAAGATTGCCATATACCTAAATGTAAATGTTTCCCCTGCCATGAGTAATAAGGGACATGTGCCAATATACTACAACTTTGTAAACATTGTCCTTAATAAGATTTTGGCTGTAATGTCTATAAAAGTCATCTCATTTATGTTCTCTTTTTATTTCTTTTATTACTTTAAATATTTTACATATGCTTATTTACTAATTGTATTCCCCCGCCCCCCCTGCGTGTGTGTGTGTGTGTGTGTGTGTGTGTATAGATGTATATGTGTTTCTCTGTCTGTCTGTCTGTCTGTCTGTGATGTTCTTATGCATGGTACATGTGTGGGCCTTTATGCATGGTTATGTTGAGGTTAGATTAGAATATTGGGTGTACTCCTCAGTCACTTTCCATCTTATTGCCTTGAAACAGGGTCTCTTACTGAACCAGGAGCTCAGCATTTTGGCTTGGCTGGCTGACTAGCAAGCTTTCAGCATCTACATGTTTCTGTCCTTCACTTCACCTCCAGGCATGTGGAACTGGCAATTCAGACTTAGCTCCACATGCTGTCAGACGAGCAGCTCTAGCCACTGAGCCATCTACCAAGCTTCAGCATTTCCTTTTAAAAATTGTCAGTCTTCATTACTACATATCTATTGAATATGGTAATATTTTCTCACTAATATGGGTTCTATTGCTTTTCTTTTTATTGGCATATAGTTGTTATACATCTAATGGCTCTCACACAGATAAGCAATGCGCTTGACAGTGCTCCTTTAATGGCTAACCTTTTCCTTTCTATCTGCTCCGCATTCTGTCAGTCTCCTTTGTACCTAGATCATTTACTTACATATCTATTTATGATTTTATGTATACATGTAAAACATGGGAACCACAAATGAGAGGAATCATGTAAAGTTTGTCCTTTTGAATCTGACTTAATTCATTTAGTATGGTAATCTGGAGTTGTATACATTTTCTTGCATGTAATATAGTTTTATTCTTCATAGATGACTAAAATCCCATTACACACACACACACACACACACACACACAAACACACAACATGATATATATATATATATCATATTTTCTTTATTTCTCTATTTAAATATTTTATAATTTATTGGTATTAAATCTTTGATACATTTATTGTCATTAAGTCTTTGATATATTTGTTGTTATTTTTCATGTGTTAAGGTTTTGTGTATTTTTGTGTGCCGACAGAGATTTCATTTTTATGGGGTTTGCTTCATCTATTTTCCCCCTTTAAATTCTTGAAATGAGTCCAAACTAAAAATTCATTCAGCCTCTTATTATGTAATCTTTGGAGGACTAGAGATATTTTGGAAACTCTTGTTACATGTCTGAACCTTGAACTAACCCATAGTTTGTAAGTAAATTAGTTAAGCTCCAACTTTGATTCCCCCTCCCTTATTCATGCTGAAAAGATTCTTTTTTTTTCAGCAAGTAAATATGGATCGCAGCGGGAAGTATTAACTTCTAACACTTTCCGAAGAGCACAAACCTTCTGTTATTCCATTCACATAAAATACCAGTTGACAGATGGCACTTGCCAGAAAGCAGAGAAGAAAGGCATTTGAATAGAAATTTAGAAAGAGAAATTCTCTCAAGAGAAGTACCTGTCTGTATGATTGGATATTTAAGAGATAATAAGTCCAAGACTAGTGTAAGGAAACAGTAAATCTAAAGAGAGAAATAAATCATGCTGTTAAACCTGAATTAATTTTTAATTAATATGTTACTTTCACTGGTTATTTATTCTGTTTGGGCCCAAATTTTCTTTATATTTTAATAAGATAGTTTTATTAAGTATATTTTAGCACCACTACTCTGATTTTCCATCTATTTATTCTACTCATTCATTTATTCATTAATGGTGTCTTGATTCCATAGTCTATGTCAGATACACTGCTAGTACTGCAAATGCAATGTTAAATAAGAGCAGCCTCCATTTTCATCAAATTTTAATGGGGGGTATATACATTAATTATTTTTATTTACTAATGTATATCATATTTATAACATATCTTATTGAAATATCACATGATGCATTGTATGTATATCAGGAATGAGAGTCAAAAAGCAAATAATGACAAAGTGAAAATTGGAATGAAGAGGATAACGATAAAGGAGAGAAGAGGTCACATAGAAGATTCAGCAAGAGAAAAGGTTACAACAGGAAGCCTATGAAGCACAATACTTAATCTACTGCATTTAGTTTGAAGCAGAATAATCCAGAGATTTATATTAAGCAAAAAGATAGGGTTGAGCTCACTGGGGCCCTCTTGTGTTAGCCTATGGGATCTGGGATAGGATTTTAGATCGGACAGCAGGATGGTTACATTTGTATTATAGCCGAAGAATGGAGGGTGGGTTGAAGGAGAATACAAGTGAAGGTTAGATGAGTTAATATGCAGAAAATATGTGGATTTGAGCTATTTTTGATTCCACAGGCTTAAATCAGAAATGATCATGGATGCAAGTGGTCAAGCATTACATACCTGAAAGGTCAAATGGAAATTAAAATCCACTCCTTGGTCCAACTGTTCTGTGTAGTAATAAGAGTTATTTCCCTCCTCGAAGAAACACTGGCCATAAGTCATATAAGGAGTTTACTGGGCTGGTAGGTACTGGTCCAAAAGATAGTGACTAGATATGAATTGAGAAATATTTAAGAAAGATACAGAAAAGATTTTAAAAATACCTTGTGTTGAAGAATTGTGTCTCTGCACTTGGTTCTCTATGTATAGGTTATAGATGTTAGTCCAGTGTTTTTGTGAGACTCTTAATGGTTGGAGTGGGTGTGTCTCTGACTCTTTTGCCTGCTCCTGGGACTCTTTTCCTCCTATTGGTTTGCTTTGTTCAGCCTTGATGTGATTGATGGCTTTTACCTTGTCTTACTGTATCTTGTTTTGTTGTATTTGGTTGTTGTCTCTTGGAAGACTGCACCTTTCTGAAAGGAAATGGAGGGGTGTGGATCTTGGGAAGAGAGGACTTGGACCGGCTGGAGGTGATGGAGGAGAAACTATGATCAGCATGTATTTTATGAGAGAAGAATCTATTTTCAATTAAAAGAAAGAAAAATATAAAAAATATCTAAGTGTGCCACTAATTTGTCATCTTACTGAATTTTCATGGGCATAACTCTGAAGTGTGAGGAGCAGGTGTGGCGGCAGTCTCAAAGGCGCCAGGGACTGCAGTTAAGTCGTATAATTTGCACCTGACTTCCTCATATAAGCCACAAACATCTTGAGAGCTGCGCAGGTGTACCAGGATACTGGTGAATCCATTTTGATGGAGATATGCCCCTGCTGCCCTGATTAGCTGAAGCTGCGTGCCTGGTGAGGTGGTGTGGCCTGCTGTGTGTGGATGGGAACTGAGAGTATTAAAGAGTGAGAGGCCCAGGGTTCGAGGGAGATATAAACAAGGGAGAGATATAAACAAGGGAGAGATATAAACAAGGGAGATATAAACAAGGGAGATATAAACAAGGGAGATATAAACAAGGGAGATATAAACAAGGGAGATATAAACAAGGGAGATATAAACAAGAAGAAACAGGACTGAATAAACGTGTGCAGAAGGATCCTGTTGCAGGTCGTTCTTCCTGGCCAGTTGAGCGCGCGCAAGACTGAAGTGTATAAAAATTAAAATAATTTGCTTAAAGAAAACCCACAGTAGTTAGCAACAGTTTCTCTTTTGAACATTTCCTATATCACTTGTGGCATACTACGACCATGGGTTGAAATGAGATTTGAAAGATAGAAAAGAGAAATTCCTAGGGCCTTCATGCTCATGGCCTTTAATTCCTTATTTTTTTCTCATTTTCACACAAACCTATTCAGAAAGGAAAATGAAAGTCCCCATTTTCCCCCTCATAAGTTAAGAGAGCTGAGAATAGAAAAGATAAGGACCTTGCCTTGTCTCCAGACATAGACAGAAGGTGAGATTCTGGATTCCCAGCTTTCCAGGACAGAGATCACTGTTTTTTATCTCTTGGCCTCTGTGAGGAGCTTGCCTAATAGAGTCTCACTACTAACAGGTTGTAGAGACACTGTAACTGAAAGATCTCTCTTACTCTTTATTAATCACTATGTAAACATGATATTGAGCATAAGTGGTTGCAAGTCAAAAACAGTTGATTCAACCAGAGAGAACACTGACTGCTCTTAGGCTAGTGAAGGTAACTAAATTAAAATTGCCTTTCTTTTCTGGCACACATTCCATCATCTGTATGTGTGCATACCAAACTACCCAAACATTGCTGGAAAAATAGGTACAGATTCCATTCATTGAGTTTGGGGAAAATAGAGGAAGGGGAAGATTTAAAGGAAATTATGACTTTTTTTTGGCATGGTGAGAGTGAGGGAAAATACACCCACTATTACTTATCCAATTTTGTGTCATTTTGTATTGTATCCATGGTTAGAAAAGTATTAGGGTATCTTCAAATCTAATGCACTGTGGATTGATAGGTATGGGATTGAACAGTAAATGAAAGACAACATCATCTTTCTTCAGAGGCAGATGTAGCCTAGTCCTGCCAAAATCCCCTACCCATATTCAATGTTATTGGCTTTTTCAAATGCTTCTATATTGACACCTTTTTGGCCATCATTTCTCCTGTTGAAATATTATGCCTCAAATTATGCTCCTGAGTGCAAATTTTCTCTTCCACTTATCAGAATAAAGGAGCCCTGATTTAGCCCTGAGAGGTAGAAATTATTAGCACACATGGTAGGCTCAAGCCTATACACAGTATCTGGTCTACATTCTTTCCCCTCAAGGCCTAAAGTTATTGTGTCTCTTCTCTCACTGTGATGATCATGTTGCTGTTCATTTGCAACTCTTCTAAAGAGAGGAGGGAAATGGCTATTCTTTAGAGAGAGGATGAAATTCTCCAGACTGGTGAATGGTGTTCTGGCTTAGAAGCCATTTCAGGGTTGAATGGAAAAGGCACCATCTCAGCTCTCCATCTCAGAAGACTGTTATATTTCCTATTTGACTCTTTGGAGGTAAATGTTCTATCCTCAACTCCTAGAGAATAGGATTGTTTTCTTTACCTGATGTTTATATTCCATGCTCATTATGCATCCATGGCAGAGAAAGATCTAGGCAAGGGTGGAAAACTGAAGGGTGAAAGCCAAAGGGACAAGAGATCCTAGGACACGGTATTTTCTTCAGGATTCATTCTTTCTATGGAATCTGTATCCACCATATCTCTAATCCCACAGTTGCCCCAGAACTGTCAGTCTAACATACACACTGTTATAATTGAAGACTTTAGGAGTTAAGCTTAATAACTTGCCTACGATACCCAAAAGACTATTCAAATTGTAACTCAAGCTTCCTCATTAGCTCTTTCCATTTTAATTCACCACACATGTATACTATTTTGCTTGCCAGAATGCTCACAATCCATGAGCAAACACAGGTAGAAAGGAAAATACCCCTCAGAGAAATAGGAACTAGATGAGAAATGCTGAATAACCTCCTTGTGGATGAATTGAACTTTGAAAGGCACAATCAGTATTGAAAGTCCAGGACAAGACATCCAGCAGACAGAAGTGTCAAATCTTACACATAGTTTGTTGGCTTCCCACTGTTTAGCTATTCTCTACCCCTACAGTTTTCTCAAGGGGTTCACTGTATAGGAAGGGTCTTCTATAAGGTGGCTTCCCTCTCCAACTACCTAGTCAATCTTTGTTTTCAAGACTGCATGCATGTCTACCTTTTTTTCAAGAGCTCTCTAGTAACAGTCAAAGACTATTTTGATTTCCCACAAGTCTATAACATTTTAAAAAGCTTTTTCATTTGTGTCACTGGGAATATGAGGTTAGGCCTTTATAAATGCCAGTACTGCTGGATGGGACCATATTCTGGGCAATTTAAAATTAAATATTTAAAAATACTTATTGATTCATTTGTTTTTGGGTGTTTGTCAATGTGCACATATGTTCATGTGTAAGTAGGTGGACATCTACCTACATGTGTGTGTATGTATAGACGAGGAGTCAGCCTCTGGTGTTCCTCAGAAATTTTTCCACATTGTTTGTGAAAGGGGAACCCTCACATGGCACTGGAGTTGTGGAGGAGGCAAAACTGGATGGCGAGTCTGTCTAAGGTGTCTCCCTGACTGCAGCTCCCCAGTATTGTAAGTACAGAAATGTAGCACCATGCGTGGCTTTTCCATGGGTTCTGCGAATTACAGAGAATTCTGGTACTTCCAGACTTGGCTATCTGTAGCTCTGTCCTAGACATCTTTAAACATGTTTTTATTTTACTTTTTTTTCCCATTTTTTTATTAGGTATTTTCTTCATTTACATTTCCAATGCTATCCCAAAAGTTCCCCCATAACCCTTCCCTACTCCCCTACCCACCCACTCTCACTTCTTGGCTCTGGTGTTCCCCTGTACTAGGTCATAGAAAGTTTGCAAGACCAAGGGGCCTCTCTTAAAAATGATGGCCAACTAGGCCATCTTCTGCTACATATACAGCCAGAGACACGAGCTATGAGAGTATTGGTTAGTTCATATTGTTGTTCCACCTATAGGGTTGCAAATCTAAACATATTTTTATTATACAGTACATTTTCATTCACAAAAGAGTTGCAAAAGCAGTAAAAAATACATTTTGCAGCATGGTATTATGGTATTATGGTCCATCATATAGTATATTAAAATCATGGTATGCTCCTGAAGATGAGGATGTTAGCAAAACATTGAATCTTGTAACATAAGCTTTTTCCATGGAAATCCTCTTTTGTTCTTGATCCTAACCCCAGGACAGTCCATCATCCCATTTAGCTGTACTATCTCCTCCAATTTGCATTAGTTTCTAGTTTTCCCTTAGTCTTATAACTTTGATGTTTTTGTGAAATACTGGTCAGGTATTTCTTAAAATGCTATACTTTTATATAAAAATATTGTTCTTTTTCTTTTCAATATCCTATTTGTCAGGAGTTATTATATCTAACACACACTGAAGAAAAGAATAATATTCTACTTCCTAGATGAAAAATAATCATAAATTTCCAGATGTTTGTTGAACTAATAAACTAATAAATGTCTGAGTGAATACTTAAGCTACATCCAAATCTACCTTAAAAACTTATGTGTAGCCTTTATCACTTTAATGATTTTTTTATTTCCTCTCATGGATTCCATGCTTCTAATTATCATAATTTGTGTTTTCTCTCCATTTATTTACTTACTTGCTTATTATCATTGTAGGCTCACAGGTACTTACTTTGTACTGTGAATTATATGTCAATATTGTTTCAATTTGTTTTCTCATCTTCATTTTCAAGCGTTAAACATAGGCAGATATTTAAGTTTGGCTACTGTTTCTTTTTGATATCATGTGTGAAATTTTACTAGATTCTTGGGCATGGGCCCATCTTGTTTTATTAAATTGTCAGTCCTTTGGCTGGGGAGATAGCTCAATGGTTAATGTGCTTGCCTGTGCAAGACTTGTGAGGACCAGAGTTTGTGTTCCCCAGACCCCATGTAAATGGCAGGTGCATATGGTGTCCTTCCTGTAATTACAGTCTTGGAGAGCAGAGACAGAGGATCCCCAGAACAGGGAGGCCTAGCAAAACTAGCCATATCAATTAGCTCTGAGTCTCACTGAGATACCCTGCCTCAATGAATAGAGCTGAAAGTGATTTCTAGTATCATCATTGGGCCTTCACAAGCATGTGCACCCATGTGTATGGACACCCATAAGCACACATGCATTCACACACATACAAACATACATGCACACTCATGTGAAAATGAAAAAAAATGCTTCTTGAAGAAAGAATGGTGTCTCATATATGTGTCTCATATATGTCCCCAGTGTTGAATGTAGTGCCAAACACAAACACATACTAGGTTCTAGATTATTGCCTGGTGAGCAATTAGATGAACAGAGAGATGGAGATGGACAATTAATGTCAGTAGCAAAAGAAGAGCCTACCTAGTAAGCCCAGCCAAGCCTATGTGAAGCCATAGGAACTTGGATCCAGTTGACTGTTTTCACCATTTTCACTGGGGTTATAAGCTAAAGCAGTTTCAGTCCAATTTATGAGCAGAGATGGTAAGACTAAGGAATAGTGTTGTTGACTTTGTGGACAAGTGGAGCCAAAGCATCTCTGCTGGTGTATCCCCAGAGCATGGCCTTGGTCCCCGGAAGCATGGCCTTGCTGGTTGAAATCATATTTCAAGAACACCTGAGAGGATCAGATGCACCTTCCTGGAACACAAAGTCCGGAGGGTCTCCTTTGGGATGGAAATTCGCAATGTTAACCTATGCAGCTGTACCCTGGTAAGGATCAGAATAGTAGCAGAAACTAGAGTTGGGCTATTCAGCCAGTGAGAATGTTTGGACAAGTCATTTAATGCTTTAAGGAAGACTTTTCCTTATCTCAGTGTTTCTGATGTGTATTTTCATTCTGTTTGGCACCATTTTGAGAGGAAAAGACCAACATTTTAGAATATCTCTAAGTCTCACCCATTGTTTTTTTTTGTAAGGACCATCAATGCCAGTTTCTGGATAGAAAGATTAAAGGCCCTGAAGGCAAAGCATATGCAGCTTGGAGCCGTTTTGGTGGAGGTGTCTATGCCCAATTATTAAACAATTAGAAAAAACAGTGTACTTCAAATGGGTTTGTCTTAGGATGTCAGGAAGGGAAAAAGAATCCATCATCATTGTTGCAGTGTGCAAGTTCTCTGAACATGTAACATAGGAGGCTGTGCAGCTCATCAGACTTAAGCTGGACTCCATGTTGCAGGAATAAATTGCTTAGCCTCAACCCAGCTTCAGTTTTTGCAATGAAACGGTGATCAATGTGGCAACCAAATAGGTGGTCTTGATAAAATCTTGATAATCATCATGCCCCTAATGTGGTACCTTGTCTACAGCAGCTGTTCAAGAATGACACTTGTTCCAAAGGTTCCCAACACACACATTCCATACTCAGCTTTCTCTCCTTGTGGTTGCAAGTTCATGTCTTGTCTGCTGCCACCACTTGATATAGCCCTACTCTATCTGATATGTTAAAGTAATTCATGGTCTCCTTTCATACAACCTCTATGTCCTGTGGCTTGCAACTTTTTCTCCCTCTGTGTGTGTGTGTGTGTGTGTGTGTGTGTGTGTTTATAGCTAAGCTCCAAATGAATGAAAAAAGTTTGAATGTGTGACCATCTGTAGAAGACCAACCAAATCAACTTCCTTCTTGAATTCTCTTCCTTCCCTTGAAGCCATCCTGTGGCTTTCTTGACAAAGCATCGCATCATGTTCCCATAGCACACTCCAGTAAAGTGGGATGGAGTCTCTTGCTTTTTATTCCTGGACAGTTATCCTGCTTTCTGATGCAGTGACACAAGTTGTTGTTTTTGTTATTGTTAATAAAAGGTGAGGAAGGTGAGGAAAACTTTATTTCTCATCAGGCAGAATCCCAATAAGGAGAAGGCTTCGCACATGGGAATTGATCATCACCTAAAGTTCTGACTGAAATGCAGTGATTAGTTCTGGCTGTCCCTTGACTTCTGGGTAGCAGCAATCTAAAAGCACAGAGCTCTAGGAGCTGCCCAGCTTTGCCTGCATCCAGCCTGCTCTGGCTGACAGAAATAAATCTGAGCATAAGCCTTTAGGTCAGACTGTGGCAGAATAGCCTATAAGCTGACAACACATAACCAGAACATATCAAGACGATCTATCCAAGTTATATGGCCTGACCTCATGCAGAGCAAAACAGAGGCTCTATAATGAGAACTAATTGACCACTTCTAGGAAACCAGTCTCCTAACGCCACCAGGACTTTGATTTGAACTGTGCTGCTGAGAAGACAGTTGGTAAGTGGACAAGATATTTGTTTGTGAATATTTGAAGAGAAACCATAAAAGAAAGAGCTGAAAAAAATGCATTGTGGTCACTGGGGCAGGAAAAAGATTAGAGAGCTTAAAGTGTGCTTTTCAAAGCACCAGGAGGCTCTATTGTAAAGGAAAGCAGCATGTGACAGAAAGGTAAAATGGGGTCACTCTCCAGGCCTCATCATTAAAATAATTTCACTACCTAATATTTGTTGGCAAGTTAGTTAGGAATAGAAGGCTACCAGCTTCCTTACAGGATAAGTCTCAAAAGCCAGGGGACAAGGACAGGCAGTGTCATTCTGATTGGGATACGAATTGAAAATGAAATAGATGGGGTTAGCCATCTGTGGAAATCTTTTCAGAAGCAGCCAGCCCTAAGAGATGACTGCAAATGTGTTGCTAATGAAATAAAAGTGAGTTCTGAAACTTTCTCCAAGAAGATGTCAATCAAAATGCCATGTATTTAGGACCTGCTGCAATCTCAGAATTGTTCATTAGATTGGGCATTATAAGAGCTGGAGTCCCACACTAACTTGCTAAATGTCTTTGAAATTGCTTGACCTTTATGGGACTTAAATATTTTATCTGCAGCACAGAAGAGGTTTATACCCATCTGATCCATTGACTGTGTTATCTAAGAAAACTCATTGTGAGGTGCTATGTAAATTACATAGACCCTCAAATAATGGTTTGATGATGTTGATATTGATGACAGCATTGATGATGATGGTTACAATGAGAAAAATGTGGATGAGCATTGGCTGTTCAAAAAATGAAAAATTGCAGTATATTTTCCTGTTAGGTGTGACTGTAACTGGGTCTCTGTTCTTGGTCTAAAGATAAGTAGAATGCTATCTTTTATGCCTGGCACTATACTCCCAAACACAATTACTGGTGATTTCTCATGCAAAACCATCAGTCACTTCAGGGTCAGTCTTTCCATCTGAACATAAGAACTTTCCTCTCTTTGCCAAATGCTCTTTTTTTTTTTTTCCACTTTAAAACACCACCCAGCTTTTGCAAGCAAGAGTTTGTAATTGTGGAAGAAATCATGGTGTATCCATTCCTCAAGCGCTTTCTCTTTTCCCCTACTACTTTCTTTTGTTTATTGTTTCCTAGATAAACCTGCATGTAAAATATGTCATGTCAAAAGTATGTGCCTTTGCCTGGGTCACTAACCTCAGGCTTTTATCTAAGTTCCTTGAAACAGGAACCACCTTGGTTGTTATGTTTATCCTTGAACATCACTGAGCATTCTTAATTCTTTTTAAGCCAGTCATGTATCCCAAGACAACCAAATCTCTATCAAATGTGTTATTTTATTATGGGATTCTGCTATTTATTCCAATATATGCACAGCTTTCTCCCAGGGCTTCCAATTTTACCAGTTCTAGAATTATTGACTGTTTAGACTGTGCTTGACATTGGAAACATATTGCTACCATATATTATTCATTTTGGTTGCCTTGGAGAGCCCTTGAGATGGGATTCTGAATTGGAAAGAATATTAAACCAAGACAACAGGGGAATTTTGTTTTAAGTTCTCAAGCTATCATCAACTGTCTGTGGGACCTTGGAAAAGTCACTTTGTGCGTTGAACTTTATTTTCCTTATTATGACATTGAGATGGTCACTGCTTGTCTGCCTGTCTCATTGAGACTTTGTAAAGATTTCATAGTATCTTGCACTTGAGACATCCACAGCGTTCACTACATCATGCTTTAAATGTTTGATTTCTTAAGCATGAGTCACAGTTTTGTGATGGAAAGCCCTTCTGCATCCCCAGAACCTATTAGAAATCCAGGCACATATGAGTGTATGGGGTAAGGATTGTAAAAATGCTCTTCAACTGCAAATACTTTCTGCAACGCAGGAGATGGTGATCTCCTCCTGAGGTAAACACTATATTTGCATCCTCGTGTTTAGCAATGGAGGAATAGACTCTGGGGAGTAAAGCATGCTGTCCTCAGTGATACAAGGAGCTGATGGTGGACAAAGGAGGCACTCATACTATGTATTGACGTCTAGTGCCACGTATACCCCACTGTAATAGTCTCTGTGTAGTTTTCTCGCCAATATTTATGATTTTATTCATTGGATTTTTCAAACTTCTTATCCTAGACCACGTATAATAATAAAGTCAAGGTAGTGCTTCTTATAATCCTGGACTTCTTTTTTATTTGTGTTTTTGCTGTTTAATGAACATTACACAGTGTAAAAAGTGGCCGATAGTATAAAAAGTCTCATTTTTGAACCTTTTATCAGCTTGATTCAAAAGTAATCCATGAGAGCAGTAAAGTCAGTACAAAAAGATAACATTCTGAGCAGGACTCAATCCAGCAAGAAACTGGTACTGAAAATGAAGTTTAAATATTTACATTTAGGCTACAATTTGAGGATAATCAGTCAATTGACAGACAAGCCCTGAAGCACTTCAGACCACTTTCTTCTCAGAAACTAAGTACATTGCTTCAATTTTGTTAAGGAAATGTTATTCTAGGATAGACACAATGAATGCTAAAGGAGCAGCAATCACCTTAGAAAACAAGTAGAGAACAGGTTTCTGACACTTTGCAATTGCAAATTCCGTGTCTCAATCCATTACTCTGAAATAGCAGCACCTGCAGAGGTGCTGTCACCATAGAAACAAAATAAGCATAGCTTATGGAAGTGGACAACAGGACTGTAGTACCCTACACATTTTTATGTGAAAATAGTTCAGAGCAGATTATGCCAAGCCATGCCACACACAAATACCCATTTTAATATATAGAGCACAGTCCCTTAAATCTTTCTTGAGGTTCTCTTCTGGGATTCAGTAATGGCAAGTATTCTGAGGAATCAATTCTTGCTGGGCTCCAAAACCCCTGCATGGGACTCAATTTTAGGCATTATCATTGTCCTTCTGCCCTAAAAGGATCCTCACATTTCTCATCTAGTATATTGCAACAACCACTTAAGGAGTTTCCTGCTATGTTTGTGTGCCCAAGCTACCTTCATCTTTCTAAATAAAGTAGTTTAGTAGAATATCAACTGTTGAATCACTTCTCAGACCTCTGTTCTTTGAAAGGTACAAATTGCCTATAACCCCTTAACAATTTTGTTTGTTTCAGCACACCTGCATGGGCTATTTTTTTCAAATCTTCAACAAACTACTTTACAAAAGAAATTCTATGTCCAGGAAAAGAATAAGTGAGGTGTTTGGGGTTCCCACACAAGCTGTCTTCACAGGATATACACCCACAACTCCCCCGCTGACAATATCCTTCACCACAGTGGTATATTTATTATAATCAGTAAGCTCATGCTGACAATTGTCACCCTAAATCCATAGTTAATATTGGGTCCACTTCTTAGAAGAAGTTAAATTTACACTGGAATAAAGCTCAATGCCAAATTCTAAGCTCTGTTAGGATTATATTTTAAAATTAAAGATATATACTATTTTTTTCTATTTTAAAATTATTTTATTTTATTTTAATTAGGTATTTTCTTCATTTACATTTCCAATGCTATCCCAAAAGTCCCCCATACTTCCCCACTCCCCTACACACCCACTCCCACTTCTTGGCCCTGGCGTTCCCCTGTACTGAGGCATATAAAGTTTGCAAGACCAATGGGCCTCTCTTTCCAAAGATGGCCTACTAGGCCATCTTATGATACATATGCAGCTAGAGACACGAGCTCCGGGGGTACTGGTTAGTTCGTATTGTTGTTCCACCTATAGGGTTGCAGACCCCTTTAGCTCCTTGGGTACTTTCTCTAGCTCCTCCATTAGGGAACCTGTGATCCATCCAATAGCTGACTGTGAGCATCCACTTCTGTGTTTGCTAGGCCCTGGCATAGCCTCACAAGAGACAGCTATATCAGGGTCCTTTCAGCAAAATCTTGCTAGTGTGTGCAATGGTGTCAGCGTTTGGAGTCTGATTCTGGGATGGATCCCCAGGTATGGCAGTCTGTAGATGGTCCATCCTTTTGTCTCAGCTCCACACTTTGTCTCTGTAACTCCTTCCATGGGTGTTTTGTTCCCAATTCTAAAAAGGGGCAAAGTGTCCACACTTTTTAAAATAATTAATTGTTTAATACTCAGGAAAGGTCTTGATAATGAACTTTGTCATGCCATAGGTTTGTTTACACATCAACACCTTAGGGAAATAATTGTTCTCATTAGCAACACTTCCCACAGAGCTGAGGTCTAATTCTTTCCTACTCTCAAGGGTATGGTGTCAAGGTACAGTACCAAATGAGAAGAGATAGGAAATCTGAATTCTGAAAGGGAGAATAGAAAGGTGCCAATTTGACAAGTAGAGAAATAACATCTCTGAGCTGAATTGTGTTTCATCTTTTTCCCAACGTGTGTTGTAGCCCAAATCACTGTTTACTTAAATTAACACACAGAGCCTATCGAGTAAATGGTTAAATGAAAAGAACTCATAAGCATAGAGCTGTCATCCAGAACTGGTAACTCTTTAAGAGGATGAGTAAGGGTCAGCGTTTCTATACCTGGAGTTAATACACAGGGCGAAAATAACCATCTAACAAAGCTAGAAGCCCAATCATGCTGGTACTGAGACCTTGGACTTCTATTCTCCAAAACTGTTAGAACATAAGTATCCATTGTAGAGCTGTCCAGCTTATGGTATTTTTGTTTTGGCAGCTTGGGCTGATTAACCTAGCCTCCAAGCAGAGACAGTATCCTATATAAGGGTAAAGTGGTATAAACAAAGTTTTGCAAGGACTCATAGGTGATGAAAGCAGATTGTAGATGTCATCTTAGAGCTCTTTGAAGATAGTAGGGAAGGAGGATAAAGTCTGCTGTGTGTTTTATTCAGTGGTAGCTATTATACTTCATGAAAAACTTAACAAGAGAAGCTAGTCAGAAAATGAGGCTGGAGTCAGTAAGAGTTATTGGAACTGTGGAAACTGGCAATCGTGATAAAGGATTACCTGATTTGATTGTCAAGTCTGGCTCTCTGGTGCTCGAATCATCTCTCAACTGAATCCTCCCCAGAGTTTAATTGTTCTGACATAGAGTTGCCTTATTTCCTTCCAACTTTAACAACCCCATTTTTCCCTTCTTGGCGGCCAATCCTAGATCAATGATTCTCAAAGTTTATATATACACTCACAAGTTCCCAATTTCTTCTTTTGCTGACAGTTCCAAACCCATAGGGTCTGTAGTTAAATGGCTCAAGCATCAAGACTTCATCCACTTTAATTGTGACAGAGATCTTTTCACCTCTATTTCTCCTTCAGCCTCATAGCTATACATTTTCAGTTTGTGTGATGGTTTTAAAAGCCAACCCCCTGAAGCCTATAATCAACTGAGAAGAGAGTCTCAATTGAGAAACACCATAGAGTA
Organism: Mus musculus; assembly: GCF_000001635.26. Lineage (NCBI taxonomy): Eukaryota > Metazoa > Chordata > Mammalia > Rodentia > Muridae > Mus > Mus musculus. The sequence continues at coordinate 58,769,617 of NC_000086.7, forward strand.
GGCTGGCCTGTTGGCATATCTGTGAGGTGTTTTCTTGATTGTTTTAATTGACGTGAGATGGTAGACTCACCATGAATGGGGTAGCATTATTCTATAACCTGGTCCCCAAACAGTATAGGACCAGAGAAATTGAAATGTGAACAAGGAAGTACCATTATTTCTTTTTGTCACTAACTTTGGATATGATAGCCAGCTATTTTAAATTCCTTCCTCCCTGATTTCACAGCACTGATGGACTATAACCAGGAAATTTAAGCCAAACAAATAATTTCCTCTTTAATGTTGCTTTTGGTTAAGGTATTTATCACAGCAATAGAAACAAACCCACAGAACCTTGCATGTGGACAGGAACAATATTCCAACACATAAAATATTCTCCTTGCTGATTCTAAAAGGACCTTCCAGAAGAGTTCCTCCTTCATTGTGCAGAGAAGAAACCATAATAATTTGTCTTTTCATCAGTGAAATGGTCCTAGCACACTTTTGATATCTGGACAAAAAAAATTATGCTTATTTGGAAAACAGTGACTCTTTTAGAATTTATCTTCCACCTCTTACCTGGTTGTCTGGCATGCTAACTTTCTGTTACTCATGTGGCCCAGTGAGCATGAAGTCATTGATTTAAAGCATCAGACTTGACAATATGATATTCTATAAAATGTGTAGACCATTCATATCTTTTCAGACTGCTTTATAACAAAGGGTGAGAAATTTCACATAGACACAGATAAATAACTTCTATATTGTATGTTATTCATCCTTGAAAGCTGTTTTAATTCACTTTTATTATAATAGAAAATAAAGAGTTGTCAAATCATGGTCACATTTTTGTGACCATATTATTTTCCTTAAAACAAATTTGTGCTATTTCGCCCCATCACTGGGTATTAAGCTAAACACCATCTAATTCAATTTCTTCAGGGACTAGATCATTAATTAAATGGAGACATGTTGGTGTCTTAGTTACTTTTCATTTGCTGTGATAAACTACTCTGACAAAAACAATTTAAGGAAGAAAGGACTTATTTTGCCTTGCAGTTCCTAAATGATACAGTCAAGCATGGTGCAGCAAACATGGCAGGCATGGAATGGTGATAGGAACAAGAGGCCAACTACTCACAACAGAAGCTGGTACCTCCATTCCTCCTCCTCTCCCTTCTTCCTTTCTTCCTTCTTTCCTTCCTTTATTTTCCTTTCTTCCTTCTTTGCTTTTCTTTTCATTTATTTACCTTTTCTTTTTAGACATGGCTTTACTATGTAGCCTTCACTGGCCCAGAACTCACTCTGTAGACCAGGCTGGCCTCAAACACACAGAGATCCAGCTGCCTCTGCCACCTGAGTACTGGGACTAAAGATATATGACACTGTACTATGTTTATGGGACTGGTTTTCATATTGGAGGCTAAGGACCCAAAATGTAAAATATGTCAGCTAAACATCTGGTAGAAAAGAAAGGCCTGTATGGTAGGTTCAGGAATCTATTAAGCCATAAAAAACAAATTCTTGGCTAGTTTCTACTTGTTAGTTGGCTGAAAATCTTTATCCATCTGAAATGAATAGTTATGGGTTTTACTTAAATTTTGTAGCCCAGAACCAGTTCACATAGCAACATCTAACTACAAGAAAGCTTAGGAAAGTGGTTTAATATTATGTGTAGCTTAACAAATTCCCAACTCAAATGCATAATGAGTTCTGTGAGAAGAGAGTAGAAAATAGATGATGAATAGGTAATTGCCCTGTTTGCAATAAGAGCAAGCCTACTGCAACCACAGTGAATATTTTCTTTGTTTAATATACAACATTGGGTAATTTTATTTTATGTGTACAGGTGTTTTTCCTGTGCACCTGTGGCCAGATGAGTGCATTAGATCCCCTGGACTGGACTTACAGACAGTTCTGAGCTGTCATGTAGGTACTGATAATTGACCCTCGGTCCTCTGTAAGAGCATCTTGCGCGCGCTCAACTGGCCAGGAAGAACGACGCTGCTACAGGATCCTTCTGCACACATTTATTCAGTCCTGTTTCTTCTTTCTCCATATATCTCCCTTGTTTATATCTCCCTTGTTTATATCTCCCTTGTTTATATCTCCACCGAACCCTGGGCCTCTCACTCCTTTTATACTCTCTCTCATCCACGCACCGCAGGCCACGCCACCTCACCAGGCACGAAGCTTCAGCTAATCAGGGCAGCAGGGGCATATCTCCATCAAACTGGATTCACCGGTATCCTGGTGCACCTGCGCAGCTCTCAAGATGTTTGTGGCTTATATGAGGAAGTCAGGTGCAAGTCATACAACTTAGCTACAGTCCCTGGCGCCTTTAGGACTGCCGCCACACCTGCTCCTAACATCTCCCCCTTTTTTCTTTTCTGGCAGAGAGAATGTCTGTAGATAGCCCCCCGCAGCCATGCCCCTTACCCGTCCTTGGGTGACAAACAGCATTGGTTTGATCCCTGTCTTAGGTTGGTGACATGCCCAGGGAGTCTTATCACTGACTACCTCTCAATCATGCCAAGCCACTCCTGGGGAGATTGTGTTTTGCTTGCGGCAGGTGCATCAAAAGGCCAGGATGTTGATTAATCTATGGCCAGATCTTAATTGCTGCAAGCAAGCCTCATGGGTGAAGGTAGAGGTCTGATCCCCAGTGTGCAAGCATAGGGGCCCTACACAAAACCATCCCTTAGGCTCATCACCCAGAGAGGTCTTGGCCAGCTCCCGTGTCGTTTTTCCTGGGGGAAGGAAACTAGGACACTGAACCTTCATGCAATCAGACGTGCCTTCCACAGGATGCCAACAGCAAGCTATCCTCTGTGCAGTGCTTAGCCTCGCACCCCACGGCATAACGCAGCATAATTTCTTTTAGAGCGGCAAACCGAATCTGAGGAGATTGTCCCGCCTCCACTGCAGCAAAAGCCTACGCTACCATGGCGAAAGTGCGGGCCCGCACACTCTGCACCTAACACATGTGCCAAACACAAAACACACACACACTATAACAAGCATACATCCCAGGGCTCTCATCCCCGCTCATCTTCCCTGAAGCATGGGATAGATAGCCAGAGGGGCTATCTCTTTAAGGGGAATTCAGGGATCAAAAAGGCATGGAAAAATTTGAATGTCATGTCGAGCTGGTATCGGCTTCTGGAACACTGAAAGGATCTCCCATCTCTGCTCCATCGTTTGTGTTTGTGGGACCATCCACCACATCCACAGGGGCAACTGGATCAGGAGCCTCATTCTTGCAGCGTCTCATCAATCTCTCCGGCACCCAAAGAGGTTCCATCTGGTCCTGTGGAAACACACAAACAGACCCTCTCGCCCACATCAACACCTGATCCTGTCGATCCTCTCCAAATCTCCAGACAGAAGGTCCACCTACAGGTGGCTGCTGAGGAGGCATAGGGAGAGGACGCAGAAGCTAATTCGCCTTCCTCCTCCGCCTCAGCTCTTTTATTTTGTCCTTTCTGTCCACCTGATAACACTGTGTCTCCTTTCTTTTTCCTTTTTCTTTTTAAGCCCTTCTCCTCTTCCGACATATTTTCTTGTTGCTCTATAAGGATTTTCTGACCTGTCTTGACTGCCTCTCCATTCAAACAGTAACAGAGTCCATATATCAGAACAAACAAGACCAAAACTATCAGACCTACCCACAAAGGGTCAATAGGAGAAAAAAGCATAACTACACAGCGAGGATCTATTGATCACTACACTGAGGTTATCATAGTTCCTTAACTTGTCCCCAAACCGGGAACCTTAACTTGTCCCAAAGCCGTGAACCTTTAGTTACCTTGTACCTGCTTCCTGGCAACGTTATATTCGCCTCTATTTTATCGGAGGTCCTTCCCAAACTCCTGGGTTAATTTGTGCCTACTTCCTGGCAACTTTATGCTCACCTCTATTTTATCCGAGGTCCTTCCCAAACTCCTGGGGTCGCAAGTTTCACTCACCGTGAACTTACCCTGCCAGCAACCACTGACTGCTGAAAGTTCTGAACTCGGTGGGGGAGTCGGTTCCCCGTACGGGCCACCAATTGTCGCGCCCACTCTCAACCAGCAAGAACGACGCGACCACCAGTCCTTCTAACAGCAGTTTATTCAGTCTTCATCTTTCTTCTTTCTCTTCATCAGTACCGTTCCCCAGCTGAAGAGTTCTGAATCCACGCCAGATCCTTCTCAACAGTCTGTTTTACGGGAACCTTTATTAACCCCTTCTTCCCCGTTATGCAGTTCTGAATCCTCCCTGTAGCAGGGGGTCTTCGCTCATGCCTGAAGATGTTTCTTGTCCCGGGTTTCTCGTTCCGGGTCTTCTCGTACCGTCCCGGGTCTCAGCACCAACTCTCGAGCGCGCCCCCAACTGGCCAGGAAGAACGACGCTGCTACAGGATCCTTCTGCACACATTTATTCAGTCCTGTTTCTTCTTTCTCCATATATCTCCCTTGTTTATATCTCCCTTGTTTATATCTCCACCGAACCCTGGGCCTCTCACTCCTTTTATACTCTCTCTCATCCACGCACCGCAGGCCACGCCACCTCACCAGGCACGAAGCTTCAGCTAATCAGGGCAGCAGGGGCATATCTCCATCAAACTGGATTCACCGGTATCCTGGTGCACCTGCGCAGCTCTCAAGATGTTTGTGGCTTATATGAGGAAGTCAGGTGCAAGTCATACAACTTAGCTACAGTCCCTGGCGCCTTTAGGACTGCCGCCACACCTGCTCCTAACAAGAGCAGCCAGTCCTCTTAACCTCTGACCCATCATCTCCCTGGACCTGATATGCCACATTAGTTTTTTTTTTAATTGTCTGTTTTTGTCTTCAATTAAGCTATTTATTTTACATTCCTATTACACCTTCCCCTCCCTCCGCTCCTCCTCACAGCCACCCCTTTTCCCCTTCTCAGAAAATGGGAGCCATCTCATGGATATCAACCAACTTTGGCATATCAAGTTGCAGTAAAACCAAGAACATTTGCATCTTTTCTTATTGAGGCTCCACAAGGAAAAGGATCCAAAGGCAGGCAATGTAGTCAGAGACAGCTCCTGCTCCTGCTGTTATCAGTCCCACATGAAGACTGTTAAATGTGTGCTGAGGGCCCAGGTCAGTCCCATGCATGCTCTCTGGTTCATCTCTGTGAGTCCCCGTGGAATCAGATTAGTTGATTCTGGGGGTTTTCTTGTGGATTGCTTGACCTCTCTGGCTGCTTCAAGCCTCCCCCACCTTTCTCACAGGGTTCCCTTATGTTTGGCTGTGAGCATCTGCATCAGTTTTCCATCAGTTCCTGGGTGAATCCTCTCTGATGACAGTTACACTAGGCTCCTGCCTGCAAGTATAGCAGAGTATCATTAATAGTGTCAGGGGTGGGCTCCTTCTCATGGCATGGGTCTCAAGCTGAGACAGTCATTGATTGGCCTTTCCCTCAAATTCTACTCCAAGTTTACCCCTGCACATCTTGTAGGCAGGACATATTGTGTGATTAAGGTTTTATGACTATATTAGTGTCCCAATCCCTCTCTTGAAACTTTTACCTGGTTATAGGAGATGGCTGATTCGGGCTTCAAATTCCCCATTGCTAGAATTCTTAGCTAGTGTCACCCTCATAGATTCTTGGAATTTTCCATTGTCACAGGTTTTAGCTCATTCCAGAGATGCCCTTCTCCCAATCTAGTTGTCTCTACCAGTACGCTCTCCTTCTATCTAACCCCCTACCTCATCCCTCAATTTTTAGAGACCTGAAGCTTAAGTAACCAGTTGAGAAAAATCACAGCAACAGTCCATCTACATTATTTCATTTAAAGTAATGTTTACAAGTAGCAAGGTCTCTTGTCATCAATGAGGCCAAGTCCTTAGAATTAGCATTCCCATGATGCTCAACATTGTTTCCAATTTTCTAAGATTCCAGGGGGGATAGAACATTCAAATGAATGTGACTACTTTGCACTTTGACAGATACCTATGTTCTTAGTGTTCAAGAGATAGAAGCAGAAATGTTGTGAGTTGGAGAATGTCTCTGTACATTGAATTTTGAAGTTCAGCAGACCTCTGCTTGTGAGAATAGAAGATCTAGAAATAAACGGTCATGGCTGTAGTCACTGAACTTAGTACAAAAAAAAAAAAACAACAAACAAACAAAACAAAACAAAAAACCAAAAAACAAAACAAAACAAAAAAAAACAGTGTCAAAAACACACATTGGAGAAAAGGATACTGTCTTCAAAATTGGTCCTAGGTAAATTGGATATCCACATATAAAACAATGATGTTAGAACCATATTTCTCACCCTGTGCATAAAATGAAGTCAACGTGGACCAAATACCTTTATAAAAGACCTGAAACTTTGAAAGTGCTCTAGGAAACACAGAGTAAGAAGTTTCAAGGTAATGGGCACAGGCAAAAACCTTTTTAAAAGGGACTCTTAACATGCAGGAAATAAGCCAATAGTGACAAATGAGATTACATGAATTTTAAAAGCTTCTGTAGAGAAAAGGAAAACATTAATCTTGGGAAGAGGCAACCTACAAAATGGGGAAAAAAATCTTTATCACTCATCCAGTGGGAAGAAGGTTAATATCTAAAAAAATACATAAAGAACTTGGAACTGGAGTTATAGATAGTTGTGAATCTACATATTTCCCCTGGGTATAGAACTCTTGTCCTCTGGAAGAGCAGCCAATTATCTTAACCACTGTGTTTATTCACTGTGGTGTTTTTACAAAGAGAAGTTTGATGAGGAGTGAGGACTCCACTTATCTGTGGGTAGAAGGGCAAACACTTAAGATGGAATAAATAATTGTGTGTGCTTCATACCCAGCTTTTATCTGAGTGCTGGTGATCAAAGCTCAAGTCCCTGTGCTCTTATGACAGGCACGTTATCCACCATGCCATCTTCACATCCCTTTGTTAAAAAATAATGGCAACAACAAAACTCTAATTTTTTGTGTTCCCTTTAAAGGAGAGAGAGTGCTGTATACCATCAGTCTAAGACTTTGCCTTTCTTCATTTTTTTGATAATGCCATATTAAATAATAATGTGATAGTAATGGTAATGTTGTAGTAGACTTTCAGTGTGACAGAGGAATCTTTCATGACTCTTGAACTTATTAACTAAGAGGACTCAGTTCTTAAAAGTCAATATATCATCTAAAGTCATCCCAAGCCAATGACTTCTGATTTTGTTGTCTTATAATTACAAAGAATAGGAAGTGAGGACAACCAAAAAAGGAAATCAAGCAGACTTTTATTGAGACAGTAACAGCCCACTGGTACCCTCAAATTGCTCTCCCAAATTTCACTCAGCACTAGTATGAAAATCAAAAAAGCAAAAATAAACACAAAGCAAAAACCAAACCAAAGCAAAAACCAAACCAAACCAAAACTAAGCAACATCTTTACATGTTCTCCTTTAGGCAGTTTTTCCCCCCTTGAGAAGAAAATCAGGAGCAGAGAAAAATTATGTATCTGATTACTTCTCTATCACTGTCTCAAAATTATTTTTGAAGTTTACTAGTTATAATAAACTCTAGGCATGTTATAATTTATTGTAGACATATCGTATAAAATGTTCCTATAAACATCCTGATGCTACTTTCCAAGTTATTAAGATCTGTTGTTATTCATTGCCTCTTTTAATATTCCTTACGTTCCTATTGTGGTAATTGACCATGGTAGTCATTAAACCTGATCTCAAATGGTTAAATTCTGCCTCTGTGTAATACAAAAAGAAATGTTCTTTCCTGGCATTGAGAGTTAGCTGTTGTCATAAGACTTGTTTTGGTTCATAAAAATATGAGCAGATGTGTCCGTTTCTCAGTGAAAGCTTTAGAGCCAATCTATGCTTGCTGTATTACTTTCCCTAAGTCAGTGTAACCTGCAAGGTCTAAGGCACAATGCCAGAGTGAAATGAATGTTCAAAGTCTACAGAATACCCAGAATACAACTGAGAAAGAAATCTGATTTTTGAAGTCACTACTCTTTTAATTTTAAAATTTGATTTTTTTTTGTGAATCAATGAGATTAAGGTTATTTATAGGAGCATGGTTGTATTAACATTTTGAATCTGTGTGTTATATAGCCTTATAACCAGCTTACCTTGGAGAATATAATGAGATATGAAAATTGAATCTTAGACATCAGAGAAATCAATTCAAGCCAGTTTGTGAAAAGTAGGTTACAAAGGTATCCTATAAACCTGCAGTCTAGCAAATAGACCAATGAAAGAGAATAAAAGACACAGAAGTAAACCCATACAACTACAGATATCTAATCTTTGACAAAGGTATCAAAAAACTACATCAGAAAATACAGCCACTTCAGAAAACAGTACTGTGAAGCCCATCCACAAATAGAAAAATGGGAACTTGATTCACATCTCCCTACCCTATACAAAATTCAATTCAAGGTAGATGAAAGAACTTAATATAAGACATGAAACACTGAAACTGGTAGTAGAAAACAGGAAAAGCTTTCCAAGATGTAGGCATAGGCAAGGATTTTTTTTTAAAAGACTAAAAGCACAAGAAATAATTCCCAAAATGAACAAATAGACTTGCTTGAAATTAAAGATTTCTGCATGACAAAAGAAACAATAAGCAGAGTGACAAACAGAAAACTTGGAAAATTACCAGTTATACTGTCACCTTAAGAGGGATTAATAGCTAGAATATGCAAAGAATTTAAAATATTAGGCCTCAGTTCACCAAAACACACATTCAATAAATGAACAAAAGAATTGAACAGATAAGTTTCAAAGAAATACAAATGGCCAAAAATATGTTTAAACATCTTTAGTCATCAGAGAAATACAAATTAAGTGTTTTGAGATTTCATCCTACCCTGGTTAGAATGACTTCCATTAAAACAAATGATTACAAATACTTTTGAGGATATGCTAATAGAACACTGCTGGTAAGAATATATACCAGCTCAGCCACTATTAAAATCAGTATGGAGTTCCTAAACAAGCTGAAAATAGAATTAGAATTGCCATATGATCCAGATATACCATACTTCATCAACAAACATCCTTACCTATTCATGTTTATAGCTGACCTTTTCAAAATATGGAACAACTGTGGATGCCATGAATAGATGTGTGGATAAGGAAAATACGGTAAAAAATGTAAATAGAGTTTTATCTGGTCTCAAACTAGAATGAACTTATGCCATTTTAAGTCATTTAATAAATGACTGGCATTATGATGATACCTAAACCTAAGGGCAGATTCATAGTAGACTCTAATAACAGTCACACCTAAATCCATAACTCCCAAGTTCATAAGCCTCCCTCTTAAAGTTTCCATGAAAGAAATCTAACTACTTATGCATCTTCTTTGAAAAAGTGCCCCACCTGGGAATCCATCCCATAAACAGTCACCAAACTCAGACACTATTACATATGCCAGAAAGATTTTCCTGATAGGACCCCAATATAGCTATCTCTTGTGGGGCTATGCCAGTGCCTGGCAAACACAGAAGTGGATGCTCACAGTCAGCTATAGGATGGATCACAGGGCCCCCAATGGAGGAGCTAGAGAAAGTACCCAAGGAGCTAAAGGGGTCTGCAACCCTATAGGAGGAACAACAGTATGAACTAACCAGTATCCCCCACCCCACGAACTGTGTCTCTAGTTGCATATGTAGCAGAAGATGGCCTAGGCGGCCATTAATGGGAGGAGGGGCCCTTGGTCGTGGAAGATCATATGCCCCAATACAGGGGAATGCCAAGGCCAGGAAGTGGGAGTAGGTGGGTTGGGGAACAGGGTGGGGGGGGGGGAGAGTAGAGGGGACTTTCAGGATTAGCAATTGAAATGTAAATGAAGAAAATATCTAATAATAAAAAAATTACCAAATCAGAGTCTGGAGATACAGTTCATCTGAAACAGCTTTATCCTCCAGCACTGCATAATAAACAAGATGTAGCAGAGCATGCCTGTAATCCCCAACATTTGAGAGGTGGAAGCAAGAGGATTAGTTGTTCAAGGTCATCATTGTCAATGCAACAGAAACGTGTTCACAAAGAGATCTTGATTTTAGGAGAGAAAACTTTTGAAATGTGATCCACTAAAGCCAAATTCCCTCTGGACGTGTTACTAGTTGCACAAGTTGCCCCAATATCTCCACAAACTTCATGTATTTCTTTTGAAAAGACTTTACAAATACTTTTGAGGATGTGCCGGTACAAAGTTCAGTTTGGCATGCAGTCTGCTTTTTATAAGTGATAACAACTTTTATGAGTTTGAAATGTATTTTAATTTTAATTCATTTATATGATTCTTTGTATAAGGCACACTACTAATATTAACACCTACTAAATTAACAATTCAGTTACATTTTTATAAAACAGCAAAATATTTTATTTATCATTAGAGTTAAAACAAAGCTATATGTTATATTGTGTAAAGGTACATACTTATATGGTAAGCTAAAAAGGAACCATTTAAACAAAATTCAAAATCAAAGTGGATGCAATGGAAGCTGAATGTAGTAGGACCATCTGAAGTACTTGTTATTGTCACTGTTAATATTATTAGTAATCTTGTTTTCTTTTTTGCTAGAATATATACATAGTTACATATACATAGTTACTTAGTTACATAGTTACATATATACAAAATATATACATAGTCTTGGGTTTAATAAGGACATAAAGGTATATTCTGTTCTTTGACCATGTTCTCCCAGTTTTGCTTGTGCTTTCATGTCATGTGGGCATACTTGATTTTATGTCTTTCTATAACAGCTAAGATACACAGAAGAAAGAAGATAGGTGATAATTCTATTTTTGAATCTGACTTGATTTACATGGCATGATTGCCAGTTTATTACTTAGACAAATATTTAGGAAATGCCTACTAGTTGTTAGGTCCTGGACAAATAATACCTGACACAAAAGAAAAAGTTCTATTCTCATGGTAGATGCATTTAGAGAGCAGAAGAGTCAATTTGTAGGTTTGATGATTAAGACATACTCTAAGATAAAATCAAAATTAAAATAGGAATTACAAAATGATCCCAATTAGAAAAGGAGCAGCAGGAAAGCACTTATGAAAACTTGCAGAATATGACATATCAGATGTGATATGATTATATATAAGTGAAATGGGAGACCATTGAAGGACATGAATGACATAAATGGATATTATCTGATGGACATCAGAACAAGATCACTGTTCATTAGATTCTTAGTTATTTTTCCTGTGCTGTGATGAAATATCATGACAAAAGGACTTAAGCAAGTAAGGGTTTGTATAGGCTTATACTTTCAAGAGTATATCATCTTGGGGACAACATGACAACTAAGAAAAGTATGTTGACAGAAGCAGGGATACATTCCCAGGAAACAGAGTAACAAGAAATGAGGCAAGCTTGTAAAAGTCCTAGGCTTATCTCCAGTGATATACTCCTTCCAGCAACTTTCTACATCCTGTAGGTTCTACAACAGTATCTTTATCTAGAAAACAAGTATTCAGATACATGACCTTGTGGGAGTTCACATTTAAACAACACTCAACATTAAAAAAAAAAAAAAAAAAAAACAACAACAACAAAAAAAAAACCACTTGGTTTCAGTCCCTAACACAGAGTAAATTGGATGTGTTGTTGCACACCTGTAATCTTTGCATTGTGAATTCAGCACCAACATCTAGCATTTCCATGAGGATGTGTAGTAGGATATTAAGTATATCAAGGCCCAAATTCTAACAAATGTCAACTAATATTAATTTGGAAATTTTTTCTATTAAATAAATAAGGGAAACAACACCATAATTAAGAAAAAGACATACTGGTGACAGGATAAAGTCAATTGTACCTGCTTAGCAGTTATCATGATCCAGTCTACCTATGCAGTGGTACTGTGGCCAGGGCCAGCTTAGAAATATTAAAGTAAAACTTGAACGCATGTCCTATTTGAGAATATTTCCAGGTGCTTGTCCGTCTTTGCAGTTCCAACTTCCTACAGAACATTACTTTCACCTTGAAAATCTTTAAAACATAACTTTCAGGCATCCAGGAAGGATCTCCATATTGTCATGTACAGATCATACTTTCAAAAGTGATGTTATGTGGCAAGCCACACTGCTTGTCATTATTCTGAGCCTGGGAATTTATTTTATAGCTGAGAGCCAGAAAAAAGAATGGACCTGAAAGTGTGTACCAAACAAAGATGTGCTTGCAGAGAAGTTTGAAAAATAAGTGGAAAAATAGTGGTATGGTTGTCTGCCGCATAATTCAGTCACTGTCCTGTCACTTGCAAAGGGCCATGAAAAAAGTGAGACTACAGGAAGACACTGAGATTTCTATGCAGAACTCCTTGTCAAATTCCATTTCCCATGATAGGAATAAGTGAAATTTTATATGTGAGAAATAGAGAAAATAAAATGTTAGAAGTTTGAGTACATACTATATAACAGATCACGTTAGTGAGTGTAGACTTGCTGTGAATAATAGCTATACCAGCAGCTCCATCCATTTTCTTTTAGAAGGTCTTATAAACTAGAGCATTAGCCATAGACAACATGGTGAATTAGGGTGTTCAGAGCCTACTCTGATTCAGATAAATGATAAGGTGCAAAGAGAACATAAGGGAAATGTCAAGGATGTGGAGGGAAATTTAGAGTCATTTTCATTGATTTATTTTCTTCATAGAGAAATGAGATAGCTGACTTGCAAAGCATGAAGAAGGTACTGATACTAATTTGACACTGAGTTATTAGGACTAAACAAATATAAATGAGACATCGATTAATGCCACAAGTACTATTAACAATATAAAAAGATGTTTTCAACATAATTGTGGTGACACAGATCTGTAATTCCATCACTCAAGATTGTGCCAACAGGGTTTTTTCTTGTTTTGTATTGTTTTTTGGTTTTGTTTTTGTTTTTCCAGACAGGATTTCTCTGTATAGCCCTGGCTGTCCTGGAACTCACTTTATAGACCAGGCCGGCCTTGAACTCAGAAATCTGCCTGCCTCTGCCTCCCAAGTGCTAGGATTAAAGGGGTGTGCCACCACCACCCGGTGCCAACAGGGTTTGTAAGTTTGAAGATATCATGGTATACACAGCACATCCTAGGCAAAATTGAACTACATACTGAGACCCTGCCCTGTCCAAGACATTAATTAAATTTAATTAATTTAATTAAACACAGGTCTAAAAATAAAGAGTTCTAGGCCATTAGTTATAATTTCTGGCCAGTGTTCTTATATAAGTATTTGATCACACCTAAACCAGCTTAAAGTATGTAAACCGGATCCTGAACTTGGCACCCTTTGCTACACTAACATTTGTATTAGGTATGTTAATAAGATGTGGTAAAAATAAGACATGAGTATTCTGTCTGACTTGATGTATATAGCTAAGGTGGGTTGAACATGTTGCAATGTGGACTTTCCCCCCAAACCCTAAGTAGCATATCTTACAGAAACGTTGTCAGAAAGACAGCCCTTCAGCACAAAACAAAATGGCCACCAAATAGACTACTAATGGGCTCATTCAAGAGCTAGTCTTCCTTCATAGGAGAAACTATCTCCAGACACTAAGCTTCTACCAATGATTAAAAGACATTTTATAATGTATGAGTAGTGAAATGTAGTAAACCCAACACTGAGGCCTTCTGAGAAAGTGCTTAAATTGACCCAGAATCTGCCCGGGGAGGTGTCAAAGTCAACTTAGGTCAGGTAAATTAGAAAAATATTAACATTCCTTACTTGTATTGAAACTGGTTCTTGAAGCTGGGCAGAGTGATGCATGCCTTTAATCCCAACATTCAGACAGAGAACCAGATGGATCTCTGAGTTTGAGGCCACCCTGGTCTACAGAATGAGTTCCAGGACTTCCAGAGCAACACAGAAAAATCCCTTCTTGAAAAAAACAAGAAAAAACAACCAACCAAGCAACCAAACAAATAAACAAAAACCCAAACCAAAACAAAAAAGAAATTGATTCTGGAATTAGGTATGCTGTTACTTGAAATACATAGTATGCACACACACAGATGTAAGTAATTGTACATATGTTTTGAAACTTATGTTTATTAATTTTAATATATACTTCCCCATACAGGCCTAAACATGTAGCCCCTGTCTGTATCAATCTAACATTCTAGTAAGGATATACAAATATTAAGCAAATTAATAAATATATGAATAATGTATGTAGTCATTGAGCTAAGAACTCTGAAAGAAAATATTATGCACTGAGGAAAAATATGAGCACTTAAAGTTTATTATGTGTTAGAGAAATTTTCCAGAGAAAGTAACTCCATTTATTTAAAACTCAAAATTCCTACATTTGGGCTGTAGCTGAGTGTGAAGCACATTCCGCACGCGTGGAAGTTCCTTGTTTGATCCCTAGCACACACATACATGTGTACAAATGTTCATATATATATATATATACATACATCTATAGATTTATATTTGAATAGCTGTATGTAAAAGGTACTTCTTTGATATCTGTTTCACAAATTTTGGGAATTTTCAAGTGACTGCCAACAGTTAACTCATCTAGTCATATGAAAAAGAATACTAAAGCCAGGTACACTTAATGATGAGTGTGGTAGGTTACTCTGTAATACAATCACAGGAGAGTGGTGCAGGAATAGCACTCAGGAGTTTGAGGCCAGCCTGAGCTACTTATTTCTTGGTCATCCTAGACTACAGAACAATACCTGTCTTAAAAAAAAATTCAAGTTTCCTTGAAAATAGTGTCCTATGTTTTTGCCTATTGGCCTATACCATACATCAGGTTGAGAAACAGGCATGTATGACATTTTCTGGGCTGCTTGTTAATGCTTATTCTTGTTTGAGGCAATCATAGCTCTCTGTGTTCCTCTAACATCCAGGACCACATTTCTACCTAGCAGTGATCAAACAATAGAATAGAATTCTGAGAAACAGCAAGATAATAAGACCTAGTCTGAAGGCTGTAAGAGGTCTAAGCAGAGTGGATCTTAGTGGCAGTTGGTTAGCATGAAAAAATAGGTTTTCATATTTTGAGTTAAGCTGGAAGTTTTAAATAAATTAGCCTAGAAATTAATGTTCAATTGAAGGTACAGAGCTTTAAATTCTTTTCAGAAAATGCATAGTTTTGTTTCTGCAATGTTTAGAACTGATCTTATTCATAAGGTACTGAGTTGTATATATATCTATATATCTATATATATAGATAGATAGATATATCTCAAAATTTTGATGTTAATAGTAAAAACAAGATAACAAAATCAAAAGAAAAGGAAAATTTAATAGAAAGAAGAAAAACTAGTAAAATAATTCACCAACAATCAAGAATATTAAAAAGTAAAAATAGTATTTAGAGAGAAAGAAAAACAGGTAATAGGAATTATTAAATCTATGAAGCATTTTGTTATACTTTTAAGGTTATTTGTACCATACTTGCTAATTTCTTCAGTTTGTCACAAAAAGAAAATCAAGAATACTATAACACAATGACATGACTTTTCAGTATTGAAACAATATATATTCCTCATTTAGTATATTTCTTATGGGGTTTAT
This sequence comes from Mus musculus, assembly GCF_000001635.26. Classification (NCBI taxonomy): domain Eukaryota; kingdom Metazoa; phylum Chordata; class Mammalia; order Rodentia; family Muridae; genus Mus; species Mus musculus. The sequence continues at coordinate 58,785,129 of NC_000086.7, forward strand.
TTATAGCTACCTGCATAATTAAGACTGTGTCACATGAGTAAAATCTCTTTCAAACACAATGAAGTATTAGTATCAATACATCAGTGAAGGACACCAAGTCCCTGCCTACCTCATACCTCATTATCCTATCTTCACTACTAACACTCTAATTCAGACACAAGTTCAAGAATAAATTAAGACTTCCAACACAATTTATAAAACAGAGCCTGAACTCCCAAAGTATGGAGTCCTTGTGTTCTTTTTACTGTTAAGTTTCTATGTGATTATATTGACAGTATGAACACACACACATATACACACACACGCGCGCACACAGAGGGGGGAGTAAGGAAGGAAAGGGGAAGAGAGAGAATATATCTCTAATGGATCAAATAAAAAAATTCAGGTTCTTGTAGATTTAATTTGCAAATATACTGAGTTAGTTTCTTTATATGGTACATATTTGGCACCCTCCCAATTTAAAAAAAAATAGTTCTTCCCATTATAGGTTACTCATTTCACATTTAGTTGTTCATTAGAGAAGAAGTTAAATTTATAAGCAGATACTTGTACACCCTGTGCAGTGGGAGAGAAATCAACAAAGGGTAGGTAAGAGCCCGTATTTATGCTCTTTAATAGCCCAATAAGTGTGTGGGTAGGGTGGGAGTACAATGCCCAGAGTGGGGAGGAGAAGGGGAGGGAAGAATGGGGGAAGGATCTGCGTGAGGGGACAGTGGGAGGAGGGGTTGCTGATACTAAGATATAAAGTGAATAAATAAATAATTTAAAAATAACCCTACCTTACTAGAGGAGAAATAAGGCTGATCAGAAATATATCTGACTCATTTTTCTTCAAACTTTCACAATTTCCCATAATGGGTCACTATTTACTCAGGCATCTCCCTGTTAAGGTATTATTTTATCAATTGTATCAGTTAGTTAGCTTTACATTATCAGAAAGATTTTGCTGTGTGATTAGCCACCTCTTGATTTCATAACCTAAATAGAAAACATTAATTTAATAACTATATGGATTGGTTGAGAAGTATTTTTGATCTACATCAATGTAGCATGTCTCTCCTGACTTCACTCTTGTCTTTACAATATATTATGCAATTAGACAAAGGTCAAATGTCCTAAGGAGTTTCATCCCCATCTGTGGTATTTGACATGCTGTTAACTTGAGTGGCTGGACTGGCAGGAGCACATTTCTTTGGCATCCTACATTGTGATGAGGTTCATTCAAATGGTGAAAATTCCAGGAAGAAAATAAACTTCAAAACACTTGTACCTTTGTGTGTCTCTGCCTGTTGCCATCTATTGCAGGATGAAGTTTTCAAGAGAGAGTCCTGAATGATTACAGGAGGTGGCAACTTGAGTCTGCATATATCCCACTACTAGGAATCTCTGGGAATCTGCTGGGATCACCACCATAGACTCCTCCTAGCCTCCCCCATTCCAGGTCTTCAGCTAGTCCCAGAGATGCCCTCCACCCATTTGCATTCTCCCAGCACACTCCTACGCCCTCACCACATCAGATTGCCATTCCCAAGCCCCTCCTCACCCCTCTCCCTCACAGTTCCCTCCCTCTATCAACTTCTGATGTCTATTTTATTTACCCTTCTAAGTGAAAGTCATGCTTCTTCCCTTGAATCCTCCTTGGTACTTAATATCTTTGGGTATGTTGCCGCGGACCCTCTGGGTCCCTATGTCTGCATGGAACAGGTCTCTAGTCGCCAGTGGGCAAAGTGTTGGATGAGATGACAGACAGATGCACACAGGAGAGGTTGTGTAGAATCTGAATGTGTTTGTCAGGTCGAGCATCAAACTTTTTATAGTACAGAAAATACAAGGGTCAGAAGTCACAGCAGGCAAGGTACATTGAAGTTACCAGGTACAAAACAAAGGAATGACTTCAAAAGGATTTACAGTAACCAGGTAAATGTTTACAGTAAAGATAAAGCAGTCCTGCCTAGGATCAGTTTAGTGACAGACAAGGATTTCACACTCTAGTGCTATACCTTTGAACCTTGTGATGGCCAGCACCAGGGGGTTCTGCTCTAGGCAGGCCTCAAGAATAATGCAATATCACAACCCCCCTAATTTCCTAGGCCTTGCTAAATTCTTATATGAGTGTAACTTTTAAGTATCTGGAGAATCTCCATTTGTCAGGAGAATATACCAACTTGCTTTTAATATGCAATGTAGCCTATACTGAAGATTTCTATCTCTTTCTGCAGACCAGTTGAGCCACTGGCTCTGTCTATTGTAATGCTTAATTAGTTATTGAATAGGTTAACTTCCTTACTGCCTTCTCACAGGATTTTAAGCTCAGTGGCTTCTGGGATCTTAGAACACTGGGGAGACTAACTATAACAGAATTTAACCTTAAAAAGCATTTATAATAAAATATTAAAAGAGAGCTCGTAGATCCATACACCAGACTAACGCAGGAATAGAGTATGAGTATATGGATAAACTCCAGGAGGTGAGCTTCCTTGAAACTCTCTGCCTGGTGAGTGGCTTTTAGGCTTCACAGCCTGTCAAGCTGACTCAACCAGAGTGTGTGGCAGTCTGTAAATTGTAGCATGTTTATCCTGTGCTTTATGGGTTAAATTAAATTAAATGGAGAGAAACTTAAAGCAATTCCAGTAAAATCAGGGACAGAACAAGGCTGTCGACTCTCTCTATTCAATATAGTACTTGAAGTTCTCAACTAGAGCAAAAAGACAGCAGAAAGAGATCAAGGGAACACAAACTGGAAAGGAAGACTTACCACTATTCTTAGATAATATGAGAGTATACATAAATGATCCTAAAAATTCTACCAGAGAACTCCTACAGCTAATAAACACCTTCAGCAAAGTGGCACTATATAAAATCAACTAAAAAAACAATCAGCTAAGCAACTTACAACCAAGACATGCAAGTTACTCCTAAAGATTTAAAATCCCCTAAACTGACATGTGTGTGGTACTCAGATTGAGTAAACAAGAGCATTTGTCTTACCACGATGTTGGTCCAGGATTACTATTCATTATAATTTGTTGTGTGAATGAGTGCTGCCATGCCCTACCTTGAGAGGTCAATGTTATTTTCCCAACTTTCAGCTCTCCACATGGTTAGCTTGGCTCTTACCTGGGGCAGAGCATTAATGCTAGGGGAGAAAACTAGCAAAGGCAGGGTGTTAGTAGATAAGAGAATTAATGTTCTCCTGGCAATGTCCTAGGATGTAAAACTGCATAGGAGGTAACACTCAACAGACTCCAGTGCATGCCACATGTCCCTCTGACTTTAAAAGAGTCACAGTTTTTTTTTCCATTTTTTATTAGGTATTTAGCTCATTTACATTTCCAATGCTATACCAAAAGTCCCCCATACCCACCCACCCCCACTCTCCTACCCACCCACTCCCCCCTTTTGGCCCTGTGTTCCCCTGTACTGGGGCATATAAAGTTTGCGTGTCCAATGGGCCTCTCTTTCCAGTGATGGCCGACTAGGCCATCTTTTGATACATATGCAGCTAGAGTCAAGAGATCCGGGGTACTGGATAGTTCATAATGTTGTTCCACCTATAGGATTGCAGATCCCTTTAGCTCCTTGGGTACTTTCTCTAGCTCCTCCATTGGGAGCCCTGTGATCCATCCATTAGCTGACTGTGAGCATCCACTTCAGTGTTTGCTAGGCCCCGGCATAGTCTCACAAGAGACAGCTACATCTGGGTCCTTTCGATAAAATCTTGCTAGTATATGCAATGGTGTCAGCGTTTGGATGCTGATTATGGGGTGGATCCCTGGATATGGTAGTCTCTACATGGTCCATCCTTTCATCTTAGCTCCAAACTTTGTCTTTGTAACTCCTTCCATGGGTGTTTTGTTCCCACTTCTAAGGAGGGGCATAGTGTCCACACTTCAGTCTTCATTCTTCTTGAGTTTCATGTGTTTATCAAATTGTATCTTGTATCTTGGGTATCCTAGGTTTGGGGCTAATATCCACTTATCAGTGAGTACATATTGTGTGAGTTCCTTTGTGAATGTGTTACCTCACTCAAGATGATGCCCTCCAGGTCCATCCATTTGCCTAGGAATTTCATAAATTCATTCTTTTTAATAGCTCAGTAGTACTCCATTGTGTAGATGTACCACATGTTCTGTATCCATTCCTCTGTTGAGGGGCATCTGGGTTCTTTCCAGCTTCTGGCTATTATAAATAAGGCTGCTATGAACATAGTGGAACATGTGTCCTTCTTACCACTTGGGGCATCTTCTGGGTATATGCCCAGGAGAGGTATTGCTGGATCCTCTGGTAGTACTATGTCCAATTTTCTGAGGAACCGCCAGACTGATTTCCAGAGTGGTTGTACAAGCCTGCAATCCCACCAACAATGGAGGAGTGTTCCTCTTTCTCCACATCCACGCCAGCATCTGCTGTCACCTGAATTTTTGATCTTAGCCATTCTGACTGGTGTGAAGTGGAATATCAGGGTTGTTTTGATTTGCATTTCCCTGATGATGAAGGATGTTGAACATTTTTTCCGGTGCTTCTCTGCCATTCGGTATTCCTCAGGTGAGAATTCTTTGTTCAGTTCTGAGCCCCATTTTTTAATGGGGTTATTTGATTTTCTGAAGTCCACCTTCTTGAGTTCTTTATATATGTTGGATATTAGTCCCCTATCTGATTTAGGATAGGTAAAGATCCTTTCCCAATCTGTTGGTGGTCTTTTTGTCTTATTGACAGTGTCTTTTGCCTTGCAGAAACTTTGGAGTTTCATTAGGTCCCATTTGTCAATTCTTGATCTTACAGCACAAGCCATTGCTGTTCTGTTCAGGAATTTTCCCCCTGTGCCCATATCTTCAAGGCTTTTCCCCACTTTCTCCTCTATAAGTTTCAGTGTCTCTGGTTTTATGTGAAGTTCCTTGATCCACTTAGATTTGACCTTAGTACAAGGAGATAAGTATGGATCGATTCGAATTCTTCTACATGATAACAACCAGTTGTGCCAGCACCAATTGTTGAAAATGCTGTCTTTCTTCCACTGGATGGTTTTAGCTCCCTTGTCGAAGATCAAGTGACCATAGGTGTGTGGGTTCATTTCTGGGTCTTCAATTCTATTCCATTGGTCTACTTATCTGTCTCTATACCAGTACCATGCAGTTTTTATCACAATTGCTCTGTATTACAGCTTTAGGTCTGGCATGGTGATTCCACCAGAAGTTCTTTTATCCTTGAGAAGACTTTTTGCTATCCTAGGTTTTTTGTTATTCCAGACGAATTTGCAAATTGCTCCTTCCAATTCGTTGAAGAACTGACTTGGAATTTTGATGGGGATTGCATTGAATCTGTAGATTGCTTTTGGCAAGATAGCCATTTTTACAATGTTGATCCTGCCAATCCATGAGCATGGGAGATCTTTCCATCTTCTGAGATCTTCTTTAATTTCTTTCTTCAGAGATTTGAAGTTTTTATCATACAGATCTTTCACTTCCTTAGTTAGAGTCACGCCAAGATATTTTATATTATTTGTGACTATTGAGAAGGGTGTTGTTTCCCTAATTTCTTTCTCAGCCTGTTTATTCTTTGAATAGAGAAAGGCCATTGACTTGTTTGAGTTTATTTTATATCCAGCTACTTCACCAAAGCTGTTTATCAGGTTTAGGAGTTCTCTGGTAGAATTTTTAGGGTCACTTATATATACTATCATATCATCTGCAAAAAGTGATATTTTGACTTCCTCTTTTCCAATTTGTATCCCCTTGATCTCCTTTTGTTGTCGAATTGCTCTGGCTAATACTTCAAGTACTATGTTGAAAAGGTAGGGAGAAAGTGGGTAGCCTTGTCTAGTCCCTGAATTTAATGGGATTGCTCCCAGCTTCTCTCCATTTACTTTGATGTTGGCTACTGGTTTGCTGTATATTGCTTTTATCATGTTTAGGTATGGGCCTTGAATTCCTGATCTTTCCAAGACTTTTATCATGAATGGGTGTTGGATCTTGTCAAATGCTTTTTCTGCATCTAACGAGATGATCATGTGGTTTTTGTCTTTGAGTTTGTTTATATAATGGATTACATTGATGGATTTTCGTATATTAAACCATCCCTGCATCCCTGGAATAAAACCTACTTGGTCAGGATGGATGATTGCTTTAATGTGTTCTTGGATTCGGTTAGCGAGAATTTTATTGAGGATTTTTGCATCGATATTCATAAGAGAAATTGGTCTGAAGTTCTCTATCTTTGTTGGGTTTTTCTGTGGTCTAGGTATCAGAGTAATAGTGGCTTCATAAAATGAGTTGGGTAGAGTTCCTTCTACTTCTATTTTGTGAAATAGTTTGTGCAGAACTGGAATTAGATCTTCTTTGAAGGTCTGATAGAACTCTGCACTAAACCCGTCTGGTCCTGGGCTTTTTTGGCTGGGAGACTATTAATAACTGCTTCTATTTCTTTAGGGGATATGGGACTGTTTAGATGGTCAACTTGATCCTGATTCAACTTTGGTACCTGGTATCTGTCCAGAAATTTGTCCATTTCGTCCAGGTTTTCCAGTTTTGTTGAGTATAGCCTTTTGTAGAAGGATCTGATGGTGTTTTGGATTTCTTCAGGATCTGTTGTTATGTCTCCCTTTTCATTTCTGATTTTGTTAATTAGGATTTTGTCCCTGTGCCCTTTAGTGAGTCTAGCTAAGGGTTGATCTATCTTGTTGATTTTCTCAAAGAACCAACTCCTCGTTTGGTTAATTCTTTGAATAGTTCTTCTTGTTTCCACTTGGTTGATTTCACCCCTGAGTTTGATTATTTCCTGCCGTCTACTCCTCTTGGGTGAATTTGCTTCCTTTTTTTCTAGGGCTTTTAGATGTGTTGTCAAGCTGCTAGTATGTGCTCTCTCCCGTTTCTTCTTGGAGGCACTCAGAGCTATGAGTTTCCCTCTTAGAAATGCTTTCATTGTGTCCCATAGGTTTGGGTACGTTGTGGCTTCATTTTCATTAAACTCTAAAAAGTCTTTCATTTCTTTCTTTATTCCTTCCTTAACCAAGGTATCATTGAGAAGAGTGTTATTCAGTTTCCACGTGAATGTTGGCTTTCCATTATTTATGTTGTTATTGAAGATCAGTCTTAGGCCATGGTGGTCTGATAGGATACATGGGACAATTTCAATATTTTTGTATCTGTTGAGGCCTGTTTTGTGACCAATTATATGGTCAATTTTGGAGAAGGTCCCGTGAGGTGCTGAGAAGAAGGTATATCCTTTTGTTTTAGGATAAAATGTTCTGTAGATAACTGTCAGGTCCATTTGTTTCATAACTTCTGTTAGTTTCACTGTGTCCCTGTTTAGTTTCTGTTTCCACGATCTGTCCATTGAAGAAAGTGGTGTGTTGAAGTCTCCCACTATTATTGTGTGAGGTGAAATGTGTGCTTTGAGCTTTACTAAAGTGTCTTTAATGAATGTGGCTGCCCTTGCATTTGGTGCGTAGATGTTCAGAATTGAGAATTCCTCTTGGAGGATTTTACCTTTGATGAGTATGAAGTGTCCCTCCTTGTCTTTTTTGATAACTTTGGGTTGGAAGTCGATTTTATCCGATATTAAAATGGCTACTCCAGCTTGTTTCTTCAGTCTATTTGCTTGGAAAATTGTTTTCCAGCCTTTCACTCTGAGGTAGTGTCTGTCTTTTTCCCTGAGATGGGTTTCCTGTAAGCAGCAGAATGTTGGGTCCTGTTTGTGTAGCCAGTCTGTTAGTCTATGTCTTTTTATTGGGGAATTGAGTCCATTGATATTAAGAGATATTAAGGAAAAGTAATTGTTGCTTCCTTTTATTTTTGTTGTTAGAGTTGGCATTCTGTTCTTGTGGCTGTCTTCTTTTTGGTTTGTTGAGGGATTACTTTCTTGCTTGTTCTAGGGCGTGATTTCCGTCCTTGTATTGCTTCTTTTCTGTTATTATCCTTTGAAGGGCTGGATTCGTGGAAAGATATTGTGTGAATTTGGTTTTGTCGTGGAATACTTTGGTTTCTCCATCTATGGTAATTGAGAGTTTGGCCAGGTATAGTAGCCTGGGCTGGCATTTGTGTTCTCTTAGTGTCTGTATAACATCTGTCCAGGCTCTTCTGGCTTTCATAGTCTCTGGTGAAAAGTCTGGTGTAATTCTGATAGGCCTTCCTTTATATGTTACTTGACCTTTCTCCCTTACTGCTTTTAATATTCTATCTTTATTTAGTGCATTTGTTGTTCTGATTATTATGTGTCGGGAGGAATTTCTTTTCTGGTCCAGTCTATTTGGAGTTCTGTAGGCTTCTTGTATGATCATGGGCATCTCTTTCTTTATGTTTGGGAAGTTTTCTTCTATTATTTTGTTGAAGATATTAGCTGGCCCTTTAAGTTGAAAATCTTCATTCTCATCAATTCCTATTATCCGTAGGTTTGGTCTTCTCATTGTGTCCTGGATTTCCTGGATGTTTTGAGTTAGGATCCTTTTGCATTTTGTATTTTCTTTGACTGTTGTGTTGATGTTCTCTATGGAATCTTCTGCACCTGAGATTCTCTCTTCCATTTCTTGTATTCTGTTGCTGATGCTCGCATCTATGGTTCCAGATCTCTTTCCTAGGGTTTCTTTCTCCAGCGTTGCCTCGCTTTGGGTTTTCTTTATTGTGTCTACTTCCTTTTTTAGTTCTAGTATGGTTTTGTTCATTTCCATTACCTGTTTGGATGTGTTTTCCTGTTTTTCTTTAATGATTTCTACCTGTTTGGCTGTGTTTTCCTGCTTTTCTTTAAGGGCCTGTAACTCTTTAGCAGTGCTCTCCTGTAATTCTTTAAGTGACTTATGAAAGTCCTTTTTGATGTCCTCTATCATCATCATGAGAAATGTTTTTAAATCTGTGTCTAGATTTTCGGTTGTGTTGGGGTGCCCAGGAGTAGGTGGGGTGGGAGTGCTACGTTCTGATGATGGTGAGTGGTCTTGATTTCTGTTAGTAGGATTCTTACGTTTGCCTTTCGCCATCTGGTAATCTCTGAAGCTAGCTGTTTTAGTTGTCACTGTTAAGAGCTTGTTCTTCAGGTGACTCTGTTAGCCTCTATAAGCAGACCTGGAGGGTAGCACTCTCCTTAGTTTCAGTGGGCAGAGTATTCTCTGCAGGCAAGCTCTCTTCTTGCAGGGAAGGTACCCAGATATCTGGTGTTCGAACCAGACTCCTGGCAGAAGTTGTGTTCCACTCACTAGAGGTCTTAGGATCCCGTGTGGAATCCTGTGTGGGCCCTTGCGGGTGTCAGGCGACTTCGCTGGCAAGGTAGCCCGGGGCTCGAGTGGAGCGGAAGGGGCTTGTGCCCCAGATCAGGCCCGGGTAGCCTGCTTCCCTATGTACGGCAGTCTCAGGTTCTGCGCGATTGGATTGGGGCAGGCGCTGTGTTCCACTTACCAGAGGTCTTAGGATCCCGTGGGGAGTCCTGTGTGGGCCCTTGTGGGTGTTGGGCAAGACTCTGCTGGCAAGGTAGCCCGGGGCTCGAGTGGAGCGGGAGGGGCTTGTGCCCCAGATCAGGCCCGGGTACCCTGCTTCCCTATGTACTGCAGTCTCAGGTTCCGTGCGATTGGATTGGGGCCGGTGCTGTGTTCCACTCACCAGAGGTCTTAGGATCCTGTGGGGAATCCTGTGTGGGCCCTTGCGGGTGTTGGGTGAGACTCTGCTGGCAAGGTAGCCCGGGGCTCGAGTGGAGCAGAAGGGGCTTGTGCCCCAGATCAGGCCCGGGTAGTTTGCTTCCCTATGTACTGCAGTATCAGGTTCCACGCGATTGGATTGGGGCAGGCGCTCTGTTCCACTCACTAGAGGTCTTAGGATCCCGTGGGGAATCCTGTGTGGGCCCTTGCGGGTGTTGGGTGAGACTCTGCTGGCAAGGTAGCCCGGGGCTTGAGTGGAACGGAAGGGGCTTGTCAGAGTCACAGTTTTAAAGTCAAAATTAGAGTCACATCCCAAGACTGAAATACCAAGCCTTTCCGAGATTGTGATCTTTTGCAACTGTACCAATCACATGATTGTGAAGTTGGTTCTTTTTTTTTTTTTTTTTTTTTTTTCTATTTGCTAGTAAAATTTACAAAATACATGTGTGTTAGAAATATACATTTTCTATTTTAAAACATAATTCAAAGTTCTACTCAAATATTGTAGCTTTAAGGTGTTATACTCACATTTAAAGTTTATTTTTTTTTCCATTTTTTATTAGGTATTTAGCTCATTTACATTTCCAATGCTATACCAAAAGTCCCCCATACCCACCCACCCCCACTCCCCTACCTGCCCACTCCCCCTTTTTGGCCCTGGCGTTCCCCTGTTCTGGGGCATATAAAGTTTGTGTGTCCAATGGGCCTCTCTTTCCAGTGATGGCCGACTAGGCCATCTTTTGATACATATGCAGCTAGAGTCAAGAGCTCCGGGGTACTGGTTAGTTCATAATGTTGATCCACCTATAGGGTTGCAGATCCCTTTAGCTCCTTGGGTACTTTCTCTAGCTCCTCCATTGGGAGCCCTGTGATCCATCCATTAGCTGACTGTGGGCATCCACTTCTGTGTTTGCTAGGCCCCGGCATAGTCTCACAAGAGACAGCTACATCTGGGTCCTTTCGATAAAATCTTGCTAGTGTATGCAATGGTGTCAGCGTTTGGATGCTGATTATGGGGTGGATCCCTGGATAAGGCAGTCTCTACATGGTCCACCCTTTAATCTCAGCTCCAAACTTTGTCTCTGTAACTCCTTCCAAGGGTGATTTGTTCCCACTTCTAAGGAGGGGCATAGTGTCCACACTTCAGTCTTCATTTTTCTTGAGTTTCATGTCTTTAGGAAATTGTAACTTATATCTTGGCTATCCTAGGTTTTGGGCTAATATCCACTTATCAGTGAGTACATATTGTGTGAGTTCCTTTGTGAATGTGTTACTTCACTCAGGATGATGCCCTCCAGGTCCATCCATTTGGCTAGGAATTTCATAAATTCATTCTTTTTAATAGCTGAGTAGTACTCCATTGTGTAGATGTACCACATTTTCTGTATCCATTCCTCTGATGAGGGGCATCTGGGTTCTTTCCAGCTTCTGGCTATTATAAATAAGGCTGCTATGAACATAGTGGAGCATGTGTCCTTCTTACCAGTTGGGGCATCTTCTGGATATATGCCCAGGAGAGGTATTGCTGGATCCTCCGGTAGTACTATGTCCAATTTTCTGAGGAACCGCCAGACGGATTTCCAGAGTGGTTGTACAAGCCTGCAATCCCACCAACAATGGAGGAGTGTTCCTCTTTCTCCACATCCTCGCCAGCATCTGCTGTCACCTGAATTTTTGATCTTAGACATTCTGACTGGTGTGAAGTGGAATATCAGGGTTGTTTTGATTTGCATTTCCCTGATGATGAAGGATGTTGAACATTTTTTCCGGTGCTTCTCTGCCATTCGGTATTCCTCAGGTGAGAATTCTTTGTTCAGTTCTGAGCCCCATTTTTTAATGGGGTTATTTGATTTTCTGAAGTCCACCTTCTTGAGTTCTTTATATATGTTGGATATTAGTCCCCTATCTGATTTAGGATAGGTAAAGATCCTTTCCCAATCTGTTGGTGGTCTCTTTGTCTTATTGACGGTGTCTTTTGCCTTGCAGAAACTTTGGAGTTTCATTAGGTCCCATTTGTCAATTCTCGATCTCACAGCACAAGCCATTGCTGTTCTGTTCAGGAATTTTTCCCCTGTGCCCATATCTTCAAGGCTTTTCCCCACTTTCTCCTCTATAAGTTTCAGTGTCTCTGGTTTTATGTGAAGTTCTTTGATCCATTTAGATTTGACCTTAGTACAAGGAGATAAGTATGGATCGATTCGCATTCTTCTACATGATAACAACCAGTTGTGCCAGCACCATTTGTTGAAAATGCTGTCTTTCTTCCACTGGATGGTTTTAGCTCCCTTGTCGAAGATCAAGTGACCATAGGTGTGTGGGTTCATTTCTGGGTCTTCAATTCTATTCCATTGGTCTACTTGTCTGTCTCTATACCAGTACCATGCAGTTTTTACCACAATTGCTCTGTAGTAAAGCTTTAGGTCCGGCATGGTGATTCCACCAGAGGTTCTTTTATCCTTGAGAAGAGTTTTTGCTATCCTAGGTTTTTTGTTATTCCAGATGAATTTGCAAATTGCTCCTTCTAATTCGTTGAAGAATTGAGTTGGAATTTTGATGGGGATTGCATTGAATCTGTAGATTGCTTTTGGCAAGATAGCCATTTTTACAATATTGATCCTGCCAATCCATGAGCATGGGAGATCTTTCCATCTTCTGAGATCTTCTTTAATTTCTTTCTTCAGTGACTTGAAGTTTTTATCATACAGATCTTTCACTTCCTTAGTTAGAGTCACGCCGAGATATTTTATATTATTTGTGACTATTGAGAAGGGTGTTGTTTCCCTAATTTCTTTCTCAGCCTGTTTATTCTTTGTGTAGAGAAAGGCCATTGACTTGTTTGAGTTAATTTTATATCCAGCTACTTCACCGAAGCTGTTTATCAGGTTTAGGAGTTCTCTGGTGGAATTTTTAGGGTCACTTATATATACTATCATATCATCTGCAAAAAGTGGTATTTTGACTTCCTCCTTTCCAATTTGTATCCCCTTGATCTCCTTTTGTTGTCGAATTGCTCTGGCTAATACTTCAAGTACTATGTTGAAAAGGTAGGGAGAAAGTGGGCAGCCTTGTCTAGTCCCTGATTTTAGTGGGATTGCTTCCAGCTTCTCTCCATTTACTTTGATGTTGGCTACTGGTTTGCTGTAGATTGCTTTTATCATGTTTAGGTATGGGCCTTGAATTCCTGATCTTTCCAGAACTTTTATCATGAATGGGTGTTGGATCTTGTCAAATGCTTTTTCTGCATCCAACGAGATGATCATGTGGTTTTTGTCTTTGAGTTTGTTTATATAGTGGATTACATTGATGGATTTTCGTATATTAAACCATCCCTGCATTCCTGGAATAAAACCTACTTGGTCAGGATGGATGATTGCTTTAATGTGTTCTTGGATTCGGTTAGCGAGAATTTTATTGAGGATTTTTGCATCGATATTCATAAGAGAAATTGGTCTGAAGTTCTCTATCTTTGTTGGATCTTTCTGTGGTTTAGGTATCAGAGTAATAGTGGCTTCATAAAATGAGTTGGGTAGAGTACTTTCTACTTCTATCTTGTGAAAAAGTTTGTGCAGAACTGGAATTAGATCTTCTTTGAAGGTCTGATAGAACTCTGCACTAAACCCGTCTGGTCCTGGGCTTTTTTTGGCTGGGAGACTATTTATAACTGCTTCTATTTCTTTAGGGGATATGGGACTGTTTAGAAGGTCAACTTGATCCTGATTCAACTTTGGTACCTGGTATCTGTCCAGAAATTTGTCCATTTCGTCCAGGTTTTCCAGTTTTGTTGAGTATAGCCTTTTGTAGAAGGATCTGATGGTGTTTTGGATTTCTTCAGGATCTGTTGTTATGTCTCCCTTTTCAGTTCTGATTTTGTTAATTAGGATTTTGTCTCTGTGCCCTCTAGTGAGTCTAGCTAAGGGTTTATCTATCTTGTTGATTTTCTCAAAGAACCAACTCCTGGTTTGGTTAATTCTTTGAATAGTTCTTCTTGTTTCCACTTGGTTGATTTCACCCCTGAGTTTGATTATTTCCTGCCGTCTACTCCTCTTGGGTGAATTTGCTTCCTTTTTTTCTAGAGCTTTTAGATGTGTTGTCAAGCTGCTAGTATGTGCTCTCTCCCGTTTCTTCATGGAGGCACTCAGAGCTATGAGTTTCCCTCTTAGAAATGCTTTCATTGTGTCCCAAAGGTTTGGGTACGTTGTGGCTTCATTTTCATTAAACTCTAAAAAGTCTTTAATTTCTTTCTTTATTCCTTCCTTGACCAAGGTATCATTGAGAAGAGTGTTGTTCAGTTTCCACGTGAGTGTTGGCTTTCTGTTATTTTTTTTGTTATTGAAGATCAGCCTTAGTGCATGGTGATCTGATAGGATACATGGGACAATTTCAATATTTTTGAATCTGTTGAGGCCTGTTTTGTGACCTATTATGTGGTCAATTTTGGAGAAGGTACCATGAGGTGCTGAGAAGAAGGTATATCCTTTTGTTTTAGGATAAAATGTTCTGTAGATATCTGTCAGATCCATTTGTTTCATCACTTCTGTTAGTTTCAGTGTGTCCCTGTTTAGTTTCTGTTTCCATGATCTGTCCATTGGTGAAAGTGGTGTGTTGAAGTCTCCCACTATTATTGTGTGAGGTGCAATGTGTGCTTTGAGCTTTATTAAAGTTTCTTTAATGAATGTGGCTGCCCTTGTATTTGGCGCATAGATATTCAGAATTGAGAGTTCCTCTTGGAGGATTTTACCTTTGATGAGAACAAAGTGCCCCTCCTTGTCTTTTTTGATGACTTTGGGTTGGAAGTCAATCTTATCAGATATTAGGATGGCTACTCCAGCTTGTTTCTTCAGTCCATTTGCTTGGAAAATTGTTTTCCAGCCTTTTATTCTGAGGTAGTGTCTATATTTTTCTCTGAGATGTGTCTCCTGTAAACAGCAAAATGTTGGGTCTTGTTTGTGTAGCCAGTTTGTTAGTCTATGTCTTTTTATTGGGGAGTTGAGACCATTGATGTTAAGAGATATTAAGGAAAAGTAATTGTTGCTTCCTGTTATTTTTGTTGTTAAAGTTGGCATTCTGTTCTTGTGGCTGTCTTCTTTTAGGTTTGTTGAGGTTTTACCTTCTTGTTTTTTCTAGGGCATTGTTCCCGTTCTTGTATTGGTTTTTTTCTGTTATTACCCTTTGAAGGGCTGGATTCGTGGAGAGATAATGTGAGAATTTGGTTTTGTCGTGGAATACTTTGGTTTCTCCATCTATGGTAATTGAGAGTTTGGCTGGGTATAGTAGCCTGGGCTGGAATTTGTGTTCTTTTAGTGTCTGTATAACATCTGTCCAGGCTCTTCTGGCTTTCATAGTCTCTGGTGAAAAATCTGGTGTAATTCTGATAGGCTTGCCTTTGTATGTTACTTGACCTTTTTCCCTTACCGCTTTTAGTATTCTATCTTTATTTAGTGCATTTGTTGTTCTGATTATTATGTGTCGGGAGGAATTTCTTTTCTGGTCCAGTCTATTTGGAGTTCTGTAGGCTTCTTGTATGTTCATAGGTATCTCTTTCTTTATATTTGGGAAGTTTTCTTCAATAATTTTGTTGAAGATGTTTGCTGGTCCTTTGAGTTGAAAATCTTCATTCTCATCCACTCCTATTATCCGTAGGTTTGGTCTTCTCATTGTGTCCTGGATTTCCTGGATATTTTGAGTTAGGATCTTTTTGCATTTTCCATTTTCTTTGATTGTTGTGCCGATGTTCTCTATGGAATCTTCTGCACCTGAGATTCTCTCTTCCATCTCTTGTATTCTGTTGCTGATGCTCAAATCTATGGTTCCAGATTTCTTTCCTAGGGTTTCTATCTCCAGTGTTGCCTCACTTTGAGTTTTCTTTATTGTTTCTACTTCCCTTTTTAGGTCTAGTATGGTTTTGTTCATTTCCATCACCTGTTTGTATGTTTTTTCCTCTTTTTCTGTAAGGACTTCTACCTGTTTGATTGTGTTTTCCTGTTTTTCTTTAAGGACTTGTAACTCTTTGGCAGTGTTCTCCTGTATTTCTTTAAGTGATTTATTAAAGTCCTTCTTGATGTCCTCTACCATCATCATGAGATATGCTTTTAAATCTAGGTCTAGGTTTTCGGGTGTGTTGGGGTGCCCTGGACTGGGCGAAGTGGGAGTACTGGGTTCTGATGATGGTGAGTGGTCTTGGTTCCTGTTAGTAGGATTCCTACGTTTACCTTTCGCCATCTGGTAATCTCTGGAGTTAGTAGTTATAGTTGACTCTGTTTAGAGATTGTTCTTCTGGTGATTCTGTTACCGTCTCTCAGCAGACCTGGGAGACAGATTCTCTCCTCTGAGTTTCAGTGCTCAGAGCACTCTCTGCTGGCAAGCTCTCTTACAGGGAAGGTGCGCAGATATCTTGTTTTTGGACCTCCTCCTGGTCGAAGAAGAAGGCCCAAAACAGGGCCTCTCTCAGAACCTGTGTTGCTTTGGCAGTTCCCAGAAGCTGTCAGCTTCTGTGGTGCAGACTCTCACCTGTGCAGACTAAAATCCTAAGTTCCAGGGAGTCCTGGAACCAAGATGGTGACCGCTGCTCCTGAGGCCAAGGCCGTCTCCCGAGCCAGGCGGACACCTGTCCTCTGGTCCGGATGGTGGCCGGTTATCTGCGGCCCGCCCAGGCTGCTGCCTCAGCGGCTCTGTGCTTCTGCCCGTCCCAGAAGCTGTCCGGTTCTCTGGCGCACCCTCTAACCTGTTCAGACTAATTTCCTAAGTTCTGCTGAGTCCCGGAACCAAGATGGCGACCGCTGCTGCTGAGGCTGAGGTCGCCTCCCAAGCCAGGCGGACACCTGTCCTCTGGTCCGGATGGTGGCCGGTTATCTGCCGAAGTTGGTTCTTATAGTAACATCTTGGAAGGTTAAGACAGAAGGTTGGTGGGATTGAGAAATGGCCCTCAATATAAAGCTACTGTCATAGTCCAAGCAAGAGAAATTCAGCAATGCTGATGTGAATAAGTAAGGAGAGAACCATCAGTAGGCTGTGTAGAAAGATTTGTTTGAAGACTCAAAGATGGGTCTATACCAGTGACAAGTTGGAGAATAAATCAGTACCTGAAACACAGAAAGGTCAAGAAAAGCAAAGATAGCATTTGCTTCAATCAGTAACTGTGCTGCCAGAACTTGCTTGAGATATCACTTTGCCAGAGACCCTCACTGTCATTTCAAAGCCAAAACTAAAGTAAAAATGAGGATGTAAAACAGAACAAAGAGAATCTTCCCCAATGCCAATCACTCCCTGCCGCTTACCCTACCTTTCTTTTTACTGGTCATAATGGCTCTTTCCCTCCCCCTCCCCCTCCTTTTGCACCTCCCCCCTCTCTGGTTGCTCCTCCTTTCTTTCAATTGGTACTTAGCTATGGGAGATAATCCAACAATTCCCTCCTGTGAGTGTGCCATTTTTGGAGTAATTATATCTGTGTGTAAAGACTGCTATTCCTCTCACCTATATGGTGAATTCCTTCAAGGATTTATTTTTAGAAGAGAGTCTTTTGTCATTCTCTATGTCTCCAATGTTCCTGCTTTTGCCACAACAATATTTACCAAGGTTTCTTCCCTTTCTTTCTATTTCATTTTTTCCTCCACGGTCATCTGTCACTTGGATCAGAAACACTTCTGTTAAAGACGTTGATATAGAATTCATGTGTAATTATAAATGTGTGGTTTGGTAAGTCTAGACAACTGTCCTGCCACATAGAACACAGAAGCTGAGTTAGAGAGCATGTTCATTATTCAGAAAGTTCCCTTATATACTTTACTGTCAGTACCCAGATCTTTTAATGTACCCAGCTTCCAGTTTCTTATCCATCCATCCATCCTTCCTTCCTTCCTTCCTTCCTTCCTTCCTTCCTTCTTTCTTTCCTTCTTCCCTCCCTCCCTCCCTCCCTCCCCCTCCCTCCCTCCCCCCTCCCTCCCTTCCTCCTCCCTCCCTCCCTCCCTCCCTCCCTCCCTCCCTCCCTTCCTTCCTTCCTTCCTTCCTTCCTTCCCTGCCTTTGGTTTGTTGAGACAGTTTTTCTTTACGTAGCTTTGGCTGGCCTAGAAGTCACTATATAGACCAGTCTGGCCTCTAACTCAGAGGTCTGCCTGCCTCTGCCTCCTGAGTGCTGAGATTGAAGATATTGTAACTACACACTAATTTATATCAGATGCACATTAGGTGTCTGAGTTTTAAAGATCAAAATATCAATACAAACTAATCTATATGTGCTTATTTCACTTAATTTTGAGATTATGTTGATTATTATCACCAAATAATGTTCTGTCCATAAAAGTATGCAATTCATTCACTCAATCATTGATAAGGACAGAATTTTCAAGTATAAAGCTGCTCTGAACATTCATGCAAAAGTGGATGTATATTTTACTTCTTTACCTAATTCTTATGAATAAACTATTGAAATTGTTTAAATTAATATGATCATAACAAACTGCCCCTGATTTTACCATGCAGTGTATATGTTTGATACATCACAACATGTGCCATTGCTAATATTTTCCACTTGGGCAATTTATTGGGTAAGTATTGGCATTCCAAAGGCATATATTCTTGATTTGCTTCTTCCACACGACATGTAATGCTTAGAATTTTTTAACAGTTTATTTGCCCTCAATAAAGCGTGTGTTCAAATATATATTAGAAAAAATGAAATTGTATATATCTGGTGATAAACTTCATCCAGAAGACTCAAGCAATCCAATTAATAAAGGATAAACTTTTGGACACAGTACTCATTTTTGTTTTAAGTTGGGTTTTTTGAGAAGCATATTTTTTATTTTTTGAAGACAAGTTAATTTTTACTTTTCTGCATCCTTAACTTATGAAAGCTCATTTCCAATCAACATTGTATTTCTCCATCTCTGCCACTTAATACTGCTGCTTCATATTTCCCATTTAGTACATGATAAACCTTACTTTCAGCTTCACATTGCTGGATTCTTATGATAAGTAGACGTTTAACTCCATCTATTCACCTCTTCCCATTTATGTTATTGTTGGAATATTTATATCTTCCATACACATTGTAAGATCTCTGCTACAATGTTATTTTTATTAAATTATCTTTTATTTCATGAATCTAAAACATAGTATCTTATAGTTATCCACTTTTTAAAAATTTTTTTGTAGATCTTGTTCCCCACATAGCAAAATTTCCTTCTATTACATTAGCATTTATTTTATTTCAAGTCTGTCAATGGAAAACTGTCAGCTTTACTTATCTGGAAATACATTTTGCCATTTATCTTGAAAAGCAGTTTTGGAGGGAGTGCTCTGACCCCGAGACACAGATGAGATTTCCATTTTCTCTCTGTTGACTCTATAAGGTGGGTTCACTCAGGAGAGCACAGGCCACAGAAGCAGTGAAGTAGCTGGGACAGGGTCCTACTGGCCTACATCTGCAAACTGGAGGTGGAGCGGATCCTCAATCCTCTGTGCACCTTCCCTGCCAAAGGAGAGCTTGTCTCCAGGGAGTGCTCTGACACCAGGACTCAGGGAGATGGCCATTTTCTATCTGTTGTCTCTCTAAGACTGCTCAACTAAGGAGAGCACAGGTTGCAGAAACAGCAGAGCAGCTGGGACAAGGTACTATGGACCTACATCTGTAGCCAGGAGGTGGGGCTGTTCCTCAACCCTCTGTGCACTGGTCTTGCCAGGAAGGAGCTGGTCTCCCAGGATTGCTGACACAGGCTTACAGACTCACAGGAGGAAGAAACTCCAGCCAGAGACAGCAAGAACATCTAACATCAGAGATTACCAGATGGTGAAAGTAAATGCAAGAATCTTATCAACAGAAACCAAGACTACTTGGCATTATCAGAACCCAGTATTCCCACCACAGTGAGTCCTGATACCACAACACACTAGAAAAGTAAGATTCACATTTAAAATCATATCTCATGATTCTGGTAGGAGACTTTAAGAAGGATATTAATAATTCCCTTAAAGAAATAGAGAAGAACACAGCTAAACAGATAGAAGCCCTAAAAGAAGAAACACAAAAAATCCCTAAAGAATTGCAGATGAACATAGGTAAACAGGTAGAAGTCCTTAAAGAAGAAACACAAAAATACCTTAAAGAATTACAGGGAAACACAACAAAAAGGTGAAGGAATTGAACACAACAATCCAGGATCTAAAAATGGAAGTAGAAACAATAAAGAAATCACAAAGGGAGGCAACGCTGGAGATAGAATCCCTAGGAAAGAAATCAGGAGCCGAGCCATAGATTCAAGCATGATCACCAACAGAATATAAGAGATGGAAGAGAGAATCTCAGGTGTGGAAGATTCCATAGAGAACATAGACACAACAATCAAAGAAAATGCAAAATGCAAAAAGATCCTAACTCAAAACATCCAGGAAATCCAGGACACAATAAGAAGACCAAACCTATGGATAATAGAAGTAGGTAAGAATGAAGATTTTCAACTTAAAGGGCCAGTAAATATCTTCAACAAAATTATAGAAGAAAACTTCCCTAACCTAAAGAAAGAGATGCTCATGAACATACAAGAAGCCTACAGAAATGCAAATAGACTGAACCAGAAAAGAAAGTCCTCCTGACACACAATAATCAGAGCAACAAATGCACTAAATATAGAACACTAAAAGCAGTTAGGGAAAAGGTCAAGTAACATATAAAGGCAGGCCTATCAGAATTCACCAGACTTCTCACCAGAGACTATGAAAACTAGAAGATTCTAGATAGATGTTATACAGACCCTAAGAAAACACAAATGCTAGCCCAGGCTACTATACCCAGCAAAACCTATTCAATATAGTCCTTGAAGTTCTAGCCAGAGTAATTAGACAACAAAAGGTGATCAAAGGGATACAAATTGGAAAGGAAGAAGTCAAAATATCACTATTTGCAGATAATATGATAGTATACATAAGTGACCTCAAAAATTCCACCAGAAAACTCCTAAACCTGATAAACAACTTCATTGAAGTAGCTGGATATAAAATTAACTCAAAGAAATCAGTGGCATTTCTCTATAAAATAGATAAACAGGCTGAGAAAGAAATTAGGGAGACAACACCCTTCACAAGAGCCACAAATAATATAAAATACCTTGGTGTGACTGTAACTAAGCAAGTGAAAGAACTGTTTCATAAGAACTTTAAGTCTCTGAAGAAAGAAATTGAGAAGTTCTCTGAATATGGAAAGACCTCCCATGCTCATGGATTGGCAGGAATAATACAGTAAAAATGACTATTTTGCTGAAAGCAATCTACAGACTCAATGCAATCCCCATCAAAATTCCAACTCAACTCTTCACAGAGAAATTAGGAAGGGCAATTTGCAAATTCATCTGGAATAACAAAATACCTAGGATAGCAAAAACTATTCTCAACAGTAAAAAAAAAAAAAAAAAAAAAAACCTGGTAGAATCACCATGCCTGGTCTCAAGCTGTACTACAGAGCAAATGTGATAAAAAACTGCATGGTACTGGTATAGAGACAGACAGGTAGATCAGTGGAATAGAATTGAAGACCCAGAAATGAACCCACACACCTATGGTCACTTGATCTTTGACAAAGGAGCTAAAACCATCCAGAGGAAAAAAGACAGCATTTTCAACAAGTGGTGCTGGATCAATGGCAGTTATCATGTAGAAGAATTCGAATTGATCCATTCTTATCTCCTTGTATAAAGCTCAAGTCTAAGTGGATGAAGGAACTCCACATAAAACCAGATACACTGAAACTTATAAAGGAGAAAGTGGGGAAGAGCCTTGAAGATATGGGCATGGGGAAAAAATTCCTGAACAGAAAAGCAATGGCTTGTGCTATAAGATCAAGAATTGACAAATGGAACCTCAAAAAATCGCAAAGCAAATGGTAAGGCAAAGGACACTGTTAGTAAGACAAAAACGCAACCAACAGATTGGAGAAAGATCTTTACCAATCCTAAATCCGATAGAGGGGTAATACACAATATATACAAAGAACTTAAGAAAATCAAATAACCCTATTAAAAATGGAAGAGAGAGCTAGACAAAGAATTCTCAACTGAGGAATACCCAATGGCTGAAAAGCACGTAAAAAAAAAATGTTCAACATCCTTAGTCATCAGGGAATGCAAATCAAAACAACCCTGAGATTCCACCACACACCAGTCAGAATGGCTAAGATCAAAAACTCAGGTGATAGCAGATGCTGGCAAGGATGTGGAGAAAGAGGAATAGTCTTCCATTGCTGGTGGGATTGCAAGCTTGTACAACCACTCTGGAAATCAGTTTGGTGGTTCCTCAGAAAATTGGACATAGTACTACCTAAGGATTCCGCAATACCTCTCCTGGGCATATATCCAGAAGATGTTCCAACTTGTAATAAGGACACATGTTCCACTATGTTCATAGCAGCCTTATTTATAATAGCCAGAAGCTGGAAAGAACCCAGATGTCCCTCAACAGAGAAATGGATACAGAAAATGTGGTACATTTACACAATGAGTCCTATGCAGCAATTAAAAACAATGAATTTATGAAATTTTAGGCAAATGGATATATCTGGAGGATATCATACTGAGTGAGGTAACCCAATCACAAAAGAACACACATGATATGCACTCACTGATAAGCAGATATTAGATCAGAAGCTCGGAATACCCAAGATACAATTTGCAAAACACAGCAAACTCAAGAAGGAGGACCAAAGTGTGGATACTTTGATCCTTCTTAGAAGTGGGAACAAAATACCCATGTTACAGAGACAAAGTTTGGAGCAGAGACTGAAGGCATGACCATCCAGTAACTGTCCCAACTGGGAATCCATCCCATTAACAACAATCAAATCCAGACCCTATTGTAGATGCCAACAAGAGCTTGACAGGAGCCAGATAAAGCTGTCTCCTGAGAGGACCTGCCAGAGCCTGACAAATACAGAAGTGGATGCTCACAGTCTTCCATTTGACTGAGCACAGGGTCCCCAATGAAGGAGCTAGAGAAAGGATCCAAGGTGCTGAAGGTGTTTACAGCCCCATAGGAGGAAAAACAATATGAACTAACCAGCACCCCCACAGCTCACTGGGACTAAACCATTAATCAAAGAAAACACACTGAGGGACTTGTGTCTCTAGCTGCATATGTAGCAGAGGATGGCCTAGTTGGTCCTCAATAGGAGGAGAGTCCATTGTTTCTGTGAAGGTTCTATGCCCCAGTACAGGAGAATTTCAGGGCCAGGAAGCAGGAGTGGGTGGGTTGGTGACCAGGGGGAGGGGAGATGGGATAGGGGATTTTCGGAGGGGAAACTAGGAAAAGGGATAACATTTGAAATATAATGAAAATACCTAATAAAAAATATGCGTTAGTAAGAAAAAAGAAAAGAAAAGCAGTTTTGTTGGATAGATACGGACTGGCAAGCTTCCTTTTCTTTTCATTAAAATACAGTAGTCTTCTGTAAAGCTAGTATCTGTTCGTAAGGTTTGGTTCATGAGTGTCATTTTGTTTGGTAGTATGCTTGTCTTCAATATTCTATCTTTATTTTCATTCCCATAATTTGATGCAAATGTGACCTGGTTTAGCTTATTTTCAGTTGTATACTTGAGTTTTCTTTCTTTCTTTCTTTCTTTCTTTCTTTCTTTTTTTTTTTTTTTTTTTTTTTTTTTTTTTTAGAAAATTGAAGCTTGTATCATTTTGGGGAAATTTTCATCGTCACTTTCCAATTTCTTTACTTTTTCAGTAGCCTCTTCTATTTTTATACAAGTTGATTTAATCTCTATCTGCTGCATCCATCTATGAGTCATCAGTAAATCAATTTTTATTGACTTTTTTAACCTTTGACTATTTACCACATTTTCTTATTTCTCTGTATGCTCACTAACTTAGTTTTTGGCTGCCACATTTTAATCACATTACATTTTGTTATATTTGGAAACTATTTAGTTTTAATTTTTCACCTGTTATCTTGTGGCTTCTTTGGATTATGTGCTGGTAAGCAAGTACTACCAAAAATACACACTGTTCTAAGCTTCTCCTAATTGGTAAGACTCAACTTCCAAGTTTAAAATCATCTAAAAAGAATGCAGTTACGTTGCTTGTAGAAAAAAGGATACAGAGACAAAGTTTGGAGCTGAGACGAAAGGATGGACCATCTAGAGACTGCCATACCCGGGGATCCATCCCATAATCAGCCTCCAAATGCTGACACCATTGCATGCACTAGGAAGATTTTGCTGAAAGGACCCTGATACAGCTGTCTCTTGTGAGGCTATGCCGGGGCCTAGCAAACACAGAAGTGGATGCTCACAGTCAGCTATTGGATGGATCACAGGGCTCCTAATGGAGGAGCTAGAGAAAGTACTCAAGGAGCTGAAGGGGCCTGCAACCCTATAGGTGGAACAACAATATAAACTAACCAGTACCTCCCGGAGCTCATATCTCTAGCTGCATATGTATCAGAAGATGGCCTAGTAGGCCATCAGTGTCAAGAGAGGCCCAATAGTCTTCCAAACTTTGTATGCCTCAGTACAGAGGAACGCCAGGGCCAAGAAGTGGGAGTGGATGGGTAGGGGAGTGGGGGGGAGAGGGTATGGGGGACTTTTGGGATAGCATTGGAAATGTAAATGAAGAAAATACCTAATTAAAAAAAGAAAAAAGGATACAACTGAAGATAACCATATTAAATAAATTAAACCTCAACCAAATTATGCATTTAAGCTTATGAATAAAGCTATAACTCTATCACTCATTTTCTTTTATTTGTGTTTTCTAGATTTCATAGAGACATATGAAATTATGTATGTATATAAGACATGAAAGTAGAAGTGGCACTGCTTAGTTGAAAGAAGAGGATTAGCAGGGAAGGAAAGAAAGAGAAAAAGAAGGGGAGGTGGAGTGGGAGTCATATGCTCAACTTGCAGCATACACTCACATGACAATGTCATTAAATAACACAGTACCATATACAATGTGAATATATATCCAATGAAAAATGTAACCATATACCAAAGTTTGTTTTTCTTCTTAATTGGGAGTAGATTAAGAGTCAGCTTCACCATAGTTCTTATTCTTTTGGGCCAGCCTTTCTGATGTCTCATCTAGATGCTAAGGAATATACTCTGGCTAGATGACATTGCCAATACTTTTTAGCACCGACTGACCACTAGTATCTCTGAACCCTATCATCCTCAAAACAGCTGCTGTCTAATACACTCTCCCTGCGCTTCCCCTCTGCCCCAGTACCTGCAGAGACTATTCAAGAAATCCTCCATTAGCCTTTGTCAGACTCCAAGGCTTCTCTGTTCAGCTCATTCCTTTTCAGTGCTGTTCTATTCACTTTCCAGCCATTTCAGCTTTCCAGAACATTCATTTTAGCTTCCTCTGGTCAATAGGGTTTTTTTTTTTTTTTTTTTTTTTTTTTTTTTTTTTTTTTTTTTTAATGCTTGAATTCACTGCACTTGAATTCCAGGTCTTTGTTTAGGGAGTTGTCTTCAAGTAGAAACTTCTCTGTTAAAAAATAAAAAAATAAAAAAAAAAAAAAAGAAACTTCTCTGTTGACCAAAGTCTGCAAACTATTGCTTTAAATGCTTTGTTTAGTGCTGTGCTGCTTCTGATGCAGGGACAAGCCAACTATCTATTTTAATCAGAAACCTTAAAAGCTTTTAAAAATCCTCCACTGTTGTTGTGGGCAATCATCATGCCTCCAGTTAGAGACATATGGTATAATTATAGCCCTTTAAATTATTTCTCCTTTTTTTGTGAGGATACCACTTCAAAAATACTGTACTCATAAGGCTAGAATCAGTCGAAAGGAGATAATCCTCATGGAGAGTTCCCCATGTTCATTATTATTTAATACTCTGCCATTTAGCAGTTGTTTAAAAAAAAACTTTTATGTGTTATTTAGTGTGCCTACTACTTATTTCCTCACAACTAAGTTCTCTCGATTTTCATGTGATTAATATTTACTAGACTTTCACTATGATTCTATGGAAACACGTTCTACTATTCATTGTGGAGTTCAAGCACAGCCTCCCATGAAATTCAGTGTCTAGTGAGGGAAGCAGACAAGGAAACATTATAGGCAATATATCCTAGTTATGAAACTGTCTAGTACAAGATGTTGGAAGTCTATATATAGGGAAGTATTGCTACTTTTCTTGTTACCAGTTAAAAAGTTCCATCACCTTGAGTATTTATTAATCTTTTAAAAAAATTTTAAATCTATACTCAAACCTTTGTCTACTCCTAAAACCTCCCTTGATATTTCTTTCTCACCCACAAAGACATTCCCTTTAATTCTTGCTCCATCATCTATTAAAACACAAGCTTTTTCAGAAAGCATTTTAGTCACAAATATAAATCTACTGGTTTAGGTAAGTTGTTTTGACTGCAGCTTATAAACATTCACTCATATTAGTGGAAAAAACAAAATATAATTTATTGTTTCTTTGCCCATGTATAGCATAGAATAAAAACATTCATTCAACAGACACTACTTTTTTGTTTAATCTATACTTGGGTATTATATAGCTGTCGTCTCTAAATGTATGCTGCTAAAGAAAGGATGGAGAAAAGACACATAAAACACCCCACTCGTGCCTTCATTGACAGGCTAAGACTCAGAATTATTCTATTTGCTACGTTAAGTATTGACCTACAAAAACAGAGAAAATAGGTCAGGGGAGAACAGGTAAGCCTGATGCAAAGAACTTGAAAGGTGGTTGCTTTAGAATTATACAACTTCTTGGGTAATCAAAGAGAAGAAGGCCAAAGGGGTTCTTTCATGTGCTAGAAAAAGAAGTTCAGAACATTCTCATGAAAACTCAGCAGTGGTGTTGCTTAACTGATAACTGGGTTTCCTGGAGACCTTTCCTATACTTTTATTCCAGCCTCAGCAGTTTAATCAGTTTCATGAAGAGAAAGAAGAGCTTGTTAAAAAGCCTCTGCTTTGACTTTTCTCTTTCTATCCTGCTCCCTCACACACTGTTCCAAATCAACCGGTAAATGACAAACCTACATGATAATGTCTTAGCTCATTAATGTGAAAGGAAGTGGGAGACATACAGAATGGCAAGTAACAGGCGTTAAAAATAACTGCTAATTGATGAACTATTCAACAGTCCAAATGACGGACCTTTCGGGGTGCTATATTTAGTATGACTTGGATTCATCCATTAAAAGTCTTCATTTCAGAGGAAATGGAAAATGGAGTACTAGATGAGGAAAAAGTGTCTTTTTAAAAAAATGACAAGGAAATGTATATAAGATATCCAAAAAGCTTAGGAAGATTTTAAGATTAAATCTCAAGTAGAATATTTATCTAGTTTCTCTGAACTCTCAGCTTGTACTATCTAGGTTCCAATTAACTTGAAAAGAAAATAATGTATTAAATTGGTAGAAAATATTTACCATCAGTGAAACAAAAAAGATAATTAAAATTTTGGGGCAGTCATTGTGGCACAGGGTAACAAAAAGGCAAGGGAATTTAATGTCTTATATATGTTGGTT
Organism: Mus musculus; assembly: GCF_000001635.26. Taxonomy (NCBI): domain Eukaryota; kingdom Metazoa; phylum Chordata; class Mammalia; order Rodentia; family Muridae; genus Mus; species Mus musculus. Next base: position 58,812,226 of record NC_000086.7, read on the forward strand.
GTTAAATTTAAGTAAAAGACTAACATGTATCAATATATTTATTACAGAGCTGTAAATTATTTTAGACTCTTGAAGGACTGCTTAAACCATGGGTTCTCAACCTATGGATAGTGACCCTTCAGGGGTCAAATGACACTTTCACATGATTCACATGTCAAATGTTTATATTGACTCTCATAAATACAGCACAATTACAGTAATGAAATATCAACTAAATAATCTTATGATTTGGGGGGTCACCACAACAGGAGGAAATATATTAAATATATTAAAGGAATGTGTCATTAGGAACAATGAGAACCACTAGCTTAAGCAAAAGTGCCAAGTACTTGGATATAAATCTTTGTTGTATTTTATTTTTAAACTTCTTGGTTTCATACCACATCTCTGATTTACTGACTGAATCTCTATTTGCCTTAGTTTATTGATTTTAGGTGAATAAATGATAACATCTTCCTTATGAGAATCTAATGATAATAGAGAACATTATATATAAAACAAATGTTCAGTAGATGGAAGTCACCAACATGGAAACTCAATGAAGTCATAAAATGTGCATCACTTATAATTACATGCCAAATAATTCTCTGGTGCCACACATGTAATAAACATGATAAATAAATGAACCTCACTACCCCATTAGAAAACTTATACAGAGATAAGTCATACAAAAGATAGAAAGGGTGCTGTTGGTCACTTCTCACAGGAGTCAAACAGTAAAGCCCCAGGTCTAAAACAATTATTTTTGGTTCTGCTCTTTTGTTATGAAAATAGTCAATTTACATGGCCTCACCACTAGAGGGCAGAGACAACAGTGTTTTCCTAGCAAGCAGTTGTCTCTTGTGAGACTATGCCAGGGCCTAGCAAACACAGAATTGGATGCTCACAGTCAGCTATTGGATGGATCACAAGGCCCCCAATGGAGGAGCTAGAGAAAGTACCCAAGGAGCTGAAGGGGTCTGCAACCCTATCGGTGGAACAACATTATGAACTAACCAGTACCCCGGAGCTCATGTCTCTAGCTGCATATGTATCAAAAGATGGCCTAGTCAGACATCACTGGAAAGAGACGCCCATTGGACACGTAAACTTTATATGCCCAAGTAGAGGGGAACACCAGGGCCAAAAAGTGGGAATGGGTGGGTAGGGGAGTCGGGGGGAGGGTATGGGGGACTTTTGGGATAGCATTGGAAATGTAATTGAGGAAAATACATAATAAAAAAATATTTTAAAAAAATAAAGAGCATGCAGTTTTGTTTGAGGTCTTCTGATGTTTCTTCTTTTAATGATTCCATCATATCAGTGATACATAATAATATCCCCCAAACAACATGCATTTACAGGCATGTTCTTCTATGATATCATGACTTAACTAGTATTGTTAAAAACTAGTTGATAGAGTAACACTATTTGTTCTTTGCTTTCTTTAGTGTTAATGGGTTCAGTTCATTCTCAGATTAAGAAGTCCCAAGAAATGCACCCATAAAAGTTTATGTAACTTTATTTTCAAGGTTTTTTACTTGAATCTATTAATCATCATAATACTCAGTTTCATGATGACAGTTTCATGTATTTTGATCATATTCTGTCTATTTTCCTCATACTGTTTCCTCTGACACTATTACTGATGCTGTGGTGTGCTTGCAGACAGGAGCCTAGCATGGCTGCCCTCGGAGAGGTCCAACAAGAAGCTGAAAGAGTCAGATGCAGATACTAGTTCCCAACCAATGGACAGAAGCTGGGGACCTCTGTGGTTGAATGGGGGAAAGCTGAAAGAAGCTGAGGAGGAGAGCATTCAGATGGGAAGTCCAGCAGTCTCAATTGACCTGGACCCCCTAGATTTCTCAGACACAGAGCCACCAACCAAACAGCATACATCAGCTTATGAGGCCCCTAACACATACAGAGCAGAGGATTGACTTATCTGGCCTCAGTGAGAGAAGATGCACCTAGAGAGACTTGCAGCCCCAGGAAGTGGGGAGGTCTGGTCGAGTGGGGTGGGAATGGGTGTGGGGGAGTGTGGGCATCCTCTTGAAGACAGGTGGTGGGGTAGGGAGGAGGTATAGGACCAGAAGAAGTGGTTGAGGGGCAGACAGGGGTGGGGATGAAGTCTGGACTGTTAAAAAGGATTAAAGAATAAAAGAAAACGTTAACAAAAAATTATACTGGATAAAGATGACAGGTGTTAGAATCAGAAAGACATTGAATCAGAATCCACATTGCTTACATTCTACCTTTGTAACAGACCCTCATCCCACTACTGTGTGTGTGTGTGTGTGTGTGTGTGTGTGTGTGTGTGTGTGTGTGTGTGTGATATGTGTATTTCTTCATAAGAAAACTGCAATGAAATATCACAATTTTAAGGTGTGGTATTAAGTGTTAACTCTTCCATTTTTATTTCATTCTTTCTATAAACTAAGAGACAGAGATGTGAAACTCTATTATTCCTGAGCTTTGGGTACATATATTCTTTCTTTCATTGCTAGTCAGTATAATTAATCACATGTCAGGTATGTACCTGAGGCTTTTACAGAATAGTGGAGAAAGTCCAGAAAATTGTCTTTGTATTTCAAGATGAGCAACAACAGTTTTATTGAAAGAAAAAAAGATGCCCCACATGATGAGATATTCTTTTTGAATACAATATAAGTAATATGCTCAAGTAGCTTTTGGTGAACTGAAGAACACAGCTGTGTCACTTGGCTGAAATAATGACTACTGACTTTGTCCTGTCTTTCAGAGCTGTGCAGTCTGGTGTGTAAGAGAACTGGAATGACTACATTCATTTAGGTAGGCACACAGATACCTATCAATCAGTGATCCAGCCTCCGGACACAGCTGAAACAATTGGAGAAACTGGTATCTTTTACTGTAAACTGCCTTGGAAAGCAAAGGCAAATATGAAACTATTATGTATCAATGAGTTTAGGCCAAATTGAGGAAAAAGGCAGAAACTGGCAACTATTTTTTTAATAACCAGAGAATATACTAATATCTACTTATAGAAGTACAGGTAGCCCAAATAAAGTAATGTTTTTAAAATATAACTTACTCAACATATATTTTTAAATGATTTTACTGAGATATGATGTTCATAGCAAAAATTCACCAATGTAATGTAGGAAATTCAATGACTTTAGTATGTTCAAAGTGTTAGGTAACCATCATCCATCCAACATTTTGATATTTCAAATGAAACCCTATCTTATTATGTACTTTAGTTGCAATTCACCTCTCCTAGGAACTCTGAAAATCATAAACAACTTTCTGTCTGTATGGATTTGCTCCTTCTGGATATATTATATGAATGGAATCATAAAATATTTAGCCTTTTATCTATGGTTTCTTTAGCTTAGCAAGGAGATTTCATGTTCATTTATGCAGGGACATAGAACCTTATATCATTCTATTCTACTGTTAACAATATTCTGTTGTACAGATTTACCAGGATTGAGTTATTTATTTGTATTTTATGAGTAGGTTAATTCTTTTGGAACATAATTTTATGTTATTTGATAAAGTATGATTTATCTACTTTTGATTTTGTTGATATGCTTTGGTGTTACATCCAAGACTGTTGCAGAGCCAACATCATATGATTTACTCCTATGATTTATATTTATATAATTAAAACTATATACATTTTAGTCATATGATATAATTTTGAAATTTTTATGGTGTATGCTAGGTATATAATTGCATTCTTTTACCTAGATATTTTGGGACTATTTGTGTGTGTGTGTGTGTGTGTGTGTGTGTGTGTGTTTTAAAAGACTGATACTAGAAAGATGGCTCAGTGTTTAAGAGTATTTCCTGTTCTTCAACAGAATCAAAGTTCAGGTCCAAGATTCAACACAGCATCTTATAACTAGCAATATTTCTTCAGTTCCAGAGGTATTTAATGTCTTCTTATGGTTTCCATGTGTACCAGGCATGTATCCAAATCCACATACACAAAAATACATGCAAGCAAACATGCATACATACATAATAAAAGATAAAATCTTTAAAAATCTACTGTTTTATTGAGTGATTTAGTATCTTTATAAGAACTCATAGATAGGCTTTTTTTGTAGGCTTTCAATTTTATTGTATCAGTATTATACCTGCCATGAGGCAAATACCATACTGTCTCTTTAAATTAAATTGTAGTAAATTGTTCAAGTTTATTTTTCAAGATTATATTGCTTTTTGTGCATCTTCTCAATTTGCATATTTATTATAAACTTGTTAATCACTGCAAATGCACAGAGATAGCTAACATTGAATCTGAGGAAAATATAGAGCACTCTGATGATTTTTTTTTTCAGACTGTCAGCTTGACTCGCTTGGGAATGACTTAAAAGACCCACTTCTGGGTATGTCTGTGACAGGGATAACATAGAGATTTATGTGAGAAGGGAAGACCCATCCAGAATATGAGCATCACTGTTCCCTGGCTGGGGAACAGGGCTGAATGAAAAGGAGACATAGCCCAGAATGCCAACATTCCTCTCCCTGTGCTTCCTCACTACTGATGCAATGTGACCAGCCACATCATAGACCCATTGGCATGCTTGTCCATCATGATGGATTGCATCCCTTTAAATAATGAAACAAAATTCACCTTGCCTTAGGCTGCTTCTGTCAGCTATTTTGTTCTAGCAACCATAAATGTCACTACCAAAAAGCATTGTAATATTGATATTATTAAGGCTCCCAGTCTTTGAACAGAAGATAGATTCTGTCTGTTAAGCTACCTTTAATTTCTTTTAACAAATAACAGTCTCTAGGAGGAAACTTTTCTAGGATTTTTTTTTTTTGCTTGTCATCTATCTCCTGTCACACTATGCCATCTCTCCTAATATTCTTATTGTTTCATGCTCTGGCATTTTCATTATAATATACTTGGCGTTAAAGGACAACTGGGCTTAATAACAGGTTTACCATTTAAGGTTTGTTGGATTACTTGGAAATTAATTTTTATCCTGTACCCTAGTGCCCACTCATTTCAAATAGAGAAAATGTCTGTTTCAAAATTACTGTAGCAATCTATAAATATTACAGTGTTTGCTCACTCTCTGGTACATGATGATTACTCAGTAATTGCTATTCTCCATCTTACCACTATCTTATATCAAAATAAGCATTGCTTTAAGATAATTAGGATCATAGTGTAACCAATTTCTGATACTATATAATAACCTTCTGAAGATAAGAGTAATTTCAAGGATGATTTCAATAAGGTTTTATGGTATGTCTTTTTAAGAATATACAATACAGTATACTCCCCCACAATTAAGTATGTAAGGCTTTACAAACATGTGGAGGTATAAATACTTCGCCTAATGGTACTAACAGTGTTAACAGATATACAGAACTAGAAATCAAATAATGTATAATGCTCATTAACGATGGTGCTTGTTGTCATCTTCTCAGATAGACAAGATTAACTCCAGAATGGACTGGCCTATAAGGTTTTGTATAACCAAGGAAACCCTAATATTAGAGTTTGGGGAACCTGAGATTGGAAAAGAAATGAGAGGAACGTTAAGAGTTCAGGATGGGTTAAGAATCAGTATGGGTAAAGACTGGGTTTCAGGGAAGAGCCGGTGGATTCTGAGTAGACAGGCTTCCTTTTGCTATAAGTGCCTTTATTCACTGAGGGACGTCAGTGGCCCCAGTGTCCAAGTTCTTAAAGGCTTCCCTCCAGAAAAATCAACTCCCTGGCTGTATTTTTAGCTCATGTATGGGTGTATATAAAGCTTTGTTAGTTGTCTATGATAAGGCCTGAAAAAAAAATCAGGTTAAGCTTAATTCAGAGGCAGCCTGCAGGAATCTGACCCTGTGACAGCCACATTGCTTGCTTCTGGGTCTTTCCTCTAATCTTGGCGCAAGTCTGTGTGTCTTTGTAACTCTCTCATTTTGCATGCTTGCAAAACCTACACCAAGTAGATAACACTGCATTCTTCTGTCACTTCAGGAAGCCAAAGGGCCTTTTTTTCCCCCACCACAGCCATATAAGCTCTGAATGCTTAGGTGACTGAACTTGGGAAAACGCTGCTTTACCTGAGCCTTTTCTAGCTGCTTTACCTGAGCCTTTTCTAGCCGAACACCCTGGAAACAGTCTCCCTATTTAGGCTGTCTGTTGTCAAATGAAAATCTTTAAATTAATTTGCATTGCACCCTGAAGCCTTCAATGGAAGAGTTCTTTTCCTCAGGGAACCTTTCCATTTCTTCTAGTGCAAACAAGACTGCTTCTTCTTAATGGCATTTGTCTTTAGTAACTTTAGCCTCTTTATCCACACTTGGCATTGAGGCAGCTGTCAATGTACTTGTACTCCCGGGATGTTTTCAAATGTTTCTATGCCTTTTGCTTTCCATTCTGACTGTAAACTTGCCTAAGAGCAGCAAACAATAATCATACCACAACCTTGATGCTTATACTGTGTTAAGATTTCCAACCAAACAAACCAATTATTCCATTTCTTTTCAATTCTGCCTTACTCGATACAGATCAAATAGTTTTTTTTCCTTTGCCAGAATGTAATGACCACTACACAAATTCCCAGGAGAATCCCTGTGGCTGGCCATCTGATACTACATGAGCACAGTTTGTATGCCCGCATTCATATTAACATTTAGGTCTTCCAAATTCCCTACCCAATTTGCCCATTCAATGAAGCTCAAAGCAATAGACTTCATCTCTAAACTTTCCTAAATTCTTTCTGAAAAGTAGTTTTAAAAGACTTCAAATCACATGATCAGCTTTAATCTCAGCAACAAGCCTATTTCTCTGACATCATTTTCCCCCACATTAGTACTTTTCTCATTGCTGTGATAAAATACCTCACAGAAAGAACACAAGGGATGAAAGGATTATTTTGGCTCATGGTTTCAGAAGCATATCTATCCTTCCTAGGAGGGAAGGTATTGCAATGGGAGCAATTCCATGCATGGTTTGGGGGGATAGGAACCAAGAGAGTTAGTTACTCATGTGATGGCAGAGCACAAGGCAGACTTTACTCCAGAAAACAGTGGACAGTATCATATTCTAAGGTCCACTCCTAATGAAATGCTTCATCCAATCAGGTCCCATACTCCACAGCCTTCAAAACAGTGTCACAATCTGCATAATGAGCCTTCAGAATATAAACCCTTGAAGGGCATTTCATATTTAAATCATAATAGTTCTAACATATTACACAGTAGATATTGATTTAACGGCTTTAACTTCATTATGAAGAAAAAACTCAAAACTCTTAGAAAAGATGCTGACTTCTGCAAAGTTTCTTTTGATCTGTGATATATTCTGCAGGAGAAACATACTAGTTAAATTCTAAGCATTAGAAAAATGGGACTCAGCATTTCTTTTTATATTATATGCCCAGAATTTGAATTCTAGTTAACTGAGCCCACACAAAAAGCAAGAGACTGGTTTTATTTTTTAAAGTGGAAATGCTTTTACTCACTACACCTTTACATTCTAATGGGAGATAGAGAAATGGAATCAGATAATTCTAATATAATGTGATATGATTTTTTTTCCATTTTTTATTAGGTATTTAGCTCATTTACATTTCCAATGCTATACCAAAAGTCTTCATGCTCTTAGAAAGGTATGTAACATACACTGATGTACTAGAGAAAGGAAAGTCACCTTACATGAGAATACAGACAGGCTTTTTTAGGGCATAAGAATACTCTGAGACTTGAAAGTTGCTCAGGAACTCTTATGAGTAAGCAGATAGATGGTTGCCACATAAGAAGGATTAAAGATCAACATGAAATTAAGATGACTCCTATATGCACATATATGAGACCAAACAAGAAATTCAAAAAAGTCCAATGGCCTTTTATATTGATTTACAGCTTGATCATATGAGCTCAATGAATATTTAGAGACTATATGATATAAAAAGAACAATCAGAATAAGCTATTATGTCTTCTTGAATCTCATTTAAAACCTAATTAAGTCTGGTGTGAAGCTGGCAGAGGCCTGTCTGGGTGGAAGGAGATAGATCTATCTGTGAAAAAGAAACAGCAGAAAGTAAGCTGCTTCCTCTACAAAATCTAGCATTTTTACTTAAACTACGCCTTCCAAATACTGGAAGAAGACACATATGCTTAGAAATAGACATCCTCGTTTATAAAACGTTTTTCAGAAATGTTTTCATTGGATCCTCAAACAAGCCTTTGTGTAGAAACAAACATGATCTGTGCTATGGGCCATCTAACCCATATATAAATAAGCCCCCAGAATGAATGCAACATGCCCAGTGCCACAAGGCATGCCAGTCTACAGAGTTCGAGTAAAAATCTGACCATTCAATATTAAATTCTTTGTTCTTTAATAAACTACACATTTTTCTAAAATCTGTAATCTATTTACAAAGCAAATTATGCTATGAAATTGTGATTTTTATTAAATTGCTCCCAGGTAATCTTCACTTCAGTTCAATTGAATTAATTTACTTCTTCATAATAAGCCTAATACACAGTTATATCTATTTTTGCAAAGAGGTAGGGACATGCTAAGTAACCTTTACAGTATAAAATACTACATTCTTCTTTACTTTGATCTTAGCTCTGTGTGGCTTAACTGTGTGGACTCACTGTAACAGGTCCCTTGCCTTCAGCTTCCTGGTCAAAATGTCCCATGACCAATGAAATGAAAAGAATAAGGTTAGCTTAGAATGAATATTCCCCAATTACTTTCCTATTGCCCTTCAATAACATAGTAATTTCTCTTTACTTAAAATAATAAGTTATGCCTTGTGTCTCTTTCCAGATATGCAACTTGTCTGGTCTCTATTAATCATTCCGTTTTCTTTCGTTTCAAGCATAGTAGTAGTAATCCTATGTTGTTAATGTCAGCCATGGGATTTATCACCATTGCCTATGGTTTTTCCTAAATCCTATCCTTTATGTTAAATTCTCCTCAAATTTTCAAATACACAGGAACAAATTCTTTTGGCTAATATTCTGACAAAAAGCTCACATTCTTCCATTGTTTCTTTATACCCATTTCCTGATAATATTTTTAGGTAAATACCTGGTTCTCTAAATATTACCATATTCAGTTTAGTATTCTCATTCACAATATCTTATGAATCTATATGTTCAAGTGCTGGTTCTTTCTCATGAAATCATGTGACGTTGCTCTAGATAGTAGTTAAATATATAACACTGAAAAGCAATGGATCTTGTTCTTAAAGTATATTACTATATTAATTGAATGAAAAGTCATACCACAAACATGTGATACACACAAATGTCACAGCTTATCAGATGCGGATGGATTTGTTTTAAATGTTCAGGTCTTTGTAGTCAAGAGTGCATTAATAAATCTGAGATATTGTCTTCAATTATGAATAGCTCAATCAGTAGATCTGCTCTTGTCACTTTAGTAAAGTATTTTACTGTAATTACAGACAGTATAAAATTCTAATGCAAAGAGTGTTTTCAATGTGCCAAGAGCTAGTACTTTATATACAATTATTTCAATGGATTTTCAGAACAAAGTGAATTGTCTATGTCTTTATTTTCTCTCTCAAATTAGAGACAATTTGAGAGAATTGTGTTCACAATTAGGTTCTACTACTCAGGCTCATCAAACAGCTTCAGCTACCACAACCATTTGAAGACAGAGGCTCTACAATGCCACCTTGACACTGAAAAGAATTTCTGAATCCCTACTTCAGAGTCTTTGAGAAAGCCTGAGACTGTGTCTATGTCTATTGTCTATTGTCTGTGGTCTATGTCTATATATACCAATACCAATTTGACATAAAATGTTATTTAGAACACTTTGATGAATTTCCTGATAGGTTCAATGCAACAGTCAGCTGATTCAAGTCATTTGTATGTTTTGCAGTTATTAGCCAATAATTTGATGATACTTTTCATAGGTATGGTTTTCTGTCAAAGAGGTGGAATTCTGTCAGAAGTCTTGTGGATTACAGAAAGAAGTGGAGTAAACTTTCTAATGAGCTTCCATAATTGATAACCAAAAGATCATATGTGGAAGAAAATGTTAAAAAAGGATTCCTAAATCACTACCACCACCTAGTTCTTGATGCAGATGATTTGGTGGTAACTTCTAAAATTATATGAGCACTGAGACAACATCTATAGCAGAAACAAGAATAATTTGTTGCTGGGATGTTTTTAGTATCTATGAGTTTTAAAATAGATTTGAGTATTACTCCTGATTTGGAACATCTCATTACCATCATCAAAAGGAATATTTGGTTCTGAAGTCTTTCGTATTTACTATCTATCTGTAAAATATAGTCAGAAGATTTTAGTCCTTGACATTTACATTTATCTAATTTATTGTCCATGGGCTTTGAATGCTTTGAAATACTTATTTAATTTAAATTAATGGCCCATGTACAAATCAAAGAAAGCTAAACTAATTAAGGCAGAAAAGTCTCATCTGGCACATTAAACTCTAAGATTTATTGCAGACATTCAAGATTTGATTTTGATTGCATTTATTGAACCAGGCCAGGAAGCTATTTTACTTTAATGTTTGGGCTAGGTTAATCTATAATAAAGTCTATCCTAACAATAGAGGAATGAGTTCAATTCAGTTTAACATTTGAATGCTCTGTGCCATAAAAATAAATGCTAGATACTGAGATAAAGTGATGACAAGCCCACTTTAAAGGAACCCTCCGTCTTTTGAGGAAGAAAGAAGATGTAATGTCACTATGGTTACATATCTTATCTTTTGTCTTATCCTTAGGATGCAACTTCCAAATATATATTCTTCAAATACTTAAAATTTCATATACATACACATATAGTTTCAAAGGACTTAGTTATCCTATAATTAGGCAACAATGCCACCTAGACACCACAAGTTAATAATAAAACCCCCTGTGCCAGGAGTGGTTATTTTTTATTTTTAATTTTTTGCAGACTGCTAGTGGTCTGCCTAGCATGAAAGGGTTCCGAGGAAAAACAGCCATAGGGTATGGAGGCTAGCAGCGAGGCCAAAATCTATTTATTTTTGGAAATTCTTCTTTTGTTTAAAATTCTTTGCTATTCTAAGGACAAAACAACAACAACAAAAAAAAAACATTGGCTTGTGGTAATAAACTCTATTAACAAGAAGGGAATTAAACAAACAAACAACAATTCCCCCCCCATAAAAAATGCCAACTTAATTGCTAGGGCTATCATCCCTCTGGCTGGCCAAGCAAGAGACTAGGACTCTTAAACTCTTCATGAAGGAAAAGAAATTGATTTGTACAGACACATATATATTCATAGCCACATATTTCTGTTTAGGCCCAACCACCTGTCTCAGACAACTCCACAAGTGTTTCTCCATAATTAATCACACACACACACACACACACACACACACACACACACACACAAACACCTATACATGTATACATGTATACATACATATAGACAAGCAAACATATACATATATACATTTGGATAGGTGGGACAGAACCCCAGATGCCACACATATGCATTTGTGTGGATAGATGGGGCACAGCCCCCAAACCACCAGCATTAATTTTTTCTTTGGCAATTTTTATACATTCTTAGACAAAAATTCTTTAGAATATTACCTCATAGATAAAAGTTTACACAAAATTGGCGTTATAGAAAGATGTTGACATTAAGTGCAAAGTAGCATTTCATTCTACAAGCTCATTATAAGTTCAAAGCAACAGTTTCTCATGACCTTGTGTTATCATAAGGCATACCTATGGCTTCGTCCTTGGACCGTACCTAGAATCCTAGAATGAATGTTTTTCCTTGATCACAATTTTTTCCCAAACCTATTCCTCTTCTTAGTGTAACACTAAAAGTTCATTTTATTCCTTATTATGCAACCTTGGTTTACTATTCTATGGAGAGTGGTCACATCCTATTCTTGATTCTAACTTTATTAAATCTTTCTGGTAAAAGCACTAAAACCATTTATTAAAATTTTATTCTTAAAATTATTTTAATCAAATCAGGAATTCTTTAAAATCATTAATCATCTAAACAGTATTAATTCATGAAAGTTGATCTTTATGTTGATCTGCAGGAAATTTGCTTAGTAGGGTGGGCTAATTGTCCAGGAATCCTTAAGTTATTTATTGACAGGAAAGATATATCAGCCCCAAAAAGCAATCCTGAGATGAAGTTTCTTGGGACCTTACCTCTCAGAGCTCACCCATCACAGAGTATGCAAAAATGATGGGCCATCTCTGGGAAGGTCACCTGCCAGCCTTAACCTTTCCTAGATGTCTATGTCTCTTGAGAACAGGTGTTTGCTATTGAGGTCCCATATAATGTCCCCCAATATTATAGGCTTTCAACACTATTCTTGGTTTTTCTCCAGAATTTTATGGTAAAACTCATTGTTTCACACCTTTCCTCCAAAGCATGCATTGTCAGTGAAGAAGGAGTAAAGAAGTAGAAGAAGCCTAAAATTGATAAATGCCCCACATACTTTTAGAAATTCAGGTAGTAGTTACTTGCAAGTTTCATCTATACTGGCTAGCTGTCTTAGTGTGAGGTGCTATGCATAATACTGGAGGATAAAAGTAATCACCAATGTTACCCATCTCTGAACAGTGCAAGCTATAGCCACATTTGTCCTGATAAGACATGTCCACTGGTTCAATAGTGAAATGAATACTTTGTTAGTATCTCATAGCATTCAGGCTTAATTGAAGGCCCACTCCATAAGGACCTCATACCTGGTACCATTATTGGGGCAAAGAACAAATGCCTACATAGGTTATAGATCCAATAATTTCATGAGAAAATACAAAATAAAATTGATATCCTGCTAACTGGGTATACTATTAAAATGACTCCTAATGACTTATCGCTATACCTGTAGATTAGAACATGCCTCAGTCCTGATATAAGAAAAGCTACTTATTGCTATAGATAGTGATTAAAAGATAACCGGCCATGGTACAGAGAACAAAAATTGGCAGAGTGCCCAGTTCTAAATGGGACATCTATTTCACATCTTTGTCCCAAGGTATGGATTATCAGGGAAGGAGGAGTAGAAACTCAAAATAGCCACGGGTCATGGATAATTGCAACAAAAATGTGCTCTTCAGATGCTTCAAATGGTCTCACAGTAGTCATGACAGCATGTATAAGATTTATGTAAACTCAAACCAGACAAAATTTCAATATGAACAGGGGATTTGGGCATGAAGTTCCACAACTAGCTTGAGGAGTAGTTCACAATTTATATATCTCAGGAAAGGGAGATTCTATTTTAAGTGGTTAACCCCTTGAAGGGTGACCATGCTTTAATGAATGACCCCACACTCAAAGTATATGGGAAGCAATTATTAAACTAGATGGATTTTTTTAAAAAAAGGACATAGTTGAATAAATAGGTAATGTTGATAGGTCTGCAGAGATGGATTAGTGGATGGAGATTAATATGACCAAAACATATTGCAGGAAATTCTCAAAAATTAATAAAATCATTTAAAAATAAAGGGTGAAATTTAAAAATTACTCCCCATAAAATACTGATTTCTATAAATTAGTGTATGTTAAGTTGCCTCAAATATTTTTCCTGGATTAAATTCTTATCTATGATTAATAGATTATTTTTATGTAAAGAAAAATCACTAATAGAAAATTAGGAAGTGTCACATTTTATTAACTAGATTGTATCTATTTTATATTAAATTATTTGTATTGTAACCAAAGCCATTTTCTATTAAAAAACTGTGTGACAGTACATGCGTAGAATCCCAGCATCTGAAAGGTAAAGTAGGAGGATCAGAAGTTCTGGGCTATCATTAGCTACATAGTGATTTTTGAGGTTAGCCTTAGCTACATAAACCTTATTTCAAAAAAGTACAGCAAAATTTTTATTTTTATAAGTTGAAATAATAGTTACAAATTGCTGCCTTAGTATATTGCTGTACAGTTGGGAATCAGGACTTGGTAAAGAACTTTTTACAGTTTTGTAAAAGCTACTTGTATCTGAACTAGGTGTATATTCTTAAGTTTCAAAACTCATATGTATTAAAACTATATAGATTGTCCCATAAATCTTCTGATCTATATTTTACAATTGTTATTTTCTTAGATTATGCTTTTTTCTATTTTTAAATTTTTTATTGGTTATTTTGTTTATTTACATCTCAAATGTTATCCCTCTTCCCTGTTTTCTCTCCAAAAACCCTCCACCCTGCCCCTGGCTCCACAAGGGTACCTCCACCCACCCACTCCTGCCTCACTGCCATAGCATTCCCCTATGCTGGGTCATCAAGCCTTCACAGGACCAAGGACTTCTTCTCCCTTTGATGCCAGACAAGGCCATCCTCTGCTACATATGTGTCTGGAGCCATGGGTCCCTCCATGTGTATTCATTGTTTGATTGTTTAGTCTCTGGGAGCTCTGGGGGGTCTGGCTGGTTGATATTGTTCTTCCTGTAAGGTTGCAAACCCCTTCAGCTCATTCAGTCACTTCCTCTAACTCCTCCATTTGAGTCCCCACACTCAAATCAAATGGCTATATACATCTGCATTTGTATTGGTCAGGATTTGGCAGAACCTCTCAGAAGGCATCCATATCAGGCTCCTGTCAACAAGCACTTGTTGGCATCAGCAATAGTATCTGGGTTTGGTATATGGGATGGATCCCCAGGTAGGGCAGTCTCTGGATGGCCTTTTCTCCAGTCTCTGCTCCACACTTTGTCCCTGTATTTCCTTTAGACAGGAGAAATTCTGGGTTATTTTTTTTAGAGAGGTGAGTAGCCCCATCCCTCAACCGGGGGCCTAACCTCTGGATATGGTCGCTATAGGTTCTCTCTCCTCTTTGTTGGGTATTTCAGCTAATGTCATCCCAGTTGGGTCCTGGGAACCTCTTGCTTTTCTGGCATCTGGGACTTTCTGTTGACTAACCCCAGTTCCACATCCCCCACTGCTAGAAGATTATACTTTTACATGCATCACCTGCAGTTAACTTTTATGGGTGCTAGTCTTTCTCACATAAGGTTTTATCACTTAGAATTATATAAGGTTGACTGGAGAAAAACCATGCCACTTGCAGAGCGAAATGCATTCTAGTTCAGTGGATTCATCTACTGACTACATCTAGTGAATACTGAAGACTGCAAAAAGTGTGAAAAAGATGCTTTTCATGGCATCATCACAGTGACAGCCACTTGAAAGTAATTTGACGTTTAAGTATTAAATTCAAGATTGCTGTTCTATATACTATATACATAATCTTTTTAATGATCTTTTTAACATCTGATATCTCTGAAATTCTATTGAGCATCTCATTATTAAAAATAACCCCTTTTGTCTATGTCATTCTCCTTGTTATTTTGTTCAATATTATAGTTTTACATTATTTGTATCATACCATACCTATATTAGCCATTAATATGAAAAGGAAAGAAAAATATTGCACGTTTTCTGTCTTATGTGGAATCCAGACCCAAATGTATGAGAATACACACATAAACACGCACTCACACATACATGAAAATGGCAAAAGTGAGAGGAGAGACAGGAAGGAAACGGAAAAGTAATTTGGAGGAAAGCATAACCAAATTCATATATATATATATATATATATATATATATATGTGTGTGTGTGTGTGTGTGTGTGTGTGTGTGTGTATACATATACCAATATATATATATATATATATATATATATATATATATATATATGTATATATATATGCATCTATGAAAATACCATTAAACCCACTATTGACATCACAAAAGAGTTACTGCCAAAGAACAAAACAATAACAAGATATGATTGTTATATCAGGAGTTAGTAAATTTCTTCTGTAAATATTTTCAGCAGATTGTAACTTAGTCATCTGAGTTGTCATCCAATCTCTGCTAATGCACTGTTAAATAGAAGTGGTATTGTCTTCGTTCTTCTTGAGTTTCATGTGTTTAGCAAATTGTATCTTATATCTTGGGTATTCTAAATTTCTGGGCTAATATCCACTTTGCCCCTTCTTAGAATTGGGAACAAAACACCCATGGAAGGAGTTACAGGGACAAAGTTTGGAGCTAAGACGAAAGGATGGACAATCTAGAAACTGCCATATGCGGGGATCCATCCCGTAATCAGCTTCCAAACGCTGACACCATTGCACACACTAGCAAGATTTTGCTAAAAAAACAAACAAACAAAAAACAAAACAAAACAAAACAAAACAAAAAAAAAACCAGATATGGCTGTCTCTTGTGAGACTATGCCAGGGCCTGGCAAACACAGAAGTGGATGCTCACAGTCAGCTATTGGATGGATCACAGGGCCCCCAATGGAGGAGCTAGAGAAAGTACCCAAGGAGCTAAAGGGATCTGCAACCCTATAGGTAGAACAACATTATGAACTAACTAGTACCCCAGAGCTATTGACTCTAGCTGCATATGTATCAAAAGATGGCCTAGTCGGCCATCACTGGAAAGAGAGGCCCTTTGGACTTGCAAACTTTATATGGCCCAGTACAGGGGAATGCCAGGGCCAAGAAGTGGGAGTGGGTAGGTAGGGGAGTGGGGTGAGGGTATGGGGGTCTTTTGGGATAGCATTGGAAATGTAAATGAGGAAAATACCTAATAAATATATTAAAAATATTGAAAAAATAGTTTCCCACCTTAACCATTAGATTTGTTTAACCTGGCTAGTAATAAAAGTGGACTTAGTTATTTATGAAAAAAAAAAAGAAGTGGTATTGTCCCAGCAAAACTGTCCTTATAAAGCAGGTGTGTGGTCAACAGTTAATCTGCAGAAGAGAGGGTTGGTTTCTGACTTACATACACAGGGCTTTGTTCAGAGTTTATGTCCTGCTTTTAAAAGAAACATGATACAAAAGAACAAAAACAACCTTGTTCATCCTGTTTCTTAGAGATTCGATTCAATTTCCTTTTTGAGAAATCCATTTTTTTTGTCAAATTTCAGAGAAAAGCATAAACATTCTTTATGCAGTTATGCCTAAAGCATAAGTGTTTTTTTGTAGCAAAGAATTCCTGAAATCCTTCTATCCAGACTTTATAATCAAATTGGCTTGGTAAGAAACACTCTCTCTCTCTCTCTCTCTGTGTGTGTGTGTGTGTGTGTGTGTAAGTTCTGATTGTTTTCTTCAAAAGGCCTTAATCTAATATATAATTTAATCTATCCTACATTTAAAGCCATCTAATTTTGGTACAAATATGGATAAACACTAGAAAAGAATGTGGAGGATATAATTGATTCATTACAATGAAATAATTAGAGCTGATTCTACTTTTCCAGTTATAATTGCTCAACAACAACAAAATTCTTGTTTAAACTGATTCATGTTTATCTTAGAGAAACAGGAGGTCAAGTTTTCAAAAAGAATGGCATAATAGAAACATCTAAACAAAATGACTCAATTGGCCTTATGTAAGATTGCAGTTTGTCATAGTATACCTTAGGAAAAGATCTTACCAATTCTCTTTGCTTAAAGTTGTCCTGTTGACACACATGAATTGCATACTGATTCCCTGTTTTTTCCTCAGAGGTCTGTTTGCCCACATCATGTGGATGCTATAGTATACAATGTTAATCCTCCTCTTTGGATCTAAGTTAGTTTTCCCACAATATCTAGACTATCTAATTACAATTTATTTAATATTCAATTGGCACCCTGATAGTTTATCCCAAGGAACTTCTTAGTCAAGATCATATTTTCTTAATTTTGTGATTGACTGGGAACTTTGAATGACTGGCTGAGCTCCCATATTTTTCAATCATTTAACTGAGATCTATTCGCCTCATTGTCAATGCATTTATTACTCACAGTTATTAACAGCAGCACCTCCCCTTAAAATTTTCTAATTGCCCATCTCTATCCCATTATCTTCATCCTAACACATCCTCTGAACACCCTCTCCCCATACCACAGGCTTTCTGGCGCTCACTCCTCTAAGGGAAGTTATAGGGTTTCCAAGTGCATAAAAACAAATGATATCTTTTGAGACTTGGTCATAGAACTTGTGTATTTGTTCTTTGTGATTTATAGTATCTTTCTGCTGTTAAATATTGGTGTTTAAATGATCTTGCTGGTAGTGAAGATGTTTTCCCTTGCATATTGTGTAACAAGCACTGTTATACATGGAGTGAATATGATATGTTGCTTAATTCCCCAGCCTTAGAAGGTAGATACTGTTGCTGTCCTTTTGTTAATGGCGAAATAGTAGAATTTCTACCACATGTTTTCCCAAATACTTGACCTTTACATGAAATTTATGAATAATTCCTAGTTCTCATATCGGTGAATAACACACTACTGTGAGAAGTAGAATAATCATGCTATTTGAATCATTTAATGTTAGCGAATTTTATCATTGGGAAGTTCTTTTTTATTGGTTATTTTATTTATTTACATTTCAAAAGTTATCCCTCTTCCCAGTTTCCTCTCCACAAGACCCCTATTCCCTCCTTCCTCTCCCTGCCTCTATGTGGGTGCTCCTCCACCTGCCCACCCACTCCTGCCTCAGCAGCCTAGCATTTCTCTATCCTGAGTCATCAAGCCTCCACAGGACCAAGGGGCTCCCCTCCCAGTAATGCCAGATAAGGCAATCCTCTGCTACATGTCCAGCTGGACCCATGTGTACCCCTTGTGTACAACATCTTTGGTTGGTGGTTTTGTCCCTGGGAGCTTTGGGTGATCTGGTTGGTTGATATTGTTGTCCTTCCTATGAGGTACCAAACCCCTTCAGCTCTTTCAGTCCTTCCCCTAACTTCCCTGTTGGGGTCCCCGTGCTCAGTCTAATGTTGGATGTGTACATCCACATCTATATTGGCCAGGATCTGGCAGAACCTCTCAGGATACAGCTATACACAGTTCCTGTCAATAAGCACTTTTTGGCATCAGCAATAGTATCTAGGTTTCATGTCAGCAGATGGGATGGATCTCTAGTTGGGGCAGTCTCTGGATGGTCTTTCTTTCAGTTTCTGTTCCATTCTTTGTCCCTGAATTTCCTTTTGACAGGAGGAATTCTGGATTTAAATATTTTTGAGGTGGGTGAGTGTCCCCACCCCTCAAATGGGAGCCGTGCCTATTTACTGGATATGGTCTCTACAGGGTCTATTTTCCCTTTGTTGTGTATTTCAGCTAAAGTTCTCCATGTTTGGTCCTGGGACATTTTTGGGTCCCTGGCATCTGAGACTTTCTCATGGCTACCTCCAGTTCCCCCTCCCTCACTGCTACACACCTTTCAAATTTCTGACCCTACTTCTCCCCCCATCTCCTCCCATATCTGAACTGCCACCCTCA
The DNA here is from genome assembly GCF_000001635.26 of Mus musculus. Lineage (NCBI taxonomy): Eukaryota > Metazoa > Chordata > Mammalia > Rodentia > Muridae > Mus > Mus musculus. The sequence goes on from NC_000086.7 coordinate 58,831,485, forward strand.
TTTTTCCTCCCTATCCTCTCTCCCTCCCAGACCCCTCTCTCCCTCTACTTCCCAGAGATTATTCTCTTCCCCCTACTGAGTAAGACTGTAGCATCCACACTTTGGTGTGATCTTTCTTCTTGGGTTTCATATGGTCTGTGAGTTGTATTGTGGATATTCTGAGCTTCTTTTTGGCTAGTATCCACTTGTCAGTGAGTCCATACCATGTGTGTTCTTTTGTGACTGGGTTACCTCACTCAGGATGATATTTTCTAGTTCCATCCATTTATTGTCAAAATTTGTGAAGTCATTGTTTTTAATAGGTGATTAGTACTCCACTGTGTATATGTACCACATTTTCTGCATCTGTTCCTCTGCTGAGGGACATCTGGTTTGTTTTCAGCTTCTGGCTACTATAAATAAGGCTTCTACAAACATAGTGGAGCATGTGTCCTTGTTATATGTTGGAACATCTTTCGGGTATATGCTGGGTCCTCAGAAAAGTTCTTATGTTAATGAAAAATTTAAGAATTTTCTCTGATGATCTGGATTGCAGTGACACATACATACCAAAGTAGGGCCACACTTATTCTATTCCACATTTGGAGTCTATCACTGCTGTAACCTTCAGTGTTCTTGTGCTCATGCAACTCTAATACAGTTTATTCACTAAAGTGAGTCTCATGCTGATTGACAGATCTTCTGGTGTAAAATTAGTCTGGTGTTGTTAAATTTCCTGTTGTGCAGCAGAACGGACAGCTCATATTTGAATAGAGGTGGATTTAGTTACTGATCCCTTCTATTTATACTGTCTGCCATTTACTTTAGTGATTGCTTTTCTCCAACCTCCCTTGATAATCAGAAATTATTTTTGTGGCTAATCAGATATTATAGAGGGAACATGGATTTGGCAGAGAACTTTATAAAATTGAAGACTATATCCTCAGCCCTCTCCATTAAAGTGCAGAAAGCATTTCTTTGAGGAACATAGCGTCAAGTTGTAATGCTTTTATCCAACTAAGTAAAAGGATGGTTGTTTGATTTGTCTTACAAAGTGCCTTCTTTTTCCTCCTCACTTCACAAATACAAGCAGAGTAAGGGCTGCTTTTTTATTCCCAATGTTATAAGGTGCTATTGTTTAATTCTAGACTTTTGAAACAAGCTTCTAGAAAATTTAAGCAAGATAAAACCTAGTAAACATAGACTATAACTTGGTAGACTATCATCCAACCCTTCCCTTCATTTCTACTGATGTGACTTTTGATGTAAGCACATAAACACTCTTTTGGTCTTAATATGATCAAATGGGGAGCATTCTCCCAAAGGAGAACACTGTTTAATATGCCTTAAAATTTGATCTATTGTATGTTGTTAGGAAAATATGGGCTGGTAGGAGATGAAGTAATTTAACTACTATCTTTAAATTGTTGTCATTGCTTTAAAATGTTAACAGCAAGAATCCGGAGACAGTTAATAAAAAACACTGATGAAAGTTAATTGAAAACCAATAAGGTTTAAAAGGTTCTCCAGTGAGTGGGAGTGAGCCAAATTAGAGTGAATTTAGATTTTATTGTATTAAGAACTTGTGGACTGTACTAAATTAGCAAACATCATTTAAACTTACTGACATTAGTATTATTATTTATGTTGCTCATAGAGTGAGATTTCTATGCAGAGAAATTATTTTTGTGAATTGCTTAGTGTAAAATCTTTGTAAAGAGATTTTATCTCATTTCTGAGTCTAGGCTTGCTGCTACATTCACTTGTGTTGGCAATAGAAAGGTTATTCTTTGAACTCACTGTATTTTCCATAAATTGACAAATATGTTAGAAACACTTTCAGTGGATGATTTATTAGAACTAAAGTAAAAAAAAATCTAGAGACCCTTCCCCATTTTTTCAATGGTGCCTCTTTTACTTTATGTAACTGTGATGTCAAATAAGAGACAGAGAGATTAATGTAATTATTAAAATTTCTGCAAAATGAAGGAGAGAACAGCTGTCCTGGAGCTTGCTTTGTCTTCTGGTTTCCAATTCTACTGATGATATCCTATTGCAAGAAAATTAAAATCTAATCATTAGACACTTACATTAGTGCATATAGTTCTATTCCTCACTATTTAGTACTCTTTGTAATTGTCTTCCGTTTAGTTTTTCATTTCTTATTAAGTGTGCTTGCTGTACAAGCTAAAAGTTATTAGTAAGTTTCTACAGAGGGTTCTGCTTTGATCACATTTCCTCAGAAAATCTTTTGCATGATATATCTAGAAGTTAGCTTTCCATTTGATGTGCCCAATAGTTTGAAAATTAGAAATGCAAGTATTTTACTGCATAATCTCACTAGATATTATTTTCTGTATAATAACTCCTTTGTGAATGTTTATTAATTTTTGTATAAGTTATATATATCCCAAGCCCTGTGGATAGATTTCCTGATCTATGTTTCAATTGGTTTGGTATTTACAAGCTTTCTGCGGGTATTTTATTAACAGTATTAACATAAAGGCATATTTATCTAACTATCTAGATTTCTCAGATGAATATGTCTTGGGATTACCCTTTGATGCTACTTTCCTTAGTTTTCCATCTTGATATGCCATTATAAACATATATGTCACGCTAAAAACACTTTGCACTGACACACCAAGAAAGGAGATTTTCAAATGCCAATGTTAAAATGGATAACCAGTTTTCTCCAGCTCATGTACAATTTTTTGTTTATTTCATGAGCTGTGTATCTAGTATATTTTTCTTCCAGATATCTGAAGACAAACAGATAGCCTCTGATTTAAATTGTGAATTCTTCAAAGATGACAACCTCATTAACCTTAATTATGGACCCTCAAGATCCAGCATGGTACTTGTGGGCTATGGTCTTTGTGAATTACAGACTGATTACCTGAAACAAATAAAAACAGGCAGAAAGAGATAGTTAATTAGCAATTAAATTCTGTAATTTATTAAATAGCATTTAATACATTCTATGAAATCACAGTTAATCAAAAACATACTAGCTTCATTTAAAAAGAAACAACATGACAGGCACCCTTGTTGGAGGTAAACATGAATACAATCTATGAAAAAAATTGCCATATAATTTTGTCACTGGTAAAATCCTCACATACCCCATAATGTCCTTAGTTTTCATTCTCAGTGAATTTCAGAGAATCTAATTTAAAAAGAAAGAGCACATGGGTAATTCTGTCCATTCTCAATCACCTTTATTTTTCTAATTCATTTTTTTAACTAGGCAACTATCTGAATTTATGTATATGAGAAGTAAACATTGGTAAAACAGTGAACTCATCTCAGAGAGCAAACATACTTAAAAATTTCTTATCAGTGTGAGCCAAAACATTTGTGCTACTTTCACATCTCTGAACCTAGTTTGTCATGCTGGTTATTACTATAGATTGGTACTTGGCATGGCTCACAGCTGGCCAAGACTGTAATGACATTTTCTTGCCAACAGCCTAAATAGCATCTTCTGGTGCTAATGAATTCTAGCCAGCAAGGAGGAAGCTTCCTGGTCAGTAGGAAATTGATTCTCCCATGTCCTTTGACCAAAGTTTGTGGTATCTTCAGCAATAGGGTCATACCATTAGATTATGGTGAACCCAAGAGCAATGGCAGTATCCTGTGTTGCTCTGGGGTAGGGGAGGCTCTCTAGGACATCTTGGACCAACAACAGGAAGGGATATATCTCACAACCAGCAAAATATTTTTTATATGACTTCAGAGAGGAGCATTAGACTATGTGTAGAGGAGCTCCAATTAAACTCTTTCAAATTAGTAAATATAAGGATATATTTTACATGCATATATAATATATATTGTATATTCACAAATATATGTGAATCTTATAAAATAGTAGGTTTCTATTTGACTTTGTTTGTACAACTTTTTAGTGTTAGTTATCTCTGTCTACCCACTTCTCTGTCTTACCCTCCAATCCCTCTTTCCATCTAAACTTTTTGCTTTGCAACTGAATAAATTTCTATTGTATGTAGGTACCACACTTTATTGTCCATTCATCAGTTAATGAACAACAGGCTGTTTCAGTGTCCTCTACTATTGAGGATATGGCAGTTATGAACATGGTTAAGCATCAGTTTTTGTAGTAGAAAATAGAGTCCTTGAAGTATTATTATGCCCAAGAGTGATATAGCTGGCTGATATCTTAGATCTATTTCTACTTTTCTGATGAACAACCATACTGATTTCCACAGTCACGGCACCAATTTGTAATTCCAGAAACAGTGTACAAAGATTCCTTGTTCCTTACATCTCACAGGTATATGTTATCTTTTGTTTTCTTTATTTTAGTCATTCTGATGAAATCACAATTTAATTTTATTTCCATGATAGGTACAAGTAGTGAACAAATTTTATTTCAATCCTGTCATACAATGTATTTTGATCATAATCTTGCCTCTCCCCCAAAACTTCTCAGATGTGCCCCACCTCCCCCAGCCTGACAAAAATTACCAAACAAAAAGCATACATACACATACACACACACACACACACACACACACACACACACACACACACACCACTGAATTCATCTTTTGCTGGCCAACTACCCCTGGCATGGAGTACATTGTGACACTCCATTGAAGAAAATTTATTTTCCCTTTCCAAGCAGGTATCAATTACAAATAACATCTTGGTTAGGGGAGGACTTTATGCCTTCCTATATACACATGGCAGAAGTACTGAGAAGGGAATCAGGGAATAATACCTTATATCAATGATATTATCATTATATCAATAATACCTCAAAAATACATCTTGTAATAACTCTGACTCTAGTGAAAGACTTGTATAGTAAAAACTTGAAGAAATTAAAAAAGGAAACTGAGGATGACACCTGAAGATGGAAAGGACTCCATGATTATTGGTAGAGATAACAGTGTGAAAATGGCCTCCCTACCAGAAGCAATCTAGATTAAATGCAATCCCATCAAAAATCCAACACAAGTCTTCAAAGAAATTGAAGAACAATTTTGAACTTCATATGAAAATAGACAGAGAGACAGATAAAGAGAGACAGATGTAGAGAGACAGAGAAAATAGTTAAAAACAATACTAAATAATAAAAGTACCTCTAGAGGTATCATTATCCCAAATTACTTTTTTAAATATTTTTATTACATATTTTCCTCAATTACATTTCCAGTGCTATCCCAAAAGTCCCCCATACCCCCCCCACTTCCCTACCCACCCATTCCCATTTTTTTGGCCCTGGCGTCCCCTGTACTGGGGCATATACAGTTTGCGTGTCCAATGGACCTCTCTTTCCAGTGATGGCCGACTAGGCCATCTTTTGATACATATGCAGCTAGAGTCAAGAGCTCCGGGGTACTGGTTAGTTCATAATGTTGTTCCACCTATAGGGTAGCAGACCCCTTTAGCTCCTTGGGTATTTTCTCTAGCTCCTCAATTGGGAGCCCTGTGATCCATCCAATAGCTGACTGTGAGCATCAACTTCTGTGTTTGCTAGGCCCCGGCATAGTCTCACAAGAGACAGCTACATCTGGGTCCTTTCGATAAAATCTTGCTAGTGTATGCAATGGTGTCAGCATTTGGAAGCTGATTATGGGGTGGATCCCTGGATATAGCAGTCTCTAGATGGTCCATCATTTCGTCTCAGCTCCAAACTTTGTCTCTGTAACTCCTTCCATGGGTGTTTTGTTCCCAATTCTAAGGAAGGGCATAGTGTCCACACTTCAGTCTTCATTCTTGAGTTTCATGTGTTTAGCAAATTGTATCTTATATCTTGGGTATCCTAGGTTTTGGGCTAATATCCACTTATCAGTGAGTACATATTGTGTGAGTTCCTTTGTGAATGTGTTACCTCACTCAGGATGATGCCCTCCAGGTCCATCCATTTGGCTAGGAATTTCATAAATTCATTCTTTTTAATAGCTGAGTAGTACTCCATTGTGTAAATGTACTACATTTTCTGTATCCATTCCTCTGTTGAGGGGCATCTGGGTTCTTTCCAGCTTCTGGCTATTATAAATAAGGCTGATATGAACAGAGTGGAGCATGTGTCCTTCTTACCGGTTGGGACATCTTCTGGATATATGCCCAGGAGTGGTATTGCGGGATCCTCCGGTAGTACTATGTCCAATTTTCTGAGGAACCGCCAAACTGATTTCCAGAGTTATCCCAAATTTCAAGTTGTATTACAGACCTAGAATAATAAAAACAGCATAGTATTGGCATAAAAAACAGATATATTGATCAAGGAATTGAATTAAAGATTTAGACATAAGTGCAAACAGCTGTCTATTTTTGTACTAGTTGCATGCTGCTTTTTTTTTTTTGAGTCAATGACTGTATAGTATAACTTGAAATAAGGTATGGTTATGCCTCCTTTTGTATTCATGGTTGTTTTGGCTACCCTTAGTCTTTTGTGTCTCAATATAATTTTTGAGACTCTTTTCCTGTGTCTGTGAAGAAAGATCCTTACATTTTGGTTGGGAGTGTACTGAATCTATAGATTGCTTTCGTAAAATGACTATTTTCATAATATAAATTCTAGCAACCTATATACATGGAAAGTCTCTCCATCTTTTGTTGTCTTCTTTGATATCTTCCTTCAGTGTTTTAATGTTTTTGTTGTATAGTATTGCGGAAAGAATTAAAAAGAATGGCAAGTTTCCATGCCACACCCAGCTATTCTCAGCACCAGTGGTCTCGCCAGCTAATTCATTCTCTCTCTCTCTCTTTCTCTCTCTCTCTCTCTCTCTCTTTCTCTCCCTGTCTGTCTTTTTTTTTTTTTAGATATTTTCTTCATTTACATTCCAAATGCTATCCCCTTTCCTAGTTAATCTCATGCAGACTCTCTGACTCAGAACTCCAAAATCTCTCCAGCTAGCTCACTAAATTCCCACTAGCAGGTCCCTACCACGACAGCCCCATGCTTCAAATCCCCCGTGGCCTTTGTAGTGCACAAGTGGCAAACACACTCTTTGCTTCTGTACCTTTCTCTCTTGAACCCACTAGTAGCTACACCTTGACCTCTCACTATCCCTGTCAGAAAAACCCCTTAACTCTCCTGCTTCCTCTCATCAACCTGAAGTCCTGCCTAGTTGCCCAGTGATTGATTCCTTTATTTATTAGGGGATGGTTCACAAGAAGTCACCTGAATATGTGACACATTCCTCATTCCAGACAACCCTTCCTGGGAAAGCTGAATTACAACCAAAATACAACAGCACCAAGGCCATCCATAAAAGTATAGGCCTTTCACTTTGAAAAAATTTTTCTTTAAATAATTCAACAGGAAAAGAAATAATCTCATCAATTGACCAGCGAAGTTGTATGCAATGTTTTTGTTTCTTCACAGCAAAAGAAAGTATCACCAGTATAAAGGCAGTCTATAGAGTGGGGGAAAACGTCTGCCAACTATACACTAGACAAGAAATTCACATATAGAAAATGTAAAGCACTGCAATGTACTGAATAGACAGTTCTAGAAGGAGCAAATACTACGTGGTCACTAAATGTTTGTAAAAAGATCCATCTATAGGTGTTAGAGAAACTTATAACTGCTCTGACAGTCTATTTCATTCCATTCAAAATGACTGGCATAAAAAATGGCAACAAATGCTGGTGAAGTTACATGGAAAGAAGAATCCTTATTAACTGCTGGTGGGAGTGCCAGCTGGTGCCACCCCTATGGAAATAGGTATGGTGGGTCCTTAATAAGAGTAATAAGACAACCAATGGTTATATGCCCAAAATACTCTGAATATATTTCAAAAATATTAGCATGTCTGTGTTAGTGCTGCACTATTTAAAATAGTCAGAAAACAGAAGCAGCAAGACATTTATCACTTCTTTTAAATTTTACTTACATACATGAGCCTATGGCTGATTAAGCTATGAAAGTCTATGAATTCATAATATTAAGAGTAATCACTGATGACTAAATCAAAAAGATTGTACCTTCTCTTTCAAATATGGTCACATTGTAAATGATTACATAAATTTTTAAAAATAAAATTGTATCACAGAACAAATAACCCTATTTTATATTGCTAGTAACTCCCAAGTATAGTTAGGTGGGAGCAGTCAAAACAGTGTATTATGTTTTCATCAAATAGAGTGAATGCTCTTAGCTATGAATAATGGTGGCAAACATATGATTCTAAAATTACACTTCTTTCTTCATTAGTTTCCCCCTTAAAGTATATTCACAAATCATCCTTTGTGAAAGAGCACTAAAGGAAGACTACTGCTTTTAGTAATTTTTAAAGGGCTTAATCATCTGTACTCAATTAGAATTCCTCCATGTGAAAAGATACAATAGGTTTTTATAAGTCACAGCACAGTATTCCTTTTTGATGTAATAGTCCCTAGATTGTTTCTCTCTATATGCTGGCCTATGTCTGTAAACAAAAGAACCATGGAATTAAACTTTATTTTAAAATAAAATATCATACCTAAAAACATTATTAAGATAATAAATAAGTTTAAGAACTGAAGTTCATGTATTTTATTGCATAAGAATTGTCTGTTAATTTTTTCACATATTCATGACTGTACTAGAATGGAATGATAGTTTTAAAGAAGAAAATGCAGGATTATCAATATTACACAGATAGCACTGATCTTATGAGAATGAGGAGAAACCCAAAGTAAGCCCTTCTTCCCAGAAGCATTTCTGCCTTAAGGCGTTTTATCTGCTTAGATTGACTCTTTTCTTTTCCTTATTATGTAGTCAAGGTAGTTTACAATCAGCCTTGGCTGTCCAAGTCCTAAAATTAAAAGTATGCACCACTGCACTTGACCTACATTACCAATCTGTGGGTGCCAGGTGAGGGGAGGTAAACAAAGATAAGGGTCATCATGTTAATCCAATGGTTGATCTCAATTAAAAATATATAACACTCATACAATATTGTATATTTCCTGTTATAATTATGCACTGCGAAATTGATTTTTTTGACCTTTTCCTTACCTTGTTTGATCTGTATCAGAACTGCAGCACTTATATGGTTATAGTAGTAGTGGTGGTAGATGTAGTAGGAATTTCTTCAGCAGCAATGATTTAACATGTATTCAGCACATAATGTATGTTAGACACAATTTTAAGACTGTACATATATAAATTCATTTGTTCACACCATAATCACAAAGTGTTTCTTACTACCATTTAAAGGCAATGAATTTTTCCATAGGTTGATCATGACAAAACATTTTCCTTAAGTGCACAAGGGTGAGTCAAAATTCAGATTTCAATCATCTTCTTCATAGGGCCTATGCCCTTCACTACATCACCCCACCACAAAAGGTGAATCCTGACAATTGAGATAACATGGACCAACCTAGAAGAAATTGTGGTAACTTAAATAAGTCAGATGCTGGAGAAATAACCACTGCAACATCTGACTTGTATGAGATTAAGCTACTTTGCTTTTGGACCTAGCAAGGGCAGATGTTTAGAATAAGGACTGAAACCGTCCTGTAGATTTTTGAGAAGAGTTTATCATGAAGGAAGGAGAGTACTCACTCTGAGGTGGAATGACTGGAAAGATGTGAAAAGAAGTGAATGTGGGCACAGGGAAGATAATGAGGTGGTGAGTGGCAGAACATTGGGCCAGGAGTGGCAGAGACCTGGTTTTATAAGCTTTGGATTTTGTTCAAAGTGAAATGGAAAATCTTGAACATCTTTTTGTGAACTAGTGTCACAGTCTAGTTTAATTTTAAAGTGGCTATTTCTGGCTGGTTGGTTTGTTTGTTTTTGAGAAAATACAGGTTTAAAGGTGAAAACAGGTAGACCCATTAGTGAGAATTGAATGAACTCAGGGGCATAAAATCTGGCTGAGAGTTCAGGTTCCCTGCTCTGGAAACACCAGTTTCAATTGGAGCCCAAAGGAACTGGATATTTTTAACTATCAAGTAGGGAGGGAGAGGAAATGTGTAAGAAAGGTCAAATGGGGGAATGAATAGAGCAGAAGACAGCTAGTTAGTTCTCTAAGGTTTTAAGTTAGTTGCTGCATGTAGAAGTCTTAAGTAAGAAAACATCTAGATTTGGAAGAAAATACATTTAGTGTTTCAGAATACTAAGAGACTCATGAAACTACCCTGATCATTACAGACAAAAGGTGGAAAAACTGAGAAACTTCCAAGAGGAAAATCTGATGATAAGCCTTTATGCTCATAAAAGTCTCTCCCAATTTAAACATCTCAGCACCTTCTCCAGAACCTGAAAGGTATTACTGCATTCTGTATTGCTATATGTAGTTTCCCTCGGCATCTTTAATAGAGTGGTTCCATTTTCTTTCCAAATAAAGTTGAATATAAGCACAGCATGTCTCCTGTGAATCCTAGGCAGTCTAGTGTGCCTTGAAATCATGATAGATGTTCAATCACTAATGGCCTAAGACTTCTTCCTGGATATCCCTAGGCTTTTCTCTGAGACGCAACGACTGTAGCATTCTGGGAAGTAAGTATCAGTAATGGTTTTATCAATTAGTGTAAGTATTTACTGTGACTAGGTGCAAATGATGAAATTGTTGTTATTTAAACCATTTTGGATATAACACACAGCCCATCTGAAACAATTTCTGCAGATTAACTTATAGCCAGTGTTTTATCAAATTCTTTAAGAAAACATCTCTAGAATTATAGAAGTTAAATCTCTCACTCTTCCTCAAACTCCCTCCCCCTCTCCTTTCTTCTTCCATCACTGCCCTATTTTTTCTTTCTCTCCATCCTTCCTCTCTTCACTTCTCTTACCAAAGCCTATGCTCAGGCTTAAAAAATAATAATGAATGAAAAAAAATCCTACACAAAATGGCTTAAACCAGTCATTATATATATGTAGAGGTGTGTGAATGTATGTGTGTGTATATTTATGTATATGCATATATATATTTATGTATATGCACATATGTACTTGTGTATATATATCCATATATGCACACATATACATCTATGGTTATACATAAATATATATATGGTATACTTATGATATGATGTATGTGTGTGTGTATGTGTATGTGTATGTATATGTATATATGGCTAAATATACCTATAGTATGTATACATACATACACACACATATAATATAAATATTTGCATATAACTATGGGGTTCCTATCTATTTACATATGTGATACTATAAAAGATTGTAAAATGCCCTGCAGAAAAGCAGTTTTACCATTTGTTATAGAATTCCTTTTATCACCTGTAAATATGTTAAAGTTCATGATAATTATATTTATCACCCTATCATAAGAAAATCTGCCTCCTGGTTTTCCTACTATTTACATATATTACACAACTACTTTGTAGTGGCAACCGAGCTTGAGTCTATTCAATAAATTCATTTAAGACAGGCAAATGCGGGATATTTAAAAAGCACTTATCTGAAGACGAATATATGCACATTTTGAACCAAATACAAAAAACTACATTGAATTCATGTGATAAAAGTTATAAGCTGCTACTTCAAGTGGAAAAATATTTGCAGACAAGGTACACCGAGTTCAATGTTTGTCTTCCAGTGTTAGACTGAATTATATTTGTCAGAAGACTACATCTGGAAACCTCTAGGGATTCATTAAAACCAGATAACGCTGAAGCATAGCAAAATGTTTTCTATTTGGACCATAGTGCCAATTTAATAGATGTATAGAAAATAAAATGATTAAGTAGCATCTTGTAAGGATATATATCTAGCCAGACAGTTCCTTAAAAAGCCAGTATTTATATTTGACCTAACTTCCTTGGATCATAAGACCTAAACACAAGTGACAAGAGATGGCCTAATATATAGATATCTTGAACAGTGAAAATTAAATTGCACTGCTTTCAATTTGAAATATTAGTGCACAAATATGCCTCATTTGTTTGCCATAAAAGTAAGAATAGTCACTCTGTAGAAGTAACACTTAACTAAAGCAGCATTGCTTTCCAGTTCTGTTATGAAACATGAGAATCTCAAACCTCAAAACAATTATATAGATTTTGCTAGTCAATATTTTGCTAGTCATTATTGTAGAGCAGTTGGAGAAAAATACAGAAGGAAAAAGAAATTTACCTGGAACACAATTAGTAACAGTCAGCTGTTACTAATGTTACCATTTGATGAAATTATATATTTTGAATATATGTTTATTATGTATATTTTGAAAGAAATGTTTTCTACAGTAAAAAATGTTGCTTGTGTTTTACATCATTGATACTGCTTGATTAATATCCATGTATCTATTCTTTATATTTTTATATGAATATATTCTATTTCCAGTGTATCTAACCCCTACTTTCCCTCCAGCTCCCCTAAGGCCTCCACAACATGTTCCCTTTCAAGTCTCTTTTCTTTTTTATGTTTTTGTAATGCATTAAATTCAATTAGAGTTTCCCATATACACACACATAGGCACAGCAGTGATGGTGAAACCAATCCCTGGAGCATAAGTGGCCTACCAGTGACTGACTTCCTCCCATACAGTGATTTTCCCTCTATGAGCAGCCAGTAACTGCTAATAGCCTCAACTAGGGGCCAGGAGCTCCTTCCTCATCTAAGCTGGAAATTTGACTGGCTTGATTTTGTGTACATCTTACACGGGTGATGGCAACAGCTGTGGGGTCATGTCACATCCAGAAGAGTGAGTTCTACAAAATTCGTCCACATATTCTGGCACTGATATTTTTTCTGCCATCTCTTCTGTGATATTCTCTATGCTTTGGCAGGAGGGTGTTTATATAAATGTTCCAATTAGAGCTGATATTTCACAGTCACTTATGCTCAGCATGTTGACCAGTATTGAGCTTCTGCATTAAGCATTACCGACTGCAAAAATGTTTCTCTGAGCAAGACAGAGAATAGCCCATGTCTATAGAAATAAACATAAATATTTAGAGGACAGTTTGACAACATGGCCACTTAGCAAAACAACAATAATAGACAAGCCCCATGATCTCTGATACCCTCAGCTGAAGAATTAAAACCATCAGCTTTAATAATTGTTACGTTTTTGACCACATACATATTACCAGAACTTATGCCTGATGCTTGTGTTAGCAATTTTGATTAGCTTTTCAGAAAATGCTTTCTAAGAGGCATCACTGAACTTAAAATGATACCCCTTGAAATGGGAAGCTAAAAATTGAAATTGGATGATAAATAGGTCCTTTACAGGGATAGCTAATATGTTCTTTCTCTAGAACTCTCTAGTAGGAACTGTTGGCCATTGTGCAGACTGCTTTTAAGTTCTCACTCTGATCTGCCATTAAATTGCTACTTAATCTTGTTTACTGTGGGGAGCGGGTGTGGCGGCAGTCCCAAAGGCGCCAGGGACTGCAGCTAAGTCATATGACTTGCACCTGACTTCCTCATATAAGACACAAACATCTTGAGTGCTGCGCAGGTGTACCAGGATACAGGTGAATCCAATTTGGTGGAGATTTGCCCCTCCTGCCCTGATTAGCTGAAGCTTCGTGCCTGGTGAGGTGGCGTGGCCTGCTGTGCGTGGATGGGAACTGAGAGTATAAAAGAGTGAGAGGCCCAGGGTTCGGGAGAGATATAAAAACAAGGGAGATATATAAACAGGGGAGAGATATAAACGAGGGAGATATAAACAGGGGAGATATAAACAGGGGAGATATAAAAACAAGGGAGATATAAAAACAAGGGAGATATATAGAGAAAGAAGAATCAGGACTGAATAAACGTGTGCAGAAGGATCCTGTAGCAGCGTCGTTCTTCCTGGCCAGTTGAGCGCGCGCAACAAGTGGTGCCGAAACCCGGGACAAGAAACATCTTCAGGCACGAGTGAAGACCCCCTGCTACAGGGAGGATTCAGAACTGCATCACAGGGAAGGAGTGGTTAATAAAAGTTCCCGTAAAACAGACTGTTGAGAAGGATCCGGCGTGGATTCAGAACTCTTCAGCTGGGGAACGGTACTGATGAAGAGAAAGAAAAGAGATGAGGACTGAATAAACTGCTGTTAGAAGGACTGGTGGTCGCATCGTTCTTGCTGGTCGAGAGCAGACGCGACAATTGGTGGCCCGTACGGGGAACCGACTCCCCCACCGAGTTCAGAACTTTCAGCAGTCAGTGGTTGCTGGCAGGGACCAGACGGAACCTCTTTGGGTGCCGGAGAGATTGGTGAGACGCTACAAGAATGAGGCTCCTGATCCAGTTGCCCCTGTGGATGTGGTGGATGATCCCACAAGCACAAAGGATGGAGCCGAGATGAGAGATCCTTTCGGTATTCCAGAAGCCGATACCAGCTCGACATGACATTCAAATTTTTCCACGCTTTTTGATCCCTCAATTTCCCTTAAAGAGATAGCCCCGCTGGCCATCTATCCCTTGCTTCAGGGAAGATGAGCGGGGATGAGAGCCCTGGGATGTATGCTTGTTATAGTGTGTGTGTTTTGTGTTTGGCACATGTGTTAGGTGCAGAGTGTGCGGCCCGCACTTTCGCCATGGTAGCGTAGGCTTTTGCTGCAGTGGAGGTGGGACAATCTCCTCAGATTCGGTTTGCCACTCTAAAAGAAATTATGCTGCATTATGCCGTGGGGTGCGAGGCTAAGCACTGCACAGAGGATAGCTGCTGTTGGCATCCTGTGGAAGGCATGTCTGATTGCATGAAGGTTCAGTGTCCTAGTTCCCTTCCCCCAGGAAAAACGACACGGGAGCTGGCCAAGACCTCTCTGGGTGATGAGCCTAAGGGATGGTTTTGTGTAGGGCCCCTATGCTTGCACACTGGGGATCAGACCTCTACCTTCACCCATGAGGCTTGCTTGCAGCAATTAAGATCTGGCCATAGGTTAATTAATATCCTGGCCTTTTGATGCACCTGCCGCAAGCAAAACACAATCTCCCCAGGAGTGGCTTGGCATGATAGAGAGGTAATCAGTGATAAGACTCCCTGGGCATGTCACCAACCTAAGACAGGGATCAAACCAATGCTGTTTGTCACCCAAGGACGGGTAAGGGGCATGGCTGCGGGGGGCTATCTACAGACATTCTCTCTGCCAAAAAAGAAAAAAGGGGGAATTGTGGGGAGCGGGTGTGGCGGCAGTCCCAAAGGCGCCAGGGACTGCAGCTAAGTCATATGACTTGCACCTGACTTCCTCATATAAGACACAAACATCTTGAGTGCTGCGCAGGTGTACCAGGATACAGGTGAATCCAATTTGGTGGAGATTTGCCCCTCCTGCCCTGATTAGCTGAAGCTTCGTGCCTGGTGAGGTGGCGTGGCCTGCTGTGCGTGGATGGGAACTGAGAGTATAAAAGAGTGAGAGGCCCAGGGTTCGGGAGAGATATAAAAACAAGGGAGATATATAAACAGGGGAGAGATATAAACGAGGGAGATATAAACAGGGGAGATATAAACAGGGGAGATATAAAAACAAGGGAGATATAAAAACAAGGGAGATATATAGAGAAAGAAGAATCAGGACTGAATAAACGTGTGCAGAAGGATCCTGTAGCAGCGTCGTTCTTCCTGGCCAGTTGAGCGCGCGCAACAGTTTACTTACCCATATATGGAATTTGAAGGGCATTTAGGGAAGGATATGTTTTAAATGCTCTGAAAACTTACCTGGTCTAAACAGAAGATATGGGTGATACGGAAGATAACCCATGATTAAATAGTACCTGCGATTCTGAAAAGCTGTCAAAACTGAGACTTCATTAATGAGAGATGAGAAGACAGCAAAGGGCCACCATAGAAAGACTTGTAAAATGATAATGATTTTCACAGAAATACACAATAAAATACCTTTTTATAAAATAGGTAGTTGAAGCAGCAATAAAGCAATGCTATTTAAGCCATTTGCTGAACTTGGAATCTTGGTATCTAGATTCCTTGATCTCCTTTCTATCAGGAGATTTCTTATTTGACCACATTTTATTCATTATACTTATTAGAGCCTTTGAATGGTATAGATATGAAGTAAATACCAAGCTGGGTTGTTTATTATACTCGAGTTTGGCAATATATTTTTACGAAGAATATTATATTTTTATCAAATAGAGTTAATCTTTCCTTATATTCATCTGCTGTTAGGTCCCCTTCAAATGAACAAGGAAAATAGTTCTATGTATGCATCTGTAAACTTTACTAATGAGAATTTATTTTTATTTTTGGCTCAATTTTCATAACTCAGTGTAAGAGAATCTTATTAACTAGGTGGCTGCTTAAGACCTTACAGCTGACAGAGCAGTTTATGAATGATAGAAGGAACAAAGCTTTGACAGGTCTCACAACAACAAAGTGCCAGGTCCTGAGACAGGCAAAAACTATGAATTTCAAAATCTGTCATAAAATTGGTTTGGTTCCACTAATCATAGCTGTCCTTCATGAATTGGGAAAAGAAGCCCCACTTTCGAAGCCCTGTCCTCTTGTTTTCTGCATCACTGCCATGCTGGCCTTCGTAATAGCTGTTTCCTGTTCCATTCATTCAAAGTCAGCATAGTGCCTTTGAGGATGGATCGAGATGAGAAAACTCTGGGAAAACTAGACATTTTGCTTAGTCATTCCCTGATCCCAGGCATAGGAAACAAGGGAAAATGGGTATTGAAGAACATTAAAGGAGAGGAGT
The DNA here is from genome assembly GCF_000001635.26 of Mus musculus. Taxonomy (NCBI): domain Eukaryota; kingdom Metazoa; phylum Chordata; class Mammalia; order Rodentia; family Muridae; genus Mus; species Mus musculus. The sequence continues at coordinate 58,848,046 of NC_000086.7, forward strand.
GAAGGATAGGAAATATCAAGTATCATCTTCCCTCCCTCAGTGATCCCTCCCTCTCTGAAAGATTTGGGGAAACAGTAAGAAAAATCACAAAGCAGTATTGTATGCAATCTAAAGTTCAAAAGGAGCACTACCTTACCTTACACAAACTAAATGATGCATAATCCTTCCTGACACTTGAATCAACTGACAACTAGCCGGATAGCCATAATTTCTCACTAAGTATATTATGAAAATTAACATTGCACTTGGAATTTTGTATAGGAGAAGTAGCCAGATAATAGGAAGATAGCATCTGGAAATGAAAGAAGAATAAGGGAAAAAGGCACTCAGATAAGCAGCCAGAAGTCCCAACATTTATGAACCTTCATTCACACAGCTGTGAAGGAGTCTCCAATACAGTTCGTGTAGGCCCTAAGAGACATGAAAATTCAGATTTCTGCCTAATAACAGAAATCAAAGGGTTAACGAAACTGCTATATCAACATAGCTGACATGAAACTAGTGTGCTAATAAGCTGTTGGTATCCATTATAAGTGGTCAGTGGTCAATTCAACTGTGGTACTTCTTTATAGGATGTTGGATATAGAAATTGTGCCCTTGAGTGCTCATAAACACAAACCCCTACAAGGCAAGTACATCCTGCTTTTGTCCCATTGGGAATCAACATCCATCCTGCTGTACTTCCTGCCCACATATTCCCTACTGTGAGGAGCCGCCCTTGCAATCGCCATTACAAGATGACGCTGATATCCGGTGTTCTAACTGGTAAACAAATAGTCTGTGCATGTGCTGGGGTATTTTTCCATTCCTTGTGCCCTGCCTGTCCCGTGGCGTCATCTGGGCTAATGGTGAGCAGCTAACCAGGACCTGACACGTCTCCAACCGCTCTTTGTGGGTTATAAAAGGACTGAGTTTCCTGTATTCAAGGTCTTCCTGATAAGTAAGCAATAAAGCTTTGCTGTAGAAGGATCTGGTTGTCCGAGTGTGTTTTGCTAGCGAAACATTACAAGGACTAGACCCTACCTAAGTGTGATCAAGCACAGCTGGTGCATTTGGGCCAGTCAGACTTCTATAGGGAAGTGGAAACATGTGGCTTATTATATGAACAGCAGTCTCCAGCATTTCAGGAAGTATCTGTCCTTAAACAAATGGGACTACCAGTTTAACTTCGACCCATACAATTCCTTGAAATTTGGAAGATAAAGTGTCTTTGGTCTCATGGCTACAGTTTCCTGCTGTCTTTTCAGTCTAGCTCGTAGTTTTTGGGTGAGAAGGCAGAATACAGCAAAACAATGCCAACAGTATGTCTATCTGAGGTATAATTTGAGAGAAGCTTTGGATGGGAGAAAATTCGCATTAAAATGCAGTCCTTCATATTATAACATAGAAAGGAAACATTCTTTCACAAGCAAGCACAGGTAGATCTTAAAAGAGGCTTAGGGGCCACAGCATCTGGGGGAGCCATCTTGGTTCCCGGATCCCACTAAGGCTAGTCTGCACAGGTGAGAGTGTGGACTGCAGAAGCTAACAGCTTCTGGGACAGGCAGAAGCCACAGAGCTTCTGAGGCAGACCTCATTTCGGGCTCCAGACACCCGGGCACCTTTCTGTCCAGAGAAGAGGTGTCCGCCCTGCCCCGGAGGGCTTTGCCACAGCATCTGGGGAAGCCATCTTGGTTCCTGGATTCCACCGAGTCTAGTCTGCACAGGTGAGAGTGTGGACTACAGAAGCTAACAGCTTCTGGGACAAGCCCTGTTTCAGGCCTTCATCTCCTGCCAGGAGGCAGGTCCAAACGCCAGATATCTGTCCACCTTCCCTGCAAGAGGAGAGCTTGCCTGCAGAGAGTGCTCTATCAACTGAAACTCAGGAGAGATCTAGTCTCCCAGGTCTGCTGATAGAGGCTAACAGAATCACAAGAGGAACAAGCTCTAACCAGAGACAAATATAAGAACTAACTCCAGAGATTACCAGATGGTGAAAGGCAAAAGTAAGAATCTTACTAACAAAGACCAAGACCACTCACCATCATCAGAACCCAGCATTCCAGCCTCATCCAGTCCTGGGCACACCAACACACCCACAAATTTAGACCCAGATTTAAAAGCAATCTCATGATGATGGTAGAGGACACAAAGAAGGACTTTAATAACTCACTTAAAGAAATACAGGAGAACACTGCTAAAGAGTGACAAGTCCATAAAGAAAAACAGGAAACCACAACCAAACAGGTAGAAGTCCTTAAAGAAAAACAGGAAACCACAACCAAACAGGTAGAAGTCCTTAAAGAAAAACAAGAAAACACAACCAAACAGGTGATGGAAATGAACAAAACCATACTAGAACTAAAAGGGAAGTAGACACAATAAAGAAAACCCAAAGTGAGACAACTCTGGAGATAGAAACCCTAAGAAAGAAATCTGGAACCATAGACACAAGCACTAGCAACAGAACAAGACATGGAAGAGAGAATCTCCCGTGCAGAAGATTCCATAGAAAACATCGGCACAACAATCCAAGAAAATGCAAAATGCAAAAAGATCCTAACTCAAAACATCCAGCAAATCCAGGACACAATGAGAATACCAAACTTATGTATATTAGGAGTAGATGAGAATGAAGATTTTCAACTTAAAGGGCCAGCAAATATCTTCAACAAAATTATAGAAGAAAACTTCCCAAACCTAAAGAAAGAGATGCCCATGAACATACAAGAAGCCTACAGAACTCCAAATAGACTGGACCAGAAAGGAATTTCCTCCTGACACATAATAATCAAACAACAAATGCACTAAATAAAGATAGAATATTAAAAGCAGTAAGGGAGAAAGGTCAAGTAACATATAAAGGCAGGCCTATCAGAATTACACCAGATTTTAACCAGAGACTATGAAAGCCAGAAGATCCTGGACAGATGTTGTACAGACACTAAGAGCACACAAATGCCAGGCCAGGCTACTATGAACAGCAAAAGTTTCAATTACCATAGATGTAGAAACCAAAGTATTCCAGGACAAAACTAAATTCACCCATTATCTCTCCACGATTCCAGCCCTTCAAAGGATAATAACAGAAAAAAACCAATACAAGGACTGAAACCATGTCCTAGAAAAAGCAAGAAAGTAATTCTTCAATAAACCTAAAAGAAGACAGTCACAAGAACAGAATGCCAACTCTAACACCAAAAATAATAGGAAGCACCAATTAATTTTCCTTAATATCTTGTAATATCAGTGGACTCAATTCCCCAATAAAAAGACACAGACTAACAGACTGGCTACACAAACAGGACCCAACATTTTACAGCTTACAGGAAACCCATCTCAGGGAAAAAACAGACACTACCTTAGGGTGAAAGGCTGGAAAACAATTTTCCAAACAAATGGTCTGAAGAAACAAGCTGAAGTAGCCATTCTGATATCAAATAAAATCGAATTCCAACCCAAAGTTATCAAAAAAGACAAGGAGGGGCACTTCATGCTCATCAAAGGTAAAATCTTCCAAGAGGAACTCTCAATTCTGAATATCTAAGCTCCAAATGAAAGGGCAGCCACATTCATTAGAGACTTTAGTAAAGCTCAAAGCACACATTTCACCTCACACAATAATAGTGGGAGACTTCAACACACCACTTTCTTCAATGGACAGATCGTGGAAACAGAAACTAAACAGGGACACAGTGAAACTAACAGAAGTTATGAAACAAATGGACCTGACAGTTATCTACAGAACATTTTATCCTAAAACAAAAGGATATACCTTCTTCTCAGCACCTCACGGGACCTTCTCCAAAATTGACCATATAATTGGTCACAAAACAGGCCTCAACAGATACAAAAATATTGAAATTGTCCCATGCATCCTATCAGATCCCCATGAACCAAGGCTGATCTTCAATAACAACATAAATACTAGAAAGCCAACATTCACGTGGAAACTGAACAACAATCTTCTCAATGATACCTTGGTCAAGGAAGGAATAAAGAAAGAAATTGAAGACTTTTTAGAGTTTAATGAAAGTGAAGCCACAACATACTCAAACATACAATGAAAGCATTCCTAAGAGGAATACCATAGCTCTGAGTGCCTCCAAAAAGAAACTAGAGAGAGCACACACTAGCAGCTTGACAACACACCTAAAAGCTCTCGAACAAAAGGAAGAAAATTCACCAAGAGGAGTAGACAGCAGGAAATAATCAAACTCAGGGGCGAAATCAACCAAGTGGAAACAAGAAGAGCTATTCAATGAATCAACCAAAGCAGGAGCTGCTTCTTTGAGAAAAACCACAAGATAGATAAACCCTTAGCCAGACTCACTAGAGGGTACAGGGAAAGCATCTCAATTAACAAAATCAGAAATGAAAAGGGAGACATAACAACATATTCTGAAGAAATCCAAAACACCATCAGATCCTTCTACAAAAGGCTATACTCAACAAAACTGAAAAACCTAGATGAAATGGACAAATTTCTAGACAGATACCAGGTACCAAAGTTAAATCAGGATCAGGGTAAAAATGATCTAAACAGTCCTATATTCCCAAAAGAAATAGAAGCAGTCATTAATAGTCTCCCAACAACAACAACAAAAAAAAATGCCCAGGACCAGATGGGTTCAGTGAAGAGTTCTATCAGACCTTCAAAGAAGATCTAATTCCAGTTCTTCACAAACTATTCCACAAAATAGTAGTAGAAGGTACTCTACCCACCTCATTCTATGAAGCCACAATTACTCTGATACCTAAACCACAGAAAGACCCAACAAAGATAGAGAACTCCAGACCAATTTCCCTTATGAATATCAATGCAAAAATACTCAATAAAATTCTCGCTAACAGAATCCAAGAACTCATCAAAACAATCATCTATCCTGACCAAGTAGGTTTCATTCCAGGGATGCAGGGATGGTTTAATATATGAAAATCCATCAATGCAATCTGTTATATAAACAAACTCCAAGACAAAAACCACATGATCATCTCATTAGATACTGAGAAAGCATTTGACAAAATCCAACACACATTCATGATAAAAGTCTTAGAAAGATCAGGAATTCAAGGCCCATACTTAAACATAATAAAAGCAATCTACAGCAAACCAGTAGCCAACATCAAAGTAAATGGTGAGAAGCTGGAAGCAATCCCACTAAAATCAGGGACTAGACAAGGCTGCCCACTTTCTCCCTACCTATTCAACATTGTACTTGAAGTCCTAGTCAGAGCAATTCGACAACAAAAGGAGATCAAGGGGAAACAAATTGGAAAGTAAGAAGTCAAAATTTCACTTTTTGCAGATGATATGATAGTATATATAAGTGACCCTAAAAATTCTACCAGAGAACTCCTAACCCTGATAAACAGCTTCAGTGAAGTAGCTGGATATACAATTAATTCAAACAAGACAATGGCCTTTCTCTACACAAAGGATAAACAAGCTGAGAGAGAAATTAGGGAAACACCACCCTTCTCAAAAGTCACAAATAATGTAAAATACCTTGCTTGGAGTGACTCTAACTAATGAAGTGAAAGATCTGTATTTTAAGAACTTCAAGTCTCTGAAGAAAGAAATTAAAGAAGATCTCAGAAGATGGAACGATCTCCCATATTCATGGATGGGCAGGATCAATATAGTAAAAATGGCTGTCTTGCCAAAAGCAATCTACAGATTCAATGCAAACCCCATCAAAATTCCAACTCAATTCTTCAACAAATTAGAAAGGGCAATCTGCAAATCCATCTGGAATAACAAAAAACCTAGGATAGCAAAAACTCTTCTCAAGGATAAGAGAAACTCGGGTGGAATCACCATGCCTGACCTAAAGCTGTACTACAGAGCAATTGTGATGAAAACTGCATGGTACTGGTATAGTGACAGACAAGTAGACCAATGGAATAGAATTGAAGACCCAGAAATTAACCTACACATCTATGGTCACTTGATCATGGTTTTAGGGAGCTAAAACCATCCAGTGGAAAAAAGACAGCATTTTCAACAAATGGTGCTGGCACAATTGGCAGTTATCATGTAGAAGAATGAATATTGATCCATTCCTATCTCCTTGTAGTAAGGTCAAATCTAAGTGGATCAAGGAACTCCACATAAAACCAGAGACACTGAAATTTATAGAGGACAAAGTGGGGAAAACCCTCGAAGATATGGGCACAGGAGAAAAATTCCTGAATAACAAAGCAGTGGCTTGTGCTGTATGATCGAGAATCGACAAATGGGACCTCATAAATTTGCAAAGCTTCTGTAAGGCAAAAGACAATATCAATAAGACAAAAAGGCCACCAACAGATTGGGAAAGTATCTTTACCTACCCTAATACAATATATATATATATAATATATATATCAAAATATGTCATTCATATATATATATATATATATATATATATATATAGGACTACTATCCAATATATATAAAGAACTCAAGAAGGTGGACTCCAGAAAATCAAATAACCCCATTAAAAATGGGGCTTAGAGCTAAACAAACAATTCTCACCTGAGGAATATTGAATGGCTGAGAAGCCCCTGAAAAAATATTCAGCAGCCTTAATCATCAGGGAAATGCAACTCAAAACAACCCTGAGATTCCACCTCACACCAGTCAGAATGGCTAAGATCAAAATCTCAGGTGACAGCAGATGCTGGTGAGGATGTGGAGAAAGAGGAACACTCCTCCATTGTTGGTGGGATTGCAAGCTTGTACAACCTCTCTGGAAATCTGTCTGGCAGTTCCTCAGATAATTGGACATAGTACTACCGAAGTTTTCTGCAAAACCTCTCCTGGGCATATATCCAGAAGATGTTCCAACTGCTAAGAAGGATACATGCCTCAATATGTTCATAGCAGCCTTATTTATAATAGCCAGAAGCTGAAAAGAACCCAAATGCCCCTCAACAGAGGAGTGGATATAGAAATTGTGGTACATTTACACAATGGAATACTCCTTAGCTATTAAAAAGAATGAATTTATGAGATTCCTAGGTAAATGTATGGACCTGGAGGGCATCATCCTGAGTGAGGTAACCCAATCACAAAAGAACTCACATGATATGTACTCACTGATAAGTGGATATTAGCCCAGAAACTTAGAATACCGAAGATATAAGATACAATTTGCAAAACACATGAAACTCAAGAAGAATGAAGACCAAAGTGTGGACACTTTGCCCCTTCTTAGAATTGGAAACAAAACACCCATGGAAGGAGTTACAGAGACAAAGTTTGGAGCTGAGATGAAAGGATGGACCATCTACAGAGTGCTATACCCGGGGATCCATCCCATAATCAGCCTCCAAACGCTGACACCATTGCATACACTAGCAAGATTTCGCTGAAAGGACCCTGATATAGCTGTCTCTTGTGAGGCTATGCTGGGGCCTAGCAAACACAGAAGTGGATGCTCACAGTCAGCTATTGGATGGATCACAGGGCCCCCAATGAAGGAGCTAGAGAAAGTACCCAAGGAGCTAAAGGGAACTGCAACCCTATAGGTGGAACAACAATATGAACTAACCAGTACCCCGGAGCTCTTGTCTCTAGCTGCATATGTATCAAAAGATGGCCTAGTCGGCCATCACTGGAAAGAGGGGCCCATTGGTCATGCAAACTTTATATGCCCCAGTACAGGGGGACTCCAGGGCCAAAAAGTGGGATCGGGTGAGTAGGGGATTGGGGGGGAGGGTATGGTGGACTTTTGGGATAACATTGGAAATGTAAATGAGGAAAATACCTAATAAAAAGTTTAAAAAGGGAAAATGGTGATTTTTTTAAAGAATAATCACAGCTGAATTCACACTGAGTTCAGAATTTTAATAATTAGCTATTCTAAGGGTTTGGTTTTTTTTGGTTTTGGTTTTGGTTTTTTTTTTTTGTTGTTGTTGTTGTTTTTTTTTTTTTTTTTTTTTTTTTTTTTTTTTTTTTTTTTTGCCTCTGTCTGTTTCAGATTCCTCATCCACCTTGTGCCACATTGCCTCCATGTCCTCCAAGTTCACGTTTTACTAGGGTTGGGTTGTTTGCTATGTAGAGTGGAGAAATATAGGCAGGTGAACTAGTTGTGGTTTTAGGCCTCAAGAAGCATCTCTAATTCTACTTGCTCATGGACCATTACTATTTTAAGTGAAATAACATAACTTGGGGTAGTTTATTTGAATGCCAAAGAAAAAGGATTTGGGAAAAGGAGAAGAGTTTTATACCATAGAGTAGCCAATTTCTGGAAAATTTTGGATTAACAGAGCTTCCCAGGAAAGCCCAACCTAAAATGACTCATATAGGGATATGTGAGCTAAAGAAATGTGGCTGGTTCATAGTATAATTGTGGTTGTAGATAACTGAAAATTTTTGTTTGTGACATTTAAAAAGATTTATAATGTTATGTGATATATGAATCTATGTCCATTTTGTTTTTGTTTTTGTTTTTTCTTTTTTTGAGACAGGGTTTCTCTGTGTAGCCCTGGCTGTCCTGGGACTCACTTTGTAGACCAGGCTGACCTCAAACTCAGAAATCTGCCTGCCTCTGCCTCACGAGTGCTGGGATTAAAGATGAATCTATGTCCATGAATAAAGAAGCAATATATTTATTAAGAATACTATGTGTATCCTTTCAGAATTTTTTGATCTCAAAACTTATCATAAATATGAAACAAGTATATTCTTTTATCAAAGTTGACAGTCAGGAATTATATATATTTTAAATTCATTTATTATTTAATTAGTGTCTTAATCAGGGTTTCTATTACTGCACAAACATCATGACCAAGAAGCAAGTTGGGGAGGAAAGGGTTTATTCAGCTTACAATTCCATACTGCTGTTTATCACCAAGGAAGACAGGACTGGAACTCATAAAGGTCAGGAAGCAGGAGCTGATGCAGAGGCTATGGAGGGATGTTACATACTGGCTTGCTTCCCATGCCTGTTCTCTTATAGAACCAAGGCTACCAGCCCAGAGATGGTCCCACCCACAAGGGGCCTTTCCCCCTTGATCACTAATTGAGAAAATGCCTTACAGCTGGATCTCATGGAGGCATTTCCTCAACTGAAGCTCCTTTCTCTGTGATAACTCCAGCTGTGTCAAGTTTACACAAAACTAGTCAGTACAATTAGTACAAATTGTTCATTTGAAATTTTATCTTAAGACTTTTGCTCTAAACTGGCAAAGCAGTATTTGTTCACAATTTAAATTACACTTTTATGTGTACCTAGTTATTTTTATTGACATGGAAATACTTCTTAAATTTCAAGAATCTCGGAGTTCTAGAATAGGGTGAAGTTATTTCAAGTCATCTTTAGAAATGATATTTATGAAAGTTTTCAGATATAATCATGTAATTAATGTTTAAATGAAAAAGTTAGAATGGCCATTTGAGGGTTATTTTGAAGATTATATGCTACACCAAGAAGAAAAAATATAAACACGAGATATTTCATAGTCATAGATTAATCATATGTGAAAATTATCTACAGAGTATTCCTAGGTGGATTTATTTTTGCACAAATAAACAGGTTCTTCCCAATAGCTATGTGGTAGAAAAAAGAAGACAGCTTTGCTCTGAAATAGAAGTGTGACACATCAGAGTCAGGTAGTGGGAAGAATAACAGAGTGTTACTGATGTATTACTCTGAGCCTTACAAGACGGAACTGATGTGATAGTAACCAAAAATCTTGGAAGAAAATGAATGTTTATTCATAACTTCTACAAGCACAGAGTGGTATGGTGGAAATAATTGAACATGCTCCACTAGATTTGGGGAAAGGACGTGAGAACATATATGGAGAAGAGGTAAATATGATTCCAAAGGTAAAATATATAAAATAAAAACTTAAAAGTCTAAAAAAGAAGACAAAATATTCAAAACATTATGAAAGAAAACAAACTTAGAAAATACACATTAACCTAATTTCAAATTACATTATAAGCTAAAAAGTAAAAATATTAATAAGGATACTATATTAAAGATATAATATTAGGGAAAAGATAGGGATATTTTAAATACAAATTAACTGAAATACTTAAATGTGCCCTTATATTTATGATCAACTGGTATTTAGTAAAGTTGTACAATGAATGTGGTAGAGGGGGGTTGCCTTATGGAAAATGGTTCTACAGTATTTTGACAGCATATGTCAATTTAATTGATATGTCAATTAATTTCTTGTTTACATATGCAATCTACATAACACTACTTAGAAAATACTCAAAATATTAAAAATTAATCCTAAAATTAAAATTTACCCTATCAGAATTTAAGAGGTAGAACATAAAAATGTTAGAAGAGAATTTATGACTTAGAAATTAGGCAAGTCATGAAAAATGATACCAATGGTATGACTGATGAAAGAAGATAATGTCAAGTTAAGATTTAAATAAATATAAAGCTCTTAAGTTGTAGAAGATAAATCTTCATGTCCTAAGTGAAATAAGCTCAATGCAGAAAGACAAAGGCCCATTTTCTCCCATATGTGAAAACTAGATTCAAAATTTGGGTATGTGTTGGAGGGTCCATGAAACTGGAAAGAGGACTATAAGTTGTTGGAAGGAAGAGATTCTAAAAGGAAGGGGAAATGAGAGACTAATATAAACAATACAGTGTGAAAACTGAAATGAGGCCTATTTGGGAAAAGAGGAGAATTGGTAGGGTAGACAGAGGTTGTTAGGGAAAAGGTAGAAGAAAATTAATTGCAACAAAATAATACAGAAAGGGAGCTGGGATGAGAGGAGAGGAGAGGAGGATTGAAGGATGTGATGCAGTGGACCTTGCCAGGACTATAATGTTGAGCATCATCAGCTGATTCATACCCCAGGTGGTGACCCACTCAGACCCACATTGAAACTCCAGATTAAACAAAGACTGTGAGCACCCCCCAGCACTAGTTCCAAGGACCAAGAATTTTGGGTAGAACTACTGCACTGATAGCCCCCCCCTCCCCTGCCTGTGTTTTCCGGGCTGTCCTCCCTCCCTCCCTCCCTCCCTTCGTCCCTTCCTCCCTCCCTCTGTCCCTCCCTCCTCCCCTCCTTCCCTTCCTCTCTCCTTTCCTCCCTCCCTCCCTCTCTCTCTTTGACTCTCTTTCTAACCCTGACCCCTTTCTTCCTCTCCCTTTCCCCCTACCCCTTCTCTGCTTTATTCCTTCACTCTTCACTCCTGGCTCCTTCGCCTTTGACTTTTAACAGCACTCTCCAGGTCTTGTTTCAGACTCAAATCACTCTCTGCTTTCCACCCCTCCCTCAGACCCAGAGCCCTACCACCCAGAGTAGTACAGGCTGAGAAGAGGAGTGTGCTCACTCTCTCTACTCTCTTGCACTGTCCAGCCAGCACTGCTATCACTGTGGCTAGAGAGGCAGACAGAGTGCCAGCAACTTGGTAAGGTTGAGTTGTTCTGAGACTCCAGTACCCAGGCACCCACCTGAGATGGTAACCATATCCTTGCTCCCTACTAGATTTCTGGCCTGGAACATATGCCACACTTCCCACATAGGTCACATAGCCCAAAACAGGATTCTCCAATGATAATGGGGTATCTAGAGGCCCCAGAGGGTTTAGCCAATAACTTTCCCTTCCTAGACAGAATTCCTTGCAAAAGGCATTTAATCTCTGGTCTACCCTGAGGAGGTGGTCTGCATCCATTTTTCCATGATAAACAGTCAGTAAATGATGTGGATAAACATGGACTGTCTCTTTCAACAAGAACTGCCATGAGGAGCATGGAGAAAGCCTTTGCCTACCATGTCGCTGCCTAAGTCTTCCTCTCTGTGCTCCCAGACAACTGTAGACTAAGGACTAAGTCTAAGACAAGCTAAGGACTATTGCAAATTATCTAAGCTGGACTTCCCCATTTTCCAGGCCCCAGGCTTGTTGTCCTCAGCCTGTGGGTCCCCAACATTGTTCTCAAGCCCTCTGTGGTTTTTCAGCAGCAACTGGATTCCAGGGAGTCAGGGAACCCCAGCTTAGGCCTACCACATCTTAAACTGCATTTTCCCATCCCCTGAGCTTCCTTCCCTAAAGCCCAGCACCAATGGCAGCTGCACAGGGTAAATGCAGTCAAGCACCCCAGTGCTTCACATCCCTAGTGGTGCTTCCACAAGCCAGCGGCATGGGTCTGGGAGAAGAGGAGGACAGGGAAGCTGTGATTGGATAGAAAAGAAAGAAATTAATTAATGGAAAAAAGAACTGGCATGAGATTAAAATAAGATACTGCATCAGAAATACACCAGGGTGGTAAATAAGCACATGGAAATGCTCAACATTATTAGTTATTATGAAAACCTAAACTAAACCTATGGGCCTGGCCGGGGAAAGGACTCTATCACTAAAGTGCTTGCTGTACATGCATTAGGACCAGAGTTCAGATTTCAAACACCTCCAGAAAAGAAAAGAAAAGAAAAGAAAAAGAAAAGGAAAGGAAAGGAAAGGAAAGGAAAGGAAAGGAAAGGAAAGGAAAGAAAAGGAGAGGAGAGGAGAGGAGAGGAGAGGAGAGGAGAGGAGAGAAAAGAAAAAGGTGGTATGTAACTGTAATCTCAGTGGTAGTAGGTCTTTCTGGCCCACAATCCGAACTCGTGAGTTCTGTGTTCAGGGAAAGATTGACTCAAAACTATAAGGTGTAGAACAATTGTGGAAGACTTCTAACTTCAAGGTAGACTTTTAGACTCTGTGTCTGTGTGTGTGTGTGTGTGTGTGTGTGTAAACAACTACACACATACACACATATAGACAAAGAAAGACAAATATAGGGACATAATAGTATACAACCACTAGAATGGCTACAACCAGATAAAGAAAATAGCAAGTGTTGACAAATACCTGGAAAAATAGAACCCTGGTAGATTGACAATCAAAATACACAATGTTTCAAGATGTGAGACATAATATACCATATATTTCGGGGAGAGTTACCTTTAACCTCAAATCTCCCTCTTTTACACCCTTCTCCCTTCCATTAGTCTCTTATATTCCTCTACATTTATTCTCCTTATACTTTCATAAATACTTTTGATAAATTATTTAATTAAGCATAAACATACCACATGGCAATTATCTGTCCTACTGACTTGTAAAGCTCCCTCAAAAACTTATGGAAAATGTTCCACGATTATTTATTTATTTATACGAAATTTATTTATATGAAATAAAAGCTACAGGAGCTTGAGAGATGGCTCAATAGTTAAGAGCATTTGTTGATCTTGCAGAGGACTCAAGTTCACTTCACAGCACCTGTATGATGATCCATGGCTATCTGTAACTCCAGTCCCAGGAGATCCAGTTCTCTCTTCTAACATGTACAGGCACGGCACACATGTGGTGCATCATCCATATACGTAAAACAAAAGTAAATAAAATACTTTTTTCAAACAATGGGAATTGATCTCAAGTCAATCAACTGCTGAAAGAATTAAGCTGCATGCTTATCTACCTAGTGGGATACTATATGCTGTTTAAAAGGGACAAGCTACTAATACAGTCTATATCAATCAACTTCAAATTAATAATTTTAAGTGAAAAAAATCAAGAGGGAAAATATTGTGTATTGCTGTATTTTCTTCAAATAAGGATATATAAGTGAGGAATTTATAATTATAGAAACCATCTTGGTCCGGGACCCGCCGAACTTAGGAAATTAGTCTGAACAGGTGAGAGGGTGCGCCAGAGAACCTGACAGCTTCTGGAACAGGCGGAAGCACAGAGGCGCTGAGGCAGCACCCTGCGTGGGCCGGGGACAGCCGGCCACCTTCAGGACCAGAGGACAGGTGCCCACCCGGCTGGGGAGGCGGCCTAAGCCACAGCAGCAGCGGTCGCCATCTTGGTCCGGGACCCGCCGAACTTAAGAAATTAGTCTGAACAGGTGAGAGGGTGCGCCAGAGAATCTGACAGCTTCTGGAACAGGCGGAAGCACAGAGGCGCTGAGGCAGCACCCTGCGTGGGCCGGGGACAGCCGGCCACCTTCCGGACCAGAGGACAGGTGCCCACCCGGCTGGGGAGGCGGCCTAAGCCACAGCAGCAGCGGTCGCCATCTTGGTCCGGGACCCGCCGAACTTAGGAAATTAGTCTGAACAGGTGAGAGGGTGCGCCAGAGAACCTGACAGCTTCTGGAACAGGCAGAAGCACAGAGGCGCTGAGGCAGCACCCTGTGTGGGCCGGGGACAGCCGGCCACCTTCCGGACCAGAGGACAGGTGCCCGCCCGGCTGGGGAGGCGACCTAAGCCACAGCAGCAGCGGTCGCCATCTTGGTCCCGGGACTCCAAGGAACTTAGGAATTTAGTCTGCTTAGGTGAGAGTCTGTACCACCTGGGAACTGCCAAAGCAACACAGTGTCTGAGAAAGATCCTGTTTTGGGCCTTCTTCTTCGGCCAGGAGGAGGTCCAAATACAAGATATCTGCGCACCTTTCCTGTAAGAGAGCTTGCCAGCAGAGAGTGCTCTGAGCACTGAAACTCAGAGGAGAGAATCTGTCTCCCAGGTCTGCTGATAGACGGTAACAGAATCACCAGAAGAACAATCTCTAAACAGAGTCAACTATAACTACTAACTCCAGAGATTACCAGATGGCGAAAGGTAAACGGAGGAATCTTACTAACAGGAACCAAGACCACTCACCATCACCAGAACCCAGCACACCCACTTCGCCCAGTCCAGGGAACCCCAACACACCTGAGAACCTAGACCTAGATTTAAAAGCATATCTCATTGATGATGGTAGAGGACATCAAGAAGGACTTTAATAAATCACTTAAAGAAATACAGGAGAACACTGCTAAAGAGTTACAAGTCCTTAAAGAAAAACAGGAAAACACAATCAAACAGGTAGAAGTCCTTACAGAAAAAGAGGAAAAAACATACAAACAGGTGATGGAAATGAACAAAACCATACTAGACCTAAAAAGGGAAGTAGACACAATAAAGAAAACTCAAAGCGAGGCAACACTAGAGATAGAAACCCTAGGAAAGAAATCTGGAACCATAGATTTGAGCATCAGCAACAGAATACAAGAGATGGAAGAGAGAATCTCAGGTGCAGAAGATTCCATAGAGAACATCGGCACAACAATCAAAGAAAATGGAAAATGCAAAAAGATCCTAACTCAAAATATCCAGGAAATCCAGGACACAATAAGAAGACCAAACGTACGGATAATAGGAGTGGATGAGAATGAAGATTTTCAACTCAAAGGTCCAGCAAACATCTTCAACAAAATTATTGAAGAAAACTTCCCAAATCTAAAGAATGAGATGCATATGAACATACAAGAAGCCTACAGAACTCCAAATAGACTGGACCAGAAAAGAAATTCCTCCCGACACATAATAATCAGAACATCAAATGCATTAAATAAAGATAGAATACTAAAAGCAGTAAGGGAAAAAGGTCAAGTAACATATAAAGGCAAGCCTATCAGAATTACACCAGATTTTTCACCAGAGACTATGAAAGCCAGAAGAGCCTGGACAGATGTTATACAGACACTAAGAGAACACAAACTGCAGCCCAGGCTACTATACCCAGCCAAACTCTCAATTATCATAGAGGGAGAAACCAAAGTATTCCACGACAAAACCAAATTCACGCATTATCTCTCCACGAATCCAGCCCTTCAAAGGATAATAACAGAAAAAAACCAATACAAGAACGGGAACAACGCCCTAGAAAAAACAAGAAGGTAATCCCTCAACAAACCTAAAAGAAGACAGCCACAAGAACAGAATGCCACCTTTAACAACTAAAATAACAGGAAGCAACAATTACTTTTCCTTAATATCTCTTAACATCAATGGTCTCAACTCGCCAATAAAAAGACATAGACTAACAAACTGGCTACACAAACAAGACCCAACATTTTGCTGCTTACAGGAAACTCATCTCAGAGAAAAAGATAGACACTACCTCAGAATGAAAGGCTGGAAAACAATTTTCCAAGCAAATGGTATGAAGAAACAAGCAGGAGTAGCCATCCTAATATCTGATAAGATTGACTTCCAACCCAAAGTCATCAAAAAAGACAAGGAGGGACACTTCATTCTCATCAAAGGTAAAATCCTCCAAGAGGAACTCTCAATTCTGAATATCTATGCTCCAAATACAAGAGCAGCCACATTCACTAAAGAAACTTTAGTAAAGCTCAAAGCACACATTGCGCCTCACACAATAATAGTGGGAGACTTCAACACACCACTTTCACCAATGGACAGATCATGGAAACAGAAACTAAACAGGGACACACTGAAACTAACAGAAGTGATGAAACAAATGGATCTGACAGATATCTACAGAACATTTTTCCCTAAAACAAAAGGATATACCTTCTTCTCAGCACCTCATGGTACCTTCTCCAAAATTGACCACATAATAGGTCACAAATCAGGCCTCAACAGATTCAAAAATATTGAAATTGTCCCATGTATCCTATCAGATCACCATGCACTAAGGCTGATCTTCAATAACAAAATAAATAACAGAAAGCCAACATTCACATGGAAACTGAACAACACTCTTCTCAATGATACCTTGGTCAAGGAAGGAATAAAGAAAGAAATTAAAGACTTTTTAGAGTTTAATGAAAATGAAGCCACAACGTACCCAAACCTTTGGGACACAATGAAAGCATTTCTAAGAGGGAAACTCATAGCTATGAGTGCCTTCAAGAAAAAACGGGAGAGAGCACATACTAGCAGCTTGACAACACATCTAAAAGCTCTAGAAAAAAAGGAAGCAAATTCACCCAAGAGGAGTAGACGGCAGGAAATAATCAAACTCAGGGGTGAAATCAACCAAGTGGAAACAAGAAGAACTATTCAAAGAATTAACCAAACGAGGAGTTGGTTCTTTGAGAAAATCAACAAGATAGATAAACCCTTAGCTAGACTCACTAAAGGGCACAGGGACAAAATCCTAATTAACAAAATCAGAAATGAAAAGGGAGACATAACAACAGATCCTGAAGAAATCCAAAACACCATCAGATCCTTCTACAAAAGGCTATACTCAACAAAACTGGAAAACCTGGACGAAATGGACAAATTTCTGGACAGATACCAGGTACCAAAGTTGAATCAGGATCAAGTTGACCTTCTAAACAGTCCCATATCCCCTAAAGAAATAGAAGCAGTTATTAATAGTCTCCCAGCCAAAAAAAGCCCAGGACCAGACGGGTTTAGTGCAGAGTTCTATCAGACCTTCAAAGAAGATCTAACTCCAGTTCTGCACAAACTTTTTCACAAGATAGAAGTAGAAGGTATTCTACCCAACTCATTTTATGAAGCCACTATTACTCTGATACCTAAACCACAGAAAGATCCAACAAAGATAGAGAACTTCAGACCAATTTCTCTTATGAACATCGATGCAAAAATCCTTAATAAAATTCTCGCTAACCGAATCCAAGAACACATTAAAGCAATCATCCATCCTGACCAAGTAGGTTTTATTCCAGGGATGCAGGGATGGTTTAACATACGAAAATCCATCAATGTAATCCATTATATAAACAAACTCAAAGACAAAAACCACATGATCATCTCGTTAGATGCAGAAAAAGCATTTGACAAGATCCAACACCCATTCATGATAAAAGTTCTGGAAAGATCAGGAATTCAAGGCCAATACCTAAACATGATAAAAGCAATCTACAGCAAACCAGTAGCCAACATCAAAGTAAATGGAGAGAAGCTGGAAGCAATCCCACTAAAATCAGGGACTAGACAAGGCTGCCCACTTTCTCCCTACCTTTTCAACATAGTACTTGAAGTATTAGCCAGAGCAATTCGACAACAAAAGGAGATCAAGGGGATACAAATTGGAAAAGAGGAAGTCAAAATATCACTTTTTGCAGATGATATGATAGTATATATAAGTGACCCTAAAAATTCCAACAGAGAACTCCTAAACCTGATAAACAGCTTCGGTGAAGTAGCTGGATATAAAATTAACTCAAACAAGTCAATGGCCTTTCTCTACACAAAGAATAAACAGGCTGAGAAAGAAATTAGGGAAACAACACCCTTCTCAATAGCCACAAATAATATAAAATATCTCGGCGTGACTCTAACGAAGGAAGTGAAAGATCTGTATGATAAAAACTTCAAGTCCCTGAAGAAAGAAATTAAAGAAGATCTCAGAAGATGGAAAGATCTCCCATGCTCATGGATTGGCAGGACCAACATTGTAAAAATGGCTATCTTGCCAAAAGCAATCTACAGATTCAATGCAATCCCCATTAAAATTCCAACTCAATTCTTCAACGAATTAGAAGGAGCAATTTGCAAATTCATCTGGAATAACAAAAAACCGAGGATAGCAAAAACTCTTCTCAAGGATAAAAGAACCTCTGGTGGAATCACCATGCCTGACCTAAAGCTTTACTACAGAGCAATTGTGATAAAAACTGCATGGTACTGGTATAGAGACAGACAAGTGGACCAATGGAATAGAATTGAAGACCCAGAAATGAACCCACACACCTATGGTCACTTGATCTTCGACAAGGGAGCCAAAACCATCCAGTGGAAGAAAGACAGCATTTTCAACAATTGGTGCTGGCACAACTGGTTGTTATCATGTAGAAGAATGCGAATCGATCCATACTTATCTCCTTGTACTAAGGTCAAATCTAAGTGGATCAAGGAACTTCACATAAAACCAGAGACGCTGAAACTTATAGAGGAGAAAGTGGGGAAAAGCCTTGAAGATATGGGCACAGGGGAAAAATTCCTGAACAGAACAGCAATGGCTTGTGCTGTAAGATCGAGAATTGACAAATGGGACCTAATAAAACTCCAAAGTTTCTGCAAGGCAAAAGACACTGTCTATAAGACAAAAAGACCACCAACAGACTGGGAAAGGATCTTTACCTATCCTAAATCAGATAGGGGACTAATATCCAACATATATAAAGAACTCAAGAAGGTGGACCTCAGAAAATCAAATAACCCCCTTAAAAAATGGGGCTTAGAACTGAACAAAGAATTCTCACCTGAGGAATACCGAATGGCAGAGAAGCACCTGAAAAAATGTTCAACATCCTTAATCATCAGGGAAATGCAAATCAAAACAACCCTGAGATTCCACCTCACACCAGTGAGAATGGCTAAGATCAAAAATTCAGGTGACAGCAGATGCTGGCGAGGATGTGGAGAAAGAGGAACACTCCTCCATTGTTGGTGGAATTGCAGGCTTGTACAACCACTCTGGAAATCAGTCTGGCGGTTCCTCAGAAAATTGGACATAGTACTACCGGAGGATCCAGCAATACCTCTCCTGGGCATATATCCAGAAGAAGCCCCAACTGGTAAGAAGGACACATGCTCCACTATGTTCATAGCAGCCTTATTTATAATAGCCAGAAACTGGAAAGAACCCAGATGCCCCTCAACAGAGGAATGGATACAGAAAATGTGGTACATCTACACAATGGAGTACTACTCAGCTATTAAAAAGAATGAATTTATGAAATTCCTAGCCAAATGGATGGACCTGGAGAGCATCATCCTGAGTGAGGTAACACAATCACAAAGGAACTCACACAATATGTACTCACTGATAAGTGGATACTAGCCCAAAACCTAGGATACCCACGATATAAGATACAATTTCCTAGACACATGAAACTCAAGAAAAATGAAGACTGAAGTGTGGACACTATGCCCCTCCTTAGAAGTGGGAACAAAACACCCATGGAAGGAGTTACAGAAACAAAGTATGGAGCTGAGATGAAAGGATGGACCATGTAGAGACTGCCATATCCAGGGATCCACCCCATAATCAGCATCCAAACGCTGACACCATTGCATATACTAGCAAGATTTTATCGAAAGGACCCAGATGTAGCTGTCTCTTGTGAGACTATGCCGGGGCCTAGCAAACACAGAAGTGGATGCTCACAGTCAGCTAATGGATGGATCACAGGGCTCCCAATGGAGGAGCTAGAGAAAGTACCCAAGGAGCTAAAGGGATCTTCAACCCTATAGGTGGAACAACATTATGAACTAACCAGTACCCCTGAGCTCTTGACTCTAGCTGCATATGTATCAAAAGATGGCCTAGTCGGCCATCACTGGAAAGAGAGGCCCATTGGACACGCAGACTTTGTGTGCCCCGGTACAGGGGAACGCCAGGGCCAAAGGGGGGGAGTGGGTGGGTAGGATAGTGGGGGTGGGTGGGTAAGGGGGACTTTTGGTATAGCATTGGAAATGTAAATGAGCTAAATACCTAATAAAAAATGGAAAAAAAAAAAAAAAAAAAAGAAACCGTCACTGGTTCACTGGGCCTGGATGTAGGTGTGGGTGTTGACAACACATGGCCATAAAACCTTTTTGAAGTGATAGAAATGTTCTAAAACTGTACTGTGGGGGCAGATGAATTTAAAAATTATTAAAATTCATAGAATATATAATTAGACTGGATACATTATATATGTAATATACATCAGACAATAAGGAAGCTACGAAATGTCTCATGAAAACCCATATTTTTTGTGGTACCACCCTAAATTCAATTAAAGGTTCACAAAGCAATATCATGTGTCTAAACTCATTAACTGCAAAGAAAAAAAAAGAGGTGATGATCACAAAGGAGAAATATAAACACAAAATTTCAAGATAAGCAGTACAAAGGAGTAGTAAATGATTTACCAGAAAGAAATCATTAGTTGTAATATATTTAATATAAGACCTTCCCAAAAGCTCATCTATTAAAGTCTTGGTCCCTAGAGCGTGGTGCTGATGAGATGGGTGGATAATGAGGGAACATTCTTCTTTATGTATTAAATTCATAGCTAAGTGAGCTTTTCAAAAGTTGGAAGAAATAAGTTACTGGGCATATGAGCCTGAAGTATACATTTTGCCTATGATTCTGCTTCCTGGGTACCACAATGTAAAAGGAGCTTTACTCTATCACATTCTTCATCCATAATGTTCTACATTATCATGAAAACACAATAAGGAGTGTTGGGTAATTATGAACTGGAACATTTGAAACCATGAGCCAAAATAACTGTAATGGTTAATCTTGTCAACTTGATAGGATCTAGAAATACTCAGAGATTGGGAGGGGACAAACCTCTGGGCATTCCAAGATTGTGTTAGTTGAGGTTAGAAGACATAACCTAAACAGTTAGCTTCATTCAATGGGCTGTAGTTCTGGACTGAATAGAAAGGAGAAGGAAAATTGAGCATCAAGTTCATGGTCTGCTTACTGACTGTGTATTACCTCAGTGTCTTGTAACCATAACCTCATGTTTCTCCTGCCTCCATGGACAGCATACCCTAGACTGAATTAATATTTCTTTTCAGGTATTTTGTCACAGCTGTGAGAAAAAAATAACTAAAATAGTAATACTTTTCCATTAACATATCTGAGGCAGGCTTTTGATTAGAAGCTCTGCTGCATGTATACACACACACACACACACACACACACACACATTTGATATTGGGGTTTGATAATGAAAAGATAATGTTGGGATTCCAAATTCTAAGCATATTTATGACTACTGTCTTAGTTGGGGTTTCTGTTGCTGTGATGAATCACCACACCACATTCAGCTAAGGGAGAAAGGGTTTTTATTTCATCCCACACCTTGTAGTCCATCATTCAGAGAAGTCAGGACAAAAACTCATAGCATGAACCTGGAGGCAGAAAATGATGAAGAAGCCATAAAGTAGCAGATCTTACTAATTGCATTAACAACTTGCTCAGCTTGCTTTCTTATACCACACAAGGCAATCACCTCACAGTGAGATGGGTCCTCTCACATCATTCATCAATAGAAAAAAAAAATGCAGTAAAGCATGCCATTCTGTTGGGGCCATTTTTTAATTATGATTCCTTGACTCCTTCTTCCCACATGGGTTGAGTTTATGACAAGTAGACATAAAACTATCCAGCACATGAACAATATACATTATGGAACTGGAGAAATAAACGCAGGATGAATTTGGATACCCACTGTGAGGAAAACTTCAGTCAAAACTCCATCAATCACTTGAGCTATCTAATTTAACTAGAAATCCATTCCCACCAATAGTCCTCACACTTCTGTTTGAATAAATTAAGAAACTCACTGAGCTCTTCAGTACTTAATAACATCCACTTATGGAAAATGTTTTGTATATCACCTCTATGGGCCTGCTTAGTCTTGAATTTGGTTATACAGCAATGATAGTTCCTGAGGAGTATCAGCATTGGCTTATCTGCTATCTATCTTCTTCATGGAAAGTCGCTTTGGCTTGGTTCTACAGAAAATGCAATAGTAACTCCTGCAGGAAAAATGTGGAAAGGGAAATACTACAAAGAATTAAGGTTAGGACTGCATCTTCTGATATGGACAGGATGACTATTTCTTCAGGTTACAAAAACAACTTTATAATTTGAGGGTTCCAAGTCCTGAGCCTTATTAAGGTTCTGCCATACATCTCTACCACAAGTTACAGTATCCTACTCTTTTTTTGATGATTACCTACACTTTAACACATGCCATATTTTGAGACTGGTATTTGAAATTGTATTGTAAGTCAGCCAATCATATAATGAAGATTTGGGTTTGATTTGTGGCAATTTGGTCTCTATGGCTACTGGAGAAAGATTTTTCTTCCAGGAAAAAACTTAGAAACCTTTGTATGTGAATGTGGAGTGCCTTAATTTCATCATTGAACCAGAATCTTTATTTTTTACAAATGGCAAAAGATTTTACATACAGTCACTGAACTGCTTGCCCTCCGAAGAGGTGATTCAGGATCAGCAAATGCATGTGTCTTGATAGGTTCTTTAAATGGTTCACACCATAGTACTTAGTACTTTACATGCTATCAGAGGAGGCTTTCGTAACTATAAGTTTTGGCTAGTTATAAAATCAGCACCAGATAATGCCAAGCCAATTAAATAAGTTCATTTTTACCATTATGTTTCTCCAGAATCACTCCTGGTACTACAATGTGTATTCTGTTCTCTAAAGTAACAGAACTTTTTAGAATGTAGATAGAAATATCTACAGCTATATAGATACACATATATAGATGCAAATATATATTTAATGGGTACCTATAAGATGAAATTCAGTCACTCTATCAATGGATATCAGTTACTTTTTATTTTTAAAATGTTGCCTTTTGTTCTTTGTCCTTATAATCTTAATTCTACTTTGTGGGCTCTTCGTAGGTTCAACTATTATCTATCTCTTAACAATATCTTCTCCA
Source organism: Mus musculus (assembly GCF_000001635.26). Classification (NCBI taxonomy): domain Eukaryota; kingdom Metazoa; phylum Chordata; class Mammalia; order Rodentia; family Muridae; genus Mus; species Mus musculus. The sequence goes on from NC_000086.7 coordinate 58,871,222, forward strand.
GCTCAGCTCAGCTTCTTCTGGTTCAACTGTCACCAACCCTTTTCTCAGTCTGCTAGCCAAAGTCACTTTCAACTGTCACTTATTTTCACTCTTCAAAATCTCTTCTCTTCTTCATTCCTATGCAATCTTCTTTTGTGACCTATCTCTTCTGTCTTCTGGACCTTACTTTTACCTACTCCGCAATCTCACTACTCTATTCTACCCCTACTCCTTTCTCACTCTCTCCTTATTCTCTTTAATTCTCATACTCCACAGGCTTTTCTATCCATTTTTATTTCCAAAAGTCCAAGAGCCAACTGTGACTGACAATAATAGAGATATTTAAAGAACCAGGAACATAAAATATTTCATATTACAGCTGTCACACAATGCAGAGGTCAAGAATCCAGTTGTTGCTCAATCCACAAGGCTAGATACCTCAGCAGTCCTAATCTGTTTCTGAAGGCTTACAGGGTTCCTAGGGAGATCTGCTGGCCTTCAGTCTATTTTGGAAGCCCGAAGAAGCTTGTTCTAATATTACTGAAGGGATTCCATAGCAACAGGATAAAAAAATGAACTTTGCCAGTGAGTGTGAAAAAAAGCAGGCAGTAGGCAAAGGGTTTTGTTCTTCTATGTCCTTTTATTTGGGCTACCACATTTAGGATGTCTTCCTGCTAAAGATAGTCTGACAAGAAAACCCCTCAAAAGAGTACCCAAGAGCTTGTTTTTAAGTATTAAGATTAAAGGTGTAGTCAAGGTAATAGCCAAGATTAGCCACTACATATAAGAAGAATTTTAAAAATCTCAATAAAATGCTATTAGACATTGTAATTTTCTATGCTAACTCATGTGGTAATATGTATAATTAAAGAAAGAACCACACTGGGGATGGCAGGGGCAACGGAGGTAGCATTGGGTGGCATGGAAATAATCAGTGAGAGGATATTGGAATAGGATAAATAACTAAATGTGTATGTATGAAGATCCTGTGCTGAGACCCATTATTTTGGATACTCAATATATAGATAGATACTTTCTCACTGATAAGATTAGAATATTTTCTATTAACCATGTTTCAAAAGCATATAGTAAATTGTTAAAATGTTTTGACAAGTCACTTTTTGTGTAAACCCTTTTCCCCATTACTATATAATGAGGAGGTGTGGTAACATAAGCCTCTAAATCTCATGTCCTCAAGAAGGGGGGCAAGAGAAACTTCAATTAAAAGTCTTCTGGCTCATCTATAAGATAGAACACAGGGCCCCCAATGGAGAAGCTAGAGAAAGCACCCAAGGAGGTGAAGGGCTCTGCAACCCTATAGGTGGAACAACAATATGAACTAACCAGTACCCCCAGAGCTCGTGTCTCTAGCTGCATATGTAGCAGAAGATGGCCTAGTGAGACATCACTGGGAAGAGAGGCCACTTGGTATTACAAACTTTATATGCCCCAGTACAGGGGAATGCCAGGGGCAAGAAGCGGGAGTGGTGGGTAGAGGAGCAGGGCTGGTGGAGGGTATAGGGAACTTTCCGGATAGCATTTGAAATGTACATAAAGAAAATATCTAATTAAAATCTTCTGGCTAGAGTGAGGTGAAGGTCGGCCTCAGTAATCTTAATGAGACTCTGACCCAAAACAAAATCAAAAGAAGCTTTGGAATGTAGCTCAGTGGTAGGACATTTTCCTGTGTGTCCAAGACTCTAGGTTGAAACTCAAGTACAAAAAGGAGGGAAAGAAGGAAGGAAGAAAGGAAGGATGGAAGAACTGTAGGATGGATGAAATCACATCACTAATAAGTAAAGAGGGGAGACATTTAGGAGATGTAGCTTTTAAGTGGTTGAAGAAGTTATTTTCTACTATTATATTCCGGTAATTTTTTCCCTTTTATCAAAAATAAGTGCTAAATTTTCTCAAAGACATACTCCATACCTATTGAAATTACTTCATGGATTTTTCCTTTCAAACACTATTATCATGACCTATTTTGACATGAAAACCTACTTATTCAGAATGCATTCTCCTCTTTACACATTGTAAGCTTTTTTTTGGCAGTATTTTATTGGAGATTTCTGAATTGATGCTGTGATGGACTTTAATGTGAAGTTTTCTTTGTTAGAATGTCTTTATCTGATTTCCTTAGAAATATAATGCTGGTTTCATAAGTTGAGTTATGAAGCAGTTCTTTTTATTATGTTTTATGGAAGAATTTCTACAGAATTGTCGTTATTTCTTCCTTAAACACTTGATAAAAATCTTTCAGTGCAACTTTCTTCAGTAAGATTTTTCTTAGAAAATATTTAAACTAAAAATTTCATTTCCTAGAGTTACATAGCATGTTTTAAGTTGCCCAAGTTTCATCTGGTAGCTTTAAAATCTTTTAAGGAATCCATACATTTCACTTAAATTATAGAAATTGTTATTGTTCTGTTTTTAATAATTGGTTATTATCTTTCTGATACTAGCATTGCTTATAGCAACATTTCCTCCTGCTTTCTCAGTTTCTTCTCTTGAGACAGGCTCTTGGTGTAGAGTGTGGCTTGAGGCTCTGCATGCAGACCAGGGTGACTTTGAATTTCTGGTCTCTGTCTCCTTGATGCTGGGATTTACATGTGTGCATCACCGCCATATCCAGAAGTACTCTTCATTCTTGATACCTCTACTTGGTGATCGCTTTTTCTTGGCCAGTCAGGCTATATGCTTTGACTTTTGAAATAATCTGCTTTTCCTTTGTTTCTCAAGTTCACAGCTCTTACCTTTTAAAAAATTGTGTGTTTATGTGTGTGTGTGTGTGTGTGTGTGTGTGTGTGTGGTGTGAGTGTATGCATACTACAAGCATTCAGAAGCAAATGGAGGTGGTAGAATGAATTAAAACCCCTGGAACTGAAATTGAAGATGGTTTTGAGCCACTTTGTGGGTCCTGAAAACCAAACACAGGTTCTCTACAACAGCAACAAGTGGTCTTAACAAGTGATCTCCAATTCCAATGCCCTTATCTTTTCATTTTTCCTCTCCTTGATTTTTGTTCGGTGTTCTTTTCCTAGATTTCTTTGTGTATTATTAGAAACCAGATATAATTTTTCTTCCCTTATGATCTAGAACTCAATACCATGTTTCCCTCTTAATATCATATTAGTTGCATTCCATGAAATTTCTAGTATGTTGTGTTCAACTCAAAATGTTTTCTGATTTTCACTATTAATTTATTTTGACTTATTTCTACTTTGTTTTGTCAAGTTAATTTTATTGTAGTTAGAAAACACTTTATATGGTCTAAATTCTTTTGTTGTTGTTGTTTTTTGTTTTGTTTTGTTTTTCGAGACAGGGTTTCTTTGTATATCCCTGGCTGTCCTGGAACTCACTTTGTAGACCAGGCTGGCCTCGAACTCAGAAATCTTCCTGCCTCTGCCTCCCAAGTGCTGGGATTAAAGGCATGCGCCACCATGCCTGGCTGGTATAAATTCTTTTAAGCATATTAAAATTTTCTCTGTGGCCTTGAGCATATTTGTTCATTGTAACATTTATAGACTTTTGTTTAGAATGCTGTGTGAAACAAAAGTTTACAATTTTGATGTAGCCTAGGAAGGACTGCTGTTTTTGTTTTTGTTTTTGTTTTTTTTTTACTAAGTTGTAATGATACTCTGTAATGCAACCCTTTGGTAGCATAACAAGAGACTTCATGTGATAGAACAGGCAGAGCCAAAGAATATAATCTGTAGGATGTAGGTTCTGCAGAGCTTTTCTACAGAAGCAGCATAATGGTCTAAATTTAAAAGTTAATAGTTCTTTTTTTTTTACAAGCCTTTTCTTTTGTTTTTGTTTTTTACCATTTTTATTAGATATTTTCTTCATTTACATTGCAAATGCTATCCTAAAAGTCCCCTATATCCTCCCCCGCCCTGCTCCCCAACCCACCCACTCCCGCTTCCTGGCCCTTGTGTTCCCCTTTACTGGGGCATATGATCTTCACAAGACCAAGGGGCCTCTCTTCCCAATGATGGCCGACTAAGCCATCTTCTGCTACACATGCAGCTAGAGACATGAGCTCTGGGGGTACTGGTTAGCTCATATTGTTGTTTCACCAATAGGGTTGCAGACCCCTTCTGCTCCTTGGATACTTTCTCTAGCTCCTCCATTAGGGGCCCTGTTTTCCATCCAATAGATGACTGTGAGCATCCACTTCTGTATTTGCCAGGCACTGGCATAGCCTCACATGAGACAGCTCTATCAAGGGTCCTGTCAGCAAAATCTTGCTGGCATATGCAATAGTGCCTAGGTTTGGTGGTTATATAAGGGATGGATCCCCAGGTGGGGCAGTCTCTGGATGGTCCTTTCTTCTGTCTCAGCTCCAAACTTTGTCTCTGTAATTCCTTCTATGGGTATTTTGTTCCCCATTCTAAGAAGGAACAAGTTTTCCACTCATTGGTCTTCCTTCTTCTTGAGTTTCATGTGTTTTGCAAATTGTATCTTGGGTAGTCTAAGTTCAGCACTCCCACCACAGTGAGTCCTGGAGTTAATGGTTCTTTAATGAGGGAAGAAACTATAGAGGCCTCCCCAGCACAGTACAACTGGTGCATTCTATCCCCCTAATGTGTCCTACCTCATTTCCTGGGTTCTAAGCCAATAGATAGGAGTAAGTTTCTGCAGGAACTGACATAATAGTTCATGTTTCTGATGAAAGGATCAATATTACACATTAAATGAAGGTAAGACTTTGAACTGCCTACTGTCCTGCCTTTACCTCCCTAGTGCTTGGTTTATAGGTACTTACCACCGTGTCTGTTTTTAAGTGTTGCTGTGGACTTGAGTTATGGCTTTATGCATGCTGACAAATACTAACTGAAGTATTTGGGTGTGTGTTTGTAGATGTCATGGTTTTCCCTTGGCATGATATTTTAGCATGCTTCTACAAGGGAGCTAGAGTACACCGATGGATTATTGAGAAGCCACCGACTTAGGATTCTTCTTTAGGTTACACAGGATTCAACACCACTCTGGCAAGGGTTCTGATGGGAAAAACTCACAACACATGTGTGTCTTGAAAGCTTAGAGAAGAGGATACAGACCTCATTCTGTGGGATTTGAAAACCCAGAATTGCCCTAGTCAGTGGTAAAGGAAACAATAGAAAGTCTTTGAAAAGTAGAAATAATACAGGAGTAGATGTGTTCTATACAGCTCAGTAGAAGATTATGTTCTGTGGTGGAGTCATCAACCAAAGAAATCATTCTTTAGGGCCCTCAGGAATGTGTTAAGGAGATGTAGTAAGAATTTGGGATTCAGGTCAAGGGGAGGCCCCAGGGCCTGACACTATTACTGATGCTATGGTGTGCTTGCAGACAGAAGCTTAGCATGGCTGCCCTCTGAGAGGCACAACAAACAGCTGAAAGAGTCAGATGCAGATACTAGCACCAAACCAATGGACAGAAGCTGCTGACCCCTGTGGTTGAATTAGTGGAAAAGCTGGAAGAAGCTGAGGAGGAGGGTGGCCCCATGGGAAGACCAGCATTCTCAATCAACCCAGATCACTGAGATCTCGCAGACACTGAGTCACCAGTCACGCAGCATACACCACCTGATATGAGGCTCCCAATATATATACAGCAGAGGACTGCCTGCTCTGACCTTAGTGAGAGAAGAGACTTGAGGCCCAAGGAAGTGGGGAGGTTTGGTAAGGTGGGGCAATTGGTAGGGACATCCTCTTGTAGACAGTGGGCAGAAGGAGCTATGGAATGGGGAACGGTCAGGGGACAGACCAGGAGGGGGATGAAGACTGGACTCTAAAAGGGGATTAAAGAATAAAAGAAGAAAGAATTTAAGTGTTAGGTTTCTTCTATGGTCCAGGAATGATGGTAAGAAATATTTTCATAGTCTTTGACTTATTAATATGTGAAAATGATATGACATTAGAAGTCAGAAGACAGAATTAACATAGTCTCTAAAAATAGCATTTTGAATGGTTATTCTATATGTTATGAGGAACATGTAGGTTTAGGGTCTCATCTCTATTTCTATTAAGTCAATGGTTTCTTCATTTAATTTTGATGATAAGCAATTTATTCCTTCTTTTCTACAACAAAATGTTTTGTTGTAGAAACTTAGGGAAAAGAAAAATAAGAAATAGCTTGGAGCATAATGTATTATAAAAAAATAAAGCGGCCATTATTTCATCCAAATCTCTGATTTCCATATTTTCTTCAGCTCAGTTTCTAGAAGCAGAACAGTTGTCTTCCAGCTGATGAATGTTTGTAGAGTTTCTGGCTTATGTTGCTGGACTGCCTTCAGAAAGTCATTAGATTGCCCTCTCAGTTACATCCCATTAACATTCCTATATTCAGTCGCCAACACTCAGTTTTAGAATTTTGCATGGATTTGCCAGTATAGTAGGTGAAATATTGTCTTTATGTTATTTGAGTGTATTTGTTAGTAGCTTCTTTTATGTATTTATTGAATTCATATAAATGACAAGTTTTGGGTGTCGTTACACAGTTTGAATTGCTAATAGAATTTTAGGTAGTAATGGAGTCTTAAACACATTATTTGGGTTCAGATTTTCTCCCCCGTTGTAGTTTTTACTTTTATAAGATTATACTGAATTTTGCTTCATCATGTGTGCTATATTTCCTTTTCTTACTAAATTAACATATAATTTTAATTATATATTTATATATGTTCTGTATGTGAGATCTGTCAAGAGTTTTTCTTCTGCTTCATTGGACTTACTTATTCTATGATAATATCATGCATTCAAATTAATTTTGAAAAAGAATATTTCTTTTACATATTTTATTAATGAATTATACACATTTCTTTATCCTGTTAAATGTAGGACTAACTTAACTTAAATAATAAATTTTATTATTGATGCAATAAGCATATGAGTGACTGTAGTGTACAGAGTATTTTGTGTGCACTGGGGAATGGGGTCTTTATCTTCAGTGTCCTGGCATAGGTCATACTTGAATCGTGGCAGTTTTGTTTCCTTCAATTTTGTTTTCAGGGTTTTTTGGTGGTTTTAATTCTTTAAAGCAGTTACTAGGAGAGCAAAAACTAATATTTTATTTATTCTTATTCTAACCTTACCATCTTCTTTATTATAATTGCAATAGGTGGTGCTATACTAACATTCACTCCCTTGGCCTATCACATATAGCATGGATCTTTTGCCAAATTAGAAAGTGGACTGCTATACAGGAGAATTAGAAAGAAGGTAAAACATTGAGCTAATGGATATCTAAGGAAGGAATGGTTGTGCTTTAGGGCCTGGGAGAGGATGCTTGATGAAAGTTTGAGTCATTGATTCAATAAAGCAGTTTAATTGATTCTCAGAGTTTGGTGTAATAGATTGTTAGCTTCTAACTCCAGGCGGTGGCTATTATAAGCCCAGCATTTCACACTGATGATGAGGGAAAACTCCCTACAGCAACTGGAAAAGCCATTTCAGCTCAGTAGAATAGATATAGTGTCAACCGGTGTGAACATGCTAGTGGAAAGCAATCACAGTTCCCATTAGAAGTATCCTGCCTAGTAATGAGCATCAGATCTTAATGGCATTGTACAGCATTGCATGTGATTTAATATATGCAGATCTTTAAGTATTAAAAAGAAGTAAAAGATATGGATACTCGGCAGCTATGCCAATCACTGAGTTTTAACAGGAAGGATTTTTTTCAGAGCATTTTTTTTTCTGAAAGAAACAAAGTAAACTATATGGCCCATATTTACAATAAGCTATATGGCCCATATTTATAATCATTTTAGCAGTTTCTGATATGCTCAATTTTCTTTCGAGGTATTATGCTGACAATCTTAATCTAATCTCCCCAGTAAAGGTAGGTGACCACTGAAGACATACACACAGAGAGATACTACATGGTTTCGCACAGTTGAAGCTCATAAATAGTGGGTTATCTACTGGACTAAAATATTACTGATATATTACTTTTACTTATCTTTAATTTTCAGTATCATAAATTTATGCACAGGACTGTATTGGAAATTACAATGCACAGTAAACGAATCCAGACCCAGGAAGGCAAACTATATGTTTTCTCTCATATGTGGAATAAATACAGACAGACAGACAGAAATATATATCATGTGTATGATATATATGTGTGCATTTATGTGTATAATTAGAATTATAGCTGTTTAGCTATACTTCAAAATGGAGGAAGGAGGCCAGTAGAGGAAGAATAACAAGAAAAGGTAATAGGGATGGATAGGAGCCAAGTATGTGATGCAAACATATAAAAATGTTATAACAAAACATGTCACTTTGCATAATAAATATGCCCTAATAATTTTTGAAAGTTTAAAATACTCAGCCACAAAATTTAAATAACTATTTTTGCTATTATTTCCAAAGTATGCCAATTAATTTTCTCTATTATTCATGATAACAAAAGCATATGTTCAATTTGGATTTGCATTTAAATGGCACATTGTCTATTGCATCTGTTCTGTTTAAACATTTTAGGGAGATTATACTGAAGATGAGGGAAGATGTAATCCTCTTGTGGAAGTGCAGGATGATTACAATAGAAAGCCTATATTACAATAGTTGTCCTAAAAGATGCAGACACATGTTTTTGGAAAAACACATAGGCTTTCATTGGTAGGATATAGCAACACAGACCACACAGACAAGAATAATTCCTAGAGTTGATCTGAATCTATGAAATTTCATTTTGAATTTTATTTACTTTTTTTGTTATATGATTTGGTTTAGGGTTTCGTCTGACTATTTACAAGATTACGATAATAATCACTATCCCATAAAGTTACTGCATTAAGTCACATATATAATAAAGTTTTATTAACTCAAGAACTATAGATGATAGACAACATATTATGCTTTATTAAAATATTATATTTTGGGGAATATTCATAGACATTTTCATGTCCATGTAAAACTGTATTTCTCTTTTCTGAGAATATTGAAAAGAAAATACTGATGAATAATTTAAAGGATTGTATTAACTTGCTTTCTTGTCTCCTAGAAAAGTACTATAATAGTCAAAAAGCCAGAAGTAGCTCAAAGTCTAGGTCCTCAATTTGCTGTTGGTAAAGTCATCTTCTATCATTTGGTCTTTTTCTCCTCAGGTGTCACTTTTTCTCTTGATCCCTTTCATGAAGAGCTAACTAGTATAGTTCCAGTCCTTGCCAGACAATTAGGGAAATGATGATCTCCCCAATGGAGAAAATAACTTTCCTGATCATTCATAGGAAATATTACATAGCAATTTTTTCCTTGTCCTTCCCTAGAAGACACTATGAATCTTCTATTGTCCAGGCTGAAGTGATTTAAAACATTACGTGTTTGTTTTGTTTTGTTTTGTTTTGTTTTATAGTACAGGTTCCCTATAGCATAGCTAAAACTATTCCTCTCCCTACTTTAGACTTCATTGTTAAACATAAGACATCTATTCCTTAAGGATACCTTAAGAACTACCTTCTCTCCCATAATCAGCTTCCAAATGCTGACACCATTGCATACACTAGCAAGATTATGCTGAAAGGACCCTGATATAGCTGTCTCTTGTCAGAGTATGCCTGGGCCTAGCAAACATAGAAGTGGATGCTCACAGTCGGCTATTGGATGGATCACATGGCCCCCAATGAAGGAGCTAGAGAAAGTACCCAAGGAGCTAAAGGGATCTGCAACCCTATAGGTGGAAAAACATTATGAACTAACCAGTACCCCGGAGCTCTTGACTCTAGCTGCATATGTATCAAAAGATGGCCTAGGCGGCCATCACTGGAAAGAGAGGCCCATTTGACACGCAAACTTTATATGCCCCAGTACAGGGGAACGCCAGGGCCAAAAAAGGGGAGTAGGTGGGTAGGGGAGTGGGGGTGGGTGGCTATGGGGGACTTTTGGTATAGCATTGGAAATGTAAATGAGCTAAATACCTAATAAAAAATGGAAAAAAAAAGAACTACCTTCTCTCTGAGATTCTCTTCCTTTTGAAATTTATGCTGACCTTCAAAAATTGTAAAAAAATCCCAAGATAACTATTTGCTTAGCAACTAACCACATTGTTCTTTTGAAGACTATTATTTTTTGTATATTATAAGTAGTCATTGAAGTAAGATTGTACTCAATGTTTTAACAAGGAATTATTTGACATCCAGGAAGACAAACAAAGATTCCAATGTTTTTGGAGATTAGTGCTGTATCAGAACCTAAGATTTTGGTTAAAATAGGATCCACCCTGAGGTTACAGTTTAGGAATATCTCAGGCCTTTTCGTAACAATTTGTCTGGTAATAGATTTGCATAACTTCCTAAATTATTATGCATCCATTGCTACTTTTGAATATAATAATTTCACATACACACACATACACTCATGCACACACACACACACACACACACACACACACATGCACTCACAGACAGAAAGAGAGACACAAAGACAGAAAGAATCCCTCTGCCCACATGCTTTAGTTGATGGCTGTAATCTTTCAAGTGTTGCTGTAAGGTGTTATTCACAGCCTACCTTTTAGAGTACTTTAGAGTACATAGTTTGGGTTAATAATTTCTGTGATTGGGAAATACAAAAGCATTGTACTATAATCTATTCAGCTTCCAGTAAGGGCTTCATGTTGTATCATAACATGGCAGAAAAACAGAAAGTATCACAGTTAGAGGAAGCTGAAAAAGAGAATTACGCCTAACTTGCTTTCTTTTCAACCTCCTGAAACTGAGTCCTGCAAGATCTTCATTAATCCTTTCGTGACTTTAGAACCTGATGAGAGTAAAATACTTTCCAATGGTGCTATAACTGCTTCATCGAGAAATACACAAACCACAACAAATTCATTGAAGTATTTGACAGGAGGTTTCAGCTGTAAGTTTTGACACTGATACACAAGGATTCTAAAATTACATCTCTTCCTTCATTAGTTTCCCCCTTAAAATAAGGATTATCCATTCAGCTTGCAGAATTTTCAAACAAAAATTTACCTCTTCTCTAACTTGAGTTCAAAGAAGAGCAAAGTGAGTCTATGTGCTTTCTATTAGGTTTTCATGAAGTTTCTGTACAAGCAAGACCAGACACAAAAAGCATTTTGTGAATCAAGTCTACTCTGCTCCCACTACATCCTTACTTTACAATAATGCTTCAATAATGATCAAGTTTCTAACACAAAATCTCTAGAGTTCATTCAAACCATCCTATTTGTTTATTTACTGGATGAATTGTTTCAAGGAGTACAACCCTTCACCCTGGAAGGAGTGTGCAGCCTTACCCATAACATGCTTGAAGTTTTGTTATCACGATTTATTATTTATGAATTCAATCTAAATGAAATTGAGAAATAATGGGAAGATGGACATCTTTCATGACCAAATGAGGCTGGCTTCTAGTACTGGGAATGAGTTATATCTAAAAGAGTTCTTGTCCGAAGGATTCCATGGAAACCCCCAAACAACCCAGGCTATTTCTAAGACTATTTGTGGCTCCCTACAAATTGACATTAAGTCCTATTATTGAAGACAATACCTACATAACTCATTGAAAATGGAGAAGTCAAGGTCGTACCTACCTAGGCTATTCACTCTTATGAACTTGTATCCATGGTACTTGGCAGTATCCATACATAGAAGTATCCATACTACTAAAGGGAAGAGGTAAACACCAAGCCAGGTACAATCTGTTAACCAACAATGATGACCTGGTGATACACTGGTGTATAAGTACCATAAAGTACTCATACCATGAGTAATCACACATATTTTATTTGGTTAAAGACCTACTCCCCAAGATGGAACCCATAACCAATGCTGATTGAGTAGTCAAGACCTGGAGGCAGATAGGATAAAATCAAACACTGCAGTTTCTAGTTTAGCAATGTAGCAATAAAAAGACTCCTAACAGAATACTGCTATACTCATAGATCCATGCATTTCTAGACCACAATCAAAAATCTCCTGCTGTATATAGGAACAAGTAGAGACACCCAGAACGTAACAATTCTCAAAGAGTGAGATAACTTGGAACATTCAGCCTTAAATGGGATGTCTCCATCAGATCCCTCCCTGCAGGGCGCACAGGGCTCTGTGGGAGAGGAATCAGAAATGGCTCAAGAACTGGAGAGTGTGGAGGACACCAAGGAGTCAAGGCCTTTAGATACAACAGGGTTGACACATGTATGAACTCACAGAGCCTGTGACAGCATGCACATGTCCTGCATGGATCTGTACCAAGTGAGATACTAAAACTGAGAGGGGAAGCGACCATATGTCCCCATCTCTAACCCAGAAGATATATCCAATTGATATCTGCTTGTAAATGAAAACTTACTTTTCTCCAAGGGAGGGGGTCTCACTAGAGAAACAAACCACTCTTAAGGCTAGGTTGCATGCCCAACAGTAGATGGCCAACAGAAAATAACTCAGTAGAAACTTTGGAGGTTCTTTGTCTCTCTTCCATGACTGTGCATATATACTATGCCTTGCATTTCTATGGTTTTGTGGGCTTCCTGTATCTGTGAATGTTTGTGTCTCTATGTGTTTTTTGTGCTTATTCTTTGCCTCTATTTCCTGTTGGTTTTGTCCTATTCTGATCTGCTTTTCTTGTTGTTGGTTTTTTTTTGATTATTTATTTATTTTATGTACATGAGTACACTGTAGCTGTCTTCAGACATATCAGAATGGGGCATCAGATCCCATTACAGATGGTTGTGAGCCACTATGTAGTTGCTGGGAATTGAACTCAGAACATCAGGAAGAGAAGCCAGGGCTCTTAACCACTGAGCCATCTCTCCAGCCCCTGCTTTTCATGTGTAATCTAATTTTACTTTATTAATCTTTAGATGCCTATTTGCTTTCTAATGAAAGACAGAAAGGCTGTGGGTCTGGCTGAGAGAAGAAGTAGGAAGAAAAACCACAATCAGAATATATATCGTGTGGAAAAAGAAAACTCATTTCAATAAAAGAAAAAACAAACACACAGAGAAGAACAAAGTAATTTAGTAGTACATAGAGTACATAGAAAGGAAAGTAAGAAAACATTCTGGATACCTATTCCTGACACTGTACAAAACCTTAGGTATGCCATGGCTCCAGGGGAAATCTTAATACTATGGTTCTGTTAAAGGAATACAGCGATAAAAACTACTACTAATGAAATTCTGCTATACTCATATGTCAGTGCCTTGCTCAGTCATTAGCAGAGGATCATCCCTGTACAGTAGAGGGGAACAAATACAGAGAGTCACATCTGGACAATGTGAAGAGAGTGAAAGTCTTTGGAATACTCAGGCCAAAAGGGAATGTCTCCATCAAATCCCCTGTCTGAAGGCTTAGGCAATCCTGTGGAAAAGGAGGCAGAAATCATGCAACAGGCAGAAGTAAGGGCTGACTCTTCCAGATATAACAGAACTGATGCTCCTATGACCTCATATGAACAAAAGAGGTTTTTTTAGGAACAATGATTTGAGAAGGAATCTGTAGAAAAGGGACGTTCAAAGGAATGTTGTGGGTTTTGAGTCCCTTTTGTTCGCTGTTGAACTGGATTGGTTTCCCATGTGTTCCTGCAGACTCACTAATCAGCATGCTCTGCAGTGATTTTTGTCCTGCACTGCATGGGTTAGGCACTGCACCTTCTGAATTCCTAACTGGGATTTCTAAACACATTCAATCCAGGGAAGATACCATGATCAAAGCACAGAACTGAAATGATAGGGAAGGCATTGATTCACCACTGTGTAATTGACTTGTCTATGCTTTTGTTAGTGGCTGTCATAATTTGCCAAGAGTTACAATACGTTGATGAAACCTTTCTCCATAGTTATAGGTCCCTATGAGTTCTAGTAGCACACCTTGCTCCACAGATTCTTTCTAGCCTAAACATGGCAGCAGTTTGCCTCATTCTAACCCACCTTCAGATATACTACTTGGGCACACCATCTTATTGATACTGGGACTCTGACTAATACAGCAGTGTGTAAGAAATACAAGTCAAGACAGGACTTCTTTTGAATTTTTTCCATCTAACAGACAGGTTTGACAAGGCCTAAAAACATGAATAACCTTCTAGTAAGTGTCTTACAATACAGGTTAATTTTAGCCTCTTACATAAAGTTCTAAATCTCTAAGAAAGGGAAATGAGAGAATGAATTATGCTGCTGGCAGGGTTTTGAAGTAATACTGGATAAATTTAGAACAGAAATAGAGTCCATACTTATTGCTCTATCTGTGGACTTCATTATTTGGGATATGTAATTTCATTTCCTAATGGCTCTGACTTGGCTTAATGAAGTCAGCTAATGCTTCTCTTTAATTTTAATGGAAACTAATTTTATTTCTTTCTTTGCCTTCCTAAATTATAATCTCTCCTTCATCACTAAGAAGAACTATAAAAGACATACATGGACTTCTTAGGTGCTGAGAATGAGAACTTAATCGGTTTTAGCTATAACATAGACTAAAAGAGAGGCTAATGTAAATATGAACCTTCCTGCCACAGTTTTGCCTCCAAATACACAATTCAGAATCCAAACATAACTTCTTCCCTTTGTTTGGTGACATTTTCAGCTGATTCTGATAATTGGTTGTTAAAACAGTATGACCAAAGAGAAAGCAGTTGACCAACTGGCTATACTTGTGTCCTTTTGTGCTTGCTTCATTACAAATCATCCCTTCTTTCCTTTATGACCCCAAGGCCCATTTATAAAGTTCCATAAGAAAAAAACTCATTTTAAAATGCACCATCAAAAAAAGCTAGGCTTTAGTTTTTTTTTTGTTTGTCTTTGTTTTCTTTTGTTTTTGCATGAAAGAAATGGCTTCTAATTCTAATTTATTTTCTAGAAAATGGAGCAGAGGGAGTCCTAATATTCCATATACAATTTGCTGTGGATTTTCTAATGCATTTAATTTTTTTCTTGGCCATTCTTAAAGCACCTGCAGAGTTTAGCAAGGGAAATAATTTGACTCATAAGTATTTACATCTTTCAGCTATTTTCTGATTTTGTTTGTATTTCTGGGCTTTGGGCCACTACTCCATGAGGTCTGTGGAGAACTTGAATAGTTTATTCTAGGTGAGGTTAGTAGGGCAGGTTGCTTGACAGTCCCTCTTGTTTACATCCTTCCCAGAAAAAAGGTGTTTTTCTTGGTGAGCATTCTTACAAAATGCTGCCCATATTGTTAATAAATTTTAGCTTGGCTCTTCAAATTCAAGACTTCTCTGATGAATCTATGTGGGATTTCATGAATGGGTCCCATTATCAGGCATTTGCAGTGAAAATTCCAGCTTCCAAGTGAGCACACTGAACCTCTGCATGCAATCTTCAGAGCAAAGAGGCACAAAGCAGACCAAAGAGGCCTGAGAATACATTTAATTTTTCATCCTGTCTCTTGTCATACCCCATTCAATGTTAAGACTTAATGAACTGTTTGTTTTAGTTGCCTTAACTTGTGCCCCAGCTTGCTACAGAGGAGCCTTTCAGAGCACAGACAGCAGAAATAGTTTGTCATTAGCTATACTCTGGAGAAAGGAAGTACTGTGCTTAGTGATCTTTCAGTTTTCAGTCTTCCTAGGCTCACACCTGCCTCCAGGTCACAAGCTCCTGTATTCCATGAGGTGAAACAAAAGACAAAAGGGAACAAAAGAGAGTGACCATTTACTGACTACCTCCTATATATCTTACGCTTGTAGTATAAGATACATATTGAAAGTCATATATATCATTTAGTAAATTGCATCAAACATTCATAAAGTGGTGCTGTTATTGGTTCCATGGAGAAATTAGAATATTCAAACCAAGGTGAGTAAATTCACAAAAATATAAAATTAATGAGATATCTGGGATTAAAACTGGTTTATCTGGCTTGCAAATCAGTTTACTTCTTATATCAACATATATCCTACTTTGTAGAACACTTGTCTCTCTTCTAAGTTCCTTCTCTTTTTTTTTTCTGGGTTTTATGGATGTACAATATGCTTAATAGTAAAACTATGAAAGATGATTTTCTATATTAGCTCATTACTCTGTCTCTTAACCAGACAATATCCACACACTGAAATGACAAGTGCCCAACATGGGTCCTAAGCCACTTTTTTTTTCATCTGCTTTTTATTTTATTTTATTTTAATTAGGTATTTTCTTCATTTACATTTCCAATGCTATCCCAAAAGTCCCCCATACCTTCCCTCTCCAATCCCCTACCCACCCACTCCCACTTCTTGGCCCTGGCATTCCCCTGTACTGAGGCATATAAAGTTTGCAAGAACAATGGGCCTCTCTTTCCAATGATGGCCTACTAGGACATCTTATGATACACATGCAGCTAGAGACACGAGCTCCAGGAGGTACTGGTTAGTTCATATTGTTGTTCCACCTATAGGGTTGCAGACCCCTTTAGCTCCTTGGATACTTTTTCTAGCTCCTCCATTGGGGGCCCTGTGATCCATCCAATAGCTGATTGTGAGCATCCACTTCTGTGTTTGCTAGGCCCTGGCATAGCCTTACAAGGGACAGCTTTATCTGGGTCCTTTCAGCAAAATCTATGCATGTATGCAATGGTGTCAGCGTTTGGAGGCTGATTATGGGATGGATCTTCGGGTATGATAGTCTGTAGATGGTCCATCCTTTCGTCTCAGCTCCAAACTTTGTCTCTGTAACTCCTTCCATGGGTGTTTTGTTCCCAATTCTAAGAAGGTGCAAAGTGTCCACACTTTGGTCTTCATTCTTCTTGAATTCCGTGTGTTTTGCAAATTGTATCTTATATCTTGGGTATTCTAAGTTTCTCAGCTAATATCCACTTATCAATGAGTACATATCATGTGAGTTCTTTTGTGATTGGGTTACCTCACTCAGGATGATGCCCTCCAGGTCCATCCATTTACCTAGGAATTTCATAAATTCATCCTTTTTAATAGCTGAGTAGTACTCCATTGTGTAAATGTACCACATTTTTTGTATCCATTCCTCTGTTGAGGGGCATCTGGGTTCTTTCCAGCTTCTGGCTATTATAAATAAGGCTGCTATGAACATAGTGGAGCATGTGTCCTTCTTACCGGTTGGAACATCTTCTGGATATATGCCCAGGAGAGGTATTGCAGGATCCTCTGGTAGTACTATGTCCAATTTTCTGAGGAACCGCCAGAATTATTTCCAGAGTGGTTGTAGAAACTTGCAATCCCACAAACAATGGAGGAGTGTTCCTCTTTCTCCACATCCTCACCAGCATCTGCTGTCACCTGATTTTTTAACCTTAGCCATTCTGATTGGTCTGAGATGGAATCTCAGGGTTGGTTTGATTTGCATTTCCCTGATAATGAAGGATGCTGAATATTTTTTTCAGGTGCTTCTCAGCCATTCGCTATTTCTCAGGTGAGAATTCTTTGTCTAGTTCTGAGCCCCATTTTTTAATGGGTTATTTGAATTTCTGGAGTCCACCTTCTTGAGTTCTTTATATATATTGGATATTAGTCCCATATCTGATTTAGGATAGGTAAAGATCCTTTCCCAATGTGTTGGTGGCCTTTTTGTCTTATTGATGTTGTCTTTTGCCTTACAGAAGCTTTGCAATTTTATGAGGTCCCATTTGTCGATTCTCGATCTTACAACACAAGCCATTGCTGTTCTATTCAGGAATTTTTCCCCTGTGCCCATATCTTCAAGGCTTTTCCCCATGTTGTCCTCTACAAGTTTCAGTGTCTCTGGTTTTATGTGGAGTTCCTTGATCCACTTAGATTTGACCTTAGTACAAGGAGATAGAAATGGATCAATTTGCATTCTTCTACATGATAACTGCCAGTTGTGCCAGAACCATATGTTGAAAATGCTGTCTTTTTTCCATTGGATGATTTTAGCTCCCTTGTCAAAGATCAAGTCACCATAGATGTGTGGGTTCATTTCTGGGTATTCCATTCTATTCCATTGGTCTACTTGTGTGTTGCTATACCAGTACCATGCAGTTTTTATCACAATTGCTCTGTAGTTCAGCTTTAGGTCAGGCATGGTGATTCCACCATAGGTTCTTTTATCCTTGAGAAGAGTTTTTGCTAGGTTTTTTGTTATTTCAAATGAATTTGCAGATTGCCTTTCTAATTTGTTGAAGAATTGAGTTGGAATTGTGATGGGGATTGCATTGAATCGGTAGATTGCTTTTGGCAAGATAGCCATTTTTACTATATGGATCATGCCCATCCATGAACATGGGAGATCTTTCCATCTTCTGAGATCTTCCTTAATTTCTGTCTTCAGAGACTTGAAGTTCTTATCATGCAGATCTTTCACTTTTTTAGTTAGAGTCACTCCAAGATATTTTATATTATATGTGACTTTTGAGAAGGGTGTTGTTTGCCTAATTTCTCTCTCAGCCTGTTTATCCTTTGTGTAGAGAAAGGCCATTGACTTGTTTGAGTTAATTTTATATCCAGCTATTTCACTGAAGCTGGTTATCAGGTTTAGGAGTTCAATGGTGGAATTTTTAACGTCACTTATATGTACTATCATATCACCTGCAAAAAGTGATATATTGACTTCTTACTATCCAGTTTTTATCCCCTTGATCTCCTTTTGTTGTCGAATTGCTCTGGCTAGGACTTCAAGTACAATGTTTAATAGGTAGGGATAAAGTGTGAAGCCCTGTCTAGTCCCTGATTTTAGTGGGATTGCTTCCAGCTTCTCACCATTTACTTTGATGTTGGCTACTGGTTTGCTGTAGATTGCTTTTATCATGTTTAGGTATGGGCCTTGAATTCCTGATCTTTCCAAGACTTTTATCATGAATGTGTGTTGGATTTTCTCAAATGCTTTCTCCTCATCTACGGAGATGATCATGTGGTTTTTGTCTTGGAGTTTGTTTATATAATGGATCATGTTGATGGATTTTCTTATATTAAACCATCCCTGCATCCCTGGAATGAAACCTACTTGGTCAGGATGGATGATTGTTTTGATGTGTTCTTGGATTCTGTTAGCGAGAATTTTATTGAGTATTTTTGCATCAATATTCATAAGGGAAATTGGTCTGAAGTCCTCTATCTTTGTTGTGTCTTTCTGTGGTTTAGGTATCAGAGCAATTGTGGCTTCATAGAATGAATTGGGTAGAGTACCTTCTGCTTCTATTTTGTGGAGTAGTTTGTGAAAAACTGGAATTAGATCTTCTTTGAAGGTCTGATAGAACTCTGCACTAAACCCATCTGGTCCTGGGCTTTTTTTGGTTGGGAGGCTATTAATGACTACTTATATTTCTTTAGGGGATATAGGACTGTGTAGATCATTAACCTGATCCTGATTTAACTTTGGTACCTGGTATCTGTCTAGAAATTTGTCCATTTCATCCAGGTTTTCCATTTTTGTTGAGAATTGCCTTTTGTAGAAGGATCTGATGGTGTTTTGGATTTCTTCAGGATCTATTGTTATGTCTCCCTTTTCATTTCTGATTTTGTTAATTAACATGGTGTCCCTGTGCCATCTAGTGAGTCTGGCTAAGGGTTTATCTATCTTGTTGATATTCTCAAAGAATGAGGTCCTCATTTTGTTGATTCTTTGAATAGTTCTTCTTGTTTCCACTTGGTTGATTTCGCCCCTGAGTTTGATTATTTCCTGCTGTCTACTCCTCTTGGGTGAATTTGTTTCCTTTTGTTCTAGAGCTTTTAGGTGTGTTGTCAAGCTTCTAGTGTGTGCTCTCTCTAGTTTCTTTTTGGAGGCACTAAGAGCTATGAGTTTCCCTCTTAGAATTGCTTTCATTGTGTCCCATAAGTTTGGGTATGTTGTGGCTTCATTTTCATTAAACTCTAAAAAGTCTTTAATTTCTTTCTTTATTCCTTCCTTGACCAAGTATCATTGAGAAAAGTGTTGTTCAGTTTCCATGTGAATGTTGGCTTTCTATTATTTATTTGTTTATTGAAGATCAGCCTTAATCCATAGTTATCTGATAGGATGCATGGGACAATTTCACTATTTTTGTATATGTTGAGGCCTGTTTTTTTGACCAATTATGTGGTAAATTTTTCAGATGGTTCCATGAGGTGCTGAGAAGAAGGTATATCCTTTTGTTTTAGGATAAAATGTTCTGTAGACATCTGCTAAATCCATTTGTTTCATAACTTCTGTTAGTTTCACTGTGTCCCTGTTTAGTTTCTGTTTCCAGGATCTGTCCATTGGTGAGAGTGGGGTGTTGAAGTCTCCCACTATTATTGTGTGAGCTGCAATGTGTACTTTGAGCTTTACTAAAGTCTCTAATGAATGTGGCTGCCCTTTCATTTGGAGCATAGATATTCAGAATTGAGAGTTCCTCTTGGAAGATTTTACCTTTGATGAGTATGACATGCCCCTCTTTGTCTGTTTTGATAATTTTGGGTTGGAAGTCAATTTTATTTGATATTAGAATGGCTACTCCAGCTTGTTTCTTCAGACCATTTGCTTGGAAAATTGTTTTCCAGCCTTTTACTCCGAGGTAGTGTCTGTCCTTTTCCCTGAGATGGGTTTTCTGCAAGCAGCAAAATGTTGGGTCCTGTTTGTGTAGCCAGTCTGTTAGTCTATGTCTTTTTATTGGGGAATTGAGTCCATTGATATTACGAGATGTTAAGCAAAAGTAATTGTTGCTTCCTATTATTTTTGTTGTTAGAGTTGGCATTCTGTTCTTGTGGCTCTCTTCTTTTAGGTTTGTTGAAGGATTACTTTCTTGCTTTTTCTAGGACATGGTTTCAGTCCTTGTATTGCTTCTTTTTTTCTGTTATTATCCTTTGAAGGGCTGGATTTGTGGAAAGATAATGTGTGAATTTGGTTTTGTCCTGGAATACTTTGGTTTCTCTATCTATGGTAATTGAAAGTTTGGCTTGGTATAGTAGCCTGGGCTGGCATTTGTGTGCTCTTAGTGTCTGTACAACATCTGTCCAGGATCTTCTGAATTTCATATCTCTGGTGAAAAATCTGGTGTAATTCTGATAGGCCTGCCTTTATATGTTACTTGACCTTTCTCCCTTACTGCTTTTAATATTCTATCTTTATTTAGTGCATTTGTTGTTCTGATTATTATGTGTCAGGAGGAATTTCTTTTCTGGTCCAGTCTATTTGGAGTTCTGTAGGCTTCTTGTATGTTCATGGGCATCTTTTTCTTTAGGTTTGGGAAGTTTTCTTCTATAATTTTGTTGAAGATATTTGCTGGCACTTTAAGTTGAAAATCTTCATTCTCATCTACTCCTATTATCTATAGGTTTGTTCTCATTGTGTCCTGGATTTCTTGGATATTTTTAGTTAGGATCTTTTTGCATTTTGCATTTTCTTGGATTGTTGTGCCAATGTTCTCTATGGAGTCTTCTGTACCTGAGATTCTCTCTTCCATCTCTTTTATTCTGTTGCTGATGCTCCCATCTATCGTTCCAGATTTCTTTCCTAGGGTTTCTATCGCCAGCGTTGCCTCCCTTTGGGTTTTCTTTATTGTGTCTACTTCCCGTTTTAAGTTTAGTATGGTTTTGTTCATTTCCATTACATGTTTGGATGTGTTTTCCTGTTTTTCTTTAAAGACTTCTACCTGTTTGGTTGTGTTTTCCTGTTTTTCTTTAAGGACTTGTAACTCTTTAGCAGTGATCTCCTGTATTTCTTTAAGTGAGTTATTAAAGTCCTTCTTGATGTCTTCTACCATCATCATGAGATATACTTTTAAATCCGGGTCTAGCTTTTCGGGTTTGTTGGAGTGCCCAGGACTGGCATAGGTTTGAGTGCTGGGTTTTGATGATGGTGAATGGTCTTGGTTTCTGTTAGTTAGATTCTTACATTTGCTTTTTGCCATCTGGTAATCTCTGGAGTTAGTTGTTATATTTGTCTCTGGCTAGAGCTTGTTCCTCTCGTGATTCTGTTAGCCTCTATCAGCAGACATGGGAAAATACGTCTCTCCTGAGTTTCAGTGTTTAGAGCACTCTCTGCAGACAAGCTCTCCTCTTGCAGGGAAGGTGGTCATATATCTGTCCTTTGGACCTGCCTCCTGGCAGAAGATGAAGGCCTGAAACAGGGCTTGTCCCAGAATCTGTGTAGCTTCTGTAGTCCACACTCTCACCTGAGCAGACTTGCCTTGGAGGGATCCGGGAACCAAGATGGCTCCCCTGGATGCTGTTGTAAAGCCCTCCCGGGCGAGGCAGATATCTCTCTTCTGGCAGGGAAGGTACCCCGATGTCTGGAGCCCAAAACGGGGTCTGCCCCAGAAGCTCTGTGTCCCCGTCCGCCCCCCCCCCCCCCCCCCGGTCCTAGAAGCTGTTATCTTCTGTAGTCCACACTCTCACTTGCTCAGACTAGACTCGGTGGAATCTGGGAACCAAGATGTCATTCCCAGATCTCCTGTATTTTTTCTGGCCATCTATATGATGCCCTCTCTGATAGCTATCTAATTTTAAAAGCTGTGTATTTGAATACTCCCTTGTAATCTTGTAGTAATACTCCCTTGTAATGTTGTAATAAGGAGGCTCTGAGTGGGACATTGAACATTCCAATTGATATAATTTTTATGATGTCAGGTTTGGCATAACCACTAAATAGTAGAAATACCTCATTGTATTGCAAAAAGAAAATTAATATCTGACAGGTATATATACTGTACTTATTTAGAAAATTGTATTGGGAGCAGACAGAAATGACATTTGAACAAATACCAAAAATATATCAAAAAGCTAATATTTTAGGTACATTCATGGTTTTACTCTGGGTTTTTGTTTACCAAGTGAATAGCAATTATTTGACCCAGTGAATTCTAAATTCAGGAAAATAAAGAAGAACCAAATTATTTAAATGCAAGATTTCCAAAACTCATCTGTTAATAAAAATTTTATCATTTCTTAGTGTAGACACATTAAAAAACCACATAACATCCAAATGGTATTGTTTCTTCAGAACTTCCTGAAATTTTAATGAATCATACACTTTGTTTAGAGGTAAATATGTGTTTGGAAAAAATCATTGGTTCAGTACTAGTCCGTAGCTGCTTGCTATTCTTTTGTTCCATTAGGAAACTGGCAGTAGCTCCTTCCGAATTAATTCATTTTAACAGCTGATTCCTGAGTCCTCATTGTTTATAAAGCCTGAGGCAAATGCTGTGTTTTTCCTAATGTGTGTAGAAGATTTTTGTCTAAGAAAGGAGACTAATACTAATGATAGTAAGTGATGTTTCTGAGTCTTCATGCTAAAGGTCAGAAGTTAATATGTTATTTAATTATCAGAATTCTAACATTAAGTATTATCAGAATGCTCATTTTATCAATGAGATAATGAAATCCTAGCATGTACAAATAATAGGTACATGGTCTCATAGCTAGTAAAACTTACAGCGTGGTTTGAAGACATTTGTGTTGGATTTGGCATTTCATTGTTCAATTAGGGATAAGTGGCCTTATTAGGAAAAAATGCAATAATCTCCAAGGGAAGAAATTTATTAGCTATTAAGTAAATGAGTCATAAATATGTATCACATACACATACTGAGAAAGATAATTTCAGTCAATGGTGTACACAAGTAAAGTGCAAATTCTAGAGAGCATGTTTAAGCAATGAGGAAGTTGCTGATAGCTGATATACCTGGCTTATGAAATAAGAAGGAAAGTGTGGAGGAAATGAGCCTGGAAAGATAGTTTAGGGTGATGGTGACATATTTTTAATGCTTTTTATGGAAAAATCTGCCTTGTTTTCAAAGACAGTAGCTTGCCATAGAAGATGATTTATAATCATGAATGATGGATTTAAAATGATGAGATCTTCATGCTAAATGGTGCTTTTATGTGCTACTCTACAGAAAGCTACAAGCCTTTGTTATTATGGCCGTGCTAATTATGGAACTGTATGCCTGGTCAAGATTCAAATACCAGAATAAGCCATTCTTTCAAAAGACAAAATATGTCTCATCCATAGCTAAGAAATTATTGGCAATTGATTGCTGTTTAAGAGTGAGAGTCAATTTTATTTAAGTGTGTGGTCCCTGATTGGCCAAAAACTTCTAGTGGAAGGCTGAACATCCAAGAATATATGGCCAGCACAAATTAAACTTGAGGATGCAAAGTTGGATGGGTAAAGAAAGGGGAAGGACATGGGAGGAGTTAGAAGAGGGCTGAACATGATTCAAATGTCATACAAGATTCTCAAAGAAATAATAAAAATGAAAGACAACACAAAAGAACAAAATTATAATTTTAAAAGATATAAGAATTCTTTGACAATACTTATAGTCTTTATTTAAAAATGAATAAAGCTGTTCTTTAGTTGAGGGACTTCTAAGTTGTTCTGGTTCCTCACTATTTATCATTTATTATTATTAATATTATTTAATATTATTAATATAATTAATATTATTATTTATTATTAATATTATTGTTTATTATTAATAAACTATTAATGGATTAATAACTATTAACTATTAATAACCATTACTGGATTGCCTCATCTAGCCTTGATATGATACTATCTCCCTGGTTTTATTATAGCTTGCTATGCAGTGTTTGATTGATGGCCCTGGGAGGCTTGCGCTTTCCTGGGGGTGGGAGGCCAAGGGGTGGATCTAGGGGAAAGGGAAGGTAGAGGAGGGAAGAGAGTGGAAACTGCCCCTGTGATCTCTCACACACTAAGCCACCAACCAGGCAGGTCACACTAGTTGGTCCGAGGCCCTCTACACATTTACAGTGGAGGACTGCCTGGTCTGGCCACAGTGGGAGAAGATGTGCCTAGAGAGACTTGAGGCCCCAGGGAGTGGGGAGGCTTGGTGAGGTGGGGAGGAGACATCCTCTTGGATACAGGGGGTGGAGGGAGGAGGAATGGGATGAGGAACTGTGGGAGGGTGTACCAGGAGAGGGTTAACAACTGGACTGTTTAAAAAATAGAAAAAAGAAAAGAAAGGAAAGTAATTTAAAGAAGGAAAAATAAATAAATAAATCTTATCAAAACCTCCCAGCAATCTTGAAGTAGAATGGAGCCTGTATAGATGAATATAAGCAGCAACTTGACAAGCTCCTTATTGAGCCAGTTTCAATAATGAATATATAAAGGCATGTATATGGCATTTGTTAAACAGTCTTTACATTTAAATGCTTATAAAACCTGGGGTATTAGAAATTTTATTTTCCAAATGGATAACTTTTCTAGTAAACATTTAGGAGTCTCAAGAAAATAATTTTGTTCATGCAATATATTCTGATCATCGTTTCTTCTCTCCTAACTACTTCTAGATCTTCCCTACCCACTTAACTTGACCCCTCCTGTACTGGCTAGTTTTGTGTCAACTTGACACAGCTGGAGTTATCACAGAGAAAGGAGCTTTGGTTGAGGAAATGTCTCCATGAGATCCAACTGTAAGGCATTTTCTCAATTAGTGATCAAGGGGGAAAGGCCCCTTGTGGGTGGGACCATCTTTGGGCTGGTAGTCTTGGTTCCATAAGAAAGCAGGCTGAGCAAGCCAGGTGAGGCAAGCCAGTAAAGAACATCCCTCCATGGCCTCTGCATCAGCTCCTGCTTCCTGACATGCTTGAGTTCCAGTCCTGACTTCCTTGGTGATGAACAGCAGTATGGAAGTGTAAGCCGAATAAACCCTTTCCTCCCCAACTTGCTTCTTGGTCATGATGTTTGTGCAGGAATAGAAACCCTGACTAAGACAAATTGGTACCAGCAGAGTGGGGTATTCCTGTGACAACCTGACCATGTTTTGGGGAGGACTGTGGAAGGACTTTGGGCTTGAAGATCCATCCGTTGTTAAGAGCTCTGTCGGATGTTGTGTAGGAGCTTGGAAGATAATGTTGAGAACACTGTAGAAGATGGAGGTCTGGTTTGTGAAATTTCAGAGGGAAAATTAAAGACTCTTTTCAGGGCCATTGCTGTTTTGATTGTGAAGATTCTGTGGTTCTGGTTAGCTGGGGCTGAAGAATCAGCTGTGATTAACAAGATACCAGAACTACCAAAGCAAAAACTTTGCATTACTGGGACTATTGATGCTGGTTAGCTGGAGCTAAGAAATTAGCAGTGATTAAGAAGAGACCAGCATCATTGAGGTGACATCTTCTGGGAAGTGTTTTCTGAAAGCACAAAGAGGCTGTGTTCCAGAGATGGCCAAGGTTGTAATCCTGCTGCAGCGGGACTTGGTAATATGTAAGGGTCACCCAGGTGGTACTCGTTTTGAAGGCATGAAGGGGTCACGCAAAGCAGCTGAGGCTCAGCATTGTGAGAGGCCATGGAAGGCCACTGGTGAAGGTGCAGCCTCAGTTGCAATTGAAGGCCCAGGACTGAAGGGGTCATGCAGTGTTTTGGAGATGCCAGTACCATGAGATGACCACCAAGAGCAGCAGCAGCAGTGGAGTACAGGCATCTGGAGCCTAGAGGATGACGCGTGTGCTACAAAGGGCCTGGCTGGAGAAGTGACCCAAGCCCTTGGAAGAGCCCAGATGATCGTGAGTTGGATCCCAGACATTGGACGGTTGGAGATTGACTTTTGCTTTTGATTATGACTGTGCCCTGATATTTTCCCTCTTGAAGGAAGAAACTGTTTTAGTGGAGCCCACAGTTAAGAGACTATTAATTGTAAAAAGACTTTGAATTTTAAAAGAGATGGATATTTTTAAAGAGATTGAAAATTTAAGAATATGTAAAGACTGGGACTTTAGTTATTTAGATCTTGGGGATGAATAAGATTGTAAGGGTTGAGGCTTACTAGTGATGTTTTTGTGTGTCAAGTTGACAAGGGGTCAATTGTACTGGCTAGTTTTGTGTCAACTTGACACAGCTGGAGTTATCACAGAGAAAGGAGCTTCGGTTGAGGAAATGCCTCCATGAGATCCAACTGTAAGGCATTTTCTCAATTAGTGATCAAGGGGGAAAGGTCCCTTGTGGGTGGGACCATCTCTGGGCTGGTAGTCTTGGTTCTATAAGAAAGCAGGCTGAGCAAGCCAGGTGAGGCAAGCCAGTAAAGAACATCCCTCCATGGCCTCTGCATCAGCTCCTGCTTCCTGACATGCTTGAGTTCCAGTCCTGACTTCCTTGGTGATGAACAGCAGTATGGAATTGTAAGCCGAATAAACCCTTTCCTCCCCAACTTGCTTCTTGGTCATGATGTTTGTGCAGGAATAGAAACCCTGACTAAGACACCTCCAGTCTCTATTTAGAAACAAATAGGCAAAATAAATATGAGGTTCAAGAACAAAATAAGTATGAATTCAAGGACAGGCTTATTCACACATGAATCCTCAAATTTTGTATCATTAATATGCAATGGCACGTTTGCTGAATAAATGAAC
This sequence comes from Mus musculus, assembly GCF_000001635.26. NCBI lineage: Eukaryota > Metazoa > Chordata > Mammalia > Rodentia > Muridae > Mus > Mus musculus. The sequence continues at coordinate 58,898,413 of NC_000086.7, forward strand.
ATACATAGAACTGGCCATCTACTGCATTTGGCAAAGCAATTTAATTTCTTAAGTCATGGTGTTAATCCAAAATGCTATAAAATAAAATGAGATAGACTTTATAATGAATGCTTACTTTTAGTAAATTGGTTATTTATTTTGAAAGGACAACAAATGTTTGAACTAAATAATAAGTAAAGTTGAACTATTTCAACTATCCTTGCTCAAAAATAAATACCATAACACACAAAAGTGCACTTGAAATAATTAACTCTAATACCAATTTGAAGCACTGTGTCCTTATCACATTAAATGTCAGGCACAATGAACTCTCCTTGTCCTTTTCCTTTTGTCTTCAGATGAGACCAGTTTTCTTCATTATTAATTTTAGTATGTTATCTGTGTTTGTAGTAAGATATAGGACCCTTTTCCTAATTTCAAATTATTGACAGAAATCCTTGGTAAATATTTGCATTACTGACTTCTTATTAATATCAAAATAATATCATGATATCAGGAGAGGTGTCATACAACCATGAATTGGTACTTGTCTCTTTCTCTAATTTGAACACTTAGGTCTGCTCAATTCCAATATTATAAATTCAAATAGATCTTAATTCTTTCTCTTTTCATGGTGTTTATTCTATGAAAGAAGCTTCAACTTGTTTTTTTTAATTCATATATAAACACCTATTAATTGGCTAGTTTCCCTAGTACCATATGGACCTACTGCATTATACAAAGTATATATATAGCTATTGTATTTCTTATTTCTTATCTGCATCAGAAATGACTTAGTATGAGATATCTTAGTGCAATTTTCTTTCATAGAGGAATTTAGATTCAAGAATCCCATCCTGAAAATGTTAATACTTTCATCTATAATGATGAATTATGGGTCATATTTGGAATGTGTAGACTTAAGAGGCCTCTATATACATACAACTGTTTGTATGTGTATGTGTGTGTGTGTGTGTGTGTGTTGTGTGTATGTGTGTGTGTGTGTACATAAGACAATGTCTGGCTGCTGGCCAAACAGAGGTAGATAACCTCATAGCTATTCATTCCAAGAAGCCCAACACCAAAATCAATTTGTTATTCCTGCTTCATATGATGTTTTATTTTCCAAATGTGTCATGTATACTTCATATCATTTCTTCTCTTGGAAATAAGAACTTAGATGGCTGTTAATATTTTATTACAATATTATCACTAATTAGGTCAGCCCTCATATGAAACAGTTCAGAATTTTTATGCATGTGAATGATTTGGGAGTCACAAATAATGTATTTTCTACTTTCCACACTTTGGCATTTGATTATGCATTGTATAAGGGATTAAATTGTCAATAGGACAGCTATAGGCATCCTCAGTATTGTTAGACCTATGTCTCAAGATATGTGGAGTGAAATGAAAGAAGACAGCTCCAAACTTTCAGCATTTGAACCTTTTTTTCCCCTCTCAGTTCCATAGAAATGAGTGGCCTATGAAGGCTTGTATTTATTTATAGTTCAAAGACTTAGACATTAAATAACAGAAGAACGTGACAAATAAGTGAAGATACGATTACAAGATTTAACTAATGAGAAACTGAATTTTCATATATATACAGATTTGGTTTACTTCCAGTCACATTGTAAAAATGTCTTTTGAGTTTTGAAATTGAATTGAAATCCCTCCAGGAAAACATCATCAATACAGCTTCTTTTTACATTATATTAGTGATATCTTTAAAGTTAAGCATTTCTTTTTCAAATATCCCCAAGAAAGAACATGGTTTAATTACACAGAAAGGAGCCAACAGAAATACTTTTGGCACAGAAGTTTGCATGCTGTCAGAGTGTAATTTATTTCTGTGCACTTAAGAATATAGAGAGAAGAAGACAGAATATATTTTCCTCTCAGAGCACATTGTTTACTACATTCTCTTTGAGATGAGTAGGATAGAATTAAATAGCACACAAAGCCCATGATTTTCACCCTTTGCAGCCAAAATAAGATGATCATTCATCTAACTAAACTTTGTTTATTCTAAATATTCTAACTGGGTTAGATTACCCAGGAAGCTCTTGTGAGATGGATCCTCCATGCTATAATATTTTCTAATAAGTACCCTTTAAATACAAAGCAATGGAGAAGGGAAGGAAAGGGGGGGCAAACATACTCTGGGACAAATCAATTTTTGATGCAGTCCAAAGCAGCCACATTCAAAGGCCCAGGGACCTCTGAAACCACTGTTGCAATTTAAAGGTGGCACACACCATGGTCTGTCGATTTGACTAGCCTTACATGTGCCTCAATCAATTATTCATTGTGTCTAGGCCATCTTGACATGAGTTATGGCATTTAGAAAGGGCCCTCTCTGCAAATAAAATGATCTCTGCTCTAATTACTGCAGATAGTCTGTTGACAGAATTCCCAATAGCTAGGGCAATGACTCCTCTTCTGAAGGACATTCTGAGCACCACATCACTGTGTCCATTCATTGTGCTAGGCCCTTGAAATGCAGAAGTAGAAACAATGTTTGTTCTTGATAAGCCCAGTGAAGGCCTGGAAGAACTCCAGAGAGGTGCTGATATGTCTATACTGAAAGGTTGGGGGAGCTGGAGTTTGATATCCACAGGCGAAAGCAGTAGTGATAAACACACTTGCTCAGGAAGAAGGGAGCTTGTGTATGCTGGGTTGGTTTTGTTTTCTTCCATTTTTATTTTACAGGAGCTCCCAATTTATTGGAAACTTCTATGGCACTTGTCATCATAGAGGTCTTTTTCTTTCTGCTTAGTTCAGTGTTCTCTGAAAACTCAGACACATTCATAACTATGGTCTAAACTATGGTCTATTAATCCCTAAGCATCTCTCAGTGCAGTGGCCAGCTTGCAATATTAAGCATCAAAATATGTTTTCATACAAATGAATAAGGAAAACATGATGGACTTCTAATTTAGTATCATCCTTCATGACAAAATGATCTTCTCACGTGGTCCACCTTCTAGAAGAGAGTCTGAATCTTCTAACTTTCTTATACTTGCAAGCAGAAACAAGATTAATGCCTCATCATTTCAAAGCTAGACAGTGTCAATAGCCTTCTAAGCGGTTTGCTTTACTGCTTTTAGGCATTCTTTTTCCTCTCTCTGTGCTGCGGATCTCCCACATATGGCAGTCAGAGTGATGTATCAGAAATTTCAAGGGATTATTACAATATTATTGCTAAATCTTTACCAGCATTCTCAATGACACATGGGAGAAATTTTATATTTCACATTGCATATATAAACTGATCGTTATTTTTCCCCTGCTGATATTCTCCTTTGCCTTGTATCTCATTACTCCCCCATATTCACAGTCAGAATGATCTAAAGTAGTGTTTTAAGAGTGTGTAATAGCTTGACACCTAATCAAGTCAATATTTTTTTAAATACTTCTTCAGCCAATTTTAAATAAAGGTGTGAAGGAATGAATTTCCTAATGATACAATATTATTACTCTTATGTTCCAGGTAAAGGATTTAGGATATTAATTTATTCTATACAGTTTCTAACTTCTGACAAATTCTTGAGAAGCAAAGAAAACCATTTAAAATATAGCAATTAGATAAAATTTCTAATTCCAGATAGATAGTAAATGACTTTACTGCTGAATTTAAGTGACTATTCTTTGACTAACTTCAGATTTGGTTAAGAGAAATGTAGTTGAAATATGCAACCAACATATGTATTGTAAAAACCATTCAAGAATAAGAATATGGCACCATTAGGAATATATTTTATCTCTTTAAGATATTGCATCTTTCAGTTAAAGAATATGCAACTTCTATATTGCCTAGTATGTGATGAATCATAATTAGAAATATAAAAATAAAAACTATTTAACATCAAACAAATGAATGCACATAAAATAATAGATTGGACAGGCATGGTGGCACACACCTTTAATCCCAGCACTCAGGAGGCAGAGGCAGGCAGATTTCTGAGTTCGAAGCCAACCTGGTCTACAAAGTGAATTCCAGGACATCCAGGGCTATACAGAGAAACCCTGTCTCTAAAAACCAAATAATAATAATAATAATAATAATAATAATAATAATAATAATAAATTGACATCATGTGTAAGCTATTGTTTTCCTGAATTTGGTTCTGGCCCTAATTACTTTGTCTAGTTAGCCTATATATTTGCAAACTTTCAATATGCTATATCTTGTTTTTCTTTTTTGAAGAAAAGCCTGTATCAGGGGTGAAGAAACACATACAGCGATCACACAGAGCAAAATACCCTCCTCAAAGCAGGGGTGGGATCCTCAGAAAACTCAAATCCCATGCATAGATTACTTTGTACATTTTCCCTTTTATTAGAAATCAATTTTTCTCATTTAATATACCCCAATTACAGTTTCCAGACCTCTACATCTCTTCACCACCTTTCCCTCAGTATCCACCCCCTTTCTGTCTCTCATTAGAACTGAACAGGCTTCTAAGAAATAACAGAAGATAACAAAATAAAATATGAGGTAAAACAAAAAACCATCATATCAAAGTGAAACCAACAGAAGAAATGGAGCCCCAAGAGAGGGCCCAGGAGTCAGAGACTTACTCATTTATGTACTCAGAAATTTCATAAACACATTAAATTGAAAGCTATAATATATATTCAGAGAACCTGGTGTAGACATGTACAGGCCTATGCTTGCTACTTCAGTCTCTGTGTATTCATATGAGCTTTGCTCAATTGATTTAGAGGGATTTGTTCTCTGGTGTTCTCTATTCCTCTGTGGCTCATCCACTTCTTCTGTCTCCTATTCTGCAATGTTCCCTGAGCTCTGAGGGAGTTATTTGATAGAGTTGTCTATTCCAAGATGTCTCTATCTCTGTCTCACTCCCTTCCTGCCTCCCTCCTCCTCCCCCTTCTCTCCCTGTCCACTTCTTTCTCCCTCCCTCCCTCCCTTCCCCTCTGTATGTGTAATATCTGGCTGTGGGTCTCTGTGTTTGTTGCCATCTACTGCAAGAGGAAGGTTCTCTGGTGATGGATGAATCAGGCACTGATCTATGAATATAGCAGGATACTGTTATTTTGTTACTACCTTTTTTAAAGACCTGTAGTTTTTGGATTTACCCTAGGTATTTGGGCTATCTACTCTTTTGTTCTTGATTGCCAAGAAAGACATTTGTGGATTAGTCCCACAAGCTTTGTGCCACCATTGACATTGTATATTTTGTAGGCAGTACAGTATTGCAGATCAAAGGTTTTCTAGCTGGATTGGTATATATGGTTTCTCTTTTGGTAGCCTGCAGAGTACCCTCCCATATCAGAAACACCAGAACATGGGGATAGATGTTCTATGTAGGCACCATTTTGACCTCTCCATGATCAGTGACTTGTGTAGGTGTTGTCTTCAGCAATGGGGCTTTGTTGTCAGTTTGTGAGGAGCAACATATTTTCTTGCCAACAACCTGGGTTATTTGGGAGATTTCCACAGGACCCCTTTGACCAACAACTCAATTGGATATAACCCAGAGATTGCCAGTTGTAACTCATCCATCTCCCCCACAATTTGGGATTCCACTAGGATTGCCTTAGTGTATTTTAGGAAGTTTTCAATGCACTATGTTTCCACACCACCCCTCAAATGCCCCTCAATTCTAGCTCTCTCTCCCCTTCATTCCTTTCCCCTCCCCATGTGATCCTCTCATTCCAGTTCCCCTTGTCTTTAGTTCACCCATAAAATCTATTTATTTTTTACTTCCCAGAGAAATCCCGTGTTTTCCCCCAAATCTCCTTTTCCTATCCTCTTTGTGTCTAAGGATTGTAGCTTGTTTACTATTTACTTAGCAGCTAATATCCACTTATAACTGAATATATGCCTTATTTATCTTTCTAAGTCTGGGTTACCTCACTTGGGATGACTTTTTCTAGTTGTATCCATTTGCCTTCAAAACTTATGGTGTCACATTTTTTTAACAGCTAAGTAATACTCCACTGTGTAAATGTACCACATTTTCTTTATCCATTTTTCTGTTGAGGGACATCTAGGTTGTTTCAAATTTCTTGCTAGTGTGAGTAGAGAAGCAGTGCCATAGATTCATAAACATGTGCTTCATGGCTACACTATTATGTCTTTCGTAAGCAGCCTACCTTTTTGACAAATTATAATTGTATATAATTAGGAGGTACATAGCCATGTTTTATGTAGTGGTAACAAATATGTCAAGATATTGAATGGATACATCACCATAAATATTTACCATTTATTACCTTTGTCTAACTGCAGCTCTCTATCTTTTAATTAACATCATCTCATTTTGCTGCCTTCAGTCTCTAATAACCACAACTTTCACTTTCAACTTTTAGGACTTTTAACTGTTTGATATTTACATAAAAATTAGGTTTCACTTAGCACATTGTCCTCCAGGTCCATCCATATTGTTTGGAATAACATAATTTAAATATTAAAGCGCTCCATTCTATATTTAGACATTTTTATATCCACCCATTCATTGATGGGGGCTCAGTTTGATTATATAACTTGCCTACTATATCTAGGGAGTCAAATCCCTAACCAGCATAGATTCTGTTTAGTCTTATCTAGTCTCTGAAAGTTTATGTAAAGCTTTTCTTATCACCTTGAATCCTCAGACATTATCTACATGACTTCTAGGCCTGTATTCAATAATTGGGTGAGATTTTGGAAACATTCATGGGCGAAAGAAAGTTCAATTTTGAATACCTATAATTTGGAATTTCTTCTAAAACATCCAAGAACTGAGGCCCATTATTTTGTTAAATATGGGTAATTTTAAGGTTTACATGTGAAATTTGGGAAATATTTTCCCATGCTTTCTTGAATCTCTGTGTCTTGAAAATAGAATATTCTATGTAAAAGTTCTAGATTTAGGAGACTTTTTAACCAAAATGAAGGTTTCCCAAAGTTAAAGAGAATGATCCCCAAAAGAAGTCAGTAGAGGAAGGATGATTTAATACAGAGCACTGAAAACTGAGATCCTATCTCCTATTTTCACTTAGTAATTTGTGGGTTTCTTGAGAGATGTTTCAGTGCTTAAGAGCAGTTGTCATTTTTGTATTGGACCAGAGTTCAGTTCCCAGAATCTACATGGTGGCTCACACCCATCTGTTACTTCAGTACCACAGGATCCAATGTCCCTTCTGGCTTCTGCAGTCACTAAATAATGCACATGTATGCAGGCAAATACTCCTACGCATAAATAAAAACCAAATAAGTATTTTAATAAAATAATAATCAGCAGTTAATGACCATTATCTAACTTCCCCCTATATATATCCTTACCTTAAGAGCCAGTGTATCTTCAAAGTGTTGTCAAATTTTCAAGTAGAATTAGACTACCCTTTCCTAAGTTATTGCCTAACACCATTGTTTATTTCAGTCCTCACTTACAACACAGATTATTAGTCTACATGCTTTACTCTTTTCCTTCTAAAGCCAAAAATAATGAAATGCACATAGTATAGTCTGTCTCTTAATATTTCTGTGACTTGGCACTTATTATAAGTATATCTGATACAAAATGAGAAGTGTTTGAAATTGGTGTGATAATATGGCAATTGTGAGCAGACTCATGCCCAGAGCAGTTTCATGCAGGGGGAGAAATACGATTAAATTGTGGCATAATGTAGAGAAGCAACGGAGGATTCTTATATGTCTTGTGATATAATGTTGGAGCATTCAGAGAGGAGGCACAGAGGCTGATGAAGACAAGACCCTTTAATGGTAAGTGAGCAAGAATGTTTACATATAATGCTGAGCATCTGTATGAGGCATTCATTGAACACTTTTAATTTAATGTTTAAGAATCACTGCAAAACAGACATTATTTTAACAAAAGGCTTAGAGACAGTTAATGTGATTGATATTTCAATGATAATAATTTAGAAAAGTGGAATAGTATCTGAAGCCCTTATAGTTTCTCAGGCTTTTTCTGATACACCAATTTTTGCAAGTCTATGTTTAATATATGTTAGCATGGGCATGATAGGCCACAATACATTAAATTAAGATGGCATAATAAAATTATTTGTAGTCAAATAAGCTGAGAATACTGAAATAAGTAAGTTGGTCTTGTATATGTATTGCAGAATTGTCTGAATTTCTTGACATTTTAAATGTTCTCATCAATTAATAGGCAGGAGAGTATTTCCTAAACTAGATTACAGAATCACTTTATTCATAGGTTATCCATCACCATATTCTACCTGTACAGCAAATACCACTTATTGTAAAGTCTTGCTTTGTTTACAAAGGAAAAGTAACTAAAACAAATTTTGTATGATTTCCATGCTTTTCATTCAGAAGTTATAAACAAATGGATCATATGGCTCAGAGGTCTGAAAATCAAGTTTTGCTTGCACATTATTTTGTAGAAGCTCCAGTGTTGCCTTTCTTAAAGTAATAAAAAGGCTTTGTGCATCAAGTTCTGATTGTAAACTGTTTAGTGATTGATTATGGTATAGATGGTCTACTGGTCTTTGTGCTTTACTTTAGATAGCAAGTTGGATTTTAGTTGTTCATCATAACAGAATCCACACATGCAGCTAGAGATACGAGCTCTGAGGGCACTGGTTAGTTCATATTGTTGTTCCACTTATAGGGTTGAAGACCCCTTCAGCTCCTTGGATGCTTTCTCTAGCTTCTCCATTGGGGGCCCTGTGTTCCATCTTATAGATGACTGTGAGCATACACTTCTGTATTTGCCAGGCACTGGCATAGTCTCATACGAGACAGCTATATCAGGGTCCCTTCAGCAAAATCTTGCTGGCTTATGCAATAGTGTCTGGGTTTGGTGGCTGATTATGGGATGGATCCCTGGGTGGGGTAGTCTCTGGATAGTCCATCCTTTCATCTTAGCTCCAAACTTTGTCTCTGTAACTCCTTTCATGGGTGTTTTGTTCCCTATTCTAAGGAGGAATGAAGTATCCACCCATTGGTCTTCCCTCTTCTTGATTTTCTTGTGTTTTGCAAATTGTATCTTGGGTGTTTTATGTTTCTGGGCTAATATCCACTTATCAGTGAGTGCATATCTAATGACTTCATTTGTGATTTGGTTACCTCACTAAGGATGACCTAGTTGGCCATCACTCTGGGAAGAGAGGCCTCTTGGTATTGCAAACTTTATATGCCCCAGTACAGGGGAACGCCAGGGCTAAGAAGTGGGAGTGGGTGGGTAGGGGAGCAGGGCCGAGGGAGTGTATAGGGAACTTTTGGGATAGCATTTGAAATGTATATAAAGAAAATATCTAATCATAAATAAATAAATAAATAAATAAATAAATAAAAGAAATAAAACTAAAAAAAAGAACAGAATCCACAATGTCTGTGTGCAATTGTGTAAGAAAATAAAGATGGTGATATAAAGTAGCTAGCAAATACCTTTTATATTTCCACTTAGTTATCAATTCATGTTGATTGCATTCCCCTTAGAACTTCAAAATAAGTGTAATCTATACTATCTGTTTGTTGTGAGCTACCTACATTATGACTTCATATCATTTATGTATTTGTTTGAGAGTGTCTGTGTAGTATGCACATGTGTGAGTGCATGTGAGTGTGTGTGCATGTGAGTGTGTGTGTGTGATTGAGGGGGAGTGTGCACCTAGGCCAAAGGAGGTCATCAGATGTCTTCCATCACTCTCCACCTTAGTCTTTTAAAGCAGGCTCTCTTGCTAAGATTAGAGCTTGTTTTATTTTAGCTAGAATAGCAGCCAGCAAGCCTCAAGGATCCTTTAGACACTGGCCACCTCATTGCTGGAGTTATAGGCATTCACAAGAACACACATAGCTTGTTTGGTGGGTGCTGGCATCTACATTCCAACCTTCATGCTTAAACAGGAAACACTCTTACCATCTGAGAAACCTCTCCATCCATGGTCTGTTGTTTTAAGTACATTAAAATTAGAATTGAAATTTGGCACAGTATGTAGTAATATCTAGATATACTACTTAAGGACTCTGCCCCTATTAGTCATGTGGGTGTCAGGGACCAAGTTACACATACTACACATACTACCTGATATTTAGTTGCCTCTTCTATAGTGTGAAATAAAGATCCACGGAGATACCTCAATTAGTAAAGACACTTGATGTCATGTCTGAGGATCTGTCTTATCCCAGGCCCCACATGATGGAAAAAGAGGACTCCAACATGATTTTCTATGATCTCTACATATGTATTATGGTACATGCATTCATGGATGCCCACAAGCAATAAATAAATGGATAAATAAATAAATAAATGTAATAAAACATTTAGTGCTGACACTATAACTTGGTATCTCAGTGCTAGAGTGGTGCCTTATAAATATGAGGCCCTAAATTCAATCCCCAGTCAACAAAATATTAAGTAATACTAATCTGTAGCTAAAGAAATATTAACTTTAATGAACACATTTACATAGACACAAAGAGGGAGGGAGGGAGAGGACCAAAGGAGGAAGGAGAGCACATAACCTCATGTGTATCCCTGAAATATAGTACTGTTATATGATTATTGACAGATTAGCTTTAGAATGTCTCAACCCTTTAATATTTATGTTTGTGACTCTATTAGAATCTAGCTGTTGAGAAATGGGCTATCCAGCATGCTAATGAATGTTATACCAGAATGCCTACCTAGTTATAAAACAAGAAAATGTAAAAAGAAAAAAATGTTTTAGGAACAAACAGTACTGATATTAATTGCAAAAAGTTTATCTACACAGAAACCAAGGACATACAAAGGCACATTTTTCAATAGTTCAGCTACATTATTACAAAACATATCACTAAACAACAATCAACTATTTTCCAGACACTACTAACAAAAAAAAAAAAAAACATGTGAAGAAAATAAAGACTAGCATTGACATTAGTAACAGGATTCCAGATTAAAAAAATAAATAAATCAGAGTCTGTGGACCTTGGCTTCTACTGGAATAGTTTATAGTTTCTTTGGGAAGTAAGAGTCTTTGGCTAAGAAAAGGCAGGAATCAGTCTGTACAGAGAGGCACTCTGGACCGTGAACCAAGGTAAGAGGATTTCTTGAGACGTGGGATTCATAGAATTCCTTCTGAGAGGATCTCTCTCCTTTTTCCTCTAAAGGTCAAGGAAGGACTTTCTGAGACAGGCATTTTTGTCAATACCCTCCATAGTCCTGTGGAAGTATTTCAGGAAAATAGAAGACCTTATGAAGTCAATGATACAAGCCATAATAAGAGAAAATATGTGCAGACAGGAGCCTAGTGTGTTACTGTCTCCCGAAAGGCTTTATCCAGCAGTGGGTGGAAACATGCAGAGACCCACAGCCAAACATCGGACAGACCTCTGAGAGTCTTGTGGGAGAATAGGGGTTAGGATTGAGCCAACAGGAGGAGTTAAGGACACCACAAGAAGATCTACAGAGTCAACTAATCTGGGCCAATGGGGGCTCACAGAGATTGAACAACTAACCAAAGAGTACACAGGGGCTGGAGCTAGGCCCCCTACACATTTGTAGCAGATATGTAGATTGCATCCCCTAACAATTGGAGCAGGGGATGACTCTGACTCTTTTGCCTGCCATTAGATACCCTTCCTGTAGCTAGACAGGTCTCTATGGGGAAAGTATGCACTTTATCCTGCTGTGACTTGATGTCCCAGGAGGACTTCGGAGTGGGGGGCTCTGAGGAGAAAGGGGTGGGGTAATAGGTGGAAGGACTTGTGAGGGGGGTACTGGGAAGAGAAGAAGGGGTGTGATAGGAACGTAAAGTGAATAACGAAATAAAGTAATGAGAAAAGTGGAATGGGGGGGGTAAGGGGAAGACAAAGGCAGATACACAGAGAGAGACAGAGAGACAGAGAGACAGAGAGACAGAGATACACAAAGAGACAGAGACACACAGACACAGAGAGAGGCACACAAAGAGAGACACACAGAGAGAAACACAAATACTTTAAGCCTCCAACCTGAACTATAGAAGAATCACACAGAAACCTATATAGTTATTTCTGACTCTCTTATGAACGTTTCAATCAAAGGATGGTCCCATATTGGTGATCTTAGTATAGCGAATGTTTAGGTTTAAAAGTTGTGGCCTCAGCAAGAGAGAGATGAAGGGTGCTGGTAATTGAGGACACTGGACTCACAATAGAGTATTTTTTAAAATAGTCACCATGTTTATTAGTAGTGACATATTAATGAAGGAGGAAAGGACTGCTGTAAGGAGAGAGTTAACGCTTTTGATTTATAAATTGCTATTTTAAAGGAATTAAGATACAAGTAATGTTCCTTTTGCATTTGCATATTATATGTTGAAATTCCCCTGCCCCACCTCTCTGCTTGTTGGCTTTCTCCCCAGTATTTCCCTTTGTAAGAGCACACCACTTCCCATGTTCTAGTACATGCCACACCCTCTCCTTTTCCTCTTTCTCTCTCCCTTCCCTTTCTCTCTCTTTCTTTTTTTTCTTATTCACTTTACACCCTGTTCACTGCCCCACTCCCTGTCAGCCCCTCCCCACTACTCCTCCAAGTCCCCTTCTCTAAGCATGAGCCCTCTTTCTTAAGACCTCTTTTTCCTTTTTTTTAAATTTATTTTTTTATTATTATTTTTTACTTTTCGAGACAAGGTTTCTTCTCTGTATAGCACTGGCTGTCTTGGAACTCACTAGACCAGGCTGGCCTTAAACTCAGAAATCTGTCTAACTGCCTCCCTAGTATTGGAAGAGGTCCTTGGTCCTATGATGGTTTGATAGATGCACCAGTGTAGGAATGGAGGGTGGGGAGATGGGAGTGTGTGTGTGTGTGTGTGTGTGTGTGTGTGTGTGTGTGTGTGTAGGAATACCCTCATAGAAACAGGGAGAGGGAGGATCGATAGAGGGTTTGGGAGGAGGGAGCAGGAAAAGGAATGACATTTGAAATGTAAAAAGAGAAAATATCAAAAAAAAAAAAAGAATCAAACAGAACAAAAAAGACCTCTTTTTTTCCCCCTCGTGGGCCCCTCCTTAGTTCCAGATGTGAGGTAGATTGTCTTGCTTCACAGCTTCCTGTAACAGCGAGTGGATGTGACGTATGTGTAGTGACTTCCGTATAGTGACTTCCGTTTCGGCTATCTGAAGAAAGTAAGGAATCGAAGCCGGGTGCAGACGTCTTCGTTCAGCTGAAGGAGGCATTGCAGGCCCTGTGGTGCTTGAAGGTAAGGATTTGGGATAAGTTATAGGTACATCAGAGGTATTATCCTTTCCTTACCTTACAAATAGACTAGCCTTTTCTGCCCCTCACTAGAGCCCTGCTGCTGGCCCTTGCGGGGAAGGCCTGCCGCTGTGTCAGCCTCCATTTTGGAATCTGAGGGGTGTTTTCTTGGACAGTTTTACCCTGGTCCATAAAGGGAGGGAGGCATACCTGGCAAGGCCAGAGGGACATCAGAGTGAGACAAAGTTATAGAATCTCAAGGACCTCTCCCAGACAGAACATCTCGAAACCCAGCCGTGCCGTGAGGCCTCAGAAACTGCTGCATCATGGTCCTCAAACGGCTCGACATCTGCGTCACAATCTCGAGGAAGGCATATGTAGGGCCTGTGGAAATCCAGATCCAACAGTCACAGGGGCTCCCACTGCTGAGATGGGAAAGTGGCCATGAGCTTTCACTCCCAACAAGCGCTTTTCTCCTTTTTTTTTTTTTTAACAATTATTTATTTATATTCCAGCCGTTACCCCCTGCTCCCCCCGACAGTTCCACATCCCATTCTTCTTCCCAATTGTCTCCGAAAGGGTCCCACCCCCCCCACCCCCCACCCCCCGACACACACACACACACACACAGCATCCCCCTTCTCTGGGGCCTCGTTTCTTAAGTTAACTACTTCTTGCAAAGGAAAAGTTAATCTCTCCCAGGAAGTTTCCCTGTGTATCCAAACCAGCCCCTGTGTGTGGCAAAAGAAGGCCAACACAAAACAAACCTCCTCGAGATACTGGTGGTTTTGCTTGTTTTCTTTTTCTTTTTTTTTCTTTTTCTCTTTCTTTCTTTCTTTTTTTTTTTTTTTTTTTTTTTTTTTTGAGACAGGGTTTCTCTGTGTAGCCCTGGCTGTCCTGGAACTCACTCTGTAAAACAGGCTGGCCTCAAACTCAGAAATCCACCTGTCTCTGCCTCCCAAGTGCTGGGATTAAAGGAGTGTGCCACCACTGCCCGACCTGACTTTTGTTTTGTTTTGTTTTTTGAGACAGAGTTTCTCTGTATAGCCCTGTCCTGGAACTCACTCTGTACACCAGGCTGACCTCGAACTCAGAAATCCGCCGGCCTTTTGTTTCAGAATGCTTTATTTTATTTATTTATTTATTTATTTATTTACATACTTACTTATTTATTTACTTATTTATTCATTCCCCTTATTGGTCTTTTGCTTGTATATTATGGTTTCTGATTTTGAGAGGACTTTCTCTTTCTCTCTCTCTCTCTCTCTCTCTCTCCCTCTCCCTCTCCCTCTCCCTCTCCCTCTCCCTCTCCCTCTCCCTCTCCCTCTCCCTCTCCCTCTCCGTCTCTGTCTCTGTCTCTCTCTCTCTCTCTCCCCTCTTCAATGTTTTTTCTGTGTGTGAGTTTTACTTGTGTGTGCCTGCATGCATGTGTATATGCCTGGGAACAAGCACGTTTGTACATATGTATATGTGGGTGTGTGTACATGGAAGTACATTAATGCATATGTGTGTGTGTGCACTCACATGCGTGTCTGTACATTTCTCATTCTCTTAGTTTCATTTTGTTTGTTTTGTTTTGTTCTTGTTTGTCTTCTCATTTCCTTCCTTCTTTTTTGTTTTATGTTTGGTTTTGTTTCAAGGCAGGGTTTCTCAGTGTAACCTTGGCTGTCCTGGAACCCTTTTTTGTTTTTTGTTGTTTTTGTTTTGTTTTTTTGTTGTTGTTTTGTTTTGTTTTTCTAAGAGAGAGCAAAAGACGGGTTAGAGTTAGAAGGGTGGTAGATTTGGGAGATCAGGGAGGAGATGTTGGAAGGGAAATGATTATAATATATTATATAAAATAACTTTCCACTAAAAATATAATAAAAATTGAAAACTATTCTTTTCCCACTACTAGCCCTAGAATGCTACAGACATGCCTATATGAGAATCCCCTCATTTCTAGGTTGCCAGGGACTTCCCAAAGGAGGGGGTTGTTTATATGTTGGGCATTTTGTTTTAGATTTTATTTACATGGGAGGAATCTGAGATGGTGAGATTTTATCAGATGGGAAGACTCTGAGGGAGGACTAATGGACCTCTAATTCAAACACATACTGGATTGTGCTGTTGCTGCCAAGATCTAAAGCAGGAGTCGCTGTATGGGTCATTTTCTTTTTCTTTCTCTCTTCTCTTTTCTTTCTTTCTTTTTTTTTTTTTTTTTTATTAGGTATTTAGCTCATTTACATTTCCAATGCTATACCAAAAGTCCCCCTTACCCACCCACCCCCACTCCCCTACCCTCCCACTCCCCCCCTTTGGCCCTGGCGTTCCCCTGTACCGGGGCACACAAAGTCTGCGTGTCCAATGGGCCTCTCTTTCCAGTGATGGCCGACTAGGCCATCTTTTGATACATATGCAGCTAGAGTCAAGAGCTCAGGGGTACTGGTTAGTTCATAATGTTGTTCCACCTATAGGGTTGAAGATCCCTTTAGCTCCTTGGGTACTTTCTCTAGCTCCTCCATTGGGAGCCCTGTGATCCATCCATTAGCTGACTGTGAGCATCCACTTCTGTGTTTGCTAGGCCCCGGCATAGTCTCACAAGAGACAGCTACATCTGGGTCCTTTCAGTAAAATCTTGCTAGTGTATGCAATGGTGTCAGCATTTGGAAGCTGATTATGGGGTGGATCCCTGGATATGGCAGTCTCTACATGGTCCATCCTTTCATCTCAGCTCCATACTTTGTTTCTGTAACTCCTTCCATGGGTGTTTTGTTCCCACTTCTAAGGAGGGGCATAGTGTCCACACTTCAGTCTTCATTTTTCTTGAGTTTCATGTGTTTAGGAAATTGTATCTTATATCGTGGGTATCCTAGGTTTTGGGCTAGTATCCACTTATCAGTGAGTACATATTGTGTGAGTTCCTTTGTGATTGTGTTACCTCACTCAGGATGATGCTCTCCAGGTCCATCCATTTGGCTAGGAATTTCATAAATTCATTCTTTTTAATAGCTGAGTAGTACTCCATTGTGTAGATGTACCACATTTTCTGTATCCATTCCTCTGTTGAGGGGCATCTGGGTTCTTTCCAGTTTCTGGCTATTATAAATAAGGCTGCTATGAACATAGTGGAGCATGTGTCCTTCTTACCAGTTGGGGCTTCTTCTGGATATATGCCCAGGAGAGGTATTGCTGGATCCTCCGGTAGTACTATGTCCAATTTTCTGAGGAACCGCCAGACTGATTTCCAGAGTGGTTGTACAAGCCTGCAATCCCACCAACAATGGAGGAGTGTTCCTCTTTCTCCACATCCTCGCCAGCATCTGCTGTCACCTGAATTTTTGATCTTAGCCATTCTCACTGGTGTGAGGTGGAATCTCAGGGTTGTTTTGATTTGCATTTCCCTGATGATTAAGGATGTTGAACATTTTTTCAGGTGCTTCTCTGCCATTCGGTATTCCTCAGGTGAGAATTCTTTGTTCAGTTCTGAGCCCCATTTTTTAAGGGGGTTATTTGATTTTCTGAGGTCCACCTTCTTGAGTTCTTTATATATGTTGGATATTAGTCCCCTATCTGATTTAGGATAGGTAAAGATCCTTTCCCAGTCTGTTGGTGGTCTTTTTGTCTTATAGACAGTGTCTTTTGCCTTGCAGAAACTTTGGAGTTTCATTAGGTCCCATTTGTCAATTCTCGATCTTACAGCACAAGCCATTGCTGTTCTGTTCAGGAATTTTTCCCCTGTGCCCATATCTTCAAGGCTTTTCCCCACTTTCTCCTCTATAAGTTTCAGTGTCTCTGGTTTTATGTGAAGTTCCTTGATCCACTTAGATTTGACCTTAGTACAAGGAGATAAGTATGGATCGATTCGCATTCTTCTACATGATAACAACCAGTTGTGCCAGCACCAATTGTTGAAAATGCTGTCTTTCTTCCACTGGATGGTTTTGGCTCCCTTGTCGAAGATCAAGTGACCATAGGTGTGTGGGTTCATTTCTGGGTCTTCAATTCTATTCCATTGGTCCACTTGTCTGTCTCTATACCAGTACCATGCAGTTTTTATCACAATTGCTCTGTAGTAAAGCTTTAGGTCAGGCATGGTGATTCCACCAGAGGTTCTTTTATCCTTGAGAAGAGTTTTTGCTATCCTCGGTTTTTTGTTATTCCAGATGAATTTGCAAATTGCTCCTTCTAATTCGTTGAAGAATTGAGTTGGAATTTTAATGGGGATTGCATTGAATCTGTAGATTGCTTTTGGCAAGATAGCCATTTTTACAATGTTGGTCCTGCCAATCCATGAGCATGGGAGATCTTTCCATCTTCTGAGATCTTCTTTAATTTCTTTCTTCAGGGACTTGAAGTTTTTATCATACAGATCTTTCACTTCCTTCGTTAGAGTCACGCCGAGATATTTTATATTATTTGTGGCTATTGAGAAGGGTGTTGTTTCCCTAATTTCTTTCTCATCCTGTTTATTCTTTGTGTAGAGAAAGGCCATTGACTTGTTTGAGTTAATTTTATATCCAGCTACTTCACCGAAGCTGTTTATCAGGTTTAGGAGTTCTCTGTTGGAATTTTTAGGGTCACTTATATATACTATCATATCATCTGCAAAAAGTGATATTTTGACTTCCTCTTTTCCAATTTTTTATCCCCTTGATCTCCTTTTGTTGTCGAATTGCTCTGGCTAATACTTCAAGTACTATGTTGAAAAGGTAGGGAGAAAGTGGGCAGCCTTGTCTAGTCCCTGATTTTAGTGGGATTGCTTCCAGCTTCTCTCCATTTACTTTGATGTTGGCTACTGGTTTGCTGTAGATTGCTTTTATCATGTTTAGGTATTGGCCTTGAATTCCTGATCTTTCCAGAACTTTTATCATGAATGGGTGTTGGATCTTGTCAAATGCTTTTTCTGCATCTAACGAGATGATCATGTGGTTTTTGTCTTTGAGTTTGTTTATATAATGGATTACATTGATGGATTTTCGTATATTAAACCATCCCTGCATCCCTGGAATAAAACCTACTTGGTCAGGATGGATGATTGCTTTAATGTGTTCTTGGATTCGGTTAGCGAGAATTTTATTAAGAATTTTTGCATCGATGTTCATAAGAGAAATTGGTCTGAAGTTCTCTATCTTTGTTGGATCTTTCTGTGGTTTAGGTATCAGAGTAATAGTGGCTTCATAAAATGAGTTGGGTAGAATACCTTCTACTTCTATCTTGTGAAAAAGTTTGTGCAGAACTGGAGTTAGATCTTCTTTGAAGGTCTGATAGAACTCTGCACTAAACCCGTCTGGTCCTGGGCTTTTTTTGGCTGGGAGACTATTAATAACTGCTTCTATTTCTTTAGGGGATATGGGACTGTTTAGAAGGTCAACTTGATCCTGATTCAACTTTGGTACCTGGTATCTGTCCAGAAATTTGTCCATTTCGTCCAGGTTTTCCAGTTTTGTTGAGTATAGCCTTTTGTAGAAGGATCTGATGGTGTTTTGGATTTCTTCAGGATCTGTTGTTATGTCTCCCTTTTCATTTCTGATTTTGTTAATTAGGATTTTGTCCCTGTGCCCTTTAGTGAGTCTAGCTAAGGGTTTATCTATCTTGTTGATTTTCTCAAAGAACCAACTCCTCGTTTGGTTAATTCTTTGAATAGTTCTTCTTGTTTCCACTTGGTTGATTTCACCCCTGAGTTTGATTATTTCCTGCCGTCTACTCCTCTTGGGTGAATTTGCTTCCTTTTTTTCTAGAGCTTTTAGATGTGTTGTCAAGCTGCTAGTATGTGCTCTCTCCCGTTTTTTCTTGAAGGCACTCATAGCTATGAGTTTCCCTCTTAGAAATGCTTTCATTGTGTCCCAAAGGTTTGGGTACGTTGTGGCTTCATTTTCATTAAACTCTAAAAAGTCTTTAATTTCTTTCTTTATTCCTTCCTTGACCAAGGTATCATTGAGAAGAGTGTTGTTCAGTTTCCATGTGAATGTTGGCTTTCTGTTATTTATTTTGTTATTGAAGATCAGCCTTAGTGCATGGTGATCTGATAGGATACATGGGACAATTTCAATATTTTTGAATCTGTTGAGGCCTGATTTGTGACCTATTATGTGGTCAATTTTGGAGAAGGTACCATGAGGTGCTGAGAAGAAGGTATATCCTTTTGTTTTAGGATAAAATGTTCTGTAGATATCTGTCAGATCCATTTGTTTCATCACTTCTGTTAGTTTCAGTGTGTCCCTGTTTAGTTTCTGTTTCCATGATCTGTCCATTGGTGAAAGTGGTGTGTTGAAGTCTCCCACTATTATTGTGTGAGGCGCAATGTGTGCTTTGAGCTTTACTAAAGTTTCTTTAGTGAATGTGGCTGCTCTTGTATTTGGAGCATAGATATTCAGAATTGAGAGTTCCTCTTGGAGGATTTTACCTTTGATGAGAATGAAGTGTCCCTCCTTGTCTTTTTTGATGACTTTGGGTTGGAAGTCAATCTTATCAGATATTAGGATGGCTACTCCTGCTTGTTTCTTCATACCATTTGCTTGGAAAATTGTTTTCCAGCCTTTCATTCTGAGGTAGTGTCTATTCTTTCTTTCTTTCTTTCTTTCTTTCTTTCTTTCTTTCTTTCTTTCTTTCTTTCTTTCTTCCTTCCTTTCTTTCTTCCTTTCTTCCTTTCTTCCTTTCTTTCTTCCTTTACTTTTGTCTTAGGGAGGGAAAGTCATTGTCCTATGTCCGCAGAGGTGGCTATATCTAAGTTATGTTAGCCAGTGTGAGAACCCTGAATAAGATACGTGGGATTCCCATACCACTAGAGATTTGCTGCTCCTGCCCTGGGAGACCCTACTTTCTGGTTTACTGATTTGTTGTGCTAGTATTACCCACTACAGTGTCAAAGGATTAACTGTTTATCAAAGAGACATGGTGTCTCAGGCCTTTCAAGAGTCATTTAGAGGATAGGAGGGTCCCTTTTATAGAAACAGATGGAATCTAGTTCCTAATTAGTGCTATGAGGGCTCATTTGTACCATAATTGTGTGGATCTTGCAAAATCTACTTCTATCCAGCAGTTAGCCCTGGGGATAGGATCCAAGTCTGTGAATGTGTTCTATGACCGGAGCTTCTCCCATGAATTGCTCATATGGAAGCTATAGGTACAAAGGACATGGTTAGTGAACTAAGTAATATACAGAAACCATAGAGCACAAGAGAGTTCATGGGATGCAGGTCCATGAGACCCAAAAGAACTATCTAAGGTAAATATTGAAAAAGCCTTTGTCAATGCTGACAGGTTACAAAATCTTCACATTTTTTTCTCTTGCCCTCAGGCCACTCTCCATCAACTTCTTCCAGCCAATTATTGGAAAAGAAATTACCATGTCACACATTCAGAGGCATGATCCAGGCTTTGAGGACCAGCTAGAGGAGGAGGTTCCTGCAGCTGAAGAGGTAGGCACCTGGGAGAAGGTGGCTGCTGCAGAGAGTTCCCAGGAAACCGCCTCATCCTCTGCTTCCAGCCAAGCGTCTGCATCAAGCAAAGCAAGTGAGGGTTCTGGTGGTGAAGCAGAGGGAGGTCAGAGTACCTCAAAGGCCTGCCTCCGCACCAAGTTAATGCTCAACAGTAAGTTTCAGAAGAAGGTTATTGATTTGGTGAAGTTTCTGAGCTCCAAGTATGTAACAAATGAGCCTGTCACAGAAGCAGAAATTCTGAAGAGTGTTGGGAAGAAGCACAAGGGCTACTATTCATTGATCTTCAAGCATGCCTGTGAATGCTTGGAAGTGGTCTGTGGCATCGAAGTAAAGGAAGTGGATGCCCTGAACCACACCTACCTGCTCCTGAAAGTCCTTGACCTCACCTATGATGGGCGGATCAGCAATGAAGAGGGGATACCCAAGACCGGCCTCCTGGTGCTTGTCCTTGGTATAATCTTCATGGAAGGCAACCGTGCCTCTGAGAAGAAGATCTGGGAGGTGCTGAATATTGTTGGTGTGTATCCTGACCAACATGATTTTATCTGCGGGAATCCCAGAAAGTTCATCACTGAAGATTTGGTGTTAGAGAATTACCTGGTGTACCAGCCTGTACCCTACAGTGATCCTCCAAGTTATGAGTTCCTGTGGGGTCCAAGGGCCCAAGCTGAAACAAGCAAAATGAAAGTCCTGCAGTTTTTCTGCAAGGTTGCTGGGAGTAACCCAGCTTCCTTCACCGCTTTGTATAAGGAAGCTCTGGAAGATGAAGAGGAGAGAGCCCGAGCTCTACTTGCCTCCACAGCCATTTCTACTGCTGTGGACAATTCAGGTTCTGGGGACAAGCCCAGCAGTGTCTCCCACTCTGAGTAATGAGGCTGGTTCTTTACACCATGTTTAAAGAGAGCAATCAAGCCTCCAAACAGCAGAGATTTAGTTTCTTTTTCCTTTCAGTACTGTTTCAGATATTTCTCTTTACAAGGTTTATTAGCTTTAGAGTCTACTCCATTCATTCCTTGTACTGCCCACACAGTTGTTACTGATTGCTGGGTTTCAGAATAAGAACCTTGCTGTTGTTAAAAGCAAATTGAGAACATTCTCAGCTTTGAGACCTAGAGGAAGATCAGATAGCATTGTGACTGAATTTTCCTTAGAAATGGGAGAGTAGTTAATTAGTATCAGTAAGTCAAGGAAAGTGTAAACATACGGTTAAAACTGGAATTCCTGTTCTCTTAGTCTGCATTGTGAAACTTAAGGTGTGCACCTCACTTACTTGACTTAGTCAAGAATGCGTAAGAAATTAAAGCTTAATAAAAACCTATACTGACTTGTTTCCTCAGCAGTGTTTGTTCTTTGGAGGGCATTTTAATAACAGTGGAAATTAAAAAAAAATATCAGTGATGGATATGTAGTAGTGTGGAAAACAGCTTTCAAAAGGACTGAGGAGATGAGATTCCACATGACATCTGTCATGTATAAATGCTTTGAGTGGAGGCATTTTGGGGGCTGTCAGAAACCACGGGTATTTCCGTGAGTACTAATCTGTGAAGGTAGATGATGGTTGTAAGTGTTCCTGCTCAGATGAAAGGGTATCCTGAGACTTTGAAGACCAGGAATCACCACACAGCTCTGAGGGAAGAAGGTAGTCCAATGGAAGCATATCCTGTTCCCTGGGAACCCAGGAAACACACAGCTCCCAGGAGGGACTGTGTTTCAATCAAAGGTTATGAGACTCGGGCACCCATGAAACACGGCTAAGAGGAAGCCTCCTTAGCAGAGGTGTTGCGTCTCACAGGGAAGGGGATTTCTGGCTGAGCTCAGGAGCTCAGGAGCCTCAGGCCTACTCCTTCAGCGTTATAGCTCCCAGGGAACAGTATCCCCGGCTGAGCTGGCGAGTTCAGGAGCTTCAGCCTTGCTTCACTTCTTCAGTTCTTCCTTTGTTTTTATTTCTTCTTTGCTTCTTCTGATGAAAGAGACATATCATACAGCAAATCTCATAAAAGATAACTCGTTGGGAGGTTCCAGGGTATGGGGGACTGGCTGCCAGGCATGACTAATATAGGATTGCTTAGGGGGCAGAGCTTTTTCTGCCCAGAGATTTCCAGAGTGGGGATTGGTGAGATTTCAAGTCCTGAGCTTGGGGAGCTCAGGGATTGGTGGGGTTTGTGGGAACTTTGGGATTGGTGGGTTTTCCTGCTCAGTTATTGGTGGCCTTTTTTCACTCCCTTTTCCCTGTATCAACACCTGGATTAGGACAGGGCGACTCTCCTGGGTGCAGGCAGCTTTGGCTGAGGTGTTATTTCTGGGGATCTGCTTGCAGAGGCTGGAGAGGAGGTGCTGACATCATGGACAACTGCAGTGGTACCACACAACAGCCACAGACTGAAGCAGGAAAGGTGCTGCTGTTTTTACAAGTGCCCCCATTTTTATAGTTCCTGCAGTGGTATCTTAAGGTAGCCACAGGCCAAGGTAGAAGTGGGTGCCAGTGTTTTAAGGGCTCCTACAGTGGCCACTCAGGGACTACAGTGATGGGAGCCAGAGTCTCAGTGTGTCTGATACATGAGAGGAAAAATTGGAATGGAAAAACGCTCAAAAAATTTCTTTTCAACCATCCAACCAAATGAATCTCTACTGGGGATGCAGCAGTTATAGAAGGTGATTTGAACTTTTGTCCCAGTGCAATTGAACGTAATGTATTATTATTGCCTATACAGTACCTATAAACATTTCTGGGACCTATACTTTTCCTGCTCTCGCAGTTCATTTCTTCTTTTAGCAATGTTTTTTGGCAACATAGAACAGAACCTTTAAGCAAAAGTACTGGAAAGATAAAGAAGGAAACTGACATTATAAAAAGAAAATTGAGATGCATTGATGAGCATCACTGGAATCCCCTAACCAGGGCCTCAGAAATCAAGAGATCGACCCCTGTCCACGTAACTACTATTTTGTTTTACCCCAGCACTTTACGAAATTACAGCACCCTTCCCTTGGTAAGCCCTTGATTCCTCAGAGATAACTCTTGAAACTGGCTTGCTAAAAATACCATAACCTCTTTTGAAGGCAATATCTTGTTTCCTGTGGAACAACCCCATATTTACTCCTTGACATAGAGTCGTCCCAGTCTCTACAGAAGGGTTCTAGACCTCTTATCTGGAATGGCTCTGATCCATGGATGGTATCCTTTGTATGCTCTTTGGTTGGTGGTTTCGTCTCTGGGAGTTCCCAGGTGTCTGGATTAATTGATACTGTTCTTCCATGGACTTGCAATCCCCTTCAGTTCATTCACTTCTTCCCCTAACTCTTCCATATGGGTCCCTGACCTCAGTCCAATGGTTGGCTCTAAGTGTCTGTGTTTCAATCAGCTGCTGGTAGAGCCTCTCAGAGGATAGCCTGGGCTCCTGTCTGCAAGTACACATGGCATCAGTAATAGTGTCAAATTTTGGTACTTGCTCATAGGATGGATCCCAAGTTGGGTCATTCTCTGGGTGGCCTTTCCTTCAGTCTCTGCTCCATTTTTGTCCCAGCATTTCCTTTACACAGGAAAAATTCTGGGTCAAAAATTTGAAGATGGTCGGGTGGCTCCTTACCTCAAGTGGGGGCCATGTCTCTCAGAGGTGGTCTTTTTAGATTTCATCTCCCCACTGTTGGGCATTCTGTTAAGGTCATCCTCATTGGGTCCTGGTAGCCTCTCACATCCCTGGTGTCTGGAACTCTCTAGAAGATCCCCCTGCCCCCCCCCCACTGCTTCATATTCTCATTCATTCTCCTGGTCCTCTGGGCTTCTCTCCTGTCTTCCCCCCCTTACCTGATCCTGTACCCCTTTTTCCTTCCCCCTCCCCTCTCCCACATAGGTCCCTTCCTCCCTCTGCCTCCCATGATTATTTTGTTCCCCCCTTCTAAGTGGGACTGAAATAGCTACACTTGGGCCTTCCTTCTTGTTAAATTTCATATGGTCTGTGAGTTTTATCATGGGTATTCTGTACTTTTTGGCTGATAAATAACCACTTATCAGCGAGTTCATATCATGTATATCCTTTTGGGTCTGAATGACCTCACTCAGGATGAAATTTTTGAGTTCCATCTATTTTCCTGCCCCAAAAAAAAAAAAAAAAAAAAAAAAAAAAAAAAACAACTGATTATCTTGGAAATCATTTTGGAAATTAAAACAAACAAACAAACAAACAAAACAAAACAATTGTTTCCATAGGCAAGATGACCAGATTCAAGGAAGATCTGGACCAGCACTGGCAAATAGCACTTTGTGATAAAGAAGTATTTACTATCAGTGGCTATTGACACATTAATTTATGCTAGTATAACCAAGAAGGAGAATATTTAATTTTAACATAAATGATTTCATGAGGCAAGTGACTGATAGAATGGATAGCAAAGATTTAGTTACTGATTTTTGGAAACCCTGAAAGAGATTCTTATTTTTACTTAGGTTGAATAAATTTTGAGGAAACTGTGTGGGTTCCTTTCCTAAATCAAGGGCTGTGGCTGGTGAGATAGCTCATTGGTAAAAGCACTTGGTACCAAGCCTGTTGATCTGAGTTTGTTCCCTAGGACTTGTGTTGTAGAGGGAGAGAACTGATTTCCACCTGCTCTCCTCTAGTTTCTGTATGTATGCTCTAGTGTGTGTATGTACTACCACACAAACAAACAAACAAACAAACAAAGAAATATGACGTGGGGACTAGAGAGACATCTCAATGGTTAAGAGAACCTGTTGTCCTTCCAAAGGACCTGGATTTGGTTCCTATTCCATAGGTCAGACCTCTCACAACTGCCTGTATCTCCAGCTTCAGGGAATTTGGGCCAATTTTGGCCTCTGCAGTAGCTGCACATTAGTTACATACATACTCATAAATAATATATATATAATATTAAAAATAAAGGATTGCTGAGATAACTTCATTGTGGTCCCATGAAGTGGAAATAGAACTAATGAATAAATAGTTATATGGAACAACTTTTATACTTTATCAAGAATTTCTACCATATAACTTGTCTAAGGTGGAACAGGTGAGAGGAAGAGATGCTTCTTCATTCCTGTACTGCGCACTTCCGGTTGGATATTATGATGTGGGGAATGATACACTATGAAAAGACTTTGTTTCCAACTAGATAGATGTAATACTGAAGTCATAAATACTCTTAAGCTAGGTGGTTGTGTCTATCTGTTCCTATTAAATCCTGGATGAAATATACACTGTTAGACTTTCAGATTTATAATTCTATTTTCTACTCCCAAGTTTAAATACTTTATTACTAAAGTAATTTATGGGAAACAAGAAAACTAAATAGATTTTTTACCTCAGACTATCAACATTTTCTTATTTTTAAGTCCTTCACCTCACAGCTTTAATGGGTTTATAGCATCATATCCCTACATACAGCCAGGTACATATGGTGAAAATAAGATTCCTGGATTAAATAATAGTTGATGCTAATTACTCCTAGTAAAAAATATCATAAAACTTGATAGAAGAAGTTGCCAAAATTAGTTTCTATATTTATAACACTGAAGTCATATCTTTTACATGGCTTTTAACTTCAGAAAAATATGGCTTAAAGGATTATTTAATAATTCAAAGACAACTGAAAAACAAAACAAAAAAAAAACCACGTGATTTAATGACAGAAGTTGACAGTGCACCCTTGTGCTGCAAGTATTTTATAGTCAGTATAGCTACCATGGGAGACAGAGCATGATCTTTGCACCAATGAAGTGCATAATTAGAGTAGATGAACAGGTAACTTCTCAATGACAGCTCAGAAATGAACAGCATGCTGAGGGGAGAGAGACTGGGAGGTGTGTGGAATCACAGAGAAGCACAGAAAGCACACAAAGCCACCTGGGTTGAGGGAGGAAGAAGGTGGATTATTCAACACATTCCTGTATCAATTTAGATATGAATTATATTGAATATGTAAACATGTATATTCTTCCCTTGCATTATTTATCCTTAGAGCTACCCCATGTTTTCAGATAATATATTCAGTTTAAGTGCATCAGTTTCTAGACTAGCCAGTATTTTGGCCATATTGGTTCAGTGAATAGACGGATTAACAGAAGAATGAAAACCAGAAGGGTAAAATTAGCACATTTCTAGTTTTAGTGCACCAGAATGCATCTCTTTCAATGGCTGCATGTTCTCATTGTTCCAAGTTCCACAATGACTCCTTGCTCCATGGAAGGTTGAGTGTTGCAGAACTCTGTTGTAGCATGTCATGACCCTTATCCTCCCTCTTGAAAACAGAGACTCTGGGAATAAAGGGTTGGAACCTCAGAAAGTTTGATCCAATAACATTCCAAGATGGAGAGGAGGAGGGCTCATAAATAGGTCATGACACAATTTGTAAGTGATTCAAAAAGCTGTGTAGGGCTGGCCCTTTTACAGTCATAGAGCATTGGGTAGTTAGTTGTTGGTAGGGAGGTAGATTTTCCCATCTCAGCAGTACTCAGATCCATGCTTGGAATCCATAACTTGTCCACGTTTTTATAAGTAAACCTTTACCCATGCTCTTATGAATAATATAAATTGAAAACAGCTATCCAAAGAGTCCAAAAAAAGAAGCAGTGCAGTAAGCAGTTTCCTATTCTTCACAGAAGCAGGGAATCCCCAGCTATGTCCTTCTCTATAATCATTCTTAGAAGGATTCAGGCAAATATTGTCAATTCTGTGTTTTCTGCCCTTCACAGTGGAAGTCTCAGTAAGGTGACATTTCATATGAGAGGGCTCAACTTTTGTAAACACAGGTCCAGTACTAGACCTTGCAAACCACTGAGTAAAGAAATAGAAGGAAGAATGAAGTGTATGGGATGTGGAACAGTTGGAGATGGTAGGAGTGTAAAATCTGGAGTGTAAAACAAATGAGAGAGAGAGAGAGAGAGAGAGAGAGAGAGAGAGAGAGAGAGAGAGAGAGAGAGAGAGAGAGAAAGATTTCTAGACCTGCAAAATTGTAGAAATTTCAGGGTACCATATTTGCTTCTTATGAGAGATATGGTTTAAGATCAGCAGAGGAAAAGTACTCAGCCTTGATAAGCATCAACTGAAGGAACTCATGGCTGAGAGACCATGCCATGGTAGATAGCTACACTTTGGGAGCAGTTTCTCCTTTAAGGCTACAAGCCTGGCACTCCTCTCTGCTATTTGCTAAGCTGGGAATCCAAAGGAACTGAGGCTTTCTAGGAGAGGACTCAATTCCTTCCATCAAAGAAACATTCCCAGGCTTTGAAGACATAAACAAGAGGGCCATTGGGGTGGATTACAATCTTTTCCTTCACACACAGCATATGGGCTGGTAATATAGCCATCCCAATGTGTTCTCCCCAGTTGGTTCCAGGCAGGATCACAAATGCTCAGTTTCATAAGTTCATGGTGCAGTTTGAGAGAGAGGAGTCTTTTGTGAGGTAACTGGAATAAGATGAGTGGGAGAAGAGTCCCAGCCCTGGGCAATAGCAGGAAATGGTCCAGATGGAGAATTGGGAACTTTCCTTTCCTTTACACAAATAGGTACCCTAGTTCCTCCTGACCAAGAATTAGCAGATAGGAGATTTCCTTCCCTCTTGGGCCATTTCTTATTTTCTGGGGGTAAGGTTTGTTTTGAGGAAGAGAGACTAGCATATACAATGGAGGAGTGATAGGCTTGTAGGTGGCAAAAGAGCTCTGAGGGAGGAGTAAGAACTTTTCCTTCACCCAGAGAAATATGGGGTGGTGTTATATATTCCCTGAGCAGAATTATCTGGAGGTTCTAAGGTATAGCTCCTATCTTTTTATTTTTAATTAATGAATTAATTAATTAACTAACTGACATCAAACTCTCCCCCTTCCCATCCTCCCCCCCCCCACAGACCCCCAAGTCCAAAGGAGCAGAGGCATTTTATGAAGTAACTGGACAGGACTGGGATCACTGAAGAAGGACTTACAGCTTATTTTAATATTAGGGGTGAGGAAAAGCTCTGAGAAAGGATTGGGGAAATTTTTGAGTGAAGATCAATGGGTTTCTCCCCAAGGGTTTTATGTTTCTGGCTCAGCCACCAGTAGCAGTCATTACTGGCAGACTTTAGGGGTATGCTTCTTATTTCCTTAGTTTCTACCTTATGAGGTATTTTCAGAGGAGATGGAATTGTCTTAGTCTTGGGAAAAATCAAACTAAGTACTTGAAACTCTCATCCCATTTGCCTAGCAGTACTGGTCTAAAGGCCCAAGACTATAGGAATGTTGTCATTGTTTTGAGTTTCATATGGAGGCTTTCAGTGAGAGAGCCCAGAGTTGGGCAAGCTCAGGAGGAGTCCTTGTCTTACATAGAAGAGTTGGAGGGGGAATGTGAAGCTCCATCTCATTCACAGTAATAGAGGTAGCCCAGGTTACCACAGAAGAGACACAGGTAGACTTCAGACAAAGCCTTTGCTCCTAATTTTTGTTTACTTCCATTTTATGTTGCATCATAAGTACAAGCATGGCTTTTGTGTATTTTCTTACTGGGAGTTGTGGTAGTAATCCTAGTCTTGAGGGTGACAACTCTTGAAAACCAAGTTGGAACTTTCCTTACCAACACAGTAATATGTGGGTCCTAGATCAACTTGTTCATGGAGATGATGTGTGAGTTCCAGGTTAGGCCCTGCCTTGTACCACATTTCCCCCTGCATATGATGTCCAAAATCAGGAGTAATAAAAGTTAATTTTTGTGAAGGAGACAGACTAGGGTCAGCAGTGAAGTGTTCCCCACCTGGAGAAATATGGAAGCAAGGTCAGTGCCCCAGAAGGTACTTGAAAAAAGAGGAAGGATTGAGGTGTTTTCCTTGTCCCCTAGATAGAGTGTTCTGGTCTTGCCTTCTGTAGTAGTCCTACACAGGAAGCTCTAGATAGGATGCTTGTGATGTAGGGAGTTTCTTCCTGAGAGGTTAGGTGCAGTAAGGCTTTTGAGGTAGAAGCTGGACTTGGGTCAGTCATGGAGGAGACCTAGTTTGGTAACTGACAAGGATGAGAGTCTGAGAAAGTACTCCCACTTATCTAGTCCTGCTTTGGCAGTGATCCTTGATTGGCTTCTGCTGATTTTTCAGTGTTGTGAGCACACTGTATCACAAATGGGAGGAGAGACATTTGTGCCTCTCAAAAACATGAGAATTTACTGGACCACAGGAACTTCACAAGATAGTCAGTTTTATTGGCTGCAATTCAGTAATTTGACTCAATAAATGTGTCCAGAATCACAGATTCTTTACTCTAACCTCAATTAGCATCTAAACTACAAGTCACAATTTACATTTTACATATCACACTATAGTGTGTGTATGTGTGTGTGTGTGTGTGTGTATGTGTGTGTGTGTGTATACTACATATCTATGTAATAAAATGGCTAAGAAAAGGTTAAAGGGACTGCAGAGTTCGGAAAGACTGTCATAAAAACAGGCAGAAAGTCTCTGTAGGGAACCCAGTAAATTCTGCAAATGTGTGGTGCAGAGCTGGCTAAGGCTTGGGGTTTAAATGCAGGTCTTGTTGGCAGGCAATTTTGAGTGTCAATTTTAAGTGGATGGTGTCCCATAGGCAAGAAGCTGCCATAGAGCTAAAGCTTAGGTAGAGAAGCAGAGCTTGTTGCCTATGGCAACTTTTATGAATGATATTTGGGATGAGATGATAGTTTCATGAGCCTACAGCATCCCAGTCTTGGGATGTTCCTTCTTGTATACTCCCAGATGGGAAGATTACAACTGGTGTACCCAATAAGCTCATGTGCTTATGAGAAAATTTATATATTTATAGGTGTTATTATTAATTACTTATCAATTTGTGCCTGCTGGTATGCTAACAGATTGTAGCTTTTTCCTTGTGTAAATATAATGTAGAGTCATTCTGTCTGCAGTTACACTCCAAAAGAAGCAAGTCAGAGAAATGAACCCACACACCTATAGTCACTTGATCTTTGACAAGGGAGCTAAAACCATCCAGTGGAAAAAAGACAACATTTTCAATAAATGGTGCTGGCACAACTGGCAGTTATCATGTAGAAGAATGCAAATTGATCCATTTCTATCTCCTTGTACTAAGGTCAAATCTAAGTGGATCAGGGAACTCCACATAAAACCAGAGACAGTGGAAACTTATAGAGGAGAAAGTGGGGGAAAACCTTGAAGATATGGGCACAGGGGAAAAAATGCTGAATAGAACAGCAGTGGCTTGTGCTGTAAGATCGAGAATCGACAAATGGGACATCATAAAATTGCAAAGCTTCTGTAAGGCAAAAGACACCGTCAATAAGACAAAAAGGCCACCAACAAATTGGGAAAGGATCTTTACCTATCCTAAATCAGATAGGGGACTAATATCCAATATATATAAAGAACTCAAGAAGGTAGACTCCAGAAAATCAAATAACACCATTAAAAAATGGGGCTCACAAGTCCCTGCTGGTCAGCACCAGCACTGGGGCACCTTGTGTGCGGAGTCTGAAGACACCCCCAAGGTCCCCACAGGACTCTCCATTGGATCTTAGGACCTCTGCTGAGTGGAACACAACTGCTGCCCCAATCCAATCACTCCAACCTGAGACAGCCTTAATTAGGGAAGCAGAAAGCCCAGCCTGACCAGGGTCAAAAGTCCCTTCCAGTCGGCGCCAGAACCAGCACCGGGGCACTTTGGGCACAGAGTCTGCGGACACCCCCAAGGTCCCCAGAGGACTGTCCACTGGATCTTAGGTCCTCTGATGAGCGGAACACAACTTGTGCCAGGAGGCAGGTTCGAAAACCAGATATCTGGGCACCTACCCTGCAAGAGGAGAGCTTGCCTGCAGAGAGTACTCTGACCACTGAAACTCAGGAGAGAGCTAGTCTCCCAGGTCTGCTGATAGAGGCTAACATAATCACCTGAGGAACAAACTCTAACCAGAGACAACTATAACAAATAACTCCAGAGATTACCAGATGGTGAAAGGCAAACATAAGAATCTTACTAACAGAAACCAAGGCCACTCACCATCATCAGAACACAACACTCCCACCCCACCCATTCCTGGGCACACCAACACACCCGAAAAGATAGACCCAGATTTAAAAGCATATCTCATGATGATAGTAGAGGACATCAAGAAGGACTTTAATAATTCATTTAAAGAAATACAGGAGAATACTGCTAAACAGACCTTAAAGAGGAAGCACAAAAATCCCTTAAAGAACTCCAGGAAAACACGACCAAAAAAGTGATGGAATTGAATAAAACCATCCAAGACCAAAACAGGAAGTAGACACAATAAAGAATTCCCAAAGTGAGGCAACACTGGAGATAGAAACCCTAGGAAAGAAATCTGGAATCATAGATGTGAGAATCACAAACAGAATACAAGAGATGGAAGAAAGAATCTCAGGTGCAGAAGATTCCATAGAGAACATCGGCACAACAATCAAAGAAAATAAAAAATGCAAAAAGATCCTAACTCAAAACATCCAGGAAATCCAGGACACAATGAGAAGACCACACCTATGGATGATAGGAGTGGATGAGAATGAAGATTTTCAACTTAAAGTGCCAGCAAATATCTTCAACAAAATTACAGACGAAAACTTCCCAAATTCCACCAGAGAACTCCTAAACCTGATAAACAGCTTCGGTGAAGTAGCAGGATATAAAATTAACTCAAACAAGTCAATTCCCTTTCTCTACACAAAGAATAAACAGGCTGAGAAAGAAATTAGGGAAACAACACCCTTCTCAATAGTCACAAATAATATAAAATACCTTGGCGTGACTCTAACTAAGGAAGTGAAAGATCTGTATGATAAGAACTTCAAGTCTCTGAAGAAAGAAATTAAAGAAGATCTCAGAAGATAGAAAGATCTCCCATGCTCATGGATTGGCAGGATCAACATTGTAAAAATGGCTATCTTGCCAAAAGCAATCTACAGATTCAATGCAATCCCCATCAAAATTCCGACTCAATTCTTCAACGAATTAGAAAGAGCAATCTGCAAATTCATCTGGAATAACAAAAAACCTAGGATAGCAAAAACTCTTCTCAAGGATAAAAGAACCTCTGGTGGAATCACCATGCCTGAACTAAGGCTGTACTACAGAGCAATTGTGATAAAAACTGCATGGTACTGGTATAGTAACAGACAAGTAGAGAAATGGAATAGAATTGAAGACACAGAAATGAACCCACATACCTATGGTCACTTGATTTTGACAAGGGAGCTAAAACCATCCAGTGGAAAAAAGACATTTTCAACAAATGGTGCTGGCACAACTGGTGGTTATCATGTAGCAGAATGCAAATTGATCCATTCCTATCTCCTTGTACAAAGCTCAAGTCTAAGTGGATCAAGGAGCTCCACATAAAACCAGAGTCACTGAAACTTATAGAGGAGAAAGTGGGGAAAAGCCTCGAAGATATGGGCATAGGGGAAAATTTCCTGAATAGAACAGCAATGGCTTGTGCTGAAAGATTGAGAATTGACAAATGGGACCTCATAAAACTGCAAAGGTTCTGTAAGGCAAAAGACACAGTCAAGAAGCCAAAAATTCCACCAACAGATTGGGAAAGGGTCTTTACCTATCCTAAATCAGATAATGGACTAATATCCAATATATATATATATATATATATAGAACTCAAGAAGGAGGCCTCTAGAAAATCAAATAACCCCATTAAAAATGGGGCTCAGAGCTAAACAAAGAATTCTTACCTAAGGAATACCAAATGGCTGAGAAGCACCTGAAAATGTGTTCAGCATCCTTAATCATCAGGGAAATGCAAATCAAAACAACTCTGAGATTCCATCAGATGCCAATTCCAGATGCCCCTCAACAGAGAAATAGATACAGAAAATGTGGTACATTTACACAATGGAGTAGTACTCAGCTATTAAAAAGATTGAATTTATGAAATTCTTAGGAAAATGGTGGAACCTGGAGGGCATCATCCTGAGTGAGGTAACCCAATCACAAAGGAACTCACTGATAAGTGGATATTAGCCCAGAAACTTAGGATACCCAAGACAAAAGATACAATTTACTAAACACATGAAACTCAAGAAGAACAAAGACCAATGTGGACACTTTCCCCCTTCTTAGAATTGGGAACAAAACACCCATGGAAGGAGTTACAGAGACAAAGTTTGGAGCTGTGACAAAAGGATGGACCATCTAGAGACTGCCATATCCGGGGATCCATCCTATAATCAGCTTCCAAACGCTGACACCATTGACTACCCTAGCAAGATTTTGCTGAAAGGACCCAGATATAGCTGTCTCTTGTGAGACTATGCCAGGGCCTAGCAAACACAGAAGTGGATGCTCACAGTCAGCTATTAGATGAATCAGAGGGTCCCCAATAGAGGAGCTAGAGAAAGTACCCATGGAGCTAAAGGGATTTACAACCCTATAGGTGGAAAACATTATGAACTAACCAGTACCCCAGAGCTCTTGACTCTAGCTGCATACATATCAAAAGATGGCCTAGTCGGCCATCACTGGAAAGAGAGGCCCATTGGACTTGCAAACTTTATATGCCCCAGTACAGGGCAACGCCAGGGGAAAAAAAAGTGGGAGTGGGTGGGTAGGGGAGTTGGGGGGGGTATGGGGGACTTTTGGGATAGCATTGGAAATGTAAATGAGGAAAATACCTAATAAAAATATTTTAAAAAAGAAAGACACATGCTCCACTATGTTTATAGCAGCCTTATTTATAATAGCCAGAAGCTGGAAAGAACCCAGATGCCTCTCAACAGAGGAATGGATACAGAAAATGTGGTACCATTACACAATGGAGTACTACACAGCTATTAAAAAGATTGAATTTATGAAAGTCTTAGGCAAATGGTTGGGCATCATCCTGAGTGAGGTAACCCAATCACAAAAGATGTCAAATGATATGTTCTCACTGATAAGTGGATATTAGCCCAGAAACTTAGAATACCCAAGATATAAGATACAATTTGTGACATATGAAACTGAAGAAGAACGAAGACCAAAGTGTGGATACTTTGCCCCTTCTCAGAATTGGGAACAAAACACCCATGGAAGGAGTTACAGAGACAAATTTTGGAGCTGAGAGAAAAGGATGGATCATCTAGAGCCTGCCATATCCAGGGTTCCATCCCATAATCAAACTCCAAACAATGACACCATTGCATACACTAGCAAGATTTTGCAGAAAGGACCTAGATATAGCTGTCTCTTGTGAGACTATGCCAGGGCCTAGCAAACACAGAAGTTTATGCTCACAGTCAGCTATTGGATGGATCACAAGGCCCCCAATGGAGGAGCTAGAGAAAGTACCCAAGGAGCTAAAGGTAACTGCAACCCTATAGGTGGAACAACAATATGAACTAACCAGTACCCAGGAGCTCTTGTCTGTAGCTGCATATGTATCAAAAGATGGCCTAGTCAGACATCACTGGAAAGAGAGGTCCACACTGGTCATGCATACTTTATATACCCTAGTACAGGGGAACGCCAGGGCAAAAAAGTGGGAGTGGGTGGGTAGGCGAGTGGAAGGGAGGGTATGGGGGACTTTTGGGATAGCATTGGAAATGTAAATGAGGAAAATACCTAATAAAAATATTTTAAAAAATGTTTCCTCTTTATTCTTCAGTTTTATATGTATAACTTCTTATTTACCAAAGTAGAACGATTTCTTAAAAAATACAATAAAAGATTTAAAGCTGCAGTTCATGTAATCAGAATTTTAATAAGTGGGGCACCTTAGGATCCAGATGAATACATCTTCCTGGTCAGCAAATCTTAGAACCAAGAACATTTTTACTAATATTGTCCAAAAAAAAAAAAAAAAAACAACCAAAAAATAAACTGGGCTCAGAGCAAAACAAAGAATTCTCACCTGAGGGATATCGAATGGCTGAGAAGCACCTGAAAAAATATTCAGCATCCTTAATCATCAGGGAAATGTAAATTAAAGCAACCCGGAGATTCCACCTCACACTAGTCAGAATGGCTAAGATCAAAAATTCAGGTGACAGCAGATGCTGGTGAGGATGTGGAGAAAGAGGAACACTCCTCCATTGTTGGTGGGATTGCAAGCTTGTACAACCACTCTGGAAATCAGTCTGGTGGTTCCTCAGAAAATTGGACATAGTACTACTGGAGGATCCTGTAATACCTCTCCTGGGCATATATCCAGAAGATGTTCCAACTGGTAAGAAGGACACATGCTCCACTATGTTCATAGCAGCCTTATTTATAATAGGCAGAAGCTGGAAAGAACCCAGATGCCCCTCAACAGAGGAATGGATACAGAAAATGTGGTACATTTACACAATGGAGTACTACTCAGCTATTAAAAAGAATGAATTTATGAAATTCCTAGGCAAATGGATGGACCTGGAGGGCATCATCCTGAGTGAGGTAACCCAATCACAAAAGAACTCACATGATATGTACTCACTGATAAGTGAATATTAGCCCAGAAACTTAGAATAAGGAAGTTATAAGACACAATTTTTAAAACACATGAAATTCAAGAAGAACGAAGACTAAATTGTGGACACTTTGCCCCTTCTTAGAATCGGGAACAAAACACCCATGGAAGGAATTAGATGAAAGTATGGACCATCTAGAGACTGCCATATCTGGGGATCCATCCCATAATCAGCCTCCAAACGCTGACACCATTGCATACACTAGCACGATTTTGCTGAAAGGACCCTGATATAGCTGTCTCTTGCGAGGCTATGTAGGGGCCTAGCAAACACAGAAGTGGATGCTCACAGTCAGTTATTGGATGCATCACAGGGCCCCCAATGATGGAGCTAGAGAAAGTACCCAAGGAGCTAAAGGGATCTGCAACCCTATAGGTGGAACAACAATATGTACTAACCAGTACCCTCCAGAGCTTGTGTCTCTAGCTTCATATGTATCAGAAGATGGCCTAGTCGGCCATCAGTGGAAAGAGAGGCCCATTGGTCTTGCCAACTTTATATGCCTCAGTACAGGGGAACACAGGGCCAAGAATTGGGAGTGGATGGGTAGAGGAGGGGGGGGGAGAGGGTATGGGGGACTTTTGGGATAGCATTGGAAATGTACATGAAGAAAATACCTAATAAAAATAAAAAATAAAAAAAGAAGCAAGTCAGGTCAAACTGTTGCTTTTAAATTAATGTAACTCAAAACCAAGCAAAACCCCATGCCTGGAGTTTTTTACTACATAGAATAACCCAGAAGAGGCCCAGTCTTTCTCAATACACCCACTGCTCTATTCCTGAAAGCAGGACGCCAACAACTAGGTAGGAAGAATTGCACATTCATTTTACCTGACACATTGCAGAGGTTGAACGTATAAATCTCAAGCAAGTGGAATCCAAATATAACTGTTTGTAAGAAAATCAGTGTTTCTTTTAAATGAAGCTGAGTTGTGGTAGTTACCCAAGTTGGAGAGTTCCAAGTGGACCGTAACTCCATAAGAGGTATGTGTGCCTTAAAGTTTTGGCTTAGTGGAAAAACATTCATTATTGGTGTTTGAGCGTGTGTGTGTGTGTGTGTGTGTGTGTGTGTGTGTGTGTGTCTTATGTCTTTGGAGGTCAGAAAACAGCTGTCTATTTGGATCTCTCCTACTTTTTATGTGGCCTTCAGGGATTGTGCTCAAGTTGTAAGCTTGCAGGGATCTGCTGTGCCACCTCACCATCCCTAGTTCAGTAACTTTGGCCAATGCCAAAGTCTGCATTTAGCACTACAACTGCATTCTTGATGTATGAATTAAAATATTAATATTTACCTATTGCTTCTGAAATGCATCACATACAGCTTTGAGTTCCTCTTTTTTTTTTCAAGAATGGTGTCTATATGTCACATATACCCATAGGATTTCTAGGATTCTAAAGAACTCATGTCTCTCTATATGACATTTTTCTCCTTTTGATTTTAATGTGTGGCTTCTTGGGAATTTACTAAGTGTCATTTCCTCTCTTTTTGGTATTATAGATGAAACTGTAACTCTGTAGTTATCAGCCACTTCTGACGCTTTTTAATTTATTTTGTCTTCTAACTTTATGCTTTTTGTTGCTGTGTCTAGCTGGTTATCAAATGTAGATGCTTCTGAAATATCTTTTACTGAAAATTATGTGAGCAATATCCTAGCTCTTGTGAGACTTCTTTTAATTTTTCCCAATATTGGCATATCTGTTGGTGTTTGACAAATTATGCTCATTTGGTGCCAATTTGTGTAAATATAGGGCTATGTCATTTGTGATTGCTTATGACTTTGAAAAATATAAGTTGTTTTTTTAATTACAGATTGTCATACTGTGAGCTCTCCATGTAGTGCAGACAGTGATGGATCTTGCTTGATGAGGACCTTGTTGTACCAGAGGCTAAGGGCTGCTACTCTCCATTCCAACTTCTTTAGAGACATGAGACTTGTTCATCTGTGATGCACAAATGATGCAGGGTAATTAATCCCATTGGACCCCATTTTCAATATGAGAATGATATGCTCTGTTCTCAGAAAAAAAGTGGCAGATCAATCTCCACCGTGTGAAGTGTCTCTGTGTAGAGACCTGGTTGCCTCTTGAAGACATTACTTTTCAGTCTTTAAACATCTTATATTAGAAGGCCATACAATTTCCTTCATTCTTTTTTGTATTTGAAATTAGTTATACAGTTACTTTTGTAAAAACACTGCCTGCATTTTTTAGTACAAAAAATAAAAATACAACCTAGGTAACATTTAAAAATAATCTATTTCAATACATGTCAATTCTTTGAGACTCATACAAAGAAACCAAACTTTTGGTTATAACAGGGCTTTTTGCTAATTAAAGGCCCCATATAGTTTACTGCCTCATATGTAAGCCAAATGCATTTTTCAAAAACTATAAATTTGGTTGGTGCATATGACAATTTTGTCCAGATTCCTGGAGATAAAATGTACAGTATAGGTTTCTTTGTCTATAAAAATTAAGAGTCATAATCTTGTGTCATCATAATTTCTAGTATTAATGGTGAATTGGGTACCGGATAACACAATCTTGAAAGGCGTGGTCTTTTAATGTTCTTAGAGTCTGATCTTGCTTTTATCTTTAGGTAAATTTCTGTGGCTTGTAGTTTTCTGTACAGACTTACTATGATACTTAGAAAGGTTATCTTTAGTTTTATCTTTCAAAACCAATCAATTCTTGTTTTGTTTTGTTGTTTTGTTGCCTATTCAGGTGTAAATACCCTTATTGTCTAAACTTTGTCTCATTATTTCTGGTATCTGTTGAACATCTCATGGCCATGTAACTCTGAATAATTTATAAGTAGTACATGCTCTAGCTTGTTAGTCTTCATGACAATTTATAAATATTTCTATTATTTCTTTCTTACTCCTAATCCTATTTCAGTATTGTTATATCATCTATATATGCTAGTAATTAGGGAGTATCTATTGAATGTGCTATCACTGGGTCATTTAATGAGTTATATGGGATTTTTACAAATTGAAATTATTTGCCTTTCTATGGAAATTTTGTATTATATATACATATATATGCACATAGTATTACAATCAATATATTTGAGGTATATCTTGTTATGAATACTTCCTACTATATGTAATGATTTTATGAATACCTCCTTAATATCTGATAACATACTTTGGAATATAGATATATATTTTTAAGTCTCTATAATCTATTTAGTCTTATGACTCATTAGATTGTGAAACTGGTCATATTCAGGTATTAAAGTTACTAGACAAGTAGATATTTATTATTATTCTTTGAGTAGTTACATCATCTTTTGTATGACTCACTTATGTCTGCCCTTTAACAGGTAACATTTGCTATGTTCTATGTAGGTAGAATAAAAGGGGCTTTTTCTGTCTTTACCAGTCTACGTGTCATAAGTTCAAAGGGCTTTGTTGGTCAACAGTTTTTATATAAGTATCACATCCATTCATCAAATGCTTCCTGACTTATATGAGTAGTGTAGAGTTTTTGTACTTCTTAGTTTCTGGTTGAGTAGTTTGTATCAGGCATATTGCTGTATTATTTTTCCATCGATAAATGTAAACAGGTTTCTGTTATGTGAGGGGTCCTGATTTAGAAGCTATTTGGTTACGAATACTATCTAATATGGTCCAGATATGACATTTTAAAAGTTGATAATATGTAATATATGATAATAGAGTAGACTAACACAATCAGTAAAACCTTTAGGTATTCTAGTATATTTCTTTTATTATTAATCATTTTATTCATTTGCATTTCAAATGATATCCCCCTACCTGGTTTCCCCTCCACAGCCCCCATGTCCCTTTGCCTCTATGAAGATGCTCCTCCAACAATTCACCCATTCCATCTTCACCACTCTAGCATCCCCCTATGCTGGGGCATCAAGCCTCCACAGGACCAAGGGCCTCCTCTTCCACTGATGACAGATAAGGCAATCATCTGCTACATATGCAGCTGGAGCCATGCACCCTCCATGTATACTCTTTGGTTGGTGGTTTACTCCCTGGATGTTCTGGGTAGTGCAGTTAGTTGATATTGTTCTTCCATTGGGGTTCCTGGGCTCAGTCTGATGGTTGGCTATAAATGTCTGCATCTGTCTTAGTCAAATGCTAGCTGGCATCTCAGAGGATAGCCATATTTGGCTGCTATCTGGGAAAAGTTCTTGGCATCAGCAATAGTGTCTGGATTTGTTTTCCACAGATGGTATAGATCCCTAGGTAGGGTGGTCTCTAGTACAGTTCCTAATAATGTTTTCTTTGCTTATTTTTTTTGTTTTAGTTTCACCCCACCTTTTAGATTCTTCATCTCCCCATAGAGTCTGATTTTTTAATTACCTCATTCTTCTTTCTCTCTTTATTTCTGCTCCCTTCCACCCTCTCCCCCCTCTCTGTGTATATCTATATCTAGATTCCACATATGAGAGTGAAAAAGTAAACTTCCTTTGTCTGGCTTACTTTACTTGACATTATATTCTCTAATTCTTCAATCCCATCAATTTTCCTGCCAATAAAATAATTAAATTTATATTTAGGTAGGGCTGAATAAAGTACTGTTGTGTATATGTGGCACTTTTTTGCCCATTCATTTGCTGATGGACTTATAGAGTAGTTCTAATCTTGGCTATTATAGATGTGCTGTGAAAAACATTG
Organism: Mus musculus; assembly: GCF_000001635.26. Classification (NCBI taxonomy): domain Eukaryota; kingdom Metazoa; phylum Chordata; class Mammalia; order Rodentia; family Muridae; genus Mus; species Mus musculus. Next base: position 58,939,073 of record NC_000086.7, read on the forward strand.
GTCTGCAAGTATCTCTGGTGTAAGCTGACCTGAACTCCTTAAAATACATACTAAATGTCTTGGTCATATTGTAATACTATTATTTGAGGTAAGTGCATAGTTCCTTCCATTGTAAGTGTACTAACTTACATTCCCATCAAAAAGTATATATGCTCTCCTTATTGCTTTGCATATTCACCAGCAATTATTATTTGTTTACTTGGTAAATGCCATTCAGAAAAGGGAGGGTATACCATCATTTTGGTCATTTTGGTTTGTATTTACTAGATGTCTAAAAATATTAAACAATATACTTTATTTCTTTATTTGGCCATTTGCATTTGTTCTATGGATAATTATGTGTTCACGTAATTTATCTATTTAATGAATATACCATTTACTATTTTGGTGTTTTTTTAAATTTCTTTATATATTCTCTATATTAGTATCCTATCAAATAGAAAAATACAATAATTTTGTAGGCATAATATTTGTGTGCACTGTATAAAGGTTATCATTGTATTATTCAAATGTCAGTTTCTTGCCCTCATATCTTGTTTCAATCTGAACATGAATTTGTTTGTTTATTCTTAGAAGGTCCTGTCTAAATTTTGTATAAACATTTCTTATTCATTCCATGTCTTGACAATGAAAGACAATGAGCAAATACAGAGCTTTAGAGAGAACAAAGTGGGAATTCCAATTCCAGGAGAGATGGAGAAAGAGACAGGAAATGAAGGAAGGATCCAGGAGGAGAGATTAGGAAAAATATCAGAAGAGAGTAGGATCAAGAAAGGAGGAAAAAATACAAGTAATGTAGGAATATTGTCTAGGCGGGATCCTGACTAGCTTAGAGATTTAGAATGGAGTAATAATTGTTCAGTATTTGGCTCAAGGTAATTTTAATAAATCATGGTGTGATATATGAGCTCATTAAGGAATAATTGCTGACACCATAATTTTATGAATTTATATTAAAATAATAATCATGTTACAGAATTTTTTATTCCAAAAGCTGTACCTTTATTCTGCTCCTTTTTTCAACAGTATAGAAGCTTTTAATTTTATGTATTCCCAATTTGCAAGTCTTGTTTATTAGTAACATTCATTGTAATCATTGTCAGAATGTCCATGTTTATGCCTATATATTGAAGTGGTTCCTCTATTCTTCTATATGTGTGTCAACATAGCAGGTCTTATATTAAAATATTTTGTTCATTTTGATTAATTTTTACAGGGTGAGAACTTTGATTGCATATCATTCTTCTATATGTGGATATCATATTTGACAAGAGTTATTTGTCTGTAGCCTCATGCATTTATTTCTCAGACTTCTATTTCATCCCACTAGTTTAAGAATCTATGTGCCTGTTCCATGCTGGTTTTGTTATTATGCCTTTATAATTTGTCATCTGGCCACTTCTCCTCTGCCTTCACCTCCCATCTCAGTGAAGTGTGCTGGGATGCATAGCATCGATTCCATCAACCATCAAACCCAAATTTTTATGTGGGTTTAGGAACGCAGACCATCAGGATTTTAGCACAAACATTTTTACTCATTGAGCCTTCTCCTTCACTCTGTATTTTTTAAAAGCTATCATGAAAGGGATATATTTTATTTTTCTTCTTTCTTTCTCAATAAATTCATTATTGACATATAGGAAAGATAGTAATCTTTGTGTGGTAATTTTTGTGTCCTGATTTATCCCAATCTAAGAGTTTTCTAGTAGTCACTGGGACCTTTAAATAGAGAATGTGGTGGTTTGAGGGACAATGCACTCTATAGACTCAGGCTCATATGGTGGAATGCTTGCTCTTTAATTGGTGAAACTCTTTGGGAAGGGTTAGGAGGTGTGGCCTTGTTGGAAAAGCTATGTCACTGAAAGCACACTGCATTCCTATTGACTCCAACTTGCAGATAAGCACTCACTGATAAGTGGATATTAGCCCAGAAACATAGAACACCCAAGATACAATTTACAAAACAAGAAATTCAAGAAGAGGGAAGACCAATGGGTGGATATTTTGTTCCTCCTTAGAATAGGGAATAAAATACCCATGAAAGGAGTTACAGAGACAAAGTTTGGAGCTAAGATGAAAGGATGGACCATCCAGAGACTACCCCATCCCATAATTAGCCACCAAACCCAGACACTATTGCATATGTCAGCAAGATTTTGATGAAGGGACCCTGGTATAGCTGTCTTGTATGAGGCTATGCCAGTGCCTGGCAAATACAGAAATTGATGCTCACAGTCATCTATAAGATGGAACACAGGATCCCCAATGGAGAAGCGAGAGAAAGCACCCAAGGAGCTGAAGGGGTCTGCAACCCTATATGTGGAAAAACAATATGAACTAACCAGTACCCCCAGAGCTTGTGTCTCTAGCTGCATATATAGCAGAAGATGGCCTAATTGGCCATCACTGGGAAGAGAGGCCCCTTGGTATTGCAAACCTCATATGCCCCAGTACAGGGGAATGCCAGGGCCAAGAAGCAGGAGTGGGTGGGTAGGGGAGCAGGGTTGGGGGGGTGATATAGGGAACTTTCGGGATAGCATTTGAAATTTGAAATGTATATAAAGAAAATATCTAATTTTTTAAAAAAGATGTATGCTTTTAGCTCCTCCTCCAGTGTCATGCCTGCCTGCTACCTTGCCCCCATGATGGTGATAGACTCATGATCTGGAATTGTTACCACCCAAGTTAAGTTCATTTTTTTAAGTTGACTTGTTCATGATGTTTTGTCATGGTAAGAGAAGTATAATTATGACAGCACCAAATCTGAAAATAGAGTTTATTTGACTTCTCTTCTTTCCTGTTTATACTTTTATTATTGTTTCTTTACTATGACTCAGACTTTCAGTACTACATAGAGTAACACTGGAAAGAAGGAACAACCTTGTATTATTTCTAATTATAGAGTTGCCAAAGGCAAACCAAATAGGCAGTTTGGAGGGTCAATTTGAAGTGAGGTGAGTGTCACAGACAAGATACATTGACACTAGGTTGGAGCCCATGGACAGAGTAAGAGGTCCTTCACTATGGCAGTTTGCCTGGATAAAACTCAGAATGAGTCACTGGATAACACTTGGTATGCCTTCCACCTCTTAGTCTCAGGACACTCATTTTATAGTCTTCAATGAGAAGCTCATGTGCAGTGATATGATATGATTTTGCATATACACAGGTGTTATTACTTATTGATGCAGCAAATTACTTATCAATTTATGCTTCCTGGTATGCTGACAGATGGTGATTATCTTTTTTATGTAAAAAAGGTACAAAGTCATCCTTGTCTGGCGCTTAAGATTCTGAATGGAATAATTCAGTTGCTCAAAACAGTTGCTTTATAAAAATGAAGTCATTCGAAGTTAGGCACAACCTGAAAGTTGTAGACATCATAGAGTAATGAAGTAGACTCAGGTTTCCTCTCATTATGTTCCTTCTCAGGCCTGGAAAGGAAGAGCTATGTTTTTACAAAACACTAGACTCCAGTCATCAGGAAGGATACCTAGCTCTGGGAACCATCAAGACAGAATGTGAAGGAAATCTTGGTACCTTACCTTCTCTGTCAGATAGAGGGATAAACAACCCCACCTGCCTTGGAAATCCTTCTTCCTTTTTTTATTAAATTATTTTATTTATTTACATTCCAAATGTTGTGACCCTTCCTGGTCCACCCTCCCAGAGATCGTGACTCCCTCCCCCTCCCCTTTGCCTCTGAGAGGATGCCCCCCACTCATTCATCCACCTCCTCAGCACTACCACCCACCCCACACATCCAGCATCCCCCTTCCCTGGGGCATCGAGTCTCTACAGGATTAGGCTCATCCTCTCCCCTTGAGACCAGACAAGGCATTCCTCTGTTACAGATATGCTGGGTGCCATGGATCAGCCCATGTATGTTCTTTGGTTGGTGGTTTAGTCTCTGGGAGCTCCCAGGTGTCCAGGTTATTTGAAATTATTGATTTTCCTAAGGGGTTGTTATCCCTTATTTCAATTCTTCCCCTATCTCTTCAATAGGGGTCCCAACCTTAGTCCAGTGGTTTGCTGGTAAGATTGCAAACTGGTACAACCACTCCAGAAATCAATCTGATGGATCCTCAGAAAATTGGAAATACTTCTACCTGAAGACCTAGCTATACCAGTCCTGGGCACACTCTGAAAAGGTGCTACACCCTACCACAAGGACATGTGATCCACTATGTCCATAGCAGCCTGATTTCTAATAGCCAGAATCTGGAAACAACCCAGATATTCCCTCAAACAAAGAATGGATACAGAAAATGTGGTATATTTACACAATTGAGTACTAGACAGCTCTTCAAAATGAGGACATCTGAATTTTGCAAGCAAATGGATGGCACTAGAAAATACTATTCTAAGTGAGGTAACTGAGACCCAAAATCATGGTATGCATTCACTGTTAAGTGGTTATTATCCAAAGAGTACATAATACCCCTGCTTCTACTCACAGACCATATGATGTTTGAGAAGAAGGAAGGCCAAAGTGAGGATGCATCAATCTAATTTATAAGGGGGAACCTCCAGTAGATAGACAGGACTCCCAGTGGAACAATGGGGCCACCCACCTACCTTCAATAATTGACCCAGAATTGTCCCTGTGTAAAGAAAATGCAGGGACAAAAATGGAGCAGAGACTGAAGAAAAGACCATCCAAAGACTGGCTCAATGTGGGATCCATCCCATGTGCAGGTACCAAACCCTGACACTGTTACTGATGTCATGTAGTAGTTGCAGACAGGAGCCTAGCATGGCTGCCTTCTCAGAGGCTATACCAGCAGCTGACTGAGACTGGTGTAGATACTCACAGCCAACCATTATAAATTATTCTTAAGGAGACTTGAGGCTAGATCATCACTTACACAGTTTCTAGAGTTCCATTTTGAGGATTTGAGGAATGTAAGGCCTACACTCAGATCACAAGGAGAAAAGTCCTAATAATAAAGGGAACACTCTGACTGAGGACTGAGACCCTCAGCTTTCAGTTCTAAGAGGTCAGGTTTATGCTTTTTTGTTTCCTTCAGTGTCTTTGTTTCTATTTTCTTTTTATTTTATTAAATATTTTCTTTATTTAAATTTCAAATGTTATCCCCTTTCCTAGTTTCCCCTCCGAAAATCCACTATCCTCTACCCCTCCCCCTGCCTCCCAACCCACCTACTCCTGCTTCCTGGTCTTGGCATTCCCTTATACTGGGGCATAGAACCTTCGCAAGATCAAGGGCCTCTCCTCCCACTGATGACCAACTAGGCCATCCTCTGCTACATATGCAGCTAAAGCCACAAGTCCCTCCATGTGTTTTCTTTGGTTGGTGGTTTAGTCCCAGGAACTCTGGGGTTACTGCTTAGTTCATATTGTTGTTTCTCCTATGGGGCTACAAATACCTTCCGCTCCTTCTTTTGGGACCTTGTGCTCTGTCCAATGGATGACTGTGAGCATCCACTTCTGTATTTGTCAGGCACTGGCAGAGCCTCTCAAAGACAGCTATATCAGGCACCTGTCAGCAAGCTCTTGTTGGCATTTGCAATAGTGTCTGGATTTGGCAGTTGTTAATGGGATGGATCCCCAGGTGGGGCAGTTTCTGGATGGTCATTCCTTCAGTCTCTGCCCTGATCTTTGTCTTTGTAACTCCTTTCATGGGTATTTTGTTCCTCCTAAGAAGGATCCACTTTTGTCTCCTTTCTACTTGAGTTTCATGTGTTTTGCAAATTGTATCTTGGGTGTTCTGAGCTTCTGGGCTAATATCCACTTATCAGTGAGTACATACCATGTGTGTTCTTTTGTGATTGGGTTATCTCACTTAGGATGATATCTTCCAGATCCATCCATTTGTCTAAGAATATCATGAATTCATTGTTTTAATAGCTGAGTAGCACTCCATTGTGAAAATGTACCAGATTTTCTGTATTCATTCCTCTGTTGAGGGATATCTGGCAGTTTTGTGCTTTTATTCATCATTTTTTTAAAGCCTGCAACACCTCTTACAGTGATACTAGGGACAGAGTGAGCAAGTTGGTCTCAACACCCTGCCCTCAAATCATAGAACAGAAGAGGCCCAGGAAGTATCAGACATTAAGGTCACATGCTTATCATGAATGCCACCCCCTGCCCTCTGCAATAGATAAATCTAAAACATTTGATCTCACATATCCCACTATGGACCCTGGTTTCTTATGCTTTGCCTGTTGGCAATAACCTGAAGACATTCATCATGTCCTTCCAGATGCTTCCCAAAGGACAGACAAACTGGAAAGACACCAGACCTGTGGGGCTCTGGGACTCATCAAAAGACAAAAACAGTTTTGTCAGAGGCATCAGGGCAGAGACCTTCAGCGGCAACCACTCACACAGTATATCTGATCACTGACAGTGCTGTCACACTGTCCTCTGCTTGCCACCTCCAATAAGACTCATCATACCTTGCTAGCAAAGGTTTCTGCAGCTCAGCCTCAAGCAAGACTTATGGAAACTAACTAGGCCACAACAGTTGGTGGTTGTGCAGGTCCTGTCAGTTAAAATGAAAAGAAAGAACAGAATGAGGAGGAAGCAGGAGAGTAATTATGATGTTAATGTCTCCCTATCTTCTATCTTTTACAATTTTGTTAATGTGGTGGTTTGAGTACGAGTGGTCTCCACAAGCTCATATATTTGAATGCTTAGTTACCAGAGAGTGATACCTTGTTGGAGGAAGTGTATCATTCAAGGTAGGCTTTGAGGTTTCAAAAGCCCTAGCCAAGACTTTGTCGATCTCTTCCTGCCTTCTGTGGATGCAGATGTAAACCTCTGAGCTGCTTCTCCAGCACCATGGCTGCGTGCATACTGCTGTACTCCCTGCCATGATAATGGACTAAACTTCTGAAAACTATAAGCAAGTCCAAGTTGAATGCTTTCTTTAATAAGAGTTGTCATGGACATGGTGTCTCTTCACAATAATAGAATACTAAGACCTTATTCTTACCTTCCTCCTCTTCCTTCCTCTTCTGTGATACTGAGCACCTCAGAGAAAGAGAAACAGCATGCTTCACAGAATACTCAGAACTCTTACTAACTGTCCATTGTGTGATGCATGTTAGACAATAAACTATCCAGCAACCAAAAAGAAGGAAGCTTGAGCATTATTGGAGGAACAGAAAGGCCTTGCTGCCAGGGTGGTGGCTGCTTCCAAGTAAAAGTGGGTAAGCAGCAAGTGGGGACATTTAGCCATGGAGGCAACTTTCACATGAGGGCCAAACTGAAGCCTGCCTGAGAGCCTAGAGATCGGTGAAGCTGAAAATGACAGTCAATTGGGAACTGCCTCTTGGAGGACATGCTTGCTTGGGACCAAGGGATGTGGGTGGAGGTGCTCCTTGAGAATTAATAAATGAGCTTGCTGCTGCGTTCTTAACTGCTACTAGAGTCTGAGCCATTGATTACACAGGGGATGCCAGGCCAAATGGAGGACTCAGGCAACAGAATATCATGAATTCTTCATTAGACATTGAGTTCTTGCCCCTGCCCCAAGAACACTAGAAGAAAAGACTCCTGAGTTTTCTCTTGATCTTGATCTTTAAGTATCCTGTGTGAAGCCCATGACAAGAACAGGAATGCTTGAATATGTCAATGAAACATATAAGAACCAATTCACTGTCATCTTCCTGGAAGCTGCTAAGAGTTTAGAGATGGCTTTTAGTACTGGTGTAAAGGAAAGGGGACCATCCTTAAACTCCTCTGCTCTTGCCAACTCACTGACTCTAAGCCATGAAGATACACTGAGTGGTGATGAAAGCTTACTTTAAAATGCCTCCTTGAGATATACCCTGGATTTAGTAGTCCTGAAAAGGAACTGTGCCTCTAAAGAAAGCATCTGGAAATTCCCAAGGATAGTAGAAGTTATGAAAGGGGAGAGCACTTAATCCATAGGGTGCCCAGCAAGCTTTTCATCAGAGATGTTGTAGAAGAGAAGTTGGGGATATGGAGAAAGGTCAGTGGGCAAACTGCTTGCTGCTCAGACATGCAGATCTGAGTGTGGATCATCAGCACATGGATAAAAACTGAGCTTAATGGTGCATGCCTGTAACTCCATCTTAGGAACTGGAGACAGCTGGATTCCCAAGGACTTACCAGGCAGCCAATAAGGCTGTAACTATGAGTTCAGGGTTTAGTGAGAAACCCTATATCAGAAAATTGAGAGAGAAAAGGGAAGATACTGACATTGACTTCTGGCCTCCATATTTTGCATTCATAGCCCAGCACAAACCTGTGTACACTTGCATAGCCACACAGACACCTCCACACATACCCACATACAAATTGCCTAGAGGATTGGCAGCTGCTTCATAGCCATTCTTCATACTTGGAGTTTGGTGGGGTCTAAAAGTACAGGCTAAATCCACCAAAGTGGGCATTCTAGAATTCTTGGCTAAAGTTAATGCAAGTGAGATTTTTCTTATTCTGATATAAGGAGGTTTCTAGAGACGAGAAGAAAGGTCCTAGGCCATATTGTATCTCTTTTCTCTGAAGCAGGCTTCCAAAGTTCTATGGGACAAAGAAGTCAAGATAACACAGGGTCGATGACTATGAGGGACAATTTTATAGTTATAGTGACTGGTGATTTCAGCTTTGTTTTTTGAGGGAGATTTTCAAACTCCAGTCTTTCCAATATAAGCTAGATACATACTAGAGCTTTATAATTTGAGTGATATTGGCAATATAAAGTTTTGAAAATATGTAGAGGAAAATTTTCCATAGTTAATCTATTTATAGGTTCTTTTTAATCCTTTTAGCCTGTCTATTCTGTTATGTTATATGCCAGTATTTTCCAGGCTTATTCAATGAAATAAAATATATTAGTAAATCTTATTTAATCTGCTCACTGAGTCATTTAGTCACCAAATGCAAACTGAGTAATTTCTCTTTGAAAAATACTATGATATTGGGGTGGGTACATAGTGTGTAAGACACATCCCTGATGCAATAATGGCAAAGTCTAGGAACAATTTTCATATAATAAGCAGGTGAACTATGTGTCAAAACATAAAGAACCAGAGGAAAGAAGAAACAAATGAAGAACTGGGTTTTCAGTTATCAGAAGTAATGTGCAAATGCCCAGAGCCAATGCATTTTGGGGATTTAGAAATCTGTAAAACTTTGGGGATGGATTTTGTATTAGGTCATGAAAAGAATCATGGGATTGAATTTTCCATCAAGCCATGAAAAGTATTACAGGCTATATTTTTACTGAGTCTTAGAGGGGAAAAGAAAAAGTCTGAGATAAAAATTACTATGAGCACTTTCCTAGAGAGTCTGGCTAAACCTAGGAGGAATCCTGATCAGCTTCCCATGTGTAGAGTACCCTGGAGTCTTGTCCTGGCACAGCTGAGATCGCACATGCACTGGATTTCCCACACAGAAGAGCCCAGACTCTTTGCTCTGTTGCCTCAGGCCTACAATGTATCATCCCTTCCCCTGCCCTGTGTGTCAGAGCTCTCTCTCTGGGTAGGTGTTTAAAGTAGGTGTTCTTGATTGTCACCTGTCTAAATTCAAGCAAGGTCAAGGATCTGGTGGCAGGAAAGATACTGTCAAAGCATATACAGAAAATGGACAGTCAAGATAAAAGAAAAGAAAGAGCTAGTTCTTTACTTAACTCTTAAGAATTTCCAGTTTTATCCACTAAGCATGAAAGGTTCATCACCGAAATAATACATTGTTATTTGAAAAGTATGTGCTGTTGTTGTTATTGTTTTCTGATTTGGTGTTTTCTTCCTCAATTAGTTGCATCTTTGGACATACTCTAGATAATCACAACAAACAAGGGGAAGGGATGGCAAGTTTCAGCATCAAATTAATAAAACTTAAACTAACTTCCATTCATTAAGCAATATATTTGAACACGGGTCAAATGTTTATGGTCAATGCATTCTCACTGTGTTGCCACATTTCAAACCTTCTTCTTAGAGAACAATCAAACTTTGTTAGTTCTAGTTCGTGAGAATTGCTCCAGGGTCACCCAGCTGATACATTCCAAGGCTGGGTAAGAGTTTATCTAGACTACATACTGTTCCCTTCCTCCGATTCCAAGGCATGCTTTTGTTTCTTACTTCACTTCTCCTGATTACAAAAATGTCTCCGCTAACAAAGGGACACTGCTTTCAAATACTCAAAGCAGAAATGAGGGTAACTCATATTGTTGTTCCGCCTATAAGGTTGCAGAGCTCCTATTTCTAGCTGCATATGTAGCAGAAGATGGCCTGGTCGGCCATCATTGGGAAGAGAGGCCCCTTGGTATTGCAAACTTTATATGCCTCAGTACAGGGAAATGCCAGGGCCAAGAAGCAGGAGTGGGTGGGTAGGGGAGCTGAGCAGAGGGAAGGTATAGGGAACTTTCGGGATAGCATTTGAAATGTATATAAAGAAAATATCTAATAATAAATAAATAAATAAATAAATAAATAAATAAATAAATAAAAATGAGGATAGCATAATGTGAAGTCTGTCTTCACTTTACTACAAGAGTACTCTTGCCTTTGTGACCAGAAAATTACACAGATGACTATGCCCTGGCCATGGTGTTTCAGTCCTGTCCTAGAGCATTCCTGCATCATCAAGCTCTCCCTGCTATTGGTCCTCATACATTCCTGTCCAACTCAACAACCTAAGTTATGGACCAGCTCATCATGTGCGACTTTCATACAATGGCCCAGATTTATAATATCATCATATCACCTTGACATAATGTCACATACCTCATTAGAATCTTCTGTTTTTGCTAAACTTATTTAGCAAAAGAGATTGAGTTTGAAGAGGGAAATCTTTCTTTTTCTTCTATCCTTTCTTCCATGCAATGAAACCTCAATTTGTCTGTCTGGGAGATGCCCCCAAAAAGTGTTGACTAGGAATCAGACATCAACACTTATCAGATATCTGATTTACTTGACCTTTTGTCTTAAAATTATCAGCCCCTGGAAGCATTTTATCAGTCATACAATCAGAAAATTAATCCTCACACGTAAAAGGTTAGTTTTGGCAATGACATCAAGAGTAATTGAATACCCATGGATATGATTCCCAAATCTTATACACTAACAGAACTCCTTTTATTTGCAAGAAGAACAACAGACCTGTTCATGTGTTTATGAGCCAGTCTAAGGAATCCTTTTTTCCTTAGCTTCTCACCTATGGAAGGACCAAGAGAAGAAAATTTTCTAGGGTTCTTAAAGAAGACTATATGTAAACAACTAATCCAGAGATCAAGAATAGCTGCTACTCTGCCCAGAATCCAGAGTTCAGTATAGCCTGGAGAAGGGTCAGGGAAGAGAGAAGGTGTGGAATCTGGGTAGGATGTGTGTTGATTATACAGGATAGTGTACATAAATAAGCTGGGAAAATGCTTGAATCAGTATCAGCAGATCGGTCAAGTTTGTATAACATGATATATCAAGAAATAGTTCAGTAGCATTCCAGATACCTTGGAAGATATCCTTGCCACAACTGGTGCTATAGTGGTTAAATGCACAGTGGTCAATGTGCATTTGAAAAGGATTTGAAAGCTGCCTTGATACCTACAAGGTGATGTATGTTTGTTTCTCTTCCTTTTTGTGAATCATTCATAGAGGATGGATGAGTGACAGGGTGGTGTGAGTAGTAGATGCTGCAGTCGAGATAGGCAGGAAATAGAGTAAGAAGTAAAAAAGCTATGCAGTCCAAGACAGGGAAACTAGAAAGAAAATGCCTTGGAAATAACTGCTTTAGTAACACTGGAGATATGACTTGAGTGAACATGACAAAGACCTTAATTTAACCTACTGATTAGGTTAGGCTGCATCATCAGAGGTCAATTTGATAATGAAGGTCTAAGGATGTACTTATAAGCCATTTAACCTCCTGCAAACATGAGTTATTTCCAAACACAGCCACATGAATCTTGATAAAGCCAGAGGGCAACAGAAAGGAAGAAAATACACACAGAAAATCTTCTTCCTTCTGCTCCCTCCCTCCCTGCAGATCTCTTTCAATGCACATATGCATGCTTGTACTTATGTATGCATATTTGTGGATGCATCCTAATGTGTGCATTGTTAGTATTCAATCTCCAGTCAGTTATAAATCTCTTGTCTTATAAACATGAACACAAACAACTAGCATTCTTAGAATAGCTAAAGTTTATTACAGCAAACCAAGTGGTTGGAAGCAATATTTTGTCCAAGTACCTGGAGGCTAGGATTCCATTATTTATCCTAGGTAATTGTTGGGCAGTGGTTGTCCAAATTTTATGTGAGGGAGTCCTCATTCAAGTTGAAGTTTTCCATAGAAATATAGTTAATGAGCATGAGGAATCCAAAGCAGTTCAATTATGTTATTGTGAGAGCATTAAGACCAGAGATTGATTCACTTTCTAAATTCTCTGTTCTCTTGGATTCAATGAGTCTTGTTATGCACTGCAAAAGTCTAGGCTTCCTCTAAGTGTAACTAAAACTCTCTGAATCAGAAGCGCCCCTCTCTCCCTCTCCCTCTCCCTCTCTCCCTCTCTCTCTCTCTTGGTTTTAAGGCATTTATTGTAAAAAGGCAGAGAAAGAGAGAGAGAAGAGAATCAGAGGCTGGCCATGGCCATGTGGAGAGAGGGGGAACAGGGGATGGAGAGTAAGAGAAGAAGGCCCTTTCTCAAACTCAGACTTTATCATAGCTATCTCTGTGGAATTCATTTCACCCAATGGTTAGAATTTAAATTTTTTTGTCATAATTTCTGGTACTGTCAGCATCCTTTGGATCACTAATTCTGTATCTCAAACATAAACCTTTTTTTTTTTTCAAGACAATGTTACTCTGTGCAGTCCTGGCTGTCCTGGAACTCACTCTGTAGACCTGCCTCTGCCTCCCAGGTGCTGGGATTACAGGCATGTGCCACCACTGCCCAGCCTATGATCTATTTCTTATTTTCCCAATCCTTTACTGTCCTAGAAACTAGACACTCGGTCCCCCTAAATACTAATCTGTGTCATTTTCAAAACCATTGCTGAATTCCTTTTACTGTACTATCTTCCCTTTAGATTTTACAGTAACTCTTCTTTTCTACTGACTCCAAATCCCTATCCTTCATATCTGTCATCTACATTCTCCTACAGGAGCTGAGGGGGATTTCAGCTTCATGGGGGGGTGGGGGTGGGGAGTGTCAACCCACCAGACTCCTAATCTCCCCGGGACTGGACCACCAACCAAAGAATACACATGGAGGGACCCATGCCTCTGGCCACATATGTAGCAGAGGATGGCCTTGTTGGACATCAGTGCAAAGAGCTGTCCTTGGGCCTAAGGGTGTTCGATGCCCAGTGTAGGGGAATGCCAGGGTGGGAAGACAGGAGTGGGTGGATGGGTGAAAGAGCACCCTCATAGAGGCAAGGGAAGCGGGGATAGGATTCAGGGTTTCTGAGGGGAGACCTGGAAAGGGGAAACCATTTGAAATGTAAATAAAAAAAAATCTAATAAAAATAAAGTTCTCCTACGGATCAAAGGTCCCTGCTACTGCTTTTTTTTCCATTTTTTATTAGGTATTTAGCTCATTTACATTTCCAATGCTATCCCAAAAGTCCCCCATAACCCCCCCCCCACTCCCCTACCCACCCACTCCCCCTTTTTGGCCCTGGCGTTCCCCTGTACTGGGGCATATAAAGTTTGCAAGTCCAATGGGCCTCTCTTTGCAGTGATGGCCGACTAGGCCATCTTTTGATACATATGCAGCTAAAGACAAGAGCTCCGGGGTACTGCTTAGTTCATATTGTTGTTCCACCTATAGGGTTGCAGTTCCCTTTAGTTCCTTGGGTGCTTTCTCTAGTTCCTCCATTGGGGGTCCTGTTGTCCATTCAATAGCTGACTGTGAGCATCCACTTCTGTGTTTGCTAGGCCCTGGCATAGTCTCACAAGAGACAGCTATATCTGGGTCCTTTCAGCAAAATCTTGCTAGTGTATACAATGGTGTCAGCGTTTGGAAGCTGATCATGGGATGGATCTCTGGATATGGCAATCACTAGATGGTCCATCCTTTCGTCACACTTCCAGATTTTGTCTCTGTTAACTCCTTCCATGGGTGTTTTGTTTCCTATTCTAAGAAGGGGCAAAGTGTCCACACTTTGGTCTTCGTTCTCTTGAGTTTAATGTTTTTAGCAAATTATATCTTATATCTTGGGTATCCTAAGTTGCTACTGCTTTTACCAAGCATTAAAGACATCCCTCTGACTTTACAGTATGTTTCCTTCTTTTGAACTTATTTGTGAGTCATAGTCTACCTTTCTCAATGAGAGTAGGGAACCTAGATCCTTTTACTTCTGCCTCACACCTTACTCCTTCAACATGCTTCGCATTCACCTGGATTGATGTACAAATTGCCTAATCTCAACCCCAATCTCTTAAAATATGTGCCTTAATTCCTTTTCAGAACATAAGGCAAATTTATTCTTAAAAGCAATCCATATGTGGAGCTGAGAAAACTAATTTGGGTTTTATAGCACATACATTAATAACTATGTTCTCACAACTTAAATGATATTTATTTTAATTTTAAAAATATAATTTATTTATTCATTGAGAATTTCAAGCATCTATATGATGTTTTTGCTTATATGCACCTTTTACTCTTCTCATACATCTACCCTGCCTCCCAACCTTATGTCCTCTTTTCTGTTAACCCAGGAGTTCAGTCAGTACTGCCTGTGTTTGCCACAGAAAATATCACTTCTGAAAGGATGTTCTCTTAGTGCTGCTTTTAAACAGCTTTTAGTGTACACTTACATAGTTTGTTTCATATTTATTTTTCTGAAATTATTGGCTTTTTATATCACCCTCTTCTCCATCAAAGGATAACCTATGCATCTCTACAACTCTTAACTGACATGCAAAACTCCTGGAGAAGCTGTGAATCTCACTCTGTTCCCAACCTCAGTCAACTGCTCTAGCTTCTTGAGTGCTGGGATTACAGATGTGAGCCACTTCTAATGGCAATACTGTCCTTTAATGTGATTGTCATTAAGCATAGTATTGCTGTGTTTGAATGGATGGAATTTGAATCTATAATCCTTAATTAGGGAAAAACAACTATGGGGCCTTACATGTATGGAATCTGGAGCCCAGTAAAAAATATAAATGTACATTCAAGTAATTCATTTTTTATGCAGGTACAAGAAACTTTATCTCAAAGTGGTGATGAGATTGTATAAAAAAGACAGATTATTGTAATTTTCTTTTTACTGATAGAAATCAAATATTTGTTAGAAATCTTTAAGTTATAGAAACATGGGATAGTGTGCTGTACTTGCATCAAACTAATCCAATTTTCATTTATTATTTTGTCAAAACAGAATTTCAGTTCCCCTTTGAGCCTTTGTATTGAGGTCTCCAACTGAACATAATTTTGCTTCAAGTTGCCCCATAGATTATTATAGCTCTACCTATCAATTTTAGTCTTCTAATAATTGAGCCCCTTTGCTGCTTGAATTTTAAAAGCACATACTGCTATATATTCAAGTCCATTTGAGATTTTATTGAGTTTTCCATGTCTGTATTAAATATGTTTTACTGTTCTCCTTTTTCTTAAACATATATAATACTTATTTCAGTGCCTATTCACTCTATCATTTATGTCAATGACCATTTGAATCAAGTGATTTTTTTCCTCCTCAGTATCAGTTTTAATTTCATGCTTCTTCACGTGTTTGTTAATTTTGATTAGATGTCACACACTGAATTGTGAAGATAACTCATTACATTCAGGATATTTGTCATTCTATAAATAAGTTTCCTTGGCCTGTCTGCCAAGACCTATTTAAGCTACTTTGAAACAGTGTGATCCTTTTGGGTATTGGTTTGAATTGGGGGCTTGGGGGTATTTTGCTTACTGATACCTAATATTGCCTTATTAGTAAAGCAATACTTGCAGAACACTATCTCCTGTCCCCTAAATCATGAAGATGTTTACTCTGAGTCATAAAAAGAAGTATGTCCAGCCTCACATGGTTCTAGACTTTCCTTCCTATGGAGCTATCCACTTCTGACATTCTGTCCTGTGGATTCTAGCTAACACATGACTTTTGGACTCTATATACTCAATTCAAAGAGACTGCCCAACTGATATATGACAGCCTACATTATCTCCCCAGAAAGAAAGTAGAAGGAATTTTAGGGTTTACCTCATTTGCTTTCTACTTCTCTGAAATCAGTGCTTTCCATCTCCTGGTGTTCAATAAGTTGAAAACTGCCATTCATAGTTTTCATATGGATCTTTTGTTATAGTAAATTACAAATTCAGCCCCATCAATGTATTAAGACATGGAGTAGAAGCCCCATGATGAAAAATGAAAAATCTAAGTTGTCCAGGCATGGCAAATGACCCCAAATTTCAATCTTATTAGAATTAAAATCAAGATTAAAGGATGATATAACACATAGTTATGTTTCTATACACTACTTATGTATGTATAACTGAGAGTACTGAACAAAATTCCAAAAATAATTTTTTCTTTTGCAGGTTAGAGGTTAGGTGGTAGGGGAAATGGGGACATCCAAATGGAGACAGGGGTTGTGGAGGGAAGTATGGGATGTGGAGCACTGGCAGGGTGGACCGGGGGTGGGGGATAAAATATGGAGAGATAAATAAATAAATAAAAATTTAAAAAGACTTTTTATACGGATTGCACTATCACAATGTACTCCACACAGCACTAGGAAAATTAATTTTCTAAGGATGTTTACATCATATATATACACACACATATATATATATATATATATATATATATATATATATATATAAATGTGTGTATACATACATTATATATGTGATTTCTTTGTTTCCTTATATATAGTTTTGCACTCTTCTATCATTTATGAAACACACATGAATTATATTATTTTTGTAACTTAAAAACATTACAAATACTTAAAAATATACTTAGTAGTCCTTGGTTTTATATAAATGATGCAATGTTTCCAAAAGAGCAATTAGCATTTTCTTTCATAAACTGTCATTCAACCCATGATTTCTTTTTGTTAACTAGAACATATTATCTTACTTTTCAGTTATATTAATTATGTTTGATGATATATATTTATACCTTCATATTATTTTTTACATTGTCTTTCCTCAATCTCCACTGTCTCTCCCCAACTTCTTAGTGGTCTTCTTTCTCACCTTAACTAGACATTCTTTTTCCTTTCAGGATGCATGTATTCTGTTCTGTCTCTTACATCTTAGCTTGTTTCCTGTCTCTCGTAGTCACCCCTATACATAAATCTATATATAGATTTACCACATGAGAACAAATGCATTAACTTTTTAAGTTAATGCATTATGATCATTCACAAGGAAATACAATATAAGAGGGTTATTACTCATAAGTTTATTAATGCTTTTTCAGCAGAACATATTATATATTTGTGTCACACACTTAATTGCTGTACCTAATACTGCACCAGTTTAATGTTTTCATCCATATGTTGTCATAATGAATAAGTCATAAGTCATATAAGTGTCACTTATATGATTCCCTGTGATTCTACATATTTCCACCACAAAATAATATATTCCTATATTATCCCTTTTAAAAGAAACAGATTATTTTTGCAGGTGAACATTTTCTTTTTTGTTTTGGATGAAGACTATCCTACTAAAATAAATAATTATCCAAGTTTCAGCAAATTATTTTGATCTAAATATATCTCTACTGCTTTTCAGCTATAAACTAGATGTATATTATTTTCAATGGAATGTTATTGTAATATTTACAATATTTTTTCTTGTTGGTGTGTTGAATTTTGGTATTTTGGTTTTATCAGTTGGGACTCACTTTATAGCTCAGACTGATATGGCCAACTTTGAGCAGCTCCTGAGTGCTAGAATTTAAGGCATATACCACTCTGCTTGGACAAGATTTTTGTGTTGAAACACAGGCTTATTTTCTTAAAAAAAAAAAAAGATACGTGAGTTAATAAGCACAAATATGTTTACCACTACCAATTTTACCAACAACATTTAGTATTTCTTTCGTTGCTGTTTAGTGCTGCTCCCTTCTGTCATCCTCCTGTTTCATTTGGTGTTCATTTACTGTAGATATAAGTTATTTAGTTACTCTGTGCTCCTAAACATGTACAAACTCAGATCACTCTTAAGCCATTTTTCATCTATATGATTACTTTTAATGTCCAGCCATTTTTACTTGTTCTGCATATTTCTGTTATCTTTTTATATATGCCCATTTTCCTGTAGTCTGCAATTTTCAATAATACTTTAGCTTTTCTAGATTTATCTATTTGTGAATTTATTCATTTTGTTGTCAATTACTAAGACCTCGTGCATGATACAAAAAGGTTTATTATTTTTCAAAGAAATAATTTTTGTTAAATTGATACTATTTACTGTATTTCTAGGTTCAATTTTATTAATTTATACTCCTATCTCTGCTATTACTATTTTTCTTCTTATACTGTGCTTAATTTGTTTATGTATAAATTGTTTTAGGGTTAAAGCTGACATTATTAAAATATTTTTCTTTCATTCTAATACAAGAATATAATGACATAAATTTCCTATTAATTTATTTTATTTGAATGTCACTAATTCTGATATAAAATATATAACTTCCCTTAATTTATTAAAGTATGGGTTAGTAAACCATATGTCATGGAACTTTCAAGTGTCTCTGTGTGGACCTTCCACAATGAGAAATAATACTGAGGGAAGCATTTGCACCTAATATATTCAACAATGAAATCACTGATGACTTCTTAAAAAATGCATTGACATGATCACAGCTATTTTGAAAAAAAGACGAATCTACAAGAATAGAATAGATTGGAGGCATGAAATAATGCTCTTTCTTTTAGCTAACTGTGCCCTCTCCTAAAAGAAGAGAATCTAAGAAAGGGAGATCTTTTTTTCTTTTCTTTCTTTCTTTCTTTCTTTCTTTCTTTCTTTCTTTCTTTTTTTTTTTTTTAAACATAGGGGTCACTGTGTGTTTTAATTCCAGTGTGAATGCACAACAAAATTTACTGGCAAAAGTGTCACCTGTAATGCAATTAACATACAAATTACCTATATAAGTGACTAATTTAACCATAAAGACCAAGCAATTTAAATCACTCAAACTGAGCTAAAATGTTATTAATAGAAGAATATTTGCATTGAATATTTTTCCAACTTGTAAGTACTTTGTCATATATATGTGTATGTGTGTGTGTATGAAAAGATGTTGTCTACAACTTAAAATCAGAGTCTTATAAGTTTGTGCTACACCAATTTTACTCAAAATACATAAATGTATAAATAAATAAATGATACATATACGGATGATGAATAGATAATAAATCTTAAAGGGTTTCATATTCACTTAAAATAAAAAAATAAAAAACATTTCAACAAATCTCTTAGAGCCTAGTAATCCAGTTGTTACCAGACATTTGACTAAAAACGCAAATAAGATTAAGTTGTGATGCTCAAACAATAACTTTACATTTTCTTCAGAAATGATTCTACAGTTTTAAAAGTTTTTCCTCTGCATTTGTTTTCAAGAAGAGCTAGCAGAAAAGCCATGTTACATAATCAGAGACTTAGATCAGCCTCATAATTTGGTATATCAAGTCAAAGCGATAATTTCTTGCTGCAAATGGAAGGAAGGACAAGGTTTATAAACCTTATAAACTTAAACTATGTGGTGCAACTTTCAATTCCTACTTCTTGATTTTAGTTTGTTTGGATTGGTTAGGTGAGTTTTGCTTTTTTCACATTGGAGAAACTGCTGAATCACTACTTGGTGAATAATGCTCTCATCAGGATATCACGATGTAGCTTTCAAAGAGCACTTGAGATCTTTTTCAATGGCTCATTTCTTAATATTTTTCCCTCTGAACTCTTTTAAAAATGTGGAAAAGTTTGAGAAATAGTAACATACCAAGAAAATCTTTCTCATATGACCACACGATTCATGTTTGCACATAATGTTAAGATGTTAATAGATTTCTCCACATTACTGACTGAGCTGTGTTCTCACAAAAGAGATTATCACCCTAACCCATAATCTGCAATTTTGATTTCTGAAGTTATATGGAAGGCATTAGAGTGAACACTAATTCAGAATAGCTGGAGTTTTTATAAAAAGAGGTAAATGATATGGCTCGAGGACACAAAAGGATTGCTGCATGAAGATGAAGGAAAAGAGTGCAATATCTAGAGGACATTAACCACCAAAGATTCTTTATTGGGTGACATGCACTTGACCTTGCTCTGTTGTGAGTTCACTTTAGACAACCAATCTTCTTACAGCCTTCTAGCTTCTTTTTTTAAAATGAAGTAGTATATATTATATTTGTTGTAGCATGGATAGTGTTTTTCCTAGGTTTCACAGTTCCATAGATGGGTAGGAATTTTGTCTAGAATAGATTATACCAATAGTCTTACTATAACTTATTTAATGTTTAATATTTAATATGAGTATTTTACCAATTATAACATTGGTATTTTTTGTTTAAATCTGATGATAGAATAGCATGAACCTTTGAGAGATATTGGAACAGTATTAATGCATTTAGGGCATGAAATAAACATGTATATTTTGGGAAGGCAGAAAACAAACTGTTCTTTGGTAAATTACATTCCTCAAAAAGATATGGTTACATACACTGTGAAAGCAAACTTATTTAGGACTAGATTCATTGCAGATAAAGTAAAAATTTTTAGGTTAAACTCTCCTGCAATATGACAGGTGTCCTTGGGAAAAGAGGCATTACAATGTGAAAATGGAGAGACTGACCATGGCATGTGCAGATGGTATCATCAGATAATGAGTGTAATACACTTACAAACTAAGGAATGGTCACTGGAGGGAGGCAGAGATGTTTAGATAGGTGGATGGTTGATGATAGATAGATAGATAGATAGATAGATAGATAGATAGATAGATAGATCACTGGTTTGAACTTCCATGAAGAACTCAAAGTATAAATTTATCTTTCTATTGTTTTATGATGTCCATTCTTTGATCATTTGTTTCATTATCAATTAAAATACCTAATAAATTCACCTTAAAAATTCCATCTGTGATTTTTTTTTAGCATCCTATGAAATCTAGAATCTGCCCAATGGCTAGTGGCAAGGTGCCATGAATATAATATAAACTGTATATTGCTCCAATGTGTGTAACTAACGGTGAGTAATACACCTTTTAAGACCCTCACATAATTTAGTGAACTACTAAAGTGCATGCTTAAAAAATGGGAAGGGCTGGTAGCAGGCATTTTATTTCAGTATTCTGATTCGCCACCTGACTAATCTTTGTTTACTCATTGATTAATGTGTTTGTGCTTTCCACGAGCATAGGGCTGAATATCAAATTTGCAGCTGACTCACTGTTTAATGGATAGACCAATACACACTGTTTTAAAATGCCAGGTAAAGAACCATGGTAACATAAAATGCAGGAAATTATCAAAACAAAACAAAAAAAAAGCGTTTTACATCTGGTACTGTTAAAATAGTGTACTAGTTTTCTTGGTATTGCTGGAATAAATATCATGACCAAAGGCAAGTTGGAGATAAAAGGGACCATTGCCTTACATTTCCACATACTAATCCATCACTGAATGAAGTCAGTGCAATAATTCAAGAAGAGTCCTAGTGAAGAAGCTACAGAGGAACACTGTTTACTGATTAGCTTCTTCAGCTTGGTTTTCTGTTCTCTTGTACAGCTCAGACCCTTCTGTCTAGGGATACACTGCCCAGTCTGATACACCAAGTAGAAACTGAGACAATGTCTCACAGACATGACATGGGACAGTCTGATGGAATCAATTTTTTAACCAAATTTTTCTCTTTCCAGGTGACCTTAGTTTCTGTCAAGTTGACAAAAACAACAAACAAACAAACACACACACACACAAACCCCAAAACCCCTAAAACAGACAGGAATCTTCTCTGACTGTTAACCAGGATATATATCTGATCTCCCATAAATACAAATTTTTTTCTCTTAATTTTTAGGAAATTATTTTATTTATTTGCACCTCCCAGGAACCCCCTTTCAGAGTTTTTCACCTTATTCCCCCTCTCCTTTGCCTCTGAGGTGGTGCCTCTGCCAGGCATCCCTCTTCCCTGATGCATCAGTGTCTACATGATTAAGCACATCCTCTCCCACTGAGGCCAGACAAGGCACTCCTCTGTTACACAAGTGCTGGGCACCATGGACCAGCCCATGTATGTTCTTTGGTTGGTGGCTTAGTCTCTGGGAGCTCCCAGGTGTCCAGGTTAGATGACACTGCTGTTCTTCTTCAGGTGTTGCCATCCCCTTCAGCTCCTTCAATCCTTCCCCTATCTCTTCCATAGAGGTCTCCAACCTCAGTCCAATAGTTAGCTGTAAATAACTACATATACCTTAGTTAGGTGCTAGTAGAGCCTCTCAAAGGATAGCTATGCTAGCCTCCTGTCTGAAAGCCCAATATATGATCATCAATAGTGTCAGAGTTTAGTGCCCACCCATGGAATGTTTCCCAAGTTGGGTTGGTCACTGGCTGGCCAAGTCTTGAGTCTCTGCTACATTTCTACCCCTGCATTTCTTTTCGACAGGACAAATTCGGGGTCAAAAAATTTGAAAGTGGGGTTGGTGTCCCTATCTCTGGAGAATACATGAGTTTAAAGATGTATGACTTTCTAAGTCACAATTCAAACATTATAAAGCAGTATACCAAATTGTTTTGCGGTCAAACAATTGCTTAAAATCTATGAAATAGAGCAGATTTCACAATGTTGTCTAAAGTACAAGGAGGAGGAGGAGAAGAGAAAATACCTATAAATGCAACTTGTGGGAGACAGAAGAAAGAAGATAAGTTTAAGAACAGCTTGAGCTACATGGTGAGACCCCATCCAAAAAGCAAAGGAAACCAAAGAATCATGGCATTCCTGTTCTCTCATAGGATTAGGCAGGAATGTTGTCATGAGTTCAAAATCAGCTGAACCAATATAGTGAGTTGTAAGCAATCTGGGTCTTAATGGTAAGACTCTTACAGAAACCTTCCCTAAAAAAAGATAAATGGTTGTTTCCATTAAATTCCATATGGTCCCTATTCAAGGAATTTTAATGAAATTAAAATACAGATAAAATGACAATTTTGGCATATGATAACAAGAGTCATCTGAATTACCCAGTGTTTTAGTCAGGGTTTCTATTCCTGCACAAACATCATGACAAGAAATAGCTGGGGATGAAAGGGTTTATTCAGCTTACATTTCCACATTGCTGTTCATCACGAAAGGAAGTCAAGACTGGAACTCAAGCAGGTCAGGAAGCAGGAGCTGATGCAGAGGCCATGGAGGGATGTTCCTTACTGGCTTGCTTCCCCTGGCTTGCTCAGTCTGCTCTCTTATAGAACCAAGACTACCAGCCCAGAGATGGTCCCACCCACAAGGGGCCTTTCCCCCTTGATCACTAATTGAGAAAATGCCTTACAGTTGGATCTCATGGAGGCACTTCCTCAACTGAAGCTCCTTTCTCTGTGTTAACTCCAGCTGTGTCAATTTGACACAAAACTAGCCAGTACACCAAAGATGGAGGATCGATGTCCTATAGGAAATAAGAAGTAAGCTAAATCTTTAAAATGATAATTAAATTCTAAGGTGATAATTTTCATGAACAAAAACTAGATATAAGAAGAAGCATGCTGTATGCATTATATGTATAGTTGAAAAGTGTTTATTGTTAATGTGAAATTAAAACCCAACTAAATGTCATCTAATTATATTTTCTAAAAACAAAATTAATTAATTAGTGAAAAATTATGATCAGAATAGATTGTATGAAAAAATATTTTCAATAAGTAATTCAACAAAAAACATACATTGTGAGATAGTGTAAGGTATATATCAGATCAGTTTTTCCAAATGAGACACTTTGTTTACTCCTGAGGAGATAGTAGGCCACTAAGAAGTTCTTAGTAGAATAATAGCCTAATAAGAATTCTCTTTTAATGTGTGAAAATTCCAACAATGCATGGCAAATTTGATGAAATGAATAAAACTATAGATAGAGAAAAATATTAAAATTGTCTAAGGTTGGGTGAATCTAGCAAAGCTAATGGCAGTTTAAAAATGACTGGAAAGGATAGAGATATGGGGGTTTAAGAAACTTTCAGAAACAAAATCTGGAAGATCTGTTGGTTGAATAATTGGGGTAATCAAAAATAGAAAGCTTTAAATTTTCCTAATGATGTTACTCTAATGGCTAGTTGGAGGTGACTGTTGTTTATTTATAATGATATTATATTTGGACATGCTAAATTGCTAGATTTTTATTCTGATTTTTAAAATTGGTTTTTCTGTAAATATGAAATGCATTCTCTTGAGTTTCATTTTTCTCAGTGACAAAATGGAAATGTCTATATACTTAGTTCTTGGATTATCTTTGAAAACAAAATATTAAGTAATAAATAAATTGTTTAGTTTTCCTGGGCTAGCAAGAATGAAATGACCACTTTTATGGACAACACATTCTGAAAGTCATTAAAATACTGCTAAAGCTATAAAACCTAGAAAGCAAAGAACATTTATACCTGTTGTTGGTAGAATTAAAATCCTTCTGAAGGGAAACTGTCCCTCAAGATTCTACTAGTGACTCATAGATACAGTAAAAACAAAATTTTATAAAAGTTAATATACAATTATGGCCAAAGACCCATGGTAAAGTTCTAGCTTGTCTTACTTGTAGGATCTTATCATATTTAACACACTTGAATATATTTAGAGGAACTGTGTCTAACAAGAGGCCAAAGTGAAAAAAAAACAGCTAAGATCAGTATATGTTATAAAATGCACATGTCATTTTCATCACAAAACATGGCCGTATGTAAACAGTAAGATGATTGACGTGTTATTATTTGAGCATTGTAAAAGAATCTTCTTTTTTTCTGGTTTAAAATTTCTGTTTTCTAATATTGACTGAAGTCTTAGATAGAAAATGAGTTTTTCTAGTTAAACATCAAGCAATAAAATGATGTGGGTGGGAAGCTGTGCTTCAGATGAACATTTTTAACTTCAAGAGATGGACACTTATATAATAAATCAGTCAGGACCTAAGAATCCCTCACATATGTACATCACTAATCCATTGTTTGTGAACTATTGAAAGACTAATGTGCCAAGAGCACATTAGAAATTATGTGAACTTAGAAATTCATTTGCTAATTAATATATTTTTCAAACAAAAACTATGAATATGGGTATTCTCAATTTATTCACTGAGAAAACTGAAACTCAGAGATGCATTCTAAATTTTTCAGAGAAATAGTAACTTTTCATAGTTCGAAATAGACTTTAAGACTATTAAATTATGTATCACAAAATATCATGTATATTAAGAACATGTAAATATGTATGATTTCATGCATTCATATATGAAGATAGCCATATATAAAGTTAGGGGTATATACATACAGTAAATGCAGATGTTAATGCATAATTTAATTATATTTTATCATTGTCAATATAACCATCACTAATTTTACTGCTTGGTTTATGATTCACATAATTTGTCAAGAGGACTAACAGAACATAAATCATTCCTTTTCTGAACAACTATGCAATTAAGTATGCAAGATTTTGTTTTGCCATGTGTCAATTTATCTTCCTAGATTTGAGACATAGGATACAGATTTGAAATCTGCTTCAAAGCTAAGGAAGTCTAACCTTGTCTATGTAAGAAATAGTCTTGAAATCTGTTTTTGTGCTGGCTGTCCAATCTCTGCAGTGACTAGCAGAACAAAGGACATTAATACTACTGATGATGAAATACAGTCTGTATAACATTTTGCTTTTGGAGTATTTTCCTTTATATTAGTTTTATTTTTTAAACGTATTCTTTGAAATTTTCATATATACATACTATATCTTGATCATATCCTCTCCTCACTCACCATTCTAACTTTCCATTCTGAGCTAGCATCTCATATCCTTCCCAGATTCATTATTTCCTTTTGGATTTGTTTTAGTTTTCAAACCCACTAGGTCCAATTAGTGCTGCCCATATGTCATGGACATGAAATCAGCCACTGGGTAATAGGATACAGTTAACTTTCCAAATAGCCAAACCCGTTCAAGCAGCCTCTGTTGCTAAGAGAATTGGGACCTCTGGAGCCCCTCCTCCTGAGCTAGAAGATGAACCCTAAATTTGGGCCATATGTTCTGATGGCAGCCTACATAAAAGGACATGGAAGAAGGATGCTTTGCTTTTGGCCTGCTTGGCCTCACTCTCACTGGAAAGTTCATCTGTCCTATTCCTGAGGCATTTCTTCACTGGAATTCCAACATAGATTGAAAACTGGCAGCTCTCTAGGACTTCCCTGGGGCTCTAGAACCAGACTGTAACTGTGGAGATATTGGGTTTCATGGACTAAACACCTACCAGATCCTTTGTCTTTCCATCAGAAGACAGCAATTGTTGGACTACTAGGATCACAACCTGTAAGCCACTCTAATAAACCCCTTGAATATATTTGTTTATTCTATCAATTCTGGTCCTTTAATACACAGTCATAGGTATGAATGCTCCCCTGTAGAAGAGTCCTCAGTTCCCCTCATAAAATTGTTGATTAGCCTGTGGAGTTTCTATCCCCTTTGAGGCCCACAATCCTTCCTCCTATTCTTCCATAAGAGTCCCCAAACACCAGCCACTGTTCAGCCGTGGGTGTCTACATCTGTATTTAGTCAGCTGCTGAGTGAAGCCTCTCAGAGGACAACATTCTCCTGTTTGCAAGCATAACAGAGTATCATTAAAAGTGTTAGGGAATGGTGCTTGTCCATGGATTAGGTCTCGAGTTAGGATGGTTAATGCTTCCTTCCTTCAGTCTCTGTTTAATCTTTGTCCCTGCATTTCTTTTAGACAGGATACATTTTGGGTTGAAAGTTTTGTGGGTATGTTTGTGTCTCTATTGCCAGGTTCCTGCCTGGCTACAGGAAATGGGTTCTTCAGGTTCCACATTCCCAGTGCTTTGAGTCACAGCTAAGGTCACCTTCATTGCTTTTTGGGTGCCTCCCTTATCCCAGGTCTTTGTCTCTTTCTGGAGATGCCCGACCGCCTCACCGCCTTTGTCAGTTGCAGATTTCCATTCATTTTCATGGCCATTTGACTATCTCTCTTGTCCTGATCCCAATTCCCTCATTTCCCTCCCCATCACTCTTCCCTCCCAATTTCCTCTTTCCATATGCTACTTATAACTATTTTATTGTCCTTTCTAATCTGTACCCTTGGGAGTTTCAGAGTCTGAACCACCAATCAAAGAAAATACACAGGCTGGACCTAGGTCTTCTCAAACATATGCAGCAGATGTGCATCTTGGTTTCCATGTGGGTCCTGAAAAACTGGAATGGAAGCTATCCTAAAAACTGGTGCCTGTAGATGGGATATGTTCTTTTAGCCTGGGTGGAAGTAGATGGGATATGTTCTTTTAGTCTGGGTGGAAGAGGAAACACCTAGCCTGGCAGAGACTTGAAGTGACAGGGTGGAGAGATACCCAACAGGGTCCCACCCACTCTGAGGAAAAGGGAATGGGGCAAGGAGGAAGGATTGTGGGAAGGGGGTATCGAGCAGGGGACAATGAGTGAGATGTAAAGTGAATAAGTAAAAGTGAAATTATAGCTGTCTCTTGAGAGACTATGCTGGGGCCTAGCAAACACAGAAGTGGATGCTCACAGTCAGCTATTGGATGGATCACAGGGTACCCAATGGAGGAGCTAGAGAAAGTAACCAAGGAGCTAAAGAGATCTGCAACCCTATAGGTGGAACAACAATATGAACTAACCAGTACCCCCCGGAGCTCATGTCTCTAGCTGCATATGTATCAGAAGATGGCCTAGTCAGCCATCAGTGGAAAGAGAGCTCGCCCATTGGTCATGCAAACTTTATATGCCTCAGTACAGGGGATAGCCAGGGCCAAGAAGTGGGAGTGGGTGGGGGAGTGTTTGTGGGACTTTTGGGATAGCATTGGAAATGTAAATAAAATAAATACCTAATTAAAAAAATTAAAAATCAGCATGTCGTTATTGGGCCAGTGGGTATATCTTGCCATGCAATCATGATTGTAGCTCATGGGATCTACGAGGTAGGTCTGTTTTCTTTTCTTTACCATCATGTAAAATACAAAAGATATCAATTGTGCATACCTGCACACATATGAAATATATGTTCTTCCTTAAAATGTGAAAGCACTTCTAAATATGAGTATTTTTCTATTGCTTATCACACTATGGCTAAAAAGTAGGGGTTTTTAATTTTTTTTTATTTTTTATTTTTTTACTAAACTAGAATGGATTCTCAATAAATCAAAAGGAATGCAGTTTCTGAGAAGTTCAATTTGATGTTCCATTGGAATCTGTGGCAATTTTTAAGCTAACAATTTAAAAAGCATTAAAATCCTATTATAACTTCTGTGTCAACTGGTGACAACAAGAACTGAAGTATTTATCCCATTAGTCTGCAACTACTGCAACTAGTCCACATGAACATTATTAGTCATAAGGCTAATTATTAGGCTTAAGCAGTATCTTTCTAGGTCTGTGGCATCTGCCCATTTAAAAAACGTCTCCTGAGTATTTATCAAATGCATTGACTTCGTGGGGTCAAGAAGAGAGATTAAAGCAGGAAAGCCCCTGTGGAACATTCTTAGCAGGTAAGCTTTCAGTATTTAAACACATCCTAAGACTGCTTTGGAGTTTTCTAAATTGCCAGCAAATCTCACTTCTTTTTCTGCCCCTCTAATCCATGAACATTGCTTTAATGAGCATGGACTGTTTTAAAATAATAGCTTACTAAGACTCTCCCCTTAAACTTCCATTTTATTCAGTGTCACTGAATCCAAAGGACAGAAATCTTTTTTTTTTCTAGGTATGGACTTTGTTGATGTTTCTATATCTTTTATTGCAACTGGAGTCCATAGCAGCTGGAAATTTACTTTACCTCAACTTCCCCCTATCTGTGGCATTGCATTTATTTTAAATCAAGTAATATATATTGATATCTCATTGTTCCTGTGTTTTTCTTTGTTTCCATTTATCACTCTAAGCTGTGAGCAGTGAGGTTTGAGAGCCTACTTTGAAATGTGTCAGCTGCATAGAGCCCAGATACCAAACAGGTTTCCGTAGCAACGGGAGATGTGTGGGGAAGCCTTGTGCACACTATAGCTTAGGAAACAGGATTTATTATGCTGAGGCACAAAGCTTCCCCTCAGACCTGCAGTTATTTTGTAAGTACAGGGATACTAGGTTTGTGTTAGTTTTAGCTATCAAATATGCTTAAACTTCTTCTCAATGCAAACTTTTCATCGGGTGTAAATGACTGATATTAAACACATACTGTTTCAAAAATAATTGGAAAATCAACAGAGTACTAGTAAATAAAGGAGCAAAGCTTGTATCACTGACAAATAGCCAAGATAATTTGCACTTTCAACATAAATACAGTCACTGAAATAGTGGATGCATTCTGGCAAATCTTTGCTCCCATCCTTACTTATAAAATGTCTTCAATGTGTATAAAATATTTGCTTCCTACCAAATTTTGAGAAAGGACTTCATCCTCATTTTGCGATTAGCACACCTAAGCAAACCTCAGCATTTCCAGTTTGGCTGGTGTGAAGAGCTAGGGACTCCATTTTTCTGAGACAACCAATTGTTATCTGATATGTTATCAGTTAACTTAATAACTATAAAGCAGTAACCCAATGCTTCTGATCTGCTTGCTTGATCCCTGGAATCATAGTTAGACCATGACACAGACATTGGGCGTAGGTACTTCCAATTCTACCAGGATTCAATCAACCCAAGGCATTCTGGACCATGATTCTATAATAACAGAAGTCCATGTCGATCTCAAAACAATTGAAATTAAACCCTGAGTTTAGATGTAAAAAAAAAAATTGTAGTGCAAAACATTTCACAAAATACTTAGACATAAACAGCAATTTCCTAGGTCAATACTGTTATCCCTTAATGTTTAGCTTTGTAATGATACCCTGGCTTATTAGGAACCATTCCTTTCAATTTATCTCCACTAGCATCTTCTACACTCACCTGGCCTCTATGTTTCCATTCTCATTTTGCCAAAGGACAACTTAATAAGCTTTGCCTCTCCTATACAATTATTTTTTAATGTCTAAAATGACTCCATGTTTCAACTAGAACTTGCCTCAAATTTATGACCAGGACATTGAAAGTGTTAGAGAATCTTTTAAAGTGACTGTTGATAAAAGTTGTATAGGAGGTAACCAAAATCAGTAGCAATATTTATAACTTTAAGATCTTATAGAGTTCTAGACTTAAGCTTCATTATTTGTAACACATGGGAACAAGAATGTGTCTAGTGAATAAGCAGACAAATGGTGAAAATGGAAGCTACTTCTCCTGAAATGTAATAGAAAAGACTTAAAGATGCTTTTAAATTGAAACATATTGTCAAGTCCTTCCTGATATATATTTTAAATCTGAGATAAATTTGGCTAACATGTCTCTAGTTGCATATGTAGCGGGGAATGGCCTAGGCGGCCATCAATGGGAGGAGAGGCCCTTGGTATTGTGAAGATCATATGCTCTAGTACAGGGGAATGCCGGGGCCATAAAGCAGGAGTGGGTGGGTTTGGAAGCAGGGTGGGGGGAGGGTATAGGAGGCTTTGGGGATAGCATTTGAAATGCAAATGAAGAAAATATGTAATAAAAAAAGAAGAAAGGCAAAAATGGCTAACATGACCATTTTTCTTTGAATATTTTGTAGGGCATAAGTGTGATGTACACATTAATGGGATTCCTGCTTTTTACAACAGTATAAATTTGGGGCTGCAGTTCAATACTAGAGCACTTGCCTACCATGGATATGGCCTTGGCTTTGATCCACAGCACATTCCATACCCCCAGTCACTAAGAAAAAAAGCACTTCTTCAGCTCTAGAAATGTTATCTGTTGTTTATAAATTATACAACCTAAGGTATTTTGTTAAAGTAACCCAAATGGTTTAAGATAATCTGCATAATATTTAATAGGGTTGAAAATAAAGTGCAATCTGCCCTGTCCGAGAGCACTGCAATGTTCTCCCCTTTAGGATAGAGGGAATGCTTTAAAATGACTAATGTCATTCAGATTACTTGGAACATTTATAAATACTAGGTATATTACTGCCATAAAATTATTAAGAGCTAGTTAAAGCCTCAGAAAGCTCTTTCACTATGGGCAAACACTGATCTGGAGCTCTCATGAATTTTTCTCTTGGTTCTCTTTTGTTCAGGAGATTTTTAACTAAAAGGATACTAAATGGACTAAATGTCCGATTCTGCATGCTTTTTATGTTGGTTACTAAAGTGGCAAATGTAATTCAAAATCCAAGTACATGTCTATCAAGTAATTAGTGTGGTTTAACAAGCAAACAGTTCATAGTTTACATTTGGCAAGTGATTATTGAATGGGGTCATGGGGAATGACTGGTTGGCCCCAAATTGCTTTTTACAGTCTTACTCATGAACTCCTATATTTTTATTTCCAACCAAATGCTCTGATCCATTTTAGCCAATGCACTATATCATGGTTTCCGATGTCACACATGTTTCCAGTCTAAAGCCTTTGAGTACCAGGTCTAATAGCTGATTCTGGAATGTAGACACATCATTTGTACTGCAGGCACTTTTCCCCAAAAGCAATTTTGTTCATAAGTGAACTCCCCTTCCTACAGCTACCATTTAAATCACATTTGCTTCTCTTCAAAATAACTTGGTTCCTGTTAATAATATTTGTATTCTCTTAATATATTCAGGCTTAAAACTTGGGGTCATGCCTGAACATTTCTACTCAGATGTTTCTCACTCCAGTGTATCAGAGTACTTCCTTTAAAAAGATTCATTTCCATGAAAATGTTCCTTCTTTCTCTGCCTAATCCCACATATTTACCTTCTTGTCCTATTACTGAAGAGGCTCATTGTCAAGCTTTCATCTTCCCTATTCCTTCTTAGCTCAAATTACCTTTTGTGTCAGGTTCTTTACATCATGACAACAAGCAGGTAAGAGAGATATGTAAAACATTATCTATGTACTTCAGATCATGGGTTTAGAGAGCATGGTGTAATAGCTCACATTAGGGCATTCAGCAAGCAAAGAGAGTTTGTCAGGTCTCACCCTGTAGCTCTTTTTACCCATATATTCCACACAGGATCCCAGCCTATATGGTGGCCCTACATATATCCAGGGTGGACCTTTCCTCTCTGGAAAGGTCTTCCTCCATTTTCTTGGAGGTGTGCTTTCTTAACTTTTAGGCACCTCTCATTCTAATCAACTTGTGAATCAAGATTACCATCATATCTCTTATACTTTCACTCTTTGTTGTCTAC
Source organism: Mus musculus (assembly GCF_000001635.26). Classification (NCBI taxonomy): domain Eukaryota; kingdom Metazoa; phylum Chordata; class Mammalia; order Rodentia; family Muridae; genus Mus; species Mus musculus. Next base: position 58,971,435 of record NC_000086.7, read on the forward strand.
TATAGCATTTAAAATTTGTGTCTATTAACAGTAAACTGCATAGGTTTACACTAGTTCTTACTGCTGTACACAAAGCTTCTCAAAAACCCAAATAGATAGTAACTTAAAGTGCTCTAAATTTCTTACATCCACTAGCACATAATATGCACTCAAGATAAAGGAGATATGAATAGAGGGAAGATAAGGAATGCAATGGGAGACAAAAGAGTAGAAAATAAGCAGAGAATCGAAAAGGTTGTTAAACATGACATTAGTCCTTTAGCCCTTACATCATAATAGGGTTTATAGATGTCATGGCTGAAGTATTGAATTTTGAGATGATTTGGGGGGAATCATGTCAAGGGGGAAAATGTGAGATTCTCCAAAGAAAACAAAATATGTAATTTATCTAGAAAGGACTGCTACCAAAGGCATTTTAGGCTCCTAACTCTCTAATTTTTCTACTTTTCTGAATTTTACAGAAAATTTAAAAAACAAGCCCTATGTTTATGCTCTGGTCTGAATGTTTGTATTCTTTCCAAATTCATGTGTTGATGTGCAATGCTCAATTGCATAGCTATACCATCTGCTGTGGCTTGAGCAACAAATTTCATGTGTTGAAATCTCAACTCAAATTGATGATGTTAGGATGTGATTGTGTCTGAGAAGTGACTGGGTGACAAGGGGAAAATCAGTAAATAATGAGCCTAGTGCAATTATGCACATGATCCTAAAGACCTCATTGACCTTTCTTGTCATGTAAGGATACATAGCAAGGCTTTATATGGTAGTCATTTCTTCTTGTCTTTATCATGAACTATATGGTCAGTCAATAACCACATTCTGGCCAAAATATTTCATCAAACTTTTTTCCTGCTCATATAACTTATATCAATGTGCACTTGCACTATATTAATCATGATACTAGGCAGAGGCAGGTGGATCTCTGAGTTCAAGGCCAGCCTGGTCTACAAAGTGAGTTCCAGGACAGCCAGGGCTATACTGAGAAACCCTGTTTCGAAAAACCAAAAAAAAAAAAAAATCATGATACTATTTTATATTGCTGTAATATTTTTATCTTTCTATTTTACTCCATTATTCATAATTTAGAGTTACCTATCTAAAATACCAGTATAATCTCATAACTGCCATACTAAAATCTATTCATCAATCTCTCAATTTTTGGTGCTTTAAGTGTATAGAGAAAAGAAATACATAATTTATCTTCTTAGGGATCTTAGGAATTAGAAGGAGGTAGAAAAAATACAACATTATATAATCTATTATTGCTTTGACTCTGAACACAAAATCTGATCATAAGTAACTAAAGCAAAAATAAAAATTATTGACAAAAATATCATATGGTTACCAAAACAATAAGACATCTAGAAAAGTATGTTCAAAATTGGAAATAGTTCTACCTGAAGACCCAGATATATTGCTCCTGAGTGATTTCTTACCATGCCATAGGGGCACATGTTCCACTATGTTCCTAATGGCCTTATATATGATAGCCAGAAGCTGGAAACAACCCATATTTCTCACCAAAGAAGGATGGATATAGAAAATGTGGTACATTTATACAATGGAATACTTGTCAGCTATTAAAAACAAGGACATCCTGAGTTTTGCAGGCAGATGGATGGAACTAGAAAATATCATCATGAGTGATAACCCAGACCCTAAAGGGTACATATGATAGAAGCCTAGCATGGCTAGCCCCTGAGAGGCTCTACCAGCAGCTAAGACAGATGCAGATACTCACAACCAAGCATTGTGCAGAGGTCAGGGACTCCTATGGAAAAGTTAGGGCTAGGATTGAAGGAGCTAAAGAGGATAACAACCCCATAGGAAGAACAACATTGTCAACTAACCTGGAACCCTAGGAGCTCCCAGAGACTGAGCTACCAACCAAAGAGTATATGTGGCTGGATTTAGCCCCAGCATAGATGTAGCAAAGGACTGCCTTGTCTGGCCTCAATGGGAGAGGATGTGCCTAATCCTGTAGAGATGTGATGAGCCAGGGTAGGTGGATACCCTGGAGGTGTTCTTCAAGTCTAAGGACGATGATGGAGGAGAAAAACTCTGCAAGGTGAGACCAGGAAGCAGAGGTAGGGGTGGGGCTGGGAGGTGTGGGGGATGGGAGTGGAGTCCAAAGTTTGAACCCAGGCTACTTTAAAGCATACTGAGGATGTGAATGTACTTGAAAGTGAGGATAGGAATATGAGAAGGAAGTCAGGGTGAGGGGTGGGGGCTGGAGCAAGAGTGAGGTCAAGACATGTACAGACTCTGAAAATTCTCATCTTGAGACCAGCAGGAGTAAGAATCTCTCTGCCTGTTCTAGGCCTCAGGGCATGTAGTCCTACAACTCCTGCCTCCACCATCATTGAGGAAGTCATATAGCCCTGATGGCCAAATTACAAGCTTAAGCACCTGGAATCTGTCCTCATGCAGATAAAGTTTTCTCAGCACCTCAGTACTAGCTATTATTACACTCCCCTCAAAACCCTGCCCACACCCCAAGGTTTATGTAGTCCTTATTATCCCTGAATATTATATATCCCTGAGGACTATCTCACTGAATACCATTCGGGAGATGTTTCACTTCCGTCTGATAAAGAAGAGATGTAACACTGGAAACCATCTTGGAGAAGGCCTTCTTTCCCCAGCAGTCACTTGGCCAGACCATGATCCTGCAGATATGACCTAGCCATTCTGATTCAGCTTCATTCGTTTAAGCCCAGTGTGCAAGAGTGTCTGAACATCTTGAGGGAAGAAGCAGGATGCATACTAATAACCATATTTGCTGGAGCACACAGCATGAAAACAATACCCTGGATACAAAACAAAACAAAAACAACAACAACAACAACAACAACAACAACAACAACAACAACAAAACAAAACAGGGAAACACCAAGAAGACTTTGGTCAACATTTAGGGTCAGTGAAGGGAATGAGCATGCTATAACCTTTAAAGATAGAAAGACAATTTAAGAGGTCAGTTGTGTTCAGCAGACAATGGAGAGCTATCTTAAAGGATTTTGAGTATGAAGCAGAAGATTAACACTATGTTTTGGGAAGATTAATCTTGCCATATGGTCAGTTTCAAACAATCCTTATACATAAATTCTATGTGATGCCATAGGAGGTATTTAATTCATACAATTGAAATCTATATCCTCTTGTCCTTGTCTCAGTAAAAGTAAACTGCTGCTCAAAGCAAGCAGGTCAATATATTCCTCTACTTACAGAACATTCCTACTCGATTGCCACTAAAAAGTATTGAAAATTTATCAGAAGTGTTGTGAGAAACTGGCCTATTGGTATAAATAAACCACATGCACACACTGTAAGGTTGAGCACTTGAATTACATGTCAATACCTAAACTCTCTCAGACTATGCTTTGATTCTCTTTATGATATAATACCAGCATGCTGGGGTTGGTTAGGGTGAGTTAATTATAATTATTCCATAGTAAAGGAAGTAAACAGAGGACCATCTCAGATATTTATTAAGTATTCCTTCAAGGTGCTAATTACCATAGGTGATTTCTTTACATGATAATAATGAACTTTTCTTAGACTGTATTAGTAAATGAACATCTCTGCCCTCCACTTTACCCAAAATCCCAACCTCTTTTTTGGAAGCAATACAAAACATCTATATTTAGCACTACTTTCTCTTTAGGAACAGGAATAAGAAGTTTTCTTCATTCAAAAATACTTTACTATCAACTACTACAGGAAGCAGAGTAAATTTCAATCAAGCACTATGGATGTCCCAGGGATTAGCTGCCCAAATCACAAAAGGAATGACTTCAGAATAGTTAATGATATAACCTCATTAGTGGCCATTAAGTATGAGCTACAAATGTATATTCATTGCCTCCCTCTTTTTCACTACTTTTAATTAAAATTACTGTCTTCTCTATAAGCTGTTATCATCAGACCTGCCATGATATAAATTAGCCAGTCATTGATAGTATAAAGCACTAGAATAGTTTTGTTCCATGCATTAGACCAGTTTGAAGATTTTAAAATCTACTATTAGGTGAATTTCTTCAATATCACAATAAAAAACTAGACCACTGTTTTAAATTTCATAACATCATGCCCATGATACTAAAAATCTCACTTCCCAGAATTATTTCTACTTAACTTGGAAAAGGGTTTCCAATATTTCATCAACAGCCTTAGAATCAGATGACTGTATTAAATATATCTTGTAAAACACATATTTAGTTGGGTACTATTACTAAAGAGACATCATAACCCACTGAGGGAAATCTAAAATTTACCCAATAGCATAAGAAATGAAAAATGCAAACCCATTTCATTCGTTCTTCTGAGAAAGTTCCATCACACTAGGCATGCATCCTTTTTCACCTTAATAAAGAAGCCAACCAAAATATAAAGGCCTGCTTCTTTCCTTTAATCCTATCAGTCTTTTGTTGGTCCTTCTATAACTTCAATATAGGGAAACATTGTAAGTAATTCAATCCTTGGGATATTTCTTCTCTTTTATTACAGATACCTCTTGATAAAGGATTTAATATCTATATGCCATGAGTCTAAAATTATTTTCAAGACAACATTCTTTTCTAATTAGATCTTAGTCTAGTGAAAGTATAGTGTTCTTCATCTTTTCCCAACCTTGTCTCCATTCTGCCTTTCTTTCCATCTCATTTCTTTGCTGAGTTTTTGCTCTGTTCTGTTTGCTAGGATGTACTCTGCTACTGAGCTCTGTTGACCAGCCTGTCTTTTACTTTTACTACAATTTACCAGACTTTACCAAGCCTTAAGGATTTAACATTTTTCATTGTCTCTGCCTGGACCTATCTTCTTCCAGTTGTTCCCACTGCCTTCTCCTCACTTCTTTCAGGCCACAACTCAGATAATATTTCATCACCTCTGCTTGTGCTTACCAACCACATTATGAGCCCCTTAAAATGTTAGCTCTAAAATAATAAATTCCTACTCTTCTGTATTTGTTTCTTTGTGGTAGCCTGTATGAGTTTTAAAATAACCCCAATCACTTAAAACGTATTCAATAAATAATATTTGTGTGAAAAAGAACACATTCTGATACAACCTAGTTATAAAATACTCCAGTGAGAATTCTGGAATGATATACTTGAAAGAAATGATCACTATGAAACCCAACACTACGTCTGATGGATATATGCCAATAAAAATAAATTAATTAAAATGACAATTCTTCCTATTAATTACTAACAAATGCTAACAACAGCCCTGCTTGCTTAAGCAGCATCAATCTGGTAGGACAGAATCCAAGAACTATGACAATTTCTGCCAACACCCACTCTGATTCCCCTTTACCCCAGCCATCTGTTAACTGTTTCTATTCATGTATTTGGCTGGCAGCTTTGTTTTCAGTCCCATCTAAACTTTTTTTTTCAGCAAAGGAAAATGCATAATCTCTGTGTGTAGTACATATTTAGCCTTTTCTTGTTCAAAATTTAGTGCTGTTTCCTTGCCTGGGCATTCTGAGCTGCAGTCTAATCTTCTTTTAAATAGTTATCATCCAGCCAAGGCCCTTGCCATGTTTACCACGTTGCTGATCAGAAATAAGTTTGGCTCTTTGATGGACTGCATTACGCACTTGTTTCATAATGAAACTGTACAGACATGCTGACTAAGTTGTGTGGAGGCAGGATAACTGTAGAAACTAGCTTTCAAGCTGCTTCAGTAGCTTCGCCTATGACAATTAGAAGAATAAGATTGTTTGCATGTTCCCAAAATTGTAGGGAGGTGAAGCTAAGAAATGAGTTTTCCAGGACTTAAAAATATTAAAATATTTTGGTTCTTTGAAAAAGAAACTAAGTAAAACATCAGTTATTCTACAGTAATTATATGGGCTTTCCTTGATGAAGGTTTTGTATGGACCTTTTAAAATTCTAATTATATCAGTGTTGCAAGGAAATGCAAGTATTGTACAACAGTTAAATGCTTCAGGGGTGTTCATGACACTTAGAATAAGGATGTATTCAAAGCCTGGAACTGTTAGCTTCCTTTGAATAGCTTTTCTTAACCATAGTACATTAACTCAGGAGACAAAAATTCTAATTTAGTTTACACTTTGGTTATATTTCAAATAATTGAATAACCAACCTCAGATGGAGCATGACACATTTAGGAGAGACCTGAAATCAGGACCAAGGTTACTACTTGTCTCTACAAGGAGGATATTGATAGTGACAAATTACCTACCTTCTCTGGATCTGAATCTCTTGATCTATAATGAGAAGGCTGAAAACCAATGCTGATCAGCTAGTGACCCTAAGGGAAAAATTTCAAAACATGATGGTATTTTGGCATTTAGCAGGAAAACAAGAATGACACTACTGAAATAGACTTGCCAGTCCTATAAATAAAGAATTGCCTCTGTTTTTAAACTCACTTTGCATCCTGATCATTAACCCCTCACTCATTCCCTACTGAATCCCCCTCCCCTTCTCTCCTGAGAGGGTGGAGGCTCCCCTATGTTCCCCCCCACCCTGGCACATCAAGTCTCTGTAGGACATCCTCTCCCACTGAAGGCAGGCAGCATAGGTAGGGGAATGGGATTCACAGACAGCCACAGCTTCAGTTGTTGAGGGAACCACATGAAAACCAAGGTATAGATCTGATATGTATGTGCAGATGGAAGTCGACTTATGAAGTGGACTTATACAGTTCCAAGATGTTCATATTTTCTAGAAAATAACAAAATATTAAGTTAAACATAGGCATTTAAAGAAGCACAATATAATCTCTAGAATAAACAATAAAATAAGAGTAAAAACTATATCTAATACAGTCCCAAAGAAAAATAAAAATTTTAAGAAAAATTATCAATTAACCTATGAAGAGATAGTACAGTCAACAATGTAGGGATCATCACCAAGTAATAGTAAAGTTATAGACATAAATTATAGCATATTTATAATTTCAGTCATTTTTAATGGTTAAAAAACAAAAACATACTATCTACTAGAGATATACTTCATTTATAAAGACACGAGATAGTGGAAAACATCCTGAGTGGTCAAAAAATTAGATAATGCAAATAGGACAAGTACAAAGGCATAACTTGATGAGTTAATTCAATATTACTAGACTTCAATATAAATATTATTAGAAAAATAATAATATAAACTAATAAACTAGAAATCTTAGAACCAATCCAGCCTCGAAACCTTAAATCCACAATTTCTTCTGCCTACAAGATGTGCAAGGGCAAAAGATGGAACGTAATTTTTTTGTGTGAGGGTTTTTTCTTTTTTTTAATTAGATATTTTCTTCATTTACATTTCAAATGCTATTCCAAAAGTCCCCTATACCCTCCCCCACCCCTGCCCTGCTCCCCAACCCACCCACTCCTGCTGCCTGGCCCTGGCATTCCCCTGTACTGGGAACATAATTTGAGGGAAAGAGCAATCAAGCTGGTTTAGCTTGAGGCCCATGTCACAATAGGGAACCCATCTCTGACACTATTAATGATATTCTGCTGTACTTATAGACAGGAGCTTAACATAACTCTCATCTGAGAAGCTCCACCCAGCAGCTGATGGAAACAGATGTTGTGACCCACAACCAAAAATGGAATCCTGTGTAGGAGGGGGAGGAAGGATTGAAGCATCCAGAGAAGTCAAGGACACCATAAGAAAACCTACAGAATCAACTAATCTAGACCCATAGGGGCTCATAGAAAGTGAGTTGCCAACTAGAGAGCATGCATTATACAGATCTAGGCTCTCAGCATATATGTAACAGGTTTTGTTTGTTTGTTTTTATTAGATATTTTCTTCATTTACAAATATTATCCCCAAAGCCCCCTATACTCTTCCCCTGCCCTGCTCCCCAACCCACCCACTCCTGCTTCCTGACCCTTGTATTCCCCTGTACTGGGGCATATGATCTTTGCAATACCAAGGGCCTCTCCTCCCATTGATGGCCAATTAGGCCATCCTCTGCTACATATGCAACTAGAGACACAAGCTCTGGGGGTACTGGTTAGTTCATATTGTTGATCCTCCTATAGGGTTGCAGCTAAAGCTCCTTGGGTACTTTCTCTAGCTCCTTCATTGGAGGCCCTGTGTTCCATCTAATAGCTGACTGTGAGCAACCACTTCTGTATTTGCCAGGGATTGGCATGTAACAGTTCTGTAGCTTGATCTTCATGTGGAACTCTTAAAGTGGGAGCAGGGGCTGTCTCTGACTACATTGCCTGCCTTTGGATCCCCTTCTCCTAGCTGGACTGCTTTGTCTAGCCTCCATAGGAGATGTACATAGTTTTGCTGGAAAAAGAAAAAGAAAAAATTCACAGTAAAAATGTGGTGTATATCAGGATGATGTAATGGCAATCATGTTTATGCACGTGCTTTATTACGTGCTCAATAAGAGAGGGTATTTTGTTTTATTTTTTTTTTAATTTCCTTTTTGAGAGAGAGTACAGAATGGACAAGAGAATGAGAAAAAGAGAGAGCATGAATTTTGGTGAGTAGGGATATAGGGGGGATCTGGGAAGAATTGAGAGAAGAAAAAACTCTTTATCAAAATATATTTTATAATTTTAAAATGTTTTCTTTTCTTTTTGAGATTATAACATAATTACATCTATTCTCCTTCCCTTTTCCTCCTTCAAACATTTTCTCACACTCTTCTTGGTTCTCTTTCAACTTTATTGTTCTTACCTTCACATGTACAGGTTTGTGTGTGTGTGTGTGTGTGTGTGTGTGTGTGTAATACTAGATATACTCTTTTCAGTATGAATGGTTTGACTGACCATTTGTTTTCAGATTGTGTGCTTTTCCCGTGGAAGACTATTTGTTCCATTCCTTAATTGTCTGTAGTTCTTTTTGTAAAGGTAAGGTCTCGTGTGTTTTTAGCTATCCACTCTGGCATATCTATTGTCCCTGTTCATCTCACATTTGGTAAGTCATGTTGGTGAGATTTTTATGTGTTTAGTTTCTTATAATACTAGGAGGCATGATCCCACAGCAAACTCCCCGACCCTCTGTCTCTTAAAATCTTTCTGCTTCTTCTTCCACAATGTTCCTTGAGACTTGGGTGCAGGACTGTTTTCTAAATATATCAAATTGGGAATGGGCTCCATAATTTTTCATTTTGATTAGCTGTGGTTTCCTAAAATGGTCTCCTGTTGTAAAGAACAGTTTCCTTGATAAGGAGTGAGGACTATAATTACGTGTGGGTATACAGATAGACATTTAGAGTATAGTTAAGGATTATCTTGGTTTATTAAAGTGGCAGTTATAGGTTTTCCCAGATTCACCACTTTACTATCTCTGAATGGTTGGCTAGGTTTCCAGTACCAGGCATATTTTCCCTCTTGGTGAGTAGGTCTCCTCTACACAGCTTTCATTTACTGCCAAACGTATGGGTACCACTATTGTATCCTTAAGGTTATTGTTCCATTCTGGTCATTGTTGTGATGTAGAGGCATCATAGTAGGGTAAGATTGTTATTTGTTTCCTTTCTTTGGAAGCATGCATAGTACTTTCTGTTATAGTGAGAGTTATTCCTCAGAGAGGAGACATTCAAGTCAGTTCAGACTCAGCGGCCTCTGAGCACCATATCTAAATTTTGTGATGTTTTCAATAATACAGATATGCCTACTACCTTTGTATATATATTTGTATATATCTCTCTACAAATGTGTGTGTGTGTGTGTGTTTGTGGGGAGAGAGAGAGAGAGAGAGAGGTATAAATTTGACAATGCAAATATATATTTCCACTCTCAGACAGAAATTTTGACCCTCTTCCACCAATTGAGGAATAAAGCAAATTATATTGAAGGTAAATTAGTTTAAGCTTATTACTCTCTATGTAATGTGGCATATTGCAATTGCTAAGTGCATATTTATTTCAAGTGCAGAAAATCAATGTTGGAACTAAAAAAAAAAAAAAAAAAAAAAAGAAAGAAAGAAAAGAAAAGAAGTCCACTATATTCAGACCAAAAGCATACAAGTTTTATGTTCCCTAGTCACTAAATAGAAATCAATAGCAATACTATACTTAGAAAAACAATTTAGTCGATACTTCTAAATGACAGAGCATGAGGAATGAACATATTTCAACTGAATAGTAGTGGTGACAATAGACGCAGTGAAGCTATATGACATATTTGTATGTCTCAAATACTTAAAGGAAAAACTGTAACTTTTGTTTTTTATAAAATAGCTCCACCTCTGTGGGCACACTGGCCCTGCCACTCACTTGCAGTAAGATGATATGGATAGCAGAGAGATGCCCTTCCCACCCCTTGAGTGGGCAGCACAGTAGAGCTAGCTCTGGTGGTGTGGCCTCAGATGAGCCAGCCCAAGAGCATGGGAGCAGTAGAGCTGACCCCGCTCCTTGTCACCTGCATCATTGGGTGAGCTAGTGGAGGCAATGCTGGAGAGCTTGCCCTGATGGTACTGGTTGGTATGGATGCGAGTGAGGTGGCAGGCTGACCAACTCAACTACTACCCAGGCTCAGATCCAGGCCTTTGATTTAGCTCACTCCAAAATCTACTGCATCTATGAACTGCTAGAGCTCATAAAGGGGCCAGTCTTGCAGATCTCCATTACCCAGTGCAACAACAAGGTAGCTGAAAGGAGTCCAGGTAAGAATCCAGTATTGATACAGCAGAAGCCAGAATCCTTGTACCAGACAAATGATTCATGGTAATGAACAAAAGGGTATAGTGTGGGATGCACTGTGGCATAAGATACATTCCATGATGAGATGTTTTCTATGTCTATCTGTTTTGTTTTTGTATGTTTGATTTGGTTGTTTTTTATTTTATTTTGGGAGGTAGGTTGCAAAGGAAGAGGGCAGATATGAAGAAATGGGGAGATGAGTGGGATTGGGGAGTGCGATATGAAACCCACAAAGGAGCAATAAAAAATTAAGAAAGGGTTCCATCTCAAAAATCTAGAAAAAATAGCAAAATAATATACAATGCTTTATAATGTATAATTTTTGTTCATTAGTTAAAATACATATAATAGTATTATGTTTTATTACAAAAGCAGTATTTTGTAATTTTTGAAATTAAAATATTTACCTAGTTTCCCCTTTCCCTTTCTGCATTCTAACCTCTTCCAGAAATCAATATATATTTAATATATATTTAGTAAAAATATACAAATTTATAATATTATACTGGATATATTTAATATATATTTCTAGAAGTTGAATATGATGGAGGAAGGATCTCGTAGCAATATTCTTAAACTAAAAAGAAAAAGAAAAAGAAAAGTAAATGAATAATGACAATAAAGCAAAACTTTAAGCTCACATGTTTTACCATGATACCCAAAACCAGTACTGAAAAACAGAAGATGAAAGCAGATACCCATGAAGTAGAAAGTAGACAAATACTAAAGAACAGGAAGAATTTAAACCCTAAGCAAACAAGAACCATATTCTATGTTTATGAATTGGAAAACTTAATACTTTTCAAATGTTAGTAATTGTCAGATTGACCTGTAGATGCAGTACAATCTGAAAAAAAATCTTGCTATGATTTTGGTAGAAATTGATAATTGGACTCCCTAAATGCAATCAGAATTTAAAGACCTGGAATAGTAAAAAGGAGTTTTAAAAAAAAACTGCAAACTTAGAAAGACTGCAAATTAGAAAGACACACTACTTTAAGGATTACTCTAAATCTACAACTGTAAACATTATGGTAATTGTCAGAAGGAGGATTTATAAAGGAAAGTTCAGAAAAAGCTCTTTATCCTTAAAAGTTTTTTATGCAACCCCTGTTGAAAGATTTTTTTTTTAAGAAATAGCAACAGAAGAGTTGGATATCCATATTGAAAAATAATGAAGTTCAGCTACTGGCATCATAAACAAAAAATTAGCAATGTGTCATAGGCATGAATGTAAAATAATGCATATTGCACATTTGTTCAATTAAAAACAACCTGGTAATATAAAAGAACAAACTACTGATTCACGAATCAATATGGGAAATCTAAAACTTATGTCAAATGAAAAAAACAAAAAAAACTTTTCCCAAGAGAGTACATACTGTTTGATTCCACTTCCATGAACTTCTGAAACAATCAACGCGAATCTGCTGGGGAAAAGAATCAGTGCATTGCCTCTAGTGGGAATGTGGGCGGGATGTGACAGAATTGGGCATTAGGGAGCTTCTTGAAGTCATGGTAATGTTCTGTATTTTAATAGAGATTTGAGCTACATGGGTGTAATCATTAATTAACATTACATGTCTTGGTACATATATTTCACCTTGAAGTGTTTTCAGTAAAATAAAATAGTTGCATACCATTTTTTTAATTCATTAAAGAAAATGAGATAAATTAGTGAATGAAAAAATATATGACAAAGCAGTAAAGCAGTAATTCTAGCAAGTTAATTCTAAAATCTAAATGGCATATACTTTAAATGGCTCACTGTACCTCTACTCTAAGTTGAATGCTTCAAATATTGCAGTATGTGTTTGTCTGTCTGTCCCACTCTGGTTTGTTTTTGCTATATTGTTATTATTATTCATGCCTATTTGTATTCTAATGGGAGAGTGGATTTGGATTTGGGTGAGTTAGGAAGTAGAGAGAATCTGGGAGGAGTTTGGGAAGGAGAAACCATAATAAAATACATTTTATTAAAAAAATCTATTTCCAATAAAATTTGGACAAAACTTAAGTATCCAAAAGGAAAAAATAAATAAACAAATAAATTTATGTGTTTATATGCATACACATCTGTTATGTATTGTTACTTATATTCATTGCATTGTACAAGTAACTTATATTCTCCAATGTAATTGTTTTTATTGCCTCCATCTGCTAACCTAGACCTAGACCTGGAAACTTCTAGCCTCCATACAATCTTATCTAGGCCAAGAATGTTTTCAGCCTCTGAAATTTACTGCTGAGTAAGTTCTCCCTTTCTTGTTCTTTCCTATCTTTGGCTGGTTGGTTCAACTCAGCTGTTTTGACTCAAAGTCCATGTTGACTGGTTCAATCTTGCTTCTCTCTCTGGGACTCTCCTGAATTGCTCTGCTTGGCCTCATACTAACTTTGGAAATATGTTCTAATCTTCTGAAACCTTCTCATTTTCAGGCTTGTTCTGTGTTTACCAGTGTCTAGTATGGTGTCTTCAAGCTCTCTCTGTAAAGCTCTTCCAGGAAAACTATCTCCTTCTTCTTTCTCTTTTTCCTTCTATGCACTCCTCTTTTAAGTACTTTCCTCTCTCTCATGAGATTTGGGCATATCCAATTCTGTCAAATCCTTCTCTGATTCATCACTTTTTCTGCCACTCAATTATACATTACTTTCAAACACTAGTGCTTCCTTCTACAAATTAACTTTCCATTCCTTATTTGGGATTAAAGGTGTGTGCTAAGAGTGTGTCTGTATTCCAGCAAGAGGGATTAAAAGTGTGTGCTAAAGGCTGAGACACAACACAACTAGAAACAGGTTTTTCAGTAAATAAAACAATCTCAGGATTCACAATGAGTTGAAATATTCTGCAACATTGCATAACATATTTAGAACAGTGTATGAATACTGGCTATTTTTTTCTTTTGAGGCTGGAGAGATGTTTCAGTGAATAAGAGTACATGCTGCTCTTGCAGAGGGCACAAGTTTGGTTCCCAACAATACATGCATGACAGTTATCAAGCATCTTTACCATGTTACACACACATATATATATGTGTGTGTAGGCAAATATTCAAATACATGAAAAATTAAAACAGCTGGGCAGTGGTGGTGCACGCCTTTAATCCCAGCACTTGGTAGGCAGAGGCAGACCTCTGAGTTCTGATTTCTGAGTTCGAGGCCAGCCTGGTTTACAGAGTGAGTTCCAGGACAGACAGGGCTACACAGAGAAACCCTGTCTCGAAAAACAAAAAAAAAAAACAAAAAAACAAACAAAAAAATAAAACAATAAAAGCTTTTATTTAAGGATACATGAGGACTTATAATCCAGTCATATCTTGGTTATACAAATAATATAGGTAGACAAGTAACTCCTTGTTTATCCAAACAATTATATTTATAAACATTGCAGATTTATAAAGTTCATTTGGTCTTCAGAGGGTTGCAGAGACCTGGGACATCTGAATGATAGTGAGCCATATGTCTTTAGAAAATCCTTTCTTAATGGCCATGTATGAGCTGCGGTGTGAGTAATTATTATTTGGATCTAAAGAAATGATTCTCAACCTTCCTAATGGTGATATTCTTTAATACAGTCCCTCATGTGGTGACTCCCACTGATATAATTAGTTTCATTGCCACTTTAAAACTGTAATTGTGTTATGAATTATAAGTTAGAGATCTGTTTTCCAACGGTCTTCTGTGACCGCTGTGAAAAGTTTCTTTGATCCCCAGAAAGGTCTTGACCCATAGTTTGAAAACTGCTGTTCTAAAGGGAACCACAAGTTACAGAACAAGAAGGATGTGAAAACTATGCATCAATTGTTAAATATCCACCATTAATGCAAAAAACATGGCTGTCACTTCAAAAGGAATATGGGATAGTTTATTCTAGAGCTAAACATGAATGTAGCCAGGAACATGTATTCAACATTGCTAGCAATACTATTTTCCAACATGTTACATTGAAGTATATACAGTAACAACAAAAGAAAATGGTTAGCAAAGGTATTTTTTTAAAAAATACACTGCTGGGAAGTCTTCTGGGTTGTAATAAAGTGCCTGCTATCTTCCTCAGATACGATCTGATGACCACTTTAGCTTTTGAGTTGGGAGAAATTAGGGGTCTTTCCTATAGGATTTTTACTTGATAAAAGTGTTAGGTCACACACAGAATCTTTACCACGAATATGGATTGGATTTTTTTTTCAGAACTTTGAATTTATACAACACAGTAACTTAAATGACAGTATCTGTGACCCACATCTTCATTTGAACATACATAATGCCCATAGCAGTCCCTCAAGTACATAAATTTATGCTCATACATTATGCCCAACCTAAGGTATTTCTAAGTTTGAGAAGTAAAGACATTGATTGGTCTTATCTCTAGGGAGGTGAATTTTTATACACTGAAGCCCAAGACTTCCAAGGCTGGGGGGACTTGAATCTTTAGGTGGAAGGACTGGAAAAGCAGAAGGGGATTGCAACCCCATAGAAAGAACATCAGCTGCCTGGACCAACTAGTATTCCCAGGGACCAGACCACCAACCAAGGAGTGTACAGGGAAGGACCCATAGCTCCAGATAGGAAGCAGAGATTGGCATTGTCTGACATCAATGGGAGGGAAGGGCCTTAGTCCTTTGGAGGTTTGATGCCCAGCATAGGAAGAAAGTGAGTGGAGAAGCACCCTTATAGAGGCAAAGGGGAAGGGAGAGAGGGCAGATGTGGGATGGGGGGTTGTGAAGGGGCTAGGAAGTGGGATATCATATGAGATGTAAATTAATAGAATGATTAATAAAAAAAGAAAAGAAAAAAATCCCCAACCATAAAGATAAGTATGATAGTGGAATGGCCAGGCCAATTGGAATCAGTGTCTATCATGGCTGGAGAGAGGGTGTGGGGATATAGAGATCAAATAAGGTAGGACAGTGTTAAGTAAGAAATCTAGTCAGACAACTTTCCAATTAGTAGAAATCAGGGGTATCAGAAAACAAAACAAAACAAAACGGAGTTGATGATGGTTTAAAATATAGTGAGCTATCTCTGCTTCTCTTCCTACTTCTTGCTGTGTGTGGGTGGAGCTGAGCTCATAGGTGTTGATTGGTAAAAGGAGGACTTGAAAATCCTGTAGATGTGCTGTGTCTTTCCAGAAAGGGGGTAGTCAATGTTGAGTTTTACCTTTTCATTAGCTTCAGTTCATCAATAGAAAGAGCTACATATGGTCAGCTGAAAGAAACAGGTAGGGAATGGATACAATCCACCTCTGTTTCCAACTCAGATGATGATAATGAGCTTCACCACATTCTAATTACTGACTTCTGCCTGGAGGAACATCTAGGCTTTTCCAATTAACAATAATTGAATATGTTATTGTTTATTCTTTGTTCTTTTTCTTTGAGCTCATTCAATTACTGTGTATGGTTTTCGTTTTCTCGGCTCTGAAAATTGCTTCCATTATTTTTTTTTCTTTAGGAGATTTTTCTTAGATCTCATCCTAATTACAAAGGATTTCCAGTTATATTTTGGGGGGGTATTTATTATATTTACATTTCCAATGCTATCCCAAAAGTCCCCCACATGCTCCCCCACCCACTCCCCCACCCACCCACTCTCACTTCTTGGCCCTGTCGTTCCCCTGTACTGAGGCATATAAAGTTTGCACGACCAAAGGGCCTCTCTTTCCACTGATGGCCAACTAGGCCATTTTCTGATTCATATGCAGCTAGAGACACGAGCTCTGGGGGGCGGGGTGGGGGGGATACTGGGTAGTTCATATTGTTGTTCCACCTATAGGGTTGCAGATCCCTTTAGCTCCTTGGGTACTTTCTCTAGCTCCTCCATTGGGAGCCCTGTGATCCATCCAATAGCTGACTGTGAGCATCCACTTCTGTATTTGCCAGGCACTGGCATAGTCTCACAAGAGACAGCTATATCAGGATCCTTTCAGCAAAATCTTGCTAGTGTATGCAATGGTGTCAGGCTTTGGAAGCTGATTATAGGATGGATCCCCGGATATGGCAGTCTCTAGATGGTCCATCCTTTCGTCACAGCTCCAATCCATGGGTGTTTTGTTCCCAATTCTAAGAAGGGGCAAAGTGTCCACACTTTGGTCTTTGTTCTTCTTGAGTTTCATGCATTTAGCAAATTGTATCTTATATCTTGGGTATTCTAAGTTTCTGGGCTAATATCCACTTATCAGTGAGTACATATTGTGTGAGTTCCTTTGTGATTGGGTTACCTCACTCAGGATGATGCCCTCCAGGTCCAACCATTTGCCTAGGAATTTCATAAATTCATTCTTTTTAATAGCTGAGTACTACTCCATTGTGTAAATGTACCACATTTTCTGTATCCATTCCTCTGTTGAGGGGCATCTGGGTTCTTTCCAGCTTCTGGCTATTATAAATAAGGCTGCTATGAACATAGTGGAGCATGTGTCCCTGGTTGGAACACCTTCTGCATATATGCCCAGGAGTTATATTTTAAATTATAGTTAAATTTGTTGTATTGTGGCACTTATTAAAAGAGTGGCTAATGTACCATCTATTATTTGTCGAATAATGGAAGTTATAAAATAGTGTTTTGAATTTTTTAAACAAATCATTTTCATCTCTTTAAACTATTATCAGTACTAGATATATGCAATTTAAACTAAATTACATCTTGTTTGCAAACAATGGCTTCAAAATAATTTCCTTTGCTGAGTAACCATTTTGTCCTTTCTGAATTTCACATGGTGGGGATCAATCCACACAAGCAACTCAGCAATTTCACCTTGTTTGTGAAGTATTTTGTAAAGAAACCAATCACAGCTATAGATTTTTCCAAGATAGCACTATTTTTATTAAGTAACAATTAAGTGGTATATATTGTAACTAATAATCTACAGTTGTCATCTATATCACAGAATTTGCTTTTTTGTAAACTTTTATAGTTTATAGTTTCCAAATGTTAAGGTATAAATATTTTCACCTTTTCTTTCCCCGCCTTTCACCATTCCTCTACATTTCTTTACCCTCTTCCTCCACCTTCACTCTCCTCCTTCCTCTCCTTCTCTTTCTCTTATTGTTATTTCTTACAGGGCCTTTCTCATAGCTCAGTCTGGCCTTGAACTACTGATTCCCCTGTCTTCTCCAAAGTACTAGCATTGCATGTCTGTACCTCAACACCCTATTAAACATGAAATAACTCTTGACAGAAAAGTCATATTATACCTTCCTTTGCCTCATAATGTCAAACAAATAACTTGGAGAAAAGTATTCCAATGTCAGAGGACTAGAATATTTCAGTGTAGTTCTCTCCTCAATGTACTAGCTACATTTGTGTCATTTGAGCAGCCTTAAGTACAATATTAAGTAAAAGGAAACCTTAGGGTTTAATGGCTCATCTACAACTTCCTTGAAACCATGCTTTTGCCACATGGTGGACCCTCAGGCAGGTTGGCCAATTGTCTGATAGGAAGTAGTAGTATACAACAGACATGATTGTAGCTATTTTCCCAGGCTCATTCAAAAAAATTCTATTCCCTAAAGGCCAAAGTACAATTTTTAAGACCACTCTTTTAATTGAATCCCTCAGTAATTTATTAAAAATCATTTTTATTGCCAGGTGTAGTGCTTCACACCTTTCATCCTAGCATTTGGGAGGCAGAGGCAAGTGAATTCCTGTGATTTCAAGGCCGGCCTGGTCTACAAAGAGAGTTCCAGGATAATTAGGGCTATATAGAAAAACAATGTCTCAAAAATAATTTTATTATATTTGTTGGTTTTTGATAATGCTGTATCAATATGTGTACACACACACACACACACACACACACACTTTTTAAATTGCCTTTATCCCTCCATCTTCCTTTATCTCCCTCCTATCCCTTTCAAGTACACCCCCCCCCCCTGCCTTACAATTCCTTTTCCCACATCCATGTTCATTTTGGATCCACTGAGTTTAACCAGGGTCATTGAAGCACGATTAATTTATCAAAGGTTATTCAAATGAAGAGAGTGATTGCCTAGCCAGTAGTGCACTATGGAGAAATAGGTATCTGCGAGTGTCTTCTTGATTCCTGATTGACCATTGAGATGTCAAGTCCTGTGCAGACAGCCATACCTTCTATAAGATAATGCTTTCAATGGCTGTAATTTACTCAGAAGCTAGTATTTTTCAGCCCTCTTCCTAGTCCTCTAGCTCTTTGTCCTCTGATGATCTCTGAGCCTTAGAGTGGGTGGTTTAAATGTTTACTTACTTAGAGATGAATGCTGAACTTTTGTTGTCTGAACTCTTGCCAACTATTATTCTTGGGATTCATTGCTATTCCTTGAAAAGAGACATTTCTGATAAGGCCAAGAGTAACCTTTACCTAAAAGTATAAAAGTAAATATGTAGAATACAGTTTGATGCTGTATCAATTTGCCTATGCATGAATACTTAGCTTCCCATTCCAGGCCCAAGTCCTCTTTAGATATGAGCTTTTGAGTGGGTTTAGAGGCACAGATCTACTAGGCATAAATTACTTTCTGTGGATAAGGTTTCAATTTCCCTCAGAAATCATTTGGTTAACCCTTCAACAGATATGCCATTAGTGCACCAGTAGGCACATCTGGCTTATCAGGTTCACATTATAGTTCATAAAGTTCAGAGGTGAATTAATCTATGGGATGGCTTTTCTCCTCCAGCAGTCTGCATAGAAACTCCTGGCACTATCAAAACTAACACAATGGGGAAGAAACTTTAATCTCAGTCCCAGCTCAATTTCACTTTATCTTACAACAAAGGTATGTGATGTTTTAAGCAATGGAATCTTATCAGGGAGCTCTGTTGAGAACCTAAAAGGGATGGCAAGAGCCTCAAGTTTCTCCTTGAAGAGCAACTCTTAAAAAGGCATTCCATAGCTAGCACAGGGATTTCAATAACCCATTAATCAAAATGAGTAAGATTTAAAATCTTAACGAATACAACATACATTTAAAAAAATAGATATGTCCATACTCCATATTCTGGGACATGGCTACCTTGTTTGTAACACTCTCTCTTACACGCGTTCGCAACCGGCCAGGAAAGATGCAACAAACCAGAATCTTCTGCGGCAAAGCTTTATTGCTTACTCAGGAGCAAGAGAGGAAGAGCGCGGCAGAAAGAGGCAGAGAGGAAGAGAGAGAGAGATGCAGAGAGCAGAGGAAAAGACGAAGAGAAAGAGACGAAGAGATGAAGAGAGGGAGTGCCAGAACCCCGTCCCTTTTAAGGAGAATTATCCTCCACCTAGGACATGTCACTCCCTGATTGGCTGCAGCCCATCGGCCCAGTTGTTATCACGAGAAAGGCAGAGCACATGGCGGGGAAAACCGCCCCTGCACAGGTGCAGATTATTTACTACTTAGAACGCAGCTGTCAGCGCCATCTTATAATGGCAAATGTGAGTGCGGCTCCCCACAACTCTCCTTATACAGTTTACTTCTTGTTCTTCTCAGGTGTCCAAAGTTTAGTTCTTTGGTGATGTTAATGTATTTATTTCTTGTTGTTTGTTTGAGGCAGGGTCTTGATTAGTAGACCTGGACAGCCTGGGCCTCTTGAGCTTGCACTGATTTTTCTATCCTTCCTTCCTTCCTTCCTTCCTTCCTTCCTTCCTTCCTTCCTTCCTTCCTTCCTTCCTTCCTAACTTCCTTCCTTCCTTAAGTTCTACTGGGAGTATAAGCATAAAACATTACACTCATCCATATTAATTTCTCTCCTTCCTCCACTCTAAGATATATTTCATGTATTTCCACCATTTCTGACAAAATAAAATCATGGTCTCATTTTAATCAATGGAAATCGTGTTTCTGTATCTGAGTGACCTTAAACAATACCTTCCTAACCCAGTGTGCTAGATGATAAGACACAAACTAAGTGATCTCAGAATTCCTCTTCAGGTTTTAATGCCTAAGATTTATTATGATTGTGCATAAATATATCACTTTAACCCAGGAAATCAATTTTCTTAAATATCTTCACCATGCAATAACTATTTTTTCAGTGCTTACTAGGTATAAAAAAAATCCACTCCAAAAGATAAAAACAGGAGCAGGATAAAGCTTTTATTCTGTTAGTGATAGATAATATTATTCATTGTCAAAAATTGTGATATCTGGGTATTTTTCAAGTGAGAGAAGCGTAACCATGGCAACATAGGTTAAATTGACTATTGCTCTATAGTAAACTGTCAAGTCTTTACAAACTCCTTCACTGCATCAGTGATACTGAAGTACAAAAGCTGTGATTCATTTCTTAGTTATAATAAATATAGTATGTTAAGTAATTTGAATGGACTATTGAAAAACTCTATAACAGATTGTATAAGGATTGAAATGTGTCTTAATTGCAACAACAAAATAAGATTATCATTTTTATGTCCATGCCACTTAAATTCAGTAGTCAGAGATCTTGCAAAATGTGATAATCAAGAATGGATTCAAATTGTAAGTGTGAATTATGAATAGAAAGGACATCTGGCCAATTTCTCAAGTGATTAAAATCAAGACATATTTTTTTAAAAAATTCTAACATTAATATTATAAAAGTGATGGACAGCAGGACTCATGATATGTGGGAAAATGTCAAATAAACGATATGAACAATTCTTTTGAAGAACCACTTCTAGAAATAGTTTGGGATTCCAAATGGAGTGGTTTACATTTGAACTAATTATTTATTCATTTTATCTTAGCTTATACTTGTATTATAACGCCTTTTTTTTTTCACTACAAATTTTGCTTCCCTGATGAAGTAAAACTTGAACTGTTATGGTTCATTCTTTAGTATGACATGTTATGAGCAGTACTAACAAAAACTCAAGTCCCCAATCCTTCTTTAGCCATTCTCACTTTCAACTCCATTTTCATCAAGAAGACTCAAGAATCAATCAACTCAGTCTTTGTTGAGTTCCCACAAAGTCGTTTTGCCTACTTCTGGTCAGTCAGTCCCTTGCTTCTTTAATTTTCATGAAAGAATTATTCATCTATGATATTTAATTTAATTCACCCTTAACATCCCATTGATGAAGGAATTCTCCTCAGAATCTTTCATCCAAGCATCTTTAACCTACTTTTGAACTTTCACTTCTTTCCTTTAGGTTTCAGAAAAGGCTTTAACAACTGCTCAGTACATGTTGACAGGAACACATTTCAAACTCCTTAAATAAACGGGTTTTGTAGTTGCAATCATCCCTGATTGTAACTCCTATCCAAAATGACATTTTCCCCAATTACCGAGTTGTGTTTGAAATAACTATCTACTACTCTGCATCAGCTTAAACTAGCTGTTTAGCTATTATTCCCAGTACAGTTTGAACCATTCATCTCCTACATCGATATAACACTGTTGTATGTTCTCTATTGTTTGTTATATTATTTTAATCTAAACTCTTATTCTTTCTTTGCTAATATTACCGCAAAAGCGTCAGAACTCATCTCATTCCATTCTCATTATCTCCAGTTCATTATTTACACTACCTCTAAGCTGACCTCATTATTAAAGAATATACTTATTTATTTTCTCTCTCTCTCTCTCTCTCTCTCTCTCTCTCTCTCTGTGTGTGTGTGTGTGTGTGCTTGTTTCCATGTCATGTACCATACCAACACATGAAGAGGTCAGAAGAGAATTTTTGGGATTCCATCACATGTGGACTTAAGGACATCAAATTTGGTCAATCAGACTTGGCAGAAAGCAAGACACCTCACTAACCCTAAGGTGATCTCTCTCTTCTCTCTTTCTCTGTCCCTCTGTCTCTGTCTCCTTGCCCCTTTCAGTCTCCCTCTCTCCCCCCTTGTCTGTATCTGTGTGTGTGTGTGTCTGTATCTCTGCATATCTCTCTTCCCCTACTCTTTCAATTTTAATTTCTAATGATTTGAATATTTAAGTCATTCTTTGAAAAGTCTGTGCATGTGTACAATTTATCTTCATCATATCTAGCCCCATTATAATCTCCAACTCTCTGAATGTTCCCACAACATACCAATCTCCCTAGTTCATGTCCTTTATGTCACTAAGTCAAATTAGTGCTACCTGCATGAGCATGAGGGTGATGCCATCCTCTGAAGTATGGCAGCTGATAATGGCTACATCTAAACCCATCTTTTAGTTTAGAATTCTGATACCATGCACCAACTTCAGTCTTCTTTCTCACTCCAGAGAAAAACACTTAAACTAATTAGCATATAACTGCATCTTAAGCCACATAGGCTGTTTTTCCTATAAACCTTGCTCCTTGGATATACTTAACTCTCAGTTTTTAGAAATGACTTTAGTTATTTCTCATCTTGATAATACTCGTCCCAGTTAATTACAACATTCTTCTCATGTCTATCAAAATTCAATGACAGGTGAAATTTCAGATCCACCAAGAAGACTTTTAAATCAATTTAGTTATCAAACAAAGCCATAGATTTCATTATGGCATTTTCATACAAATATTTTGTTATGCTTTGTGTTACTTTTTCTACCCCATTGTTAAATTTATTGTTCTAGTAATTTTACTTAATGGAATATTATAAAGTATGTATAATGATTATTTGAATATTAAGGATAATTTATAGTTAACTCTATGGAAATGTTCAGTAAGTAATAAGTTGATAAAGCATCATGCAGTTTTCTTTTGATAACAGGTTCTGTGACAAGTTCAAGTACCCATTCATTACCATTCGAGTTAAATGGATATCATGTGAGCTGGCATTCTAAACTGGCTTTTATGCTCAACCTAAGTATCTAAGCTCATGTGAAATGGCTTAAGTACTATATTCTTTTCTTCTTTTATGACTTCTCATTATTTTTATTAGATATTTTTTATTTACATTTCAAATATGTCCTTGTTTCCCTTCCAAAATCCCCCTATTTCCTCCCCTCTCTCCCTGCTCACCAACCCACCCAATCCTGCTTCCTGGTCCTGGCATTCCCCTATATTGGGGCATTGTACCTTCACAGGATCAAGGGCCTCTCCTCTCATTGATGTCAGATAAGGCCATCCTCTGCTACATATGCAGCTAGAGCCATGAGTCCCTCCATGTGTACTCTTTGATTGGTGGTTTAGTCCCAGGGAACTCTGGGGGTACTGGTTAGTTCATAATGTTGTTCCTCCTATGGGGCTGCAAATCCCTTCAACTACTTGTGTCCTTTCTCTAGCTCCTCCACTGGGAATCCTGCTCTCAGTCCAATGGTTGGCTGAGAGCATCTGCCTCTGTATTTGTCAGGCACTGGCAGAGCCTCTCATGAGACAGCTATATCAGGCTCCTATCAGCAAGCATTTGTTGGCATCCACAATAGTGTCTGGGTTTGGTGAAGATATAAGGGATGAATCCCCAGGTGGGGCAGTCTCTGGATGGCCACTCCTTGGCATATACCCAGAAGATGCTCCAACATGTAATAAGGACACATACTCCACTATGTTCACAGCAGCCTTATTTATATAATAGCCAAAAGCTGGAAAGAACCCAGATGTCCCTCAACAGAGGAATTGATACAGAAAATGTGGTACATTTACACACTGGAGTGCTATGAAGCTATTAAACCCAATGAATTCATGAAGTTCTTAGGCAAATGGATGGATCTGGGGGATATCATCCTGAGTGAGGTAATCCAATCACAGAAGAGTACACATGGTATGCACTCACTGATAAGTGGATATTAGCCCAGAAGCTCAGAATACCTAAGATACAATTCACAGACTACATGAAGCTCAAGAAGAAGGAAGTCCAAAATGTGCATACTTTGGTACTTCTTAGAAGGGGGAACAAAATAACTATGGGAGGAGATACAAAGTGTGGAGCAGAGACTGAAGGAAAGGCCATCAATAACTATTTTCTACATAAATTGCCAAAGATAAAGTCGTCCTAAACAGAGGCTCAGTGAATTTTCTTAAAATCCACATTCAACATTCATCTAACTCCTTATCATCCATGTTGCTCTGGTCTTCTATTGCAGGTCTTAATCCTGCTTTGACTCTGGTGGATTCTGCCGATTACCTTAATTCCTATCTGCAACGCTTAGTTAAATTTGTATATTTATCTGGTTTCAATTGTGCTGTTGCCCTCTGGATAGTGTTATTCAGCACCATGAAGACCAAAGACCAGATCCATGCTTTACTGGAATTACAGGTCAGGTACAACACCTTTAGCATGTAGAAGAACAGAGGTAAAATAGGTAAATTAAGATCTCATTAATATTTCATAGCCTCAAAACCAATTTCCATTGTCAAAATTTTTTCAAAACTCAGAAATCAATACAAAAAGATTGTAATAGTTATATTAATGACACTTTAAACAGAGGCAAGGGTTTCAAAGACAAGTCTAAAAATGGTGATGATAACAGTGGGGGAAGTTACATCGCTTCTATGTATAATTTTTGACAAGTTATTAGGGATGTTGTAAGAACTAAATATAAAAGAAATAAAAGCACCTGTCAAATGAAGGAAAATAATTTTCATAGACAGCATGACAATAAATAGTCATATTTTAAAAAGAATGAAATCTTTGACAATTTGCAGAGAGACTAATTTCCCAAAGCAATTCCCAATTTCCTGTAGCTCTTGGAATGTCTCAGAAGAGATTTTTGTCCATGCTAACTGACCGGTGCCATCATTCACTTACAATCTTGCCTATCAAGATATCACTCTTATTTCCTGCATGCAAGAATAGCTGCCTTTATATTTCATGTCTTCTTTCCAATATCCAGACTAATACAGCACAGTGACATGAATAATGGCCAATCTGCCATGCCTTGTACTGTACCTCATAGCTTGATTCATTGATACAGTTTTGGTAGTGCGATGCCTCTTGATTTGAAGTTCTGGAGGTCTATGGTTTCCTTCTATATTAACTTTGAATACACCCTGTCAGGATTCTAATGCACCGTGCCTTTGGGCTGAAGAATGATCTTACTGTGAAGAGCAAGGACTCTAGAATTCAGCATCGAGCTGTGGTTTGCACACTGATTTAATCTCTTTCTTTGTATTCATGGCCTTCTTTAAAACAGAAATAATGGTCAGCCACATTTTAGACAAGAATTTATTTTTATAAAGTATTCCATTTTGTTTTGCTTCCTTCCTTCCTTTCTTTCTTTCATTCTTTCTTTCCTTCTTTCTTTCTTCCTTTCTTTTTTTGGAGAGCAATTGTTTTAAGTAAATGAAAAGTCTATAGTCACTGGTGTCACTGAGGACAATCATAGCCATAGCTTATGTGCTTATCTATGATTTTAACCCTCTCCACTTCCCCCAAAATTCCTGGGAGAGTTCTTCTTCAAATGTGAGAGATATTCTTTTGGTTTTGGAGATATTAATGCTTTTCATCACCTTATATATTAAAAGGCATGAATGTATATAAAAGCCAGTACTACTTTTAACTGTGCTAATGACTAATTTAACACAATACAGCAACCTAACCAAACATTGACCTAAAATATCATGTTAAGACAGATGACATGCAGACCTGCCATCATGGTTCAAGTCGCTGGAATTTGAAAGCTATGTGTGATGGCAGTGAGGACGAGTGCTGTTTGAAGTTGGCATGGACAGCACAATTTTGCGGAAGTTACTTTTTCATCTCAGAGTCAAACAGTTGCTGAATTTATACTCTACGACAATGGAACAAGCAGTTTTATGGGATATGGTTGACATTTCAACAGATTGAGATATATATATCCAGCTTTTGCTAGGTGTACAAGACTGTCAAAGTGACTAAATTGTTTGATTGAGGTAGATGGGAAAAGAGACCAGGCAAAGACAGGCAGAGATCAAAATTGTAAAGTAAAAAATCTGAAAGACAGAAAGACTCAGAAAGAGCTCTAGTGCATAAGGCCCAGGAAGAGAACTGGGAAAGGTGAGCAGACCTCCGATGATGTTATTTCAGCTTCCAGCCCTTGTTTGTTTTTTTCTGGCAGGACTACCACATGCCTGGATTTTTGCTGATGTTTGCTTGTTTGTTTTTAATGCAAAGTAGTGAATTAGTAAAAAGCAACTTCCTCTATATATACTCTTTTAGATACTGTGAGAGGAAAAGATACAAAGACAAGAAATGCTTGGGGATTTGACAAAATCTGTGCATATCAGTCCTATACTAAAAGTGAGCTATGTGCTAAGCAAGAGGCCTGATTTATGAAGGGAATGGAAATTCATAGTTTGTTACCTCTGTGCCAGTCTCAACCTTCCTTTCCCCATCTCACAAGGTGTAGCCCATTTTTTCCTTTGTGCCTCATAAGCCCTCCTAGAATTTCCACTCTTCTTCCTAATTCCTTTTTTGGGATCTGAGACTCTGTGATTATTTTATTTCTATTCACATCCCCATATGACCTGTAATCAAAAAAAAAAAAAAAAAAAAAACAGAACTTTTTTTTTTTCCCTCTACCACTTATCCCAGGACCAGTTTCTTTTCCTTGTCCTCAGTTTAATGCATTTTAAGATAATATCATTTTGATACAATTTACATACAGTAAACTCCCTCCATTTAGTGCTCAAGTTTTCACAGATACATACAGCCATACTACAAACACCACACTCAAGAAATAGGACATTTTCATCATCCTGCAAAGGTCTCTCCAGGCCCTTTGCCATCTACCCATTTCTGATTCTAGACCAAGAAACTACTAATGCGTTTCGTTCATCATACTAAGGATAATATTTTTTCTAGAATTTATTACACACGAAAAAAACTATGTAAACTTGCATCTGTATTTTTAACTCCGTGATTTTAAGAATCTTTTGTATTATCAGGTCACCACATGTTTTTGTCTGTATCCTCCAATGAAATTCTCAGTTGACTATATCTTCTCCCTTATTATTCAAACGTTTTATCATGAGAAATAAACAAGTGTCTCCCAAATAATATGTGATAACTTGGAATGTGTTACTACATAATAAACATCAAGAGAGACCCCAAACTCAAGGAGCTGAAGGGGTCTGCAACCCCCTAGGTAGAACAACAATGTGAACTAATCAGTACCCCCAGAGCTCCCTGGGACTAAAACTCCAATCAAAGAAAACATACAGAGGGACTCGTGTCTCTAGCTGCATTTGTAGCAGAGGATGGCCTAATCGGTCATTAATGGGAGGAGAGGCCCTTGTTTCTGTGAATGTTCTATGCCGCAGTACAGGGGAATGCCAGAGCCAGGAATCTGGAATGGGTGTGTTGGTGAGCAGGGGGAGGGGGGAAGGGGATAGGGAGTTTTCAGAGGGGAAACCAGGAAAGGGGATAAAATTTGAAATTTAAATAAAGAAAATATCTAGTTGAGAGAGAGAGAGAGAGAGAGAGAGAGAGAGCGAGAGAGCTCAAGTCTTTCTATCATTGTGAAATGAAAGGACTTGAATAAATTATCCAAGTATATATTTTCATTCTATTGGTCATTTTATTTATTTACTTTTCAAATGTTATTCTCCTTCCCAGTTAAGCCCCTATCCTCTCCCCTGCCCCCTGCTTCTATGAGGGTTCTCCCCTACCTATCCACCCACTCCTGCCTCATGGCCCTAGCATTCCCCTACACTGGGGCATTGAGTCTTCACAGGACCAAGGGCCTCCCCTCCCATTGATGCCAGATAAGGATTCCTCCATGTATATTTGGTTGGTGGTTTAGACCCTGGGTGCTCTGTGTGGTCTGGCTAGTTGATATTGTTCTTCATATTGGGTAGCAATCCTCCTTCAGTTCCCTTAGTTCTTCCCCTAGCTCTTCCATTGAGGTCCCTGGGCTCAATCTGATGGCTGGCTGCGATCATCCACCTCTTTATTTGTCAGGCACTGGTAGAGCCTCTTAGAAGACAGCTATACCAGGCTCCTGCCCCAAGCTCGTCTTGGCATCAGCAATAGCATCTGTGTTTGGAGTCTGTAGATGGGATGGATCCCTAGTACATGATTTTTAAGAATTAGAGCTATGGAGTAAGTTTTCTTCTTTTTAGGCTTTCTCTTTGTCAGCTCTATTAGGCAGTCACTGTTTTTTATTTTATAATATAGATTATTAAGCTATAGCAGCAGTAAAAGGCAGGAACTATGTCATAGCTGTCATTTCCTTATCATTAATTTGGGCTTCTGTCATTGGTATTAGAATCAAGGCAGAGTCTTTAACTGCATATTTTAAGTCACTTTTCAACTTGGTGAAACTTTATTTTAAACTATAGCTTAAAGATCAAAACAGTTCACTGGGCTCACCAACACTAAAATTAGTGTAGTCACTGTTAAATGAATGGATAAAGGCTACTATAGTAAACCACTCAGGGTGGTGAACTCCCACTCCTTCCCCAGGAGAACTTACTTCTATTCTCTTCTGCTATTGTGGTACAACAAGCACAAGCTAGATCTAAAGCACATACTCACATATTCACTCTCGATAGAACTGGATTTTCTTGCTTATTTTCTGAACTCAAATATATAAATAGAGCCTATCTCACTTTGGAAACCGTTGCTACATAGTGGAGTTATTGGCTGTCAGTGAGCAGAGAGGTGACCTGAATAAAAATGTGTTGTAATTACATTAACCTGGTGATACCATACAGATTGCGTTTCAGAGAGGAGAAAAACGGATACAGAGGGAGCAGTCAGAGGTTATGTTTGTTTTTATTTTTATATTTCAATTAACATCTAGAGAGCTATAATGCTTAGAAAATATTTTTTTCTCTCATATATTGTACCCTGACTGTAGTTTCCCCTCCCTCTCTTCTCCCAGTCCCTCCTCCATCTCCCCTCTACCCCAGATCCACTCCTCCTCCATTTCCCTTCAGAAAGAAGCAGCCCTCCCAGGAATATAAACCAAACATGGCACATTAAGTTTCAATAAGGCTAGGCACAAACCTTCATATTAAGGCTGGGCAAGTGACTCTAATAGGAGAAAAGGTTCCCAAAAGCAAATAAAAGTGATAGAGGCAGATGACTGCTCCCACGGTTAGGAGTCCCATAAGAAGACCAAGCCACATAATTTTAACACATATGCAGAAGGCTTATGTCAGACCCAGGAAGGCCCCCAGATTGTGGGATCAGTCTCTGTAAACCCCCATGAGCCCATGTTTGTTGATTTTGCACATTTCCTTATAGAGTCCTTGACTCCTCTGGCTCCTACAATCCTTCCTTCCAATCTTCTACAGGATTTCCTGAGCTCTACTAACGTTTGGCTGTGGGTCTCTCTCTGTGTCTTTCCATCAATTGATGGATGAAATCTCTCTGATGACAATTGAACTAGGCACCAATCTATGAGCATAGCAGGGAATTATTAGGAATTATTTCATTGATTTTTTTCCAGACCCTTTGGCTCTTTTTTTTTTTTTTGAGTTTTTCTCTTTAACCCCTTTCCTGGTTTCCCCTTCAAAAACCTCCTCCCCCTCTCCCCTACCCTCTCCTCCTGATCACCAACCCACCCACTCCTGTTTCCTGGCCCTGGAATTCCCCTACACTGGGGGATAGAGCCTTCATAAGACCAGATACACTGAAACTTATAGAGGAAAAAGTGGGGAAAAGCCTCCTCAAACAAATGGGCACAGGGGAAAATTTTCTGAACAGAACACCAATGGCTTGTGCTGTAAGATCAAGAATCGACAAATGGGATCTCTTAAAATTGCACAGCTTCTGTAAAGCAAAGGACACTGTCAATAAGACAAAAAGCCAACCAACAGATTGGGAAAAGATCTTTAACAATCCTACATCTGATAGAGGGCTAACAAAGAACTCAAGAAATTAGACTGCAGAGAAACAACCCTATTAAAAACCGAGATACAGAGCTAAACAAAGAATTCTCAACTGAGGAATACCGAATGGCTGAGAAGCACCTAAAAAATGTTCAACATTTTGTCATCAGGGAAATGCAAGTCAAAACAACCCTGAGATTCCACTTCACACCAATCAGAGTGGCTAAGATCCAAAACTCAGGTGACAGTAGATGCTGGTAAGGATGTGGAGAAAGAGGGACACTCCTCCATTGCTGGTGGAATCACAAGCTGGTATAACCACTCTGGAAATCAGTTTGTGGGTTCCTCAGCAAATTGGACGTGATACTACCTGAGGGCCCCTTTGGTTCTATCCTAGGTCTCTGGGGTCGCCCAAGCAGCATCAGGTGTGAGCTCCCTCTTGTGGTATGGATCTAAAGATGGAGCAGTCATTGGTTGGCCATTCCCACAATTTCTGAACCCCCTTTACAGCAGCACATTTTGCAGACAGGACAAATTATAGATTGATGGTTTTTGCAGCTTGGTTGGTGTCCCAATTCCACCAATTGGAGACTTTCCTGGTTACAGGAGGTGGGCCGTTCAGGTTCCCTATCCCCCTTTATAGGAGTCTTAGCTAGGTCTCCCTAGTACATTCCTAGGAGTTTCCATTGCACTAGGTTTCTACCTCGACTTAGAAATGCTGCCACCAGCCCACAACCCCAGTTTCAGTCATATCAACCAGAAATTTCTCCTTCCATCCTCATCTTGCCTGATCCCTCCTGTTCCTGTCCCCATCTACCCCTCAATGTCTATTCTAGTTCACCCTCCCAGGGAGAATCATACATCCCTCCTTGAGACTTCCTTGTTATTTAGCTTCTTTGAGTCTGTGGATTGTAGCATGATTATCCATTAATATACAGCTAATATCCACCTATAATTGAGTGTGCACCATTTTTGTCTTTCCAGGTCTATGTTACCTCTCTGAGAATGATTATTTTTCTAGTTCCATCCACATAACTGCAAATTTCATAATGTTATTTTTAAGGACTGAGCAATACTCTATTGTGTAAATGTACCACATTTTTTATCCATCCCTTGTTGAGGAATTTCTAATTTGTTTCCAGTTTCTGGCTATTATGAGTAAAGCTGCCATGAACATAGCTGAACAAGTGTCATTGTGATAAGATGTAACATCCTTTGGGTATGTGCCCAGGAGTGGTATAGCTGGGTCTTGAGGTAGGTTGACTCCCAATTTTCTGAAAAACTGCTATATTGATTTCTAAAGTAATTGTACAAGTTTTCCCACCCACCAGCAATGGAGAAGTGTTCCCCTTGCTCCATATCCTCACTTTCATGAGTTGTCACTTGTCTTTTTGATCTTGGACATTCTGACAGGTGTAAGATGGAATCTCAGAGTTGTTATGATTTGTATTTCCTTTATGACTAAGGACTTTAAACACTTCTTTGAGTGCTTCTTAGCCATTTTAGATTCCTCTATTTAGATCTGTACCCAATTTTTAATTGGCTTATTTAGTTTGTTGATGTCTAGTTTCTTGATTTCTTTATATATTTTGCCATGACTGTTATTAATCATGTTCTTGCACTGGCTTCTAGGCATCTGAGTTTGGGGTAATTATAGATTCAGGTACAGATTTCTGAGTTTATCTTTATTGGATGGCTTTTTTTCTCTTGGCTTCTGTTTCTATTCTGGTTTTCTTGCCTGAGTGATGGTCTGTGGTTCTAGTGACTAACAAGTCCTCAAGTCCAGTAAGTTTTTTTTTTCAGGATGTGGAGGCATGTGTAACCTCTAGGGGGTTTTGGTACCAATGTTGCCTCCGGGTTCTGCATGCTGAGTCCATTCAGTATTGTGTGTATGCAGACCACTTGGGATTGGATAACCTTTCAGGAGAGGACTGATTATCCCTTTCTTAGCAGCTCTTAATTTTCTATAGTCCTTCATCTAGGAGTAGGGCTCTTGTGAGATTCCCTCCATCCATGTTTGGATGGTAACTGGTGATGTCGTTTTACAGATCTTGTTTAGGCAGCCATATTTTTAAACTGTCACAGGTACTGCACAGGTCTTATACAAGTCTTTTGGTCCCTCTCCCATGATGTCCCCTCAAACTTAGGGCTTGTGTTAAATATATGTCACATGGAGATGAATCTACCACAGTCCATGATTCTCTGTATTGTGATAGTCTCTCTCTGCTACAGAAAGAAACTTCCTTGCTGAGGAATAAGATGTACTCTTATCTGTGGCTATAAAAATATGCACATAGAATGCACTTGGGAATTCTAGAGTAGGAGACTAGCTGTACTTCTAGAGAGTTGGTACCTCTCTAGGGTCCAAGGCCTCACAAGTCGCAGGTAATTGGCTCCACTTACAGTAATACATATTAGTCCCCTCCTACTGAGTAGGATTTAAGTACAATTAGATGGGCAATGGCACAATACGCTCAAGATGTTAATGGTACTACTGCATCATTGGGTATATTTTGCCATGCTGGTCATTGTTATGGTTCCTAGGCTTTATAGCTGTGTAGGAATCTTAATTGCTTTTCTCCCTTGGCAGCTCACATAGCTTCTTCAGATGCTCAGAGCTAGTCCTCAGGGAGGATTCTGAACGGTTAGATCTAGTTTGAATCTTTTGAGTCTTGTTTCTGAAGTGTGATGTTTTCAGGAATAATGTCTTACCTCCAACTTCTTGGAGGTAACCAGAGATAATGGCAATAGTCTATATTTTCTCTTGGACTCACCTAATGAACAATTTGAAGGAAATATTATCTTCTCTGACACTGATGCTTTACTTGGATAGTTATGACTCATGGGGGAGCATTATCATCCCAACTAGCTTAACTTTATTTAAATTGCTTATATATGTATACATATGAACATAACTTGTCTCTCTATGACTTTTTAAATCATCCTTAGTACACACATATTTTATTCTTGTTAGAAATACTCTAATACACATATGCATGTGCATCTCACAGGATTCATTTCATTTTAAAAAGCAAAATTTCCTAGATCAAAGTATATGTCAGGCTACATTATTGCAGAAGGAAATTTCATGTAGAACAACTATTCACTTATGCATAAATTTGTAGGTTGGAAGTCTGGACAGTGACTTATCTATGTTCCACAGGATGCTGCTTAGATCTCCTTATGCATTTTCCATTTTTTTTTTTTTTGGTGGGTTGGCTGGGGCCTTGCTGGTCTCAGATGATCTTTCTGCCCACTGAGGAGCCATGGTGTGGAGGCTTTCATGGCATGAAGAGTTAGCCTTCTTTGTCTCTTTACATGGTCCTTTTTCCATATGTGATTTCATTGCCAAAGATGTTAGGCTCTTCTTGTTCACAAAATTCTACAGACCCAAGTAATAGTCCAAGGCTGCAAAACCTCTGAAAGCATAAATGGGAAACCATACAGTGCCAATTATGCCATGTTCTATTGGCTACGGAAAATCTATAGTAGCTCATATTCAAGTAAGCCACTCAGTGATGGAAGTTGGCACAAAGTAGCATTGAAAGACGTGTGGACAGAATGAGAGAATATATCATGATTATCTTTCAGAACAAATTTTCACCAATAATGTGAATATTTTATTTTAGTAGATTATTACAACTGTAAATATTTTATAGTACTCAGAAAACGATAGAATAATAAACATAAGAATTGTCCAAAACATGTAAAGGAAGAGTAAAAGGAACATGCTAAATCACTTAAAAGACAAAAATCAAATATTATTTCAATGTTCACAGTTAGTCCTCATTTGCCACATTTAGACATTTGGCTTAGAAGAAACTACTCTACCTTAAATCCTCCTGATGATCATGTTCCCTTTATTAACATTTCTAAGGTGCTTGAGTACCACTAATAATAAGATTGTTGCTTTCCCCTCTGATTTTCCATATCAGATTCTGAGAGGTCAGCTACTTAGATGTTTCTTACTAGGATAGAACTTTTCATCCACAAAAGCATCAACTCTTCATGTAGTCACACTTCAGTCTGTTGAGTGGTTCAAGACTTCCCTTGCCATAAGGCACTGAACAATTCAAGTTGATTGCCTCATTCTTCCTTAGCCTTTCAGCTTTAGATGAAACATTCCCAGGACCTTTAGCAGTTCTTCCTTTTTCATATCCCTCTCAGATCATATATCTTCTCTATACATGCGCTTATTTACCAATCTTACTTTCAAATATACTATATGAAAATAGAGAATGGAACACAGTAAATACACAATGATGAACTGATTGGTACACAGCAAAATGTTGTTCTGCTATCTCTTTTCCTTTTCCGTTTAATTTTGAGTAATGCAAACCAATAGTGCATTAGCCTTTTTGGGAAACCACATTTTGTAGTTTACATATTTCTAATAAACAACTAACCAAATAATTGAACATATAAATTGTCCCAGTCTACTCTTGTTTGTTTGTTTATTGTGATTTGAGGAAGTATGACTATGTAGCCCTAGCTTCCCTGGAATTCTTCAGATACACGAGGCTGACTTCAAATGTGTAGCTATCCTCCTACCACTGCCTCCCAATGCTGGGATTAAAGACGTGTGCCATCACATAAGAACAATACTTTAATGTACCTCTCTTAATATCATGCTAGTAGAGCTCTGAAAACTCTAACCTTTCAAGATCTCTAGGTCACTCTCCTTATGCAATTGTTCATGTGTAAAACCAAGCTTAGTGGAATGTTGTTTGTCCTCTGAGAAAGTAGTATCACAAATATTGGGCTATTGGATTACTAAATGATGATTTATGAATTTTTGGTATTTATGTAAAGGAAGGGAACAAAACATGAAATGTAATCAAAAATTTCTGGGCCTTGTTTTATATCCTAAGACAAGTTTGATTATTAGGAAGATGAGCTACTGAATATATACAAAGAGAGTGGACCGGGCAGTATTGAAGTGTTGCTTGCATCCCACATTTTCTAAATGAAGAGAACATCCTCTTTTCAGTGTCCTAAACATGAAAGTAAAGCTATGAAAGTAAAACCTGGAATTAGGCATCAAGACTACCATCTTATTAGAATACAATATCTAAGAGATCATGTATACTATAATCTGAGAAACAATAAAACAAATAAGTTTCAATCTCCCTGGAAAGTTGTAACTTTCAGATGTTTAAAATGAAATACAAACCTCACATGTGTTGAAAAACTCTTATGAGTGAAATATTAATGTTATCATTAGCAGAAAGTGATCTTTGTTCAAAGTGTTTGCCAAACAGCTTCTTCCTTGTATCATGAAGAACAGCTACTATACCAAGTACTGTACTGTTTGATTATATATTTTTTTAATCATTCACATTGACACAAAAGAAAACAGAAGCTTGAAAGGTTAAATAACGTCCTTCATGTCAGAGAGCAAAAACTAACAGAGAAATACTGAAGGCAAGTCTTTCCAAATAAAGAATGCCCATACCCAGTCACATGAATAATTTCCTCCAGCATCAGTTTTCAGAGAATCCCACTGACAGTGCCTCACTATGTTTCTAGTTAAGAAAGGAACTCTATGAAACAGACACTTCTTGTTTTTTGTTTTTGTTTGTTTTACTTAAAATACTAAAAACTTGTAATACAAAGTTACTTGCTTGAGCAAAAACATAAGTAACAGATCCCATCCTGAGTACCTAACAAAATTATTCACATGTACACCCTTTCTAGACATTTTCTTCCACATTAATCTATTGTGATAAAGACAACTTCTAGGGAACATATTTATTTTTCTATTTTTCCTTTATTTCTGAGATTATAATATAATATCATTTTCCCTTTCTTTTTGTCCCTCTGTCCTCAACCTGTGAGTCACAAACCCTTTGGCAAACCTCTGTCTCCAAAAATACTTACATTATAATTCACAATAGCATGTACTTACAGAGAAAGTAACAAGTAGCTATGAAGTAACAACAAAAGTAGTTTTATAACTAAGGGGTCATCACAATACGAGGACCTGTGTTAAAAGTTCTCAGCATCATTTAGGTTGAGACCCATGCTCTAACCAACCCCACATATACCCTTCCTTGCTGTCGTTCAAATTGAAAATGTCTGTTTCATTAATTGTTGTTACATGCAAATATAAGGCTCTTGATTATACTTATTAGTATATTGACTATATCACATTTTTTTCATGAGCAAACTTTTTATATGGTACAAATGTCTCTGTCCAAGTTATTAAGAAATTATAGATCGGGGCCTAACCACATTTTGCAGTGTGGCACGGTTTAGTTAATTGTAGAATTGTAGGGAACAACACTAAGAACCTCTCTGGCTGTAGTGAATGGAAAATGGTTAGTCAGCCTCTATGTTTAATCCAAAGGGCATCATGAGCAAGAGTCAGGTCTGCTTTCTCAATTCATCATTTCAAACTCCATAGTGTCAAGGTGATTCCTCAAATCCCTAAGAAAAGACATTGCTAATACAAACACATATTTTGATGTCTATAAAATTCTTTCATTTAAAATGCCAAATTATTTATATGCCAAAGTGAAATAACCAATGCACACTATTCTTAGCTCAATCTGTCAGAGCACTTTTGCATAATATCACAATGTACTAATTTCAGCTGTTTGTAATAGCAGAACCAGACGGAGCACGGCCAGAAAACAGAGTGGAAGTAGCTGAAGATGCTACAAGACTGCTTTTCATTAATAAAAAAAAAAAAAGCTTCAAGAATGGCCTCCAAAAAATAACACTTGTCAGAGCATAAAATGGGTGCTGTCTAAGGAGTATTGATTGATCGTCACAAGCCAGGAAATTAGAAAGAGGAGAGTCATAGTACAACAATTCATCTTTGTCAATAAAAGAAATATGTGTTTCTATTGGAAACTATCTGTTTTCTGGGTTCCTAGGATGTGGTCATTAGGAGCTATACATTTCTGTAGTAATTTTCACATGTTATCTCAGGAAGTCATTCAATTGCAACAATTAATGTGTTTAGACTTGTCAACTTAAACTGCTTTTAATCACATTCACTTACAAAAGCAAAGTACCGTAAGACTAAAATACTCTCCTGTGTACTGAGGACTTTATCTTTAAAGAACTTGATGACAGTGAAAACTCGAAGTTGCATTCAATTATTTGCTTGGATAACAATCTTTTCATTAGAAGAAAACTGTCCTGGGAAACTCTTTTTTGGCATCTGGGACTTTCTAGTGGCTACACCTGATTCCCCATCCCAGGACCCAACAGGGATGACATTAGGTGAAATACCCAACAAAGGGAAGAGAGAACCTGCAAAGACCATATCCTGTGGTTAAGCATGGCCCTCAGTTGAGGGATGGGGCTACTCAACCATCTTAAAAATATTAATCCGGAATTGCTCATGTCTAAAGGAAATGCAGGGATAGAGAATAGAGGAGTTAGGGGAAAGACTGAAGGAGCTGAAGGAGTTTGCAACCCCATAGGAAGGACAACAGTATCAACTAACCAGACCCCCCAGAGCTCCCAGGGACTAAACCACCAACCAAGGAGTACACATGGAGGTCCCCATGGATCCAGATGCATATGTAGCAGAGGATGGCCTGTTGGGCATCAATGGGGGGAGAAGCCCTTGGTCCTGTGGAGGCTTGATGTCCCAGTGTAGGAGGGGTGCTGAAGGAGTGGGGCCGGAGACTTGAGTGGGGGAGCACCCTCGTAGAAGCATAGGGAAAGGGGATGGGATAGGGGGTTGTGGAGGGGAAAACAGGAATGGGGATAACATTTGAAATGTAAATAAAATAACCAAGCTTTTAATAAAGAAGAGACGCGTCTTGAGAGCAACCGTGTCCACAGTGATGAGGTAAGTGCCTAGAACAAAGAAATGCTTAAATGTTAATAATATCAATAAATTAATAAGTACTTTAAGATGTAGCCACAATTTTTTCTATAAGCAAGGATTTACATATTATTAAAGATAGCTAGCCTTTTGTTTTCAACAAATATTGAGGATTCCATATTCCATTCCCCGCCCTTCCACATCCAACCTCTGACTGCTCCACATCCCACAGCTCCTCCCCACCCAACCCGGTCTCCATGTGGATGCTCCCACTCCCCACCCCACCTGACATCTAAACTCCCTGGGGCCTGCAGTCTCTTGAGGGTTAGATGCTTCATCTCTGAATGAACACAGACTGGGCAGTCCTCTACTGTATGTATGTTTGGGGTCTCATAGCACCTGATGTATGCTGCCTGTTTGGTGGTCCAGTGTTTGACAGATCTCGGGGTTCCAGATTAATTGAGACTGCTGGTCCTCCTGCAGGATCCCCCTTCTCCTCAGCTTCTTTCAGCTTTCCCTAATTCAACCACAGGGGTCAGCAGCTTCTGTCCACTGGTTGGGTGCAAATATTTGCATCTGATTCTTTCAGCTGCTTGCTGGATCTTTCAGAGGGTAGTCATGATAGCCCATCCCCCATTTCCCATCCCTTATCCTCTGAGGATATGTGCTTTCCCTGGGTGTGCCCCTACCCTGACAATATCCAATTTTTTGTGGGTTTAATTTTTATGATTATAAAAAATGGCATACTCATAATTATATATTTGTGACAAGCAGAAAAATACAGATGGGGTAATAATAACCTAAAGTCCTATGATCTGAAGTAAACCACATTTTTATTTTGATTTTTGAGACAGAGTCTCACTATGCAGCTAAAACACTACTGAAACTCACTCGGGCATTCAGCTTACAGGAATCGGTCTGATTCTGCCTCCTGAGTGTTGGAATTAAAGGCATATACCAAAAAGCCTGGCTTAAAAGTACCACTTTAATACCCAATTAAAAAAAAACAAAAAACAAAAAACGACTTAACCAGAAAAAAAAAAGAGTACCACTTTGTGTTGGACTAAGTAATTTAATATTCTTCTTCTTCTTCTTCTTCTTCTTCTTCTTCTTCTTCTTCTTCTTCTTCTTCTTCTTCTTCTTCTTCTTCTTCTTCTTCCTCCTCCTCCTCCTCCTCCTCTCTCTCTCTCTCTCTCTCTCTCTCTCTCTCTCTCTCTCTCCCATGTGTGTGTGTGTGTTCATGCGTGCATTCATTTAACAAGCTGCATAATAAACCCAGACCAACTTAACACTATTTCATGCAGGTTTCTAATAGATTATTAGGGGCTATTTAACATACCAAGGGAAACTTTCACACAAAGATACTGTTAATGACCATTAATGGGCTTTCTCTTTTTATTTATTCATTTTAGGAAATTTTTTAGATCATCTCAAACACAAAGAATAATAAATTAATGAAACTACATGTATGCATTCACACAGCTTGACTAGCTCTCAATGTTATATTACTCTTATTTCTACTCATGCCTAAAACACAAGCAACTTGATTGTTGCATTCAAGTATTTCTTATATGGATCAAATTTGCATATTTTAAAATGGGTACATTTTAATTGCAAGGAAGGAGTTACAGAGACAAAGTTCGGAGCTGAGACAGAAGGAATGACCATCCAGAGACTGCCCCACCCAGGGATCCATCCTATATTCAACCACCAAACCCAGACACTATTGAATATGCCAGCAAGATTTTGCTGACAGGACCCTGGTATAGCTATCTCTTGTGAGGCTATGCTAGTGCCTGGCAAATACAGAAGTGGATGCTCATAGTCATCTATTGGATGGAACACAGGGCCCCTAATGAAGGAGCTAGAGAAAGTACCCAAGGAGTTAAAGGGGTCTGCAACCCTATAGGTGGAACAATGATATGAACTAACCAGTACCCCCCAGAGCTGTGTCTCTAGTTGCATATGTAGCAGAGGATGGCCTAGTTGGCCATCAATGGGAGGAGAGGCCCTTGGTCTTGCGAAGATCATATGCCCCAGTACAGGGTAATGCCAGTGCCAGGAAGCAGGAGTGAGTAGGTTGGGGAGCAGGGTGGGGGTAGGGTATAGGGGACTTTCGGGATAGCATTTAAAACATAAATGAAGAAAATATCTAATAAAAAAAGAAAACAAAGAGAAAAACAATTACTTGCCTAACCAGATGGAACCCTAGTATCTCTTTGAGAAAATGGAACACTGCTTCTTCGGAATGGAGACCTGGTTCAGCAGTTAAGAACACACTGTTTATTCCATGTTCAGTTGCTAGTATCTACATGGTAATCCACAGCTACCCAAATGTCCAGTTCCAGGGGATTTGATACAATTTTTCTGCACTCTGTGGGCATCAGGCACAAAAGTCGTTCACATACATCATGCAGACATACATCATACTCACCACATATAAATAATATGAATCTAAGAAAAAAGAATTCTACCCCTTCTAGAGCTGAGTGTCCATGTTCACATATGGCAATGCTCCTGTATATGGTTCCTCACTCAGCCGAGTGCCTGTTCTTATGTGTTTCTTTGGTTTTTGTTGTATATATATAATTTATTCTGTTTGTCATTGATTGTTCATTGTTGTCTATCAGTAGTCCATCAATATAAGTTGTTTACCCACTTTACTATTGCTGAAAAAATGAACATTTGTAGCTTGGGTTATTATGAATATGAATTCAAATGCTACACAATTTTGTTGAACAATTTTATGTACAGACATATTTTATTTTACTAAATAAATGACTAAAATAGTGATGAGAATTTCAATTGCGTAGGTATATGTTTCACTTTTATGAAGAATTGCCTGATTTTTCCAAAGTGGCTGTTAAAATTTCAACTTTATCATCAAAATGTGACAATCCTCATGTACATTACATGTTACTATATATTCTGTTGTTATATTTTGGTCTACTCACTAGTATAACCGACTCCCTAGCAGATACATCTCTAGGCAGAGTTCAGTGGATACCAATGATATCATAATGTCTATAGTGTCAATGACCACAATTGGGCTGGAACACTGGCATACAGATCACAGAAGAAAAATAATTCACTGGTCATTAGTGGCTGGGCCAATCAGAGCAAACTCCCACAATCTATTTATTGCTATATTTGGGTAAAATAAATAATGAAAGGATCTCTTGTAGGTATAGGAAGCAGAGTTTCTTCTGTTGCACAAGGACAGAGTAGCTGTTATAAAGGACATACATGGACTTCCTCCTAATGGAGAATCATTGGGGCCTGTCTTTCCTACTAGTTTTTCCTTACTGTATTCTCAAATACTTGGTGGCTATCATATTGGACCTGATGGGCAGTGAAGCCCATGATTTCAAGATATGCCTAACTCCAGATATATGAAAATGGCTGTAGACAAAGACTCATCATTTTGAGGCTTACATCAACTCTTAGGTTGAAAATTCTTGATCCTCAAGTTATGCTGAGCCAGGCCTTAGGACAGGTAGATAACATAGTTTTTTCAAACCCCATATAACTGTCCTTGGCAAAGGAGTTCCATTCTGTTGTCATTAGCATATAACAGCCAAGCTGTTTAAATCTGTGGGTGTGCTTCCACCTCCCTTCAGTCCTTGACATTTGATCTAAACATGTTTGTGAAAGATCCAAGAGGAGAAACTCCATGGTAAGTTAGTGAGATAGAAGTCATAGACACTCTAAGCTGTCAATGATTTTAGAGAAGCAAATCCCAATGGAGACAGTACAGGACTTACTCTCTCAGAAGTCTAAAAAGATGCACAGGATTCCTAAACCACAGTGTTAGTTGTGGAGGAGATGACCATGACTGAGCTATATAAGCTTCATTCTTAATAATGCCTAAAAGTTTGAAGGTGACACAGGGACATGTAGGGCTGTAGAGGAGTTGGCTTGGGATTAGTGAAGCACTTAAATGAGCACTAAAGGACAATGAAGAAATATAAAGATAGAAACAAAATTGGAAGTATGTTTATGCTTATTTTATTATACATGTTATATATTATGAAAATCATTATTATATATACTTAGTATATGATGTTTTTAAAGGTATACCATTGACTCGCAATGTGATTATCCATATATGTAAGTCATTTAAGGATTCTTTCTCAAAGTACTAGTAGATAGATTCATGTAATTGCTGGATGTGGAAAACACACCTTGTTGAATCTTTCAGCCAGATGTGCAAGTAATATTGGTTAAGAATAAGACCACATGACTGGGGAAAATAATGTTGTCATTAGCATTTCATGTTCACAACTTATAACTCAAGAATTTTGCCTAAATTAATGACCACTTTTGAACCTTGGAAGGATAGAAAATTTTCAGCATTTTCAAATATTCCATTTGATATTTGAGGTAACATCTAGAAATCAAAAGACTGAGGAGCTCATGATGGCACAAATCATAGAATGAATGACCTGGGAGTTGGAGGAGAAATCAGGAGAGTAGTACCAAGTCTCTAAAGACGTATGCTTTAAACTGTGCTTATGGATTTTTGAAACACATAGTTGCCACGATGATCACAGAATCCAATTTATAACCACATTTTTACTTTCTTCTTCAGGGGTTGGCAGAAGGAGAAATATCAAATTTTTATCAAGTTTAAGTTTTAATATGCAATCTTTTCTGTTAGAGATGATATTCAAAGATTTTACCTTACATTGCTGAAACCAATGTACTTGGTCATATGTATTTTCTGTTTTATGTATTAATGGATACAATTTCACAATTTTTGGTATGATCATTTTAGATTTGTGTATTTGAGACATGGCACTTGTTTTCTCTTCTTTGGATGACCAGACTCTCATTAAAAAGCAAACAGACTTCTCAGGGATAGCAACAAAACATAGCAAACTGAAATATAATAAAAGAAAACAAACCATCACATAAAGGTGGACACAGCAAACAAACAGAACTAAAATGG
Organism: Mus musculus; assembly: GCF_000001635.26. NCBI lineage: Eukaryota > Metazoa > Chordata > Mammalia > Rodentia > Muridae > Mus > Mus musculus. The sequence goes on from NC_000086.7 coordinate 59,014,419, forward strand.
CCCCAAGAGAAGGCACAGCATTTTGTCAGCAGTTTTCTTTAGACTACAAAACCACTTGGAAAAGGTTTTCTGTTTCCCAAGTGTGCATAAAATTACTTGTTTCTGAATTGTTTGAAAGAACTCACCAGTGAAATTATCTGAGCTTGAGATTTCATTTGTATAGATGTTTCTACTTATGATTTCAATTATCCTGACAGATACAAGACAATTCAGACACATTTTCTTTCATCTAGTGACTACTTGGATAAGTTGTGCTTTTCACTTTTTTTCTAATTTGTTGTCATCAAATATCCTATATAATATGTATTGAATCTGAGTCTGATAATTCATCCTTGATACTGATTATTTACAGTGTCATTCTTATTTTCTTTGTCTTTTAGGCTTTTATGAATTGTATTACCATCTCCAAAAATAAACATTTCATGTACTATTTTTTATGGCTTTACAGGATATGTATTTCGTATCACTTCATTATAGTGCTTTGGGTTCAATTTGATGCTGGTTTTCTGATATTATAAACAGAAAATAAATATTTTCACCAGTTATTTCTTATATTCATTATTTTTATACATATTTTCCCCTAAATCTTTCCTTTCTCAAACCCCTCCCATGTACACGCTTTGCTCTCATTCAAATTCATGTCTGTTTCTTTTACTGTTGTTGTTGTTTGTAGTGATGGTGGTGGTGTGTGTGTATTCCTAAATATATAAATACAACATGCTAAGTCCACATAATGCTACTTATATTTATATGTTTTAAGGGCAGAACATTTGGTACTAGAGAACCAATTACTATGCTCTTCTCTAGGTAAGACTTTATCATACTCTCTCCATTCCTTAGCTCTCTGTAGTTCACTGTCTAGGGGTATGTCCTCATGAGCTCTTCTTTGCTAACATGTGTATTGGCGTCCCTGTTCAGGTCATGCTTAGGTAGCAATATTAGTAAGGTTTTATGAGAGTAGCTTCTGAAATTCCTAGAATACACAATCTTACATCAAATTCCAAGATACCTTGGCTTTTACAAGCATTGGTCCCTTTCTTACACAGTAATCCCTGAAGCTGAGGAGGAGGAGTTGTGCTGTACATGTATCAGATGGGACTGAGCTCAGCAACTCTGCATTTTGCTTGGTTGTGATATACTGTAATGATGGTTTCCACCTACTTTAAAGAAAAGTTTCTTTTGTCATGTGTGAGAAGTGCACTTTCTGTTGGTATAAGGATAAATACACACACGCACACACACACACACACACACACACACACACACACACACACACACACACACACACACACATATATATATATATATATATATATATATACATCACTACACGTGGGATGCTATACACATATATCCTGTCCTTCCTCTTCTATCATGAAAGAAGCTTCTTGCAATGAATGAACCCAACACAGAGAACTGCAAATAAATGATGCTCAATCAGTAGGAACGAGATATTGGAGCACTCAGTCATGAATGGGATATCGTCATCAAATTCTCTCAGTGCACTGGGAAATGTTGGATTTAAGGGCCACTCTGTAGGTGAAAACCAGTGCATGTGATTATAAATCTGGCAAAAAACCCATGGTTAGTGTGTTTATGGCTCCCAGAACTAAACCCACTACTATTTGCTAAATAGAGATAAAACTTCCCTCTAAATTCATACTTCCATACTCACAGGAGTGCCCTTCTCAGAGCCAGTCAGAGGACTTCCTTTGTGAGGTGGAGGGTGGTTCCCTCAGAAACTCACAGCTGGTTAAGTGTCTGTAGAGTTCCCAAACAAAATGAAGCACCTTTCTACACAAGCTCAGAGACCACTGCAGAAGATGGCGATGAAAATGGACTTTTTTTTTTTTAAAGAGAAAGCTGTATTTTTCTTTCTCTTCCTTTTGTATAGATACATAGTAGTAGTTGGATAATAAATGATTTTTTAAAAACCATAATGCCTTTACTTGTTATATCCTTTTAATTTATAATTAATCTTGGATTTTTGTTACTTTGTAGAGTTAAATTAGTTGGAATAAGTTTGGTTCACTTTCACCTTGCTATTTTCTTCAATTGTATGAGTCACAGACTCACATATTTCTTCATCTCTGCCCCTGCCCTTTGCTCAATTCCACCCTGTGCCTTATATGACAGTTTTTCCCAGTTCTGGCCTGCTGCAACATAGTATTCCGAGTCCTTTGGGAACTTTGGAAATTCATTAGCCTGGAGCTTTACAGTGGTTCTAGTTTCCCTACCTCATAAATATTTTTTCCTCCTGCATGGGCAGATTCTAGGGGACGCCTCTATAGATCTATGAGCATTTCCCTGTCTGGGCTGCTGCCTTACACGTTCCTGGCTGTACTGGTTTCTCTCTTGACTCTGCTTTTTCACTTCTCAGGTCAGAGTTCTAACTAGCTCTGTTCTTGTTCTTTCCCAATTCACATAACAACTTAGCAGAATGTTAAGTGATAAATTTGGACATTTTGAAGAAATACTTCATTATTTTCCCAATCTTTGTGAAAATGATCTTATACTGCCTGTTGTCCCATAGAAAAGCTGTTGACTCATGGTTGTTATCCAACTTGCTAGTTGTTTAAGCTAAGGGGAGGGAGATATAATCTCTATTTTTCCTTTTAAATTTTCTTCAGCTTTTGTGAAATATAACTTACAAGAAGTGTGTGTGTGTGTGTGTGTGTGTGTGTGTGTGTTCACATTATACAGTTGTGATGTTTCAATATATATGTGTGTATTGTGAGATCTATATTACTCTCACATGGACAAATGCAGACAATTGTGACAAATTCCATAATTTCCCTTTTACTCGAAACATCTTAAAGCTTGTATTTTATTTATTTAAACTGACTAAACATAGCTGTTTATTTTATGATTGTTACAAATTCTGTAGCCTCTGTTGGTTATTCTTTTTCTATTGTTGCATAAATTATTACAAATTTATTTGCTTAATCTACAACCAATGTTATAGTAGCTCACCATAGTTTCCCCCATAAATTTAGGTCGAGTTCTCTGCTACAGTCAAAGATTTTTTCCCCATTTTCTCTGTAGCTTAATATTTTTCCAAGTCCATTTTATTTTCAGTTTTAGACTGAATTTTCTTCCCTGATGATCATCACTGGGGTACAAGGGGTATGCGTTCAGTTCCCAGATTTCTGTTTCCTGTGCCACAAGACCCTACCCATCTTCAAAGCTATCTGAACATTCTAAGTGTCAAATATTTCTCAAAACTTAAACTCTTCATCAAAAGAAGCATAATATTTTGGAATATTTTTAAAAGATTATTTCACACAGTACTGTGTTACATGAATTTTTTAAAATTTTTTTCATAAAAGTATATATTATATACTGACCATATTCCCCATAACCCACTCCTTGTCATGGTACTGCAAACCAAATTCTCCACTCCCCTTGTTCATTGCCTTTATCCTACTGAATAATTTTGCTACATATATATATATGTATACATATATATATATGTGTGTATATATATATGTGTGTGTGTGTGTGTGTGTGTATCATCTAGAAACCATGAATGACTCTTGAAAAGGACCCAAATTTGGTGCCCATCACACTAGTTCAATGGCTCACACCTTACTGTAACTCAAAAATCTGGAGATCTGATGATTTTTTCTGGACTCCCCAAGCATCTGCAGTCACACATACATATACCCTCAAACAGACGAATGCTACGCATATAAAAGTAAATCTTTGAAAAAAATAAAAGAAAATGGCTCTCTCTCCCCTATCAAATGTTAACTCCATTTAAATCTTCAGTGCCAGATGGAGCCCTGTGAGAACCTTCATATTCCATGTCCATGACATGTTGCTGACAGACCCAATCTTGTGTAGAAATTATGCAGGTAATCCCAACTACTGTAAAATCAAGCATGCAATAGCCATGTCATGCTCAGAAGTCAAATTTACACACACACACACATACACACACACACTGGCTCTTATGTTCTTCCTGGTTTTCATGATCTCTGAGCCTTGGAAAGTGTGATAAAGTGTGCTACAAATGGTTCATTTAGTACCTAATATTCAACAATCATTTATTCTCAGTACTTTTATTAGTTATAAACTTTTCACTATGTAGGCTAACTAATTTGAAACTTTCAATTCAACTTGAAAATCTTTTCACAGCATCACTGTTCATTTCAAGTACTGGAAAGGGGATTGTGGGAATGCAAGGTATTATATCTTACAATTTTGTCTACCATACTCAGTACTCAATGTTTTTATTGACTTAAGTTTCTATTGCTCCTTTCTGTATGAATATAGTTATAGACAGATGTTTTCTTGATATTGTACTTGAAATTTTACTAATTGAAATAATATGAGTGAGCCCTATAACACAGTTTTTCTTCTCCAAAAAGGATTTTTGTTTGTTTGTTTATTGTTAAGTGCCTGTTGGTACACTATTTCAGGAAAACCTTTAAACATTGCATTTGTCTAGACATCCTGTGGCTAGTTCACCCCTGGCACCCTTTATACTGAGAATATAGTGTACCTGCTTTGAGCAGGTGATAGTTGGTCCATTCCACCCATCCTGTTAAGGCTCTGAGATTTGGCATTTTTCCCCTACCACCTCAGGATATTGACAGAAATACAAGGTCTTTATGGAGAGAGTTATTTACATTGCTAGATAAGATGTCAGTAAAACCTTAGAAAATAAAAGAATGAGATAACTTTCATGGAAAGTGGACAGAATGACAGAATTAAAGAAAATAAACATTTCAGGAAGATATTAGTCCTTTTATCTACAGGACAACCAACCCTATGGGTATTAGAACGTTTGAAACTTACTTATATGTAAAAGTTAAGAACTTAAATGTTTTATAATGCTTTAGATTTTTAAGATAGATTTTATCTATCTGTCTGTCTGTCTGTCTGTCTGTCTAACTATCTATGGTTTTATGGGTATAGATGTTTTGCTTTCATGTAGGTATGTGTATTAGCTGTGTGCTACTGTCCATGAATATGAGAAGAGGGTATCAAATCCTCTGGAGCTGGAATTATGGATGTTTGTGAGCTACTCCAATGCATGTGCTGAGAATTAAACTGTCTAGAAAACTGAAATCATGAAACTGCCAAGTAAATGAATGGAACTAGAAACAATCATCCTGAATGGGCTTACGTAGATACTGCCTGTACATGAATGCTAGCTCTTAAGCTAGAGATATGTGTATTTCAAATGGAATAATCAGAGATTAGATCACTGGCCAACAGAAAACTAACTCCATGTTTTGTGTTTGTATGAACACAGACATAAGCACAGAAGTATATCATAGTCTGTGTTAGTGTGTGACTATATCTGTATCTCTGTGTTTTAGTTTGCCATTTGGAGTTTTTTGTTTGTTTTCATTGGGCTGCTTTACTGAGAGAGAAAGAGCAATACATTGGATGGGGAACATAGGGGAGGAATTTGGAAAGGAGATATAATATGAGCAAAACATATTGTTTGGATTTTTTAAAGCTAATAAAAATAAAAATTTAAAATGGATGTAAATAAAAAGCCACAGATAATTCAATGGAACATTATTTGAAATAACAATCCTTTTTAAGACTGTTTTTATTATTGTTTATGTATATGCGTGTGTCTATGAGGTATATGAACGTGAATGCAGTTGACTGTGGAAGGCAGAAAGTGGTATTGAATCTCCTGGAGCTGGCATCTTAGATGGTCGTGAGCCACCTGCCTTGGGTGCTGTTAACCAAGAATGGGGCCCCGAAAGAGCAGCAGGCGCTCTTAACTGTTTCAAATCCAGAAATAAATCTTTATCTATTTATTCTTTGGAATTTAATTTTAATTTGTTATAAAAATTGTGTGCCGTCAATAAGTTACAAATATATTATGTTTTATATAGTCAGGAGCATATAAATTCCAGGAGGTCAACAGGCATTCTGCTGATAAAAAGAAACATGACAACCCAAACATTTGTATTTAAGTAAAACTTCACCGGCAAAGAAAAATTAATTTTAAAATGTATATTCTTTTATATGTACATGTGGGTTGTATTTAGATATTTTAGAGATTTATGCATAAATGTCCTGTATTTACATCATTTGTATCCTTACATCGCCCCACAATTCCTCTAAAATTTCCCCAAATCCCTCTAAAATTCTTCCCCCTTCCTCTTTAGTCATGTTTCCTGAAGCTGTTGTATTGCAGGTGTGCCAGCTGCAGGCAGAAAACTTTGACTATCACTTATTCTCTGGGTTTTGACCAGACAAGAATCTCTGTAGAAGCTTCTGTCCACTTCAAAATGAGGTTTCTTTGATGAAGGGCAAGAACTACACTTATTTGTGATTAATAGGATAAATATGCACATAAGACTTTCAGAAATTATACTGGTTTAGGAAACAGGCAATAGTAAGTTCTGTATATTCCATTGTGTCACTAGTCATGGAAACCTAGCAACTATATCAATATCAGACATGAATACCTCACTACTGAATGGGCCCAAGTCTAAGGAACATCTTTGAATAATCTCAAGATTTAAGTTCCACTATTGGAACTTTTGGAATATTTTGCCAGGACAGCCATTTTTATTTGCAATCTGTACATCTTGGTAGGACTATTTATTACTTTTCTTTACTGAGTACTTAAATAACACCTTCCTATAAAAGCTAACCCTCAGGGAAGATGCTCTAAGAAGCAATCTTAAGCTGAACAATGTAAGATTAGTCCCTAATTTGTATGCCAGTACACAAAATGGAATAAAATATACATGTATTTGTTTCTATATATGTGAATACTTGCATGTAAAATATGTTTAATGGCTTAGATTGTTCCATGATAAATATATAATATAAAAGTATTGTATGGTATAATTTAGTATAGTATAATAAAATAAAATAAACACATCAAATTTAGATAAAAAGATTGTGCCATTTAAATTTTAAAACAAAATATGAAGTTATAGATATATACATAACAGGCTCTTGGAATAATAGAATATTGTATGAAAAAGGATAAAGGATTTCATGATAATAGTGGGTATCTTTGGGAATAATTATTCTTTTGATGAATTTTATAAGTTCTAAAGTAAAGAAATACATTTTGTAATATAAAATTACTAAAGTTTACTTAATTTGTTCAATAAAGGTATGTGGTATTATGGGATAATACATAGTGTTTACTTTAAAGCACAAGGCCTTTGAAAGAGAGAAAAATGGTTCCTATTTTCAGGCCCATATAGATGCTGGAAGTTTTGTGTTGTGAGGCAGGTATTAAATGAATGATTCTCTGGTTTTGTTTTGTTTTTATTATTTGGTTTTGTTTTGTTTTTATTTTTTTCTTAAAGGTACATGATATGTGTCACTAATGGAAAAACCAGTCATTTTTTTCAGAGCCCAATTAAGTAGAAATTATTCTCAGAGTGAAATTCTCTCTCAGTCTTTGTTTCCACTGTCATTTTAAGGTTTTGGTTCATAAATACTCGTTGGTATTTTAGAGGAAGTTGTACAATGTTGCATCGGCTATATTACCCCGAAGTCATAGAGAAGAAATATTTTTGTTGATACTTGATTCAGTTGACAACACTGCTTGTGATTCTACTGTAAATGGAAATTTTTCATTTTTATTATTACCTAACATACCAGTTATTTCTTTAGCTTTATGGTCACTCTAATCATTTGAGCATGACTTCCTGGCATACGGGGAAATCTTTTGTTTTGTTTGTTTGTATTTATGGCAGAGCTCTGAGGCAGAGTACATATGATTCTTTCTGAAAGGAAAAAGGAAGAAATATGGCAGGCAGCGATTGGGCTCTGTGAGGAACAACGTTTTCTTGTTTTCAAAGACCATTGTAGAGGCAGAGGCTGTTATGGTTTTTAATTTTATGGTCTATGTATTTGAGGCTCTTTCTGAAGAGAAACTTATCAGGAAGCTAAATAGCCAGAGTTATAACCAACTATCACATCTGAAGGTGCATTCGACACTTTGTATTTGCTAATACTTGCCGTGAAGTCAGCCAAAAACTTTGAGGCCACTTACATAATGATTAAGTTTAACATGAAAAAAAAATAACATTTATAGATCTCATCTTGATATTTTCAAAAAATTTACATGTGTGGGTGTATACACAGAATATATGTGTGTGGCGGTCAGAGTAAAATCTCAGACAATTCACTCTTTTAAACATTTTATTGTTCGAGAATTTCATATATGCATATAATGTGTTTTGAACAAATCTATTTCCCTTTCCCTTCCCTCACGCTCCTCTCTTCTTTACCTTCTTTACCAACCACTTCTCCTTCCTAACTTCATAGTCTCTTTTAAAAATCCACTGGGTCCAGTCATTGTTACCTACATGTAGCTACTGTACATGTGTGTAGGACCATCTACTGGAGCACTTTGAACCTCTCAGTGGTCACATTCCTGAATAAAATTGACTTTACCTCCCCTAGTAACCATCAACTATCAGTAGCTTCTCAGCAGTGCCTGAGAACCCCATATAGGCAACCCCATATTTGGACTAGAACTTTAGCTTACGTGATAAATTTCAGTACTTGTACATGCAGGCACAGCTACTATGAATTTATATATGCAATATCCTGGTCATGTCCAGCAAAGACTATGTCACTGTGGACATCTGCTATGTCTAGCTCTTAACATTCTTTACATTCTTTTGGCATCCTCTTCCACAATGATACTCAAGCCTTGGAGTGAAGAGTTGTGAATTTCCCTGCATACTGACCAATTGTGTGTCTCTGTATTAATTACTGTTTACTGAAACAAAAGCAACAACAACAACAACAAATTTTCTCTGAGGACTCTGGTTAGTGACCTCTCCAGGAATGGATTTCTGACTCAGTTAATTGTGTCAGTTATGTGTTCCCTCTGGTGGATCAGTCTGGCTTTATATCCAATTATAAAGTAACTAGTTACTGCTGTAACATCCATGCCACGATTGCATGCACAAGTAAATACATCTAGCCAGATGAAAAGTAATTTTAAGGGTTCACTTTTCTCCTCTGGTATAATGCAGAACACTTTCCTGCCATCTGAAGGTTAGCCAGGATGGATGAAGCTTCCACGTCAGTTTTGGCTTGATTTTGCCATGCCCTATTACTCAGGTTTGCAGTGTCTTCAGGAATAGGGTCTTAACATCAAGTTCTGAAGGACAACTAAGAGCAAAGGCAATAACTTTTAGTTTTGGAGAGGTCTATGGGACTCTCCTGTGCAATAACTCACAAAAAGATAACCCATACATGTCACTGGGCTTTGTATTTGGTAGCCTATGGTGTCTGAGAAAGGCTTTGTCTTCTTGTTATGACATAATTCTATTTAGACTCTGTGTGTGTGTGTGTGTGTGTGTGTGTGTGTGTGTGTGTGTGTGTGTAGGAAGAATTATGTGAGAATATATATATATATATACACATATATATATGTATATATTTGCTCCTCCTTCTTTTTTACTTTGAACTCCAAGAAAACAAGTCCTATGCACAGATGTAGGTACTGAGATTCTCTTGTTGAACTGGTGTGCCTCTCCTTCTTTCACTTATCATACTGTATTTCAATATAAAGAACAGTGCTAAAGTCAGATTGGAGTTTGGTCTTATCACTTTCTGCTTTAGCCACATTCTTGAATTTGGACTCTTTAGTCAGGGTCACTGATTCCTCAATTGTGAAATATTGTTCATGTATTAATCTGCAGGATTTTGGCTAATGACCATATATAATATATGTGTGGCTGAGATAATGCATCAAGTATATTACAATGATTTTCAAAACCATATTGTTGATATGAGGAACATGTGTGACATTTAATTAGATATTTATAATGATAGATAGATAGACAGACAGACAGACAGACAGACAGACAGATAGATAGATAGATAGATAGATAGATAGATAAGAAATAGAGGAATTAGTTATGGTATAATTCAATTATACAAGTGTCTCAGCTTTATGTTACATAATTACTGTAATTCAGTAAACCTAAATTCTTGAAACACTATTAGAGTATTTAGTACCAGGTAACAGAATAAGCAGCTAAAAGATGATCAACACAATAGGGATTTATTATTTATTTATTAATTATAATTATTTATTGATCTGACATTGATACAAACTTTATAGCTAAGCGTTCCTGGGGTTCATAGTGACAGGATTCAGAGTTGGTGCTTTGCAGCTATTTTTTGTTTTCCCTTCATGATTGCAAGATACTTGCAACAATTCAACATAACACACTGTCAAAGAGAAGAAGGAACTTTATTATACTCACCTTCTGCTATTTTGTAAAAATGAAATAAATCCTAAAAGTAGTGCCCATGACTCCTTGTGAATGAATTCCTCTTATAACTTTATACATGAGACCCTAAAGAGAGCACTTTCAAGAGATGAATGGTCAGTTAAGCCTTGAGAGCTAAACTTCATCAAAATTTTTTAGTGTTTGAACCAAAATATAAATGTTAACAAGGAAGCATTGGGGTCCAAAGGTCACTCCAAAACAAAACAAAACAAAACAAAAACATTCATCTCAGTCAGACAGGGATACTTTATTTAACACATGCCCAAAGGCTGATCAATCAGGCTGTACCTCAGACTCTGGAGCTGGGGCTATGGACCTGAACTTCGCTCTCTGTGAGCTTATAAAGGCTAAAACTGCAAAACCACAATGATCATAAGCAGGTCCAGGAAGTGCTGCTCTGTGGTCAGCTCTGGCTCAAGACATAACTGTTCATATTGACCTTGTTAATGATTTTTATTAGATATTTTCTTTATATTGCAAATTTTATCCCCTTTCCTCATTTCCAGTTGAAAACCCCAGTATCCCATTCCTCTCCCCCTGTGCACTAACCCACCCACTCCTACTTCCCTGTCCTGGCATTCCACTATACTAGGACATCTCATTGATGTCCATCCCACAGGGCCATCTTCTGCTACATATGTGGCTGGAGACAATGGTTCCTACATGTGTACTCTTTGGTTGGTGGTTTAGTCCCTGGGAGCTCTGGGGTTACTGGTTGGTACATATTGTTGTTCCTCCTATGGGGCTGCAAACCCCTTCAGCTCCTTGGGTCCTTTCTCTAGCTCCTTCACTGGGAACTCTGTGCTCAGTCCAATGGATGGCTGTGAGCATCCACTTCTGTATTTGTCAGGCACTGGCAGAGCTTCTTAGAAAACAGCTTTATCAGTCTCCTGTCAGTAAACAATTCTAGGCATCCACAATAGTGTCTGGCTTTCGTAACTGTATATGGGATTGATCCTCAAGTGGGACAGTCACTGGATGGCCTTTCCTTCAGTTTTTGCTCCAAACTTTGTCTCTTTATTTCCTCCCATGGGTAATTTGTTCCCCCTTCTAAGGACTGAAGTATCCACACTGGAATTGTCAATCTTCTTGAGCTTCAGTGGTCTGTGAATTGTATCTTGGGTATTCTGAACTTCTGAGTTAATATTCACTTATCAGTGAGTGCATGCCATATGTGTTCTTTTGTGATTGGGTTATCTCACTCAGGATGATATTTTCTAGTTCCATTCATTTGCCTAAGAACTTCATGAGTTCATCGTTTTTAATAGCTGAGTAGTACTCCATTGTGTAAATGTACCACATTTTCTGTATCCATTCCTCTGTTGAGGGACTTCTGGGTTCCTTCCAGCTTCTGGCTATTATCACTATGTCTTCTATGAACATAGTGGAGCATGTGTCCTTATTACATGTTGGAACATCTTCTGGGTATATGCCCAGGAGTGGTATAGCTGGGTCCTCAGGTAGTACTGTGTCCAGTTTTCTGAGGAACTGCCAAACTGATTTCCAGGGTGGTTGTACCAGCTTGCAATCCCACCAGCAATGAATGAGTGTTTCTCATTCTCTGCATCTTCGCCAGTGTCTACTGTCACCTAAGGTTTTGATCTTAGCCGTTCTGACTGGTGTGAGGTGGAATCTCAGGGTTGTTTTGATTTGCATCTTCCTGATGACTAAGGATGTTGAACATTTCTTTAGGTGCTTCTCAGGCATACAGTATTCCTCAGTTGAAAAATCTTTGTTTAGCTCTGTCCCCCATTTTTAAATAGGGTTATTTGATTTTCTGGAGTCTAACTCCTTGAGTTCTTTGTATATATTGGATACTAGCCCTCTATCAGATGTAGGGTTGGTAAAGATCTTTTTCCAATCTGTTGGTTGCCTTTTTGTCCTATTGACAGTGTCCTTTGCCTTACAAAAGCTTTGCAATTATATGAGGTCACATTTGTCAATTATTGATCTTAGAGTATAAGCTATTTGTGTTCTGTTTGGGAAATTTTCCCCTATGTCCATGTGCTTGAGGATCTTCCCCAGTTTCTTTTCTATTAGTTTCAGTGAATCTTGTTTTCCACATTGACCTTTAATTTGATGGGTCCTACATAAAGCTCTGTGGAATCTGTTACAATTAACACACCCATACAGCACATATCAAGATAATATGCTCAGCATGAGCTTGCTCTGAGATGTTATTTTTCTGTATTAATGACTTGCAAGCATATTACTGCAACAATATGAAATACCTGACAGGAATGGAACAAAAAGGCTACATATGGGATGGGGAGGAGGGCTCAACAGGTAGTAAGGGGTCTGTTCCACCTGTAGGAGAGGTAGAATCTAGCAGTGATCACTGTGAGATGCACAGACTATGATGAGGCAGTAAATTTTTTGTGAGGTAACCCAATATAAAGATCACCCTTCCACTTACGTTCTCAAACTTACAAAATGACCCAAATGACTAAATAAACAATGAGCCTGAGGAAATGAAGGCCCAGAGACAGGCCCAAAGTGGGATCGGTCCCAAGTCCTGACAAAAAGGGATCTATCATGACTGCCCTCTGAAAGATCCAGCAAGCAGCTGAAAGAATCAGATGCAGATATTTGTGCCCAACCAGTGGACAGAAGCTGCTGACCCCTGTGGTTGAATTAGGGAAGGCTGAAAGAAGCTGAGGAGAAGGGTGATCCTGTAGGAGGACTGGTAGTCTCAATTAATCTGAACCCCCAAGATCTCTCAAACACTGGACCACCATATGTGTTGGAGGCAGCATACAGCAGCTGATATGAGGCCTCTAACACATATACAGTACAGGACTTCCAGGTCTGGGTTCGTTCAGAGATGATGCACCTAACCCCTTAAGAGACTGGAGGCCCCAGGGAGTTTAAAGGTCTGGTGGGGTAGGAGGTGGGGAAGCTTCCATATGGACACAGGGGGCTGGGGAGGAGGTGTGGATGGGGGACAGGGAATGGAATATGGAGGGTAAAAATGAGTTAAAAATAAAATTTAAATTTAAAAAAGCAAGTGACTAAATAAACAATATGGATTATGGGATACTACGTTTTATTATTAGTGGTGGTGGTGGTGGTGTGGTGGTGGTGGTGGTGGTGGTGGTGGTGGTGGTTAATATAGATGTGAAATAATGTTTTAAATAGCAGCAACCTGAGATCAGTGTGAGGGCCTAGTGAGGTTCTGGGGAAGGCTTCCATCTTGCATTATCAACACCAGCATCTCACTATGTGTTTACATTACCTCTTGCTCCTGTGAATGAAGAACTAGATAAATGAGCTCCCTCTCTTGATTTACTTCTAAGGACATCATTTTAGAATATCACCTAGTTTGACATTAATTAACACTGGACAGGTACTATTTCTAAATCACTCAGGATTAGACCACACAAGAATTTGAAGAGGGTGTGAGCATGATTCAATCCAAAGCAGATGATGAGAGGGCAATAAAAGCAGGTGGAAAGTGACTAAAGGGGGTTCTTTAAACCTCATGACAAAGGACATGATAATGTAATAAGAGATATCATCCAAGACAACTAATCTAAGTGAAAGTTGCAGATTTCACCAGTTAACTCAGAAGTAAAATTTTATATAAAAAGCCATTTATATAGGATTAAACTAAAATTGAAAATAATGTTGTATAGCAATTTTCTTGAAATTAAAACATTCTGTAGAAGTTTCAGAAAGGTCCTGAAACTCACAAAAGTCACCTATTTTATGTTTTCTGCTATTGCTTTGGCTTTTTTTTTTTTTGGTATTTTTTGTTTTGTTTTGTTTTGTTTTGTTTTGTTTTTTTGTTTTTTGTTTTTTGTTTTTTTGTTTTTCAAGACAGGGTTTCTCTGTGTAGCCTTGGCTGTCCTGGAACTCACTCTGTAGACCAGGTTGGCCTCAAACTCAGAAATCAGCCTGCCTCTGCCTCCTGAGTGCTGGGAATTCACTTATTGGCTTGGGGCACAGGTTGTACCATTAAGCTTGATATCAATAGCATCCATGTACTCACCCACCACAGAGTAGTTTGGAATATTAATGATTTGGGGCTGTTAAAGGTTTCTAAATAATATTAGAAAACATTTACACTCACTTTCCAGAATCCTCTATCTAATATTTAGTTTACAATGCAACAATCATGTACAACAATTCCTTCCTTCCCAAATACTTCAGTATCTCAGGAAACAGACAGTGCTTCTTTGAATAGCTCTAAGCATTAGAAATTTCAATTTCTACAGATCCCAGTCTATTGCTATCTGTTAGTTACAGGATGTTACCAAATGGAGGTGGACAGTGACTTGCTAATTAGTGAGCAAAAGGGCTCACCCTACCAAATTATAATTAGGCTCCAGACCTGCCATATTTTGTCTGCTTCATAGAATCATTGAATTTTTTTCAGCTAGTCAACCCTGCAAAACGATCTGTTGCAGTTTCTTTCTCATTACATTCATTCACAGGGCCAACAATTTATAAACCATCATAAAATAATAAACATTTGTTCTGTCTTGATAGACATTTAGGGTCTTTAATGAATGTAAGTCCTCTACTTTGAGCATTTCATTTATGCACTAGAAAAGTCTTTGTTGTTTTCTGGGTGCCACTTGAAAGATAAGAAGGGGCTGCTAGTAAACATGGTGACTGGGCTTGACACCATGTGGTCCTAAACTCAAGCCTGAAACTGCTCCAATGATGGAACATGGAATTTGGGCTACTAAGTGTCTGTGTGCTAGGGCAATGTTCATTCATGCCTGGCTCAGCAATCAGCTATTATGTCCTTTGTAATGGGAGTTGAGATTTTGCATCTTTCTGTCTATGACTCATGTTGAACTTGTACACAAGTGCATGAAAGTCTTTTTGGTTTGCACATGCTGACACTGAGCTCTCAGCCATATTCTGAAACAATCCTTTTTTGGTCTCTGTGGAACCTCTATGGGAAGGGTAACATTTGAGAAAAGGACATTAACTTGATTATTATTTTTTTACTTTACCACATTAGATTAACATGGATTTTATGACTTATTTTTAATTGGGGTTTGATTTAAAAAAAAAAAGATGTGTTCAAAAAAACCTAGATTTCACCACGGGACCCTCATGCATACATACATCCTGGTTATTCTTCCTGGCATTAGCTCTGCCCCCACCTCAGCCCCTAGCTGCCCCTCCTGCTAGTCCTCTTCGGCTCATGTCCCACCAGCTCCTCCTTCCTCTTCGATGTCACATATCTTTTATTCTGGGAAGAGAAAATGACAATAAAAAGCACATTTTCATAGCAGTGGCAAAATTATAGTCATGAAGTAGCAATGAAAATAATTTTATGGTTGGGGATCACCACAACATGAGGAACGGTACTAAAGGGTAAAAGCATTAGGGAGGTTGAGAAGCACTGGGTTAGACCCTTGTTTTTTAAACAACGCACCTGATGACTTTCTATAGGAAAGGGGAATTCCATACTTCTTTACATCTGAGTACTCAACCCTAGCTAACAAAGAAACAGACACTGTATTTTATCGGAGACTGAAACCAAGCAAATATCACAAACAAAAACTCTCATATTCAATTCCAGCTCTGAAGCAGTTTCATTAGAACTTCTGTAGGTGGACTTGAAATCACTATTATTTTCAAGTCCTCAGGCATATTTTTATATGCACCCAAGATTAAAAATAACTGCTTTGCATTAACAGAAGGCTGGAAGCTATGGATATCTTAAATATTCCTGTTATTTTAATGACCCTCTGCTATTAAAGAAGACAGAAATTTTTCTCAGGTTCAGATATCTTATTCATTCCATATCTATTTTGGATATAAATGCAAATTACATCTGCTGATTAATGTAAAATTACTAAAACCATTGTTAACCATTTTTATTTCATAAAATACATTTATTATATTCTCTCTCTTTAAATTGTCTGAACACATTTATTTTGAGAAAAATATTTTTTAAATCTCTACTCATCATAGCTATCATTTTAATTAATGTGTATGGTGTTTCATTTAAAAAATGTCTCATACTTTTAAAAACAATTTCTTCTTCATTGGGCATTTAGGATGGTTGTTTTAAGTAATACTGCATTGAACATTTTCATCTATATTACATTTAGTGTATTTTGAATAATTTCCTAAGCATAAGTCCCAGAAGTGGAATTAATTAGTGAGAACCCATGAATATTTTATTGCATATTTTAAATTACTTTCCAAGAGGTCTATAAAATGTGTAATACAATTTTCTACATTTAAGGATGCTGATCCAGCCAGACCATTGCCGGAGTGAAAGCATATGGTTACAATTGAAGTTTTACAGCTTAATAGAAAAAAAAAAATCTCTCAGAGGTTTGTCCTTAACTATCAGCAAGGTTAAATGCAGATTGACTTGTAAATATTTTGCCTGGCTACTACTTTATATCTATTTATTTAAAGTAAATTCAGAGGTCTAGACCAATGGCTCAGCAGTTAAGAGCACTGTCTGCTCTTCCGGAGTACTAGGGTTCAATTTCCAGCATCCATATGGCAGTGACAGGTCTGATACCCTCTTCTGGCCTCCATGGGCACCAGGCATGTACACACGTGGTACCCATGTGTACAAACAGGTAAGACACCCATACTAATGAAAAGTTAATATAGTAATTAAATTAATAATTGATGGACATTAAATGATAAAATAATATAAAACTTCAAGTGGGTAGGACCTGAGAAAGGAATAATAACAATAATAATTTATTTTAAGAGTTCATGTATGATCAAATGATGATGTTGTATGATTTAAAGATTCTCATTATATAATTCTTTATACATAAAACTTTACATTAATATCCACAAAGTGAAATTCATGATCATCTCTCAATGCTTTATCTGGACCACGAAAAACCAGATAAGTTTGACAAAAAACTCTGACTTCTTGTGGACATGTGAAGAAGGGACGAAAGAAAAGATATACAGGAGCTTATTACTCGTTCTCTTATTTTAAAATTACAGACAGTATTAAAGAAAACATGTCATGGTCATTATACAGTCAGGTTATACTATACTATACTATACTATACTATACTATACTATACTATACTATACTGGAAAAAAACTTTTAGAAATAATGTAATTTATAAAAAACTAAAATAATCTACATTGTGAGGATCTTGCCAATCAACTTTTCACATACTTACCTATTCACAATATTTATTATTTAGTGTTCTATGTTGAGAAAAACAACATATTTTTATATTTTATTCTTTTCTTGTGTATAAAATTATTCCAATCAATTTTTTTTTGCTTCTATAAGATATTCTATAATTACAGGTTCACATTTAATTCTATATTTCTTGATTTGCATATATTTAGGCAAATACTTTCCTAACACTGCTCCAGTGGACACGTAAGAATTTCACTGGACTCCATACTAAGGAATGGGTCCAGGGGGATGCATATTTCTATTTACACTAAAAATTTTTAAATGACTTTGCATAATAGCTTCATTACATTACTTTACATATAACATGAGCATCCATGAGGATTTAAATTATGTACATCCTATTCTAGTGTTACATAATATTCTGGTTTCAAGGTTTGGGTGATCATACACATAGAAAGTGGCATTCTGTGCTGTTCCATTATCCATATTTCAAATTACTAACAGTTGATCATTTGTTCCTGTTATATTACTCACTCATGTTGTTCTTTCCAGAACTTATTTATTTTAATTTTTAAGATTAATATTAATGCATCATTCCCCCTTTTTAATCTCTGAACTCACTCATATATCCCTACTTGTTCCTTTTCATGCTCATAACCTCTATTTTCATTAATTGATGCTGCATATATGTGCATATTTTCTTAAGTTTCTAAGTATAACATGCTCAATCTGTATAATGTAATTTTTTTAGTCTTTCCATGCATTAACCTTATTAAGCACATTCCATTTTGTTCTTCCTAATTTGCATGAATTTCTTGTACATTTATATTAATTATTCTTAATGAAGGTATAAGTCTTTCTGAGGGAAATTTTGGGAATTCAGTTATCTGAATGCTTGGGGTATAATTTTAGGCTTTATTGGCGAGATCTAAGGACATTTTGTACCCTTCATATGCACATATTTTTTATCACTCCTAACTGCTAAGATCTCCACAGATATTCATGCAGACAATGAATGTATCTATAAAAATATATTCTATTGTGTTAGCGAATGTTTCTTCTACTATATTATCCATTGGACAATATCCAATTTTTCACGTATTTTCCCAGTGGAGGTTAAGTGTGTCATGCTTTATTTTTATTGTTCTATTGTTCTATTGTTTTATTGTTCAGAGGGCTCATGTTTCACATAACTTCTAGTAGAGAGTGATAAAAACAAGTCTTCAGAGTTTCATTCCACAGTAATAAAAAGATAAAGATGAGCTTTAGGCACTTTGAGAATATCAATTTTTTACATTAATAATTAGGGATTTACAGACTTTCTCACAGGATACTTTGGGGATCTGATCTCCAAATATCATAGGCTTCATGTTCTGTTGGCCAAGCAATTTGGTTCGCCTGCTTTTATTATGGATATACTGGAGCATCAAGCCATTCCAATCTTCTTTATGAATATGAGTAACATCAGAAATATATTTCCAATTGATACTACAAAGGAAGAGAGAACTTTACACTAAATGTTCCAGGATGGTAGGCATCAAATGATTACATGGTGAGGATTTCCATCTGCAATGTATTGTTCACCAAAAACCAGTTCAATGCTTTCCAATCATCTCTGAGAACACCTCAGTGAATTTGAACTAAAACACATTTTATTTATTCATTTATATATGTTAGGGCTATTAGAATGTTAATTCCAAGCTTCAGTATATATATAGTTTCTTAGATCATTTTGCTCTTATTCCTAGATTTCTAATTCTCTTGTTACTTTAAAACATTATATATTTAGCTGAGAACTCAGTCAGTGCTAGTCTCCAGTTATCAGCTCCAGATTGTCTTCTCATTTATGTGACAAATAAATATGCAACAGAAGCAATCTTCTGAAGTGAGGGTTTATTTCAGCTCACAGGATAAAAGGATCATCATGGCAGCAAGTGTGAGACAAATATTCATATGGTGTCCATGGTGGAGAAGAATAGAATACTGCTCTCAGCTTACTTTCTCCTGTTTATTATGTCTGGGACCACAGCCCATGAAATAGTGCCATCCTTTTAGCGTGGGTCTTCCAACCCCTATTAATCTGCTTTAATCATATACAGGCCAGAAGTTTGTTTCTATGGTGAGTTGAAATCTCATCAAATTGACAATCATGTTTAACCATTGTCATGCCTTGATTTCAATTACCCCAAGAAAAAGTGAGTTGACACCATTTTTCATCGCTCATAGAATCCCAATTACCTGGGTGTTTGCTTAGATGTTATGGGCTTTAACAACAAAGATTCCTGTGTGCTGTTCCCCGGAAGCATAATTTTCGTGATCCTACACACTTTCTGCAAAGTAAAACACCCAGGAATTCCTGTAGCCATTCAACTTGGCTGTGGCAAAGTTCATATTTATCAGATCTTTTCATAATTTTAGTACATGTATATTTAAGAGCTAAAATGATTATTTTGGTACATCTGGCACACATCATAGTTTGTACTTTCAAATTTTATAAACTGTCTTTATACTCTAAGCTAATTGTTAATAAAATTTTATATTTATATAGCTAGGGAAACAAATCCCAAGGGTTTCCAATATACAGAAATCATCATCTTTGAAGCATTGAAAATGTCCTTATTACGTTGTTCTACATTATTTCCCACACTGATTATATAATTTTCACACTAAATGCAAGTATCAAGTTAATTTGTATCCAATTAATATGCATAAATATTGCTTTTTCTAAAACTATACATAACTAATGCATGTTCACTGTTTCTCTACATTAGGCTATGTCATCTCTTCTTTAACTGAGAAAAAGAAAGCAATTAGAGAATTGCCATATTCACATGCCCCTGCACCTGCTCATCCAACTACATGTGTGCAGAACTACCCAAGTGATCCCAGCCCTTCCTTCCCTTCCAAGCCTCACAAACAGCATTCTTCTCTACTGAATTCTTAGATGCTGACATGGATGAGCCAACAAAATCTATTGAAAAAGTAAAAGAATCTTATTTTCAAGTCTATATTTGTTCCTTTTATTTTCACAGACTCATATTAATTATTAATTTGCTGAGTAGCAAATCCCCTAAAGTTTTCAGCTAAAAACAGTATGCATTATCTCTCAATTTTTGTGAATCCAGATATGGATAGAGCTTAGATGGTGGAGGAAGTTCAGATTTGCTCATGATGCCAAAATTAAGCTAGAAACTGGGGTTGTCATCATTTGACTAGAGCTAAACTCACAGCTTTACTCATTCATGTCATTGGCAATCTTGGTTATTCGATGGTGGGACTTAGTCCCTTACTTGAGCCTCTCCAGAGTTACTCACTAGATGGCAGCTTGCTTTCTCCAGGCTTGTGTATGGAGACAGAGATAAAAGAGAGACAAGGGCCAAGAAAGAAGATCCACATTTTTTTGGTAAATTCAAATCAGAAATGACTCATTCTCCTCTTTTGCCAAATTCTAAGATTAGGAGTGTTACTAAATGCACCCAGAAAGGAAGGAGAAAAGATTATACAGGTTTGTGACTACTAGAGAATGAAGATTCATGCCACAGTCATTTACACTGCCAACCACACTCTCCTAGTGAACATCACAGTACTTGACATTCCTTTCTAAATAACTCCACACCCTTAGGATGGTATTGTAACCATCTATGCTGACATAACATTGTAAACCATTTATTCTGACATAACAAAACACCATCAAATGGGTGTGTTATAATGACACTAACTGGGACCAGGAGGTAGATTATTGGGAAAAGAAGCTTGTTGATAAACTTCAAGACCTTCAATGGATCTCCAGGACCCACATGGTAGAAAGACAGAACTCACTCCTGCAAGCTGTCTTCAGACCTCCATACAAATATTGTGATGTACATATGCCCCAACTAGATAGATGATAGATGGATAGATTGATATGTAGGTAAGTAGATAGATAGATGAATGGATGGATGGATGGACAGACATACATACATATAGAAGTTAAAAGCATACTAACTTAAATGTGTTTCTTACAGTTGTGGGTGTTGGGAAATCCAAGATCAGGCACCAGCAGATATAGTGACTGTTAAGGGATCATTTGTGGCTTCCAAGATTTCTCTTTGTTGTATGCCATCAAGACTGGAAGAAATAATGGCATGTCTTCACATAGCATAAAGATGCACTGACAAAAAGGAAACTCTAATTTCACAGAGGCCTCTTTATAGGGCACCGATCCATGGCATTTATGAGA
Source organism: Mus musculus (assembly GCF_000001635.26). Lineage (NCBI taxonomy): Eukaryota > Metazoa > Chordata > Mammalia > Rodentia > Muridae > Mus > Mus musculus. The sequence continues at coordinate 59,035,996 of NC_000086.7, forward strand.
TCAGAGGCCTCCTGACTGAATCACATTGTAAGCATCTCAATACCATTACATTAAGGAGCGTGTTTCTAAGTGAATTCAGGAGAGAGGCAAACACTTAAATCGAAGGGCCTGGCTACTTTGAGAAGCACATGAAGTAAGCATTGATGAAGATGTGAGAGCAGTGGAACCCTTGCCTACCCTTGGTGAAGTTGCAAAATGGCAAAACCAGTTGTCATTTATCAAAAAGACAATGTAAGATAGCCATCTGTCAATAACCGATGGAAGTTTCAGGAAACTAAATTCAGTGGTAATTCAGTAGAACTATGCATCACAGATGAGAATGCCACATCTCTGAGACATAAATATGACTTAGTATGTCCTATATTATTTTGAGATATATGCTTTAAAAGTTTGGTATATACTTGCTTTTGTCATTTTCTCATCTCACATATTTATATTAGTTTGGATTGCTTCTCTGTTTTCCTTTTTGTTTTGAGACAGGGTTTCATGTACCCCAGGCTAAACTGATCCTAATTACTTTAATTCCCAAATGCTAGGTTTCTATGTGTGTGCTACCATGCCCAATTTATATGGTACTGGGGACTGATCCCAGGGCCTTGTTCATGTTGTACATGCATTCTATCAAGCAATATGCCAAAACCTTTTCATGTGACTTCTGCTTTTACTCTTTCTATTTTATCTTACGAAGCCAGACAATCCATTCTCTAAGGCAGGATTTGCTTTAAAAATGTTGATATACCTAAAAGCCTTGCTTTGCCTTGCCTTGCCTTGCCTTGCCTTGCCTTGCCTTGCCTTGCCTTGCCTTGCCTTGCCTTGCCTTTCCTTTCCTTTCCTTTCCTTTCCTTTCCTTTCCTTTCCTTTCCTTTCCTTTCCTTTCCTTTCCTTTCCTTTCCTTTCCTAACTGCCTAATCACTTGGGTTTTCTGGTATCCAAGTGGCCCATCTACCTCATCTGTTGGATTTCACACTTATTTTACAAAGAGGATGGCCTAGTTGGTTATCAATGGGAGGAGATGCCCTTGGTCCTGTGAAGGCTCTATGCCCCAATGTGGAGGAATGCCAGGGTCAGGAAACAGGAGTGAGTGGGTTGGTGAGCAGAGGGAGGTGGAGGGGATAAAGGGAGGGGGTTTTCGAAGGGAGACCAGGAAAGTGGATAACATTTAAAATGTAAATAAAGAAAATATCTAATAACAAAAAAAAAGAAAAAAAGGGGGGGGGGAACCCTCTACATAACAATTTAGTACATGGTTTGATTTTCTTCCCTGCATTATATTGTACTGAATCACATCACATAATTGTCTAAGTGTTAAATTTACCTAAACGACATCCTTGATTTCAATCCACAAAATTGATTTCCTATAAATCCAATTATATGCCCAATTGCCTAGACAACTTTCCAGCAAATTCAATATATTACACTTTCTTTTTTTTCTGTCATCCATTTTGTTTTGTTAATCAAAGTTTTTCTTTGAATGAATATGTGTGTGTGTGTGTGTGTGTGTGTGTGTGTGTGTGTATGATTCACTCTGATTATTTTTAACACCCATCCTATTTTATCTTCTCCCATCCCTGTCCACCCTCTCCTTCCCTGTCCACCTTTCCCTTTTACCTACACAATGCTTTTCCATATCCACACCTTTGTATTTTGTTTCATAACTCCCTGAGTTTAGCCAGAGCCATGTGTGTGAGCATAGACTTGGAACTATCTAGTGGAGACATGTGGACTTACCTGTGGGTATGCATCTGAAGAGAATAACTCTCCTGTACAGTACAGTGAAATGCCAGGGCCAAGAAGTGGGAGTGGGTGGCTAGGGGAGTAGGGTGGGGGGAGGGTATAGGGAACTTTCCGGATAGCATTTGAAATGTATATAAAGAAAATATCTAATAAAAAAAATAACTCCCCATTTCCCAGAATTTATCTGTAGCCAGTAGTTTGGCAAGGAGCAGTAGAGCCCCACTATTCCCTCCCTATCCATGACTGGTTTACAGGGCTAGCCATGTGCAGTCCCAGGGAAGGTAACCCCAGCTACTGTACATCCATGTTTACAAACACCACTTTGTAGCCAGAAGATGGCCTTCTACTGCACTTCTCCCTCTTTCCTAGCTCCTGTATTTGTTCTTCTTGTCCCCTCTTCAGTAATGTTCCCTGATTCTTGGAGGGTGTGATGATCTAAATAAGAATGGCCCCTAGAGGGAGTACTTGATTCCCAGCTATTTGGAAGTGTTTAGAAAGGATAAGGAAGTGTGGCCTTTTTGTAGGCCATGTGTCAGTGAGGGTGGACTCTGAGGTTTCAAAAGACTAGTGCCATTCTGAAAGCTTGTGGCTCAAGATTCAGACACTGCCTGTCTGTCATCATGGTCCTCACCATGACAGTCAGGTACTCCAGTGCTCTGAATCTGTAAGCCCCTAAGTAACTCTTTCTTTTATAAGTTGTGTTGGTTATGCTGCCTACTACAGCAAGAGAAAAGTAAGTAAGATGGGGGCATGGCATAAATGTGTTATTTCAAGCTACACATTCAGCCATCACTTACTCACAGAACCTTGGAGCACCCATGAGTCTGCATTCACTGCCATTCATTGCAATAAGAGGCTTCTCTGATTTAAACTGAGAGAAACCTTTGTCTATGGCTTTAAACTAGTAACTACTTAAAACTTGTATCAGATATCCAGCATATCAGATATCTACATTATGATTCATAACAGTAGCAAAATTACAGTTATGAAGAAGCAATGAGATATTTTTATGGTCCGAGTCACAACAACATGAGGAACTTTATTAAAAGATCCCAACATTAGGAAGGGTAAGAACCATTGTGTTAGAGTACGTGTTTTATTGATTACTGCTAGAGGATTTTGGTTTAAAAAATGCAGCAGTTTAACCATTGTCTTATAACAGAGTTCTTGCTTGTACTCCTTAAGCCGTACATAAGTTTATTTTTATGTTTCCCTCATCGTAATATTTTTATTGATTATTTAGGGATTTTCTACAATGTACACTGATCACATTCACTTCCCATTCCTCCCATGTCCCCCTTCTACAATTGTGCCCACCCCCTAAAAAAACAACCAAAACCAAAACAAAGCACCAAGTTCTATTTGTGTTGTCCATATATTAATTGGTGTATGGTAAAACTCCCAATAGACAGTGTTAAAGAAAACTGAGTACTTCCTCACTACTCCTTTGTCAAAAGCCATCAACTGTGAAGAGCTACCTTCCAGCATCCTTATCACAGTTTTTAAGAACTCTTTTCAATAGCTTTCTATATAGATTGTTTCTATTTTATTTTCCGTTTTTGCGGGGGAGGTGTGGAGAGGTTGTCACAGAAACCTTCAGTGTTTCTTGTTCTTAGTTATGAGGCTGCAGTCTTCGATACCACTTTAAAAGAAGCTTCCTTGCCAATCAATAGGAAGGACCATGAACAACTACTTGGTCTCCAGGGGTAGCATAGAAAACAAACACCAATATGATCTCCAGCAGCAACAAGGACTATGAGAGTCAGTTGAGGAGACTTAACTCAGAAAATGAACCATTCTTCTCTAATGTCTTGTTTTTGCTTAGAGTCAGGGTGATCATGCTAGCTGGCAGTATGTTGGGGCAGGACTTGAGTGAGCTCTAGACTGCTGTAAGCTAGCACCCGTGACTGTGACTACATACCCTGCAATTTGTCTACTGGTGCCATGCTCCCATATCTGCCGCTGCTGGCATCATTGTGCATGTTAAAAACATGCACATATTTACCATCCTAACCATTTTAAATATATGACTAAGTATGACTATTAAAGTATATTGTTACTAAATAAGTTTCCATTCCCTTTTCATCTTGCAAGTGGGGAACACTGTAACTAATAAACAGCACTCTACATTTCCCTTCTTTTGTCAGGCCTGTTAGTCACCATTGTATTCTATCTGTGACTTTGACTTTAGATACTGCATGCAAGTGGAATTGTATCACATGTTGTTTCCTTTTTTGTTCCTATAACAGAGTACTACAATTGAGTTTTTCAAAATGGGCAGAAATTTATTTAGCTTATAATTTTAGAGGATGAGAAATCCAAAATTGAAATACTCTTAATATTTTGTATGAACATTAGTATACTCTGTGCTAAAATATGGAAAACATAGAAATATAGACAATTATAACCAACTGCATAATTTCATGACGTGAATTTTTTATCCACATATTGTTAGGCATTGAGGTTTACTTTTATAACATGTTAATCTGTATTGAACATTTTTGCTGATATCTTTTCATATTTATGGCTCTCTCCTTAGATTCAATTTCAACATTTAATGTTTCTAGGTCACAGACTTCCAAGTGCTGAGGAGCATTTGATTGTGCCTGAAAACAACCTCATATTATCGTGGGGAAAGTGGAAGTGTCACTCCAAAACACTCAAGATGAAATATTTATGACTCAGAGACTACATGAAATATTGAATTATACTTGTTTTTCTTATATGTGGTATTAATTTCCTCTTCCTATTCGATTTTATTAATTTCATTACATATCAACAGTGTTAGAAAAACCATACCTTGAGTAACTTCTTATGTATTTTATCAGTTCATATGCCAATTACAAACAGTGTATCTTTTGCTGTTGTTGTTTCTGAGAAAGGATCTGCCCTATAACCTGGACTGAACTGGACTGGACTGGACTGGACTGGACTGGACTGGACCCCTCTGATGCTTCTGCTTCTGTCTTCCAACTCCTATATTAGAGGTATACACCACCACCCCTACATTAGGGGCTTGTCCTGATTGTGTCCTAATATTCTAATGTATATTCAGAAAGTAAAACTCAGTTCGTCAGGCTAGTGGCGTGTGCTTTACCCACTGAGCTATCTCAATAGCTCCACTTCATTTTTGTACCCACATACTTTAAATGGCAATACTTTTGATACAATACAACTTAAGCAATTTTCTTTTCTTCCTTCTCGTTTGCTTATCTCACCCCCAACCCCAATTTTGTAGTAAGGTTTCAGTGACACAGATGGAGAAAACAAGGTATTCATCGACAAAGTCAAATTTAAACATCTATCCAGAAATACAGCCCTCCAGAAGACACTAGAAGGAAAACTCCACCCCAGGGAGGCTAACTACACCCAAGAAAACACAGGAAATAATCTCAAAACAGCCAAACCAAAAGAAGGGTACCACACACATATGTGTGTGCATACACACACACACACACACACACACACCACCACCACCACCACCACCACCACCACCACCACCACCATCACCAACAACACCACCACTACCACCATCTCAAACAACAACAAAATAACAGGAAGAAACCATCATTGGTCATTAATATTCTCAATATCAATGGACTCATTTCCCCAGTAAAAAGACAGTCTAACAGAATGGATGTGGAAGCAGAATCTATCCTTGCCCTGCATACAAGAAACACACTTCAACATTAAAGATAGATAGACCTCACAATAAGGGCTGGAAAACAATTTTCCAAGCAAATGCACACAAGAAACAAGCTGGAGTAGGTATTCTAATATTTGTCAAAATAGACTTTCAACCATAATTAATCAACAGAGATGGGAAATGCCACTTCATAGTCAACAAAAAGCCTATTCCTGACCCTGTCTAAGGGCCAGGACCCAGAGGCTGAATTACCCAGAGATGTAGGATAGAACCAAGCAGGACTGCTAAGGGGAAAAATCAATTAACTTATTTCTAATGATATTCTGCTATACTCATAGATTGATATGTTTAGCCTAATTGTCACTGGATAGGCTACATCCAACAACTGTTGGAAACAGATGCAGACAGACACCCACAGCCAAACACCAGGCAGAGCTCTGGGAATCCTGTGCAAGGGGGAAAGGATGGATTGTAAGAGCCAGATGGGTCAAGGATACCACAAGAACACAACTCACAAAATCAACCCACCTGGGCCCTCACAGAGACTGAACTGATAACCAAGGAGCCTGCATGGGTCTGACCCAGGCCCTCTGTATATATGTTACAGTAGGTACAGTAAGAAGAGGAGGTTCCCAGTCTTACTGCAATGTGATAGTCCATATTCGGTTGATATCCCTGGAAGGTCTGTTCTTTTCTGGAGGGAAATGGAGAAAGAGTGGATAGGGTGGAGAGGGGAGGTGAAGGTAGAGACTAGAAGGACAGGAGGGAGGAGAAATTGCTATCTGGATATAATATATGATAGATTAAAATAAAAGGATATATAGCATGTTATATGAGACTCTGTGTCAAGAGCAACCAACCAAACGAATGAATGAATGGATGAATAAAAGATGAAATAAAAATTTGTAAACGGTTTGGTGAGCCATATCACACAAAATATATAATTGTTCTGTAGACACAAGAAACGATATTTAGCATCATTAGAAATGAAGATATTGTTACACATTATTAATGGTTAAAATCTAACAATATGCTAGAACATAAGTACAAATGTTACAAACTAGCAGTGAGATATAATGTAGTGTAAGTACTTTGAGAAATAGTTCAATGATTTATTGTTAAAATCAACATAAACACTTACTAATATTTACCAATCCCATACTTACATTTGTAGGTAGAAATACATTTTTATATGCCCCAAATAACTTGTATAGAAATTATCATAGCAGCTGTGTTACAGTTTGTTAATAGCTGACTGTAAAGAGTGCAGATATCATTGATAAGACAATGCAATGGAATATTACTCAGCAATAAAAATACTAGGCTATTAGCCTGAACAAATGATGCCAAATAAAAAGTAATTACTATATCACTCTATTTGAGTTTTTCTAAATTTTTACTAAAAGAGTAAATTTAATCTGTGATAACAAAACAGATACATCGCTATATAAACTGGCATTCCATGTATTAGGGACAGAAAGCTATAGTCATCAAATCACAGTGGACTTGATGGCATAATGATAATGTTGGGGATGATCATAAATGTATATACATCTTTATTGTGGTGATAGTAGCATGAATGTATAAATTTGGCACATCTTAAGACATATACAAACTTATTTTATAGATAAATTATTTTTCAAAATTCTAGCTTTTGAAGCAGTCTGTTTTTAAAACTAACAACTGAGGTGATAATAGTATGACTTTTCATTCCCAGGATTAATGTGAAAAAAACTTCAATACATTTAAATAGAAATTCCTTACATTTCTGAACTGAAAACCAATTAAATATGATATTTTCTTCATTGTTATCATGCTAAATTTTGGGAAATCAGTTAAATTTTTTCCATCTATTTTCATAAAATCTACTAGTGATTTTACTATGTCACTGTCCTTGTTAACATCACCATCATACTCAAACTTAACTATTACTCTTCATTTTTATTTTGGCAGAGAAAAAACAATCATTACAGTAATTCAAATAAAGTTAATAGGAACAGCAATGCATAGTGTCTTTATAGCATGCTTCTTCTTCCAGATCACCCATTCTCAAGATTCTAGTGTACATTCTCAGAGGTTCCTTCCATATGTATTGTGTTTATGCTTCTTGTTTCTTATGTATTTAGATTATTTATGACCCATCATACTAACATCAGCCAACTATTTAAATAAAAAACTAAGTTATAGGCTTTTGTCCCTGACTAGTATCATTGTTCTAAATAATTGTCCTTGTTAATTTTATATTTTTCAACTTGACACAATCTAGAGCCATCCAGGAAGGGAAGCTCAATTGAGAAAACGCCTCAATCAAATTGCTTGTAGGCAAGTCAGTAAAGTGTTTCCTTGATTGATGATTGGTGATTGATGTGTGTGTGTGTGGGGGGGGTCTTAGGTCACTGGAAGAAATGTGACCCATGGGCAATTGGGTCTGAATCCTATAAGAAAGTGGGCTGAGCAAGCCATGATTAGCAGGTCAGTAAGCAGTACTCTACCATGCTGCTGCTTCAGTTCCTGTCTCCAGGTCCCTGCTTTGAGTTCCTAGCCTGACAAGCCTTCAAAAAGACTGTAAGTTGTAAGATGAAATAAGCCTTTTCTTCCCCAAGTTGCATTTGGCCATGATGTTTTACCTCAACAATAGAAACTTAAACTAGTGCCATCTTGCTGTCTCTTAGGTGTGCTTCCTTGTCTGTTACTTCATCTTAGGTTGGTTTCTTGTTTCCTTTGATGACAAATAGTGTTTCCAGAATGCTTAGACTTCTATCAGTCTCATAGCTATTGGTTCCAGTAAATTAGATCACCTGTTTCCACCCATCTTTAGCAAAAGTCTCTGCCAGGACTGTAATAGGCCCAGCTTGGGACATGGGCTATTTGGGAAACAACTATATTTTGTCAATAAATGATAATGTGAGGCCAAACCTGGTCTGTATCCTCACTCAGTTAAGGCCTCCAAAGAATATTCCTATTAGAGGCACATTAAATAGGTTCCTAAAAGAACTGATTTGAGAAGAGATAAAATGGAAATGGGAATGGTGCTCAGCCCTTGCCTTCTGGGTGACACTACAGGTACACTCACACCTATTCTCCCTCTGTCTCTTTTAGGCCAATGAAATTTAGATAAAATTAATTACCTTTAAATTATGTTTTCCCTGTGCATCTTTTCCAAGACTTATTTACAATTTAAAGTATGTCTTATGAGTTGTGTAACTTACCAAATGAACTTCACAGAAGGCCATGGGGAACATCTCTTGAACATTTCCCTTTACTTCTGCTTCTTAGAGAAAATAGTGTGTTCCACAGCATTCACAGCCATTCTCAAATAAGAAACATTTCCCCTGTGACTTCTAATTAATGAAAAGTTCAGCTCAGTGTAAAATTAATGTCTCAAACCTTGTACAGATTATTGTGTACTTCTTTAAGTAGAGGCAGTGGTGGACTAATAGATCCCCTGGAGGAGGTGGGAAGGTGTTGCTGAGGCTGTTTCTGATTTCTTTCTTTGCCCTAGTGGAAGATGGGTAGAAGTTCTGTGATACTGACAAAGAAGAAGGCAAGAGTTAAAGAGAGCAGAAAATGTTTTTACTTGACAAATACCATCTGGCACCACTGTACTCCATATGTGGACAGATTTTATATGTCAAGTTTTTCGATCATAACGTAATTGGATGAACTCTAAGAACCCCTTCATAATGGATATATCCTCATGGCCTTGTCCTACAGAGCTGCTAACTTAAAGTTTCCCACTTAATCTATATTCTCAGTAACTTGCTTATTTTGTGGTCACCTTTTCCTTTTTGGCACAGTAAATAACATGGCGACTCCATCATTTTTTCCAAAAACATAAAATGAAAAATTATATAGCATTTATCTTTTGTCCAATCAAAGTCTAAATGTACAGCCATTTTTCTGCTGTTTTTCAACAGATCTGCTGAATTTCATAGCCTCTCATTTTTATAATTTCCAAGAAGTGAAAAAAATCAACATTTGTTCAGTACAAGTTCAATAAAATGTTCTCTTGAAGGACTCTCATCTCCATAAGGTAGAGAAAAATAATTTATACTCGACTCCTATGAGTGGTTTGAAAGATCATATATTAACCCCAAAGTCTAAATTTGTCAATCTTCATCCTCTCAAAAAATTCTTAATTACTTAGTGCTTGGTGGTAGGATGTCTTTGTAAATCCTACATAGGAATTCTTATCATCTCGCAATAAAATGACAAGTTTTCATGAGACTTATTTATCCTAGCTGAAATGATTTTTACAGATGCTCAGATGCAGGAGGAAATAGCTCATTGATTAATAAGCTACATGAAATTTCATATTTCTAGCATTAAATCTCTATTTAACCTATTTCTGAAATTCCCAATATTTAAAACAACATAATTGTAATATGACATGTTGGAATCGTTTGTTCTGTTTCTGGTACATCTTTTGTCTGATGAGTATCATAGAGTATATACTGAAACTATCTATCTATCTATCTATCTATCTATCTATCTATCTATCTATCTACCTATCTATTGCAGCCAAAGACTACATTTTTGTTCTTATGTTCATAATTAATCTTTATGCTGGTTATGTGAAAGATTGATAAGTTAAAATTAGAAGCTACCTAAAAATAAATTCTATTCTCCTAAAATTATTTTTGAAAGTAAGCTCTTTTTGAAATAGCTAAAATTGTACATGCTGTTATTTTGACTATTTCAAGATATGGATTTGATACCTTTAAAACCTTCATAATGTCCTTTACTTTTGCTCTCCTTCACTGTGAAGCCAGGCTGTCTAAACGATCTTGGAAATTTTCCTTATAGCTGAGTGGGGCTATGTTAAACTCTCTGGTATACATGCGAATGTTAATATGTCAGTCTTGCTAAAAGTGTATTAAACATACTACCAATTTATGCAATGTTATGAGAAAAATAAGTGAGCATATCCTTTTGTTATCTTTTGTATCCCTGTGTGAAATTCAAATATAAAGCTTATGAAGAAAATGGGTTTTATATAGTCATGAGTGGAAAAGCCACAAACACTAAGCTAGCAAAAGAAAGTTATTTTAAAAATACATGTATATTAACATCCTTGAGTTCTTGCACAAAGAATTGTCAAACAATTCCATCTTCATTACTGAAGTATAAAAGCTGTTACCTTCTTAGTCTCTGTTAGTCAGGTTTTCTCATACATGCACAGCAGTGTAAGAGGAATTTCCTTGTATACATTATATATACCAGTCAACTCTTGGTTTTACCCTTGATGTTATATCAGATCTTAAACTAGAGAGCAGGTTGATAGCTACAAAAAGAACCACTGGTGATATAGGCAGGACAAAGTATAAGCAAAGAGTCATGCTTCAAAAGGCATCATACAGAAATTTTATTCCTGTGATATCATCTCTGTTTAGTAAAGTCATTGAGACTTGTGCCAACATTCTGTGTTCTGATATCTTTTCAGTTTAGTCTCCATTCTATGATATCTTTTCAGTTTAGTCTCCATTCTAGTTTTTTGATGACTATTTGGCCTTTATGGGACAACTGTCAAAAATGCATCTCTCTGTAGAGCTAGCTATCTGTTCTTGGTAGATGTGTGTACCTTGCCACCTTCTAGTGTTCTTGTTTATATTATGGTTCTCCACGTGTTCTTGTTTATATATGGTTCTCCACGGACAATAGAAACGCGAGGAGACTTGTTTGACATATTTTCTAGATCTCATTCTTGTTTAGAGTGGTTTCTCTTCTCAAATAGAACAGTGAATATTTCTAGAATATGCTCTACATATTATAATCATTGTTTTCATTTTTAAAGTTTTCAATTTAAATGTAATTTATTTTTTACACTCCATATTCTATTCTCTGCTCTCAATCCACCCTCTGACTGCTCCACATCCCACACCTTATCCCCACCCCACCCCTGTCTCCATGTGGATGCCCCTACCCCTAACCCCCACCTGACCTCTAAACTCCCTGGGGCCTCCAGTCCCTTGAGGGCTAGTTGAATCATCTCTGAATGAACACAGACCCGGATGTCCTCCAAACAAGTGAAAGACCTGTATGACAATAACTTCATGTCTCTCAAGAAAGAAATCGAAGAAGATCTCAGAAAATGGAGAGATTACCCATGCTCATGGATTGTCAGAATTAACATAGTAAAAATGGCCATCCTACCAAAGGCAATCTATAGATTCAATGCAATCCCCATCAAAATCCCAACACATTTCTTCAAAGACATGGAAAGAGAAAATCTCAAATTCATCTGGAAACGCAATAAACACAGAATAGCCAAAACAATTCTTAACAATAAAAGAACAGCTGAGGTAATTACCATCCCTGACCTCAAGTTTTACTACAGAGTAATAGTGATAAAATCTGCATGGTATTGGTACAGAGACAGGTAAGTTGATCAATAGAATAGAATTGAAGACCCAGAAATAAAACCACACACTTATGGACACTTGATTTTTGACAAATATGCCAAAAATATACAATGGAAAAAAAGAAAGCATCTTCAATAAATAGTGCTAGTCTAACTGGTTGTCTGTATGTAGAATAATGAAAATAAACCCATATTCTTCAAATTGCACAAAGCTCACGTACAAGTGGATCAGGGACCTAAACATAAAATCAGATACACTGAATCTAATCGAAGAGAAATTGGTAAAGACCTTTGAACTCATTGGTAGAGGGGGGGAATTTCCTAAAGGAAACTCCAGTGGCTCATGCTCTAAGATAAAGAATTGATAAATGGGACCTCATGAAACTGGGAAGCTTCTCTAAAGCCAAGGCCATAGTCAATAAGACAAATCAGCAACCTACAAATTAGGAAAAAAAATCTTCACTAACCCCACATCTGATAGAGGGCTAATATCCAAAATATATAAAGAACTCAAGAAGTTAATCACCAAAAAACAAAATAACTGAATCAAAAAAAGGGGGGGGGGATATAGAACTAAACCAAGAATTCACAACTAAAGAATCTTGAATGGCTGAGAAGCACCTAAAGAAATGTTGAAATTCCTTTGTGATCAGAGAAATGAAAACCAAAATGACCCTGAGATTCCAACTTACACCAATCAGAGTGGCCAAGATCAAATCCTCAGGTGACAACACATGTTGGAGAGGATGTGGAGAAAGTGGAACACTCCTCCAATGCTGGTGAAATTGCAAACTGGCACAACTACTCTGGAAATCAATCTGGAGGTTCATATTTTACAATTTTGAAAACATATGTAATTCATTTTGATCATATGTACCCTACATTCCACCTCTCATCCTCTATTCACTATTGCTGAACACTCTCCCTCCCGTAGGTTTGAAAATAGTATACTAATATTTTGTCTAAATGAGTAGCAGATTTTTGACATTTTAACCTCCTTTGTTTATTTAATTTTTGTAAATATTTTAAAGGAAAAATTATTTCAGCCTTATAGAAAGTTCTTGAAGTTTGTCTCAACTTTAATTCATCTCACTTGAATTAATCTGAGTGGAGGATTATTTACATGGACAACAAACTAGTGAATATACTTCTGAATAAGATGCCTCTCCTTCTCTGTCAATTGATTGAATGACAATGATTCCTCAAGGATGGGGGCTTCCTCCCAATCTTTTTCCATCCATGGTGGAAGGTACCCAGCTGCTGTGATTTCACTATTTGTTATAAAGGCTGCTGAAGGAAAAAATTATCAGTGGTCTCAATTAGATTTGGATACTGCATGGTACAATATCAACTTGCTAGGCAAGATGGATTCACCAGTGCAATAGTGACCCTTTTTTTCTCATAAAGGATATTTAAGTGGGGCTGGCTTACAGGTTCAGAGGTTCAGTCCACTATCATCAAGGTGGGAACATGGCAGCATTCAGGCAGGCATGGTGCTGTAGAACCTGAGAGTTTTAGTGGTCTCCTGAGAGGTTCTACCAGTGCCTGGCAGATACAGAAGTGGATGCTCACAGCCATCCATTGGATAGAACACAGGGTCCCCAATGAAGGAGCTAGATAAAGTATCCAAGGAGCTGAAGAGGTTTGCAGCCCCATAGGAGGAACAACAATATGAACCAACCAGTACCCCCAGAGCTCCCTGGGACTAAACCACCAATCAAAGAAAACACATGGTGGGACTTGTGTCTCTAGCTGCACATGTAGCAGAGGATGGCCTAGTCGGCCATCAATTGGAGGAGAGGCCCAATTGTTATAAGAGCAACTAAGTGCATTCTGGTTTGATTTGGTATGGGTGAACCATCTGTGGTTGAAAACTGACAGTCACTTATTTTCAGCATTTAAGACAGTTATGAATTCTGCATTAATTACAACCAAAAGAATGAAGAAACTTCTATGACAAGGGTTGAGTGAGAATAGCATAAATCTATGAATATGAATGTGAAGAAGGTAGTTTAAGAACATGACTATTTACTGAAATAACACCAGTAGGTTTTCCCCAAGGACCCATGTTATACCTCAGTAGTAGGGCTTTGTTTGTTTGTTTGATTTGTTGGTTGATTGGTTCATTTTTAACTAGGTTTACAGTACCAGACATAAAATCTCTCTCATGGATCAGGCCTCATATCCAAAGAGAAGAAGTTGATTACATTTCAACTCATAAGCTAGCATGCCACTATTGCTCCAGTGGACACAAGTTACTTGACAGACTATCATTATAGCATGCAGGATCTATTGTTGGCTAAGACCATTGATCTCTTTTCTTCCTTGGAAGCCTGAATAACACCAGCATTATGAAATTGATCCATTAGCAAAGAAGTTAGTTTCCTGGTTAATTTTATATTGATTTCTTGATGCCATGAAACTAAAGTGATTTATTTCCTAAGCAGTAGGATTTACAGTTGAGTTATGATTGGCAACCATGAGAGGAAACAATAGCATGTGTTGTTGTGGTTTCTCTATAGTCTCTTTGACTTGTAGGGAGTTATCTATGTTTGGAAGTTAAGATGTTCATTAAATAACCCATGCCTTTTATGAACTATATTATCAACGAATGCCAGGTGGACCTAATCATCTGATCTATATTTTTATGCCCTTTTCAGACAAGATATGACACTCTGATTTGCCCTTTATTCATTTTAGGTTATTACTTAAAACAATTTTAAATTTAAATACCTTTTGATTATCCTCTACTCCTCCCATAAGTCCTTCCAGATTGTCTCCCAAACTACCTTCTAAAATAAATGAATACAAAATAAAACCATACCCACTCAAAACCAAACCAAATCAAACCAAACCAAACCAAACCAAACCAAACCAAACCAAACCAAACCAAATCAAACCAAATAAATACAGTATTGTAACCAAATAGAAGCACACAGGGAGAGGGAGAGAGGGAGAGAGGGAGAGAGGAAGGGAGAAAGGGAGGGAGGGAGGGAGAGAGAGAGAGAGGGAGGGAGGAATAGAGGGATAGAGGGATAGAGGGATAGGGATAGAGGGACAGAGGGAAATGGAGAGGAAGAGGGATACTGTGGGGTCCATTGCATTTTTTCAACTACTCCTGAACATGAAGTGTGCCCTGGAGTGGTTAATAAAACCAGTGTCACTCTATTGAAGAACACTGATTTTTCTCTCTTCTAGAAGGTATAAGTGACTGTTCAGTTGTTAACCTTTACCCTAGTGGTTAGGTGGTTAGGTTTTCTTTCACTCACTCATTTTTAAAAGAGAAAATAACTAAATAAAACATAAGATAAAACAAAACTATCATATTGAAGTTGGACAAGACAAACAAACAGAGGGAAAATATCCCAAGGGAAGGGACAAAGATGGAAACAGGAGCAGTGGACCCATGGGAGAGTGAAGAAGAGGGAGAAGTGGGAGGAGAAACTTGTCAGGGTGTATTCAAGAAGAATCAGAAACTCATTTGTTTGCACACTCAGGAGTCCCATAAAAACACTAAACTGAAAGCCATAATATATACAAAGAGAACCTGGTGCAGACACATGCAGGCCCCTTGCACGCAGCTTAGGTCTCTGTGAGTTCAGAGGACCTTTGCTCATGGTGATTAAGAGGCCCTTGTTGTCTTGGCATAACTTTTCTATAATATGCTGACAGGCTGTAAATTTACAAGGGAGACTCTAAAGTATCTAGTGTTGTTTTGGTTGGGCTGCGCATGGTGGTGCATGAGAGGCAGAGGCAGACATTATCTCTATGTGTTCCAGGCTCACCTATTCTATATACTGAGTTCCAGGCAAGTCAGGGATCAATACATAGCATGAGAGTTATATAAAAATATTAATTCCTTTGCTTTATTATTTTTTGTGTATTTGGTAAGTGGTAGCTACTTCTATTCAAGTATGGTGTCAAGCAGATTTCATGAACTTTGAGTTAAACCTATAAAGACACCTAGACATTTAGAAGGAAACTTAGGCATGCCTGTGTGTAATGCAAATATTCTACTACATGGCATATTCCATAGACTCTAGTGGACTTAAGTCCAATTACTATGGTAGAGTTTGATATGATAAAGGTAAAAAATAAATTTCTTCATTTTTCACACTTTAAAAAATATGTATTTTTTATATATGAATGTTTTACCATAAATGCTCTTGTTCCTGATGCCCATAGCAGTCAGAAGAGGGCATCATGACTGTGACAGTGGAGTTATGGACAGATATGAGCCACCATGTGGGTGAGTGTTGGGAACAAATCGTGAGTCCTTGGAGGAGCAGTAAATACTTCTAATCACTGAAATATCTCTCCATTTCCACATCCTGAAAAATATTTAGATTATAGTTTTCATGCAAAATTATATTGAAAAATATTTAAGTATCCAAATATTTGTAATATAATCCTCAGACATAAATGAACAGAAGCAGCTGACAGATAGTATATGTTTTCAAGGCAGCCAATATACTGAGACTCATTCTTGCCATAGTAGTATACTATATCATCTAGTTATATGTAGAGTAAGCATTTATTGTAAATAGCACACTGTCATAACAAAAGGCTCTGCATGCTAATGAATATGTAGATATATATAGAGAGAGATAAATAAATGATAGATACATAAGTGGTCGAGAAGTACTGTATCTACAGGTTTATACACATTTGAACATGGGTAGTTCAGTTTAATTTGACGATTTTACATTTTTAAGTCAGTGCCTTTTTGCAATTTACAAATCTCTGTAGAGCCACATATGGTATGATTAATTCATATAAAATAAAATAAAAAAGACCTTCTTCCCTCATAATGACATGCTCCTTTCAGGTAAGAATTTGTCTAACATAGACCAATGATTTGAGTAATAAATAATTATCACCACTTTCTAGATGATATTATACAATAATAGAAAAAAACAATAGTAGCAATAATAACAATGAGAGACAATATTAAGCTATCATTTGGGCATCATTTTTGTTTTTATACCTTTATAAATATAGCTATGAAATATAGCTAATAGTTCTGATTTATTATGTTGCTGGCCTTACTCTAACTTCTTTAATTCATTTAAGGAACCTGCGAGAAAGCTACTATCTTCATTCATATTTAATGTATAAAGAGACCTAAATAAACAAATGGTAAGTAGCAATTTCCCTAGTGAGCTTGGTGGTTATTTGGACCTGGCCTCCCAACTCAGTGAAACCTCCAGTTACTAAAGACTACTCCAGCAGCATGGAGGGCACTGAAAGTCTATGATGTGAACTATTTGAAGAACTTATCCACCAGATAAGTGCATCTGGCGATCCAGATTCACTTCCTATGAGGAAAAAAAAAATCTAGTGACTGTACAATACATTTTAACTACGAAAAAAAGAAGAAATAACGACACTGGTTTGTTGTGGCTATCACCTCTGCATAAAATGACAAAGGAAAGGAATGAGCCCAGTGATAAAATTAACTGGCCCCAGAAGCACATAAACAATCTAAAGGATTTTAAGTGTGCCCTGGTAGAGAGTCTTTTCTCCAGCAGTCAAAGCTCAAGCAGAGAACAATCAAACCCAAGCCATCATCAAATGATTGACTGGCTTACAATTAAAATTTAAGCCCCATTACTGAAGGGTGTCAGCGGGTAAATAGCACTAGCACTTAGCCACTTGGCTACTCCCTAGTACTTCTTTGTCTTTTGTTGTTGTCTGTTTCTGAGACAGGGACTTCAGGGTGGCCTGTATCTTTCATCTGCCAACCTCATCTTCCTAAATTCTCAGATTACCAATATGTGTGATCACGGCAGGTACATTGTACACATTTTCATTATAAATTTTATTTTTATTTTTAATTGTTATGTATGTGTACATGTCTACATGAGCACTTGCGTAGCCATCAGATTCATTTTGAGGCTTAAGTTACATATATTTATGAGACAGCCTATTTGGGTGCTTCAAAATAAACTCATATCCTCTGCAAAGAGCAGTATTGCTCTTAACCACTGAGCCAGGACTCCAACATCCTCACTGTACAAGTTTTTAAAAGCCAATATTTTTTCTTTCTTTCTTTTACATACCCAGCAGTGAAACCAGTATACCATAAGTTCACATTTAACTTTTTGAGAAATGGAGCCTATATTTCAAAGTAGCTACAAGAGTTTACATTTCCACCAGCAGTGTACAAAGGTTTCTTAGTCTTCACATCCTTGCAAATGTATGATCTTCATTTTTTTTTAAATCTAGTCATTTCAGTGAATCTGTTCATGGCTGTCTCATTGAGATCATGATTTGCATTATTCAAATGACTAATGCTAAATTTCATCTCTCATGCTATTTGACTATTCTTCTATAGTCCTGGGAGAAATGTCTATTCAAAAAATTGATTGCATCTATGATATATTGTATTTTTATTGTTGGGGAGTAACACGATCAAACCATTAAAAACCAGCACAGATGGGAGAGGGGCTCGTGAGGTGCTGTTTGTAACTATGGTTGCTGCGAGAGAGTGAGTAAGTTTTTTTTCAGGTATGTGGATCCTGAGATACTGCTTATGGCCCTGGAGATATCCTACACCTGTGTATACACATGCGGCATTAAATGGACTCGGTTATTCTCTCTCTCTCTCTCTCTCTCTCTCTCTCTCTCTCTCTCTCTCTCTCTCTCTCTCTCTCTCTCTCTCTCTCTCTCTCCAGGAAGCTGAGAGACAAAATTGGTGGGGATTATGGGGAAAGTTAGGGGTGCTGAAATAGAGAGTTTATTCGTCAAAACAAGTTATATGTGTGTTTAGGTTCTCAAACAAAGAGTTTATGCCAAGGTTTCTTCTGAGATTTTAAAGTTTTGAGTTCTGAAAATCAAGTGTATACACAAACAATATGTATTCTATGCCTTTTTTGTGTGTTATAAACACAAGTTACCCAACATTCTTCTTTCATGTAGTCTCTTCACCTTAAGCCAAAAGACTTATTTCCATATTAAGTTGTTTTGCCACCATCAATGAAAGTCAATTGGCTTGGAATGTAAGGATTTGTTTCCTACTCTCAATTTCATCACACTGATCAATACCTATGCTTTTACTTCACTGTTTAAATCAAATCAGCTTTGTTTGATAGTGCTAAAACAACTTATATGCACACATTGAGTTCTCCAACACACAAACAAACAGTTTAATGCCTTGGTTTCTTCTAAGAATTTTAAAGTTTTGGGTTCTGAGAGTTAAGCATATATATATATAAAATACAGGTTTGAAGTAATTTTAACGTGAGATACAAACAAGTAACCCAATATTTTATTATCGTTTTGGCTATGCTTGTGTATTTTATTATATTTTTCATTCCTTAAAACAGTGATGTATAATCCTTGCACTTTTAAGCCTTTTGTTCTTTTGCTGATAGTGTTAGTGAAATTCACTTCTTTTAAAAACTTTATGAGCATTTGATAATTACACATAACAGAATATAAATAGTTTACATCATGGCATTTTCATACAAATATGCAATGTGTTTTGTAATCATAGTCACCTCAATTACACTCTCATGTTCCCATTGTGTTCAAAAATTCATTAGATCATTAAATCGGTAAATAAATAAATAAACAAATAAATAAATGGATAGATAAATAAATGTAGAAGAGGGATGAGGAAATTTATTAAGTCATATAAATGTATGTAAAAGAGGGGAGAAGATGGGAATCATTGGAATTATCTTAATTTTCTTTTGGATTATCTATTGATAGGATAGGAAATAATATGCAAATTGGACCAAATAATTTTTTATGAATCCAACATAACTGCTTTTTATCTGAAAACTTGGTACCATGGATAATCCTGTAATATTTTTCAGTTAACAAAATTATGATACGAATTGTACATTTTATAGGTACAATATGAAAATTCAATTTGATATGGAATGATCAAATAAGAAAAATTAGTATTTTCATATAATTCAATGGGTTTTTTTGCTATGAGAAAATTTAAAACTCCTAACTTCAAATTACTTATCATTTTATATGTATTAAATGGTTTTGAATTATTGACACATTTCTGCTTTTTCCAAAGAAGAAAAACATCTTTAATTCCTCCTGCTCTGTTTTGGTACCTCGAGTCTAACCCTATTGTGCTTTGGTACCTCCTGCCTAGCTCCCTTTTCACTACACTTCCTAGCTTCTAGCACTCACCCAGATCGCAGTCTCTACTTTTTGGAAAACAACTTCAAAATTTCGGTATACAAAGAAAATATTCAGTGTTTGTCTTTCTATGCCTTAATTATTTTAGTAAACATAGTGTCTTCCAGTTCTATCCATGTTTCCAGAAATGACAATAATTTCAATTTTCATGACTGAATAATACGTCATCACATGTAATATTGGCCATAGTCACTTTCTCCACTCACCCCCTTGGCAGACATACCTCAGTTTTATACTTTATCATGAATATGATGAACAGTGCCTGGAGTATGAATGTTTCTTTGAAATACTGAATTTATTTCCATGAATATATAATTAGTACTGGGATTATCACTACTCCGAGTATAAGTAGTATATCAAGCTATAAATAATATACCAGAAATAACATCTACTCTTTTGCCATTTCCCCTCACTCCTTTCCTACCTTTCTCCCTCCCTCCTTTCCCCTGCCTCACCTGTGTTTGCCCACAGGTAACTGTCCATGTGCATGCCATGGAATATATGTGGAAGTCATAGGACAACTTTTGAGAGTCAACTCTCTCCACCCTGTGGAGATTGAAAATTAAACTCAAGCTTGGTGGCAAATATCTTTAACTACTGAAACATTGAAAGGTATTATCATCCCTACATATTTATTTTCTATTTGTCTTAAATACCATTTTGCTTTAAAAAAAAGCTTTGTTTATTTTATGTATGTGAGTACACTGCCGTTGTCTTCAGACACACCAGAAGAGGGCATTGGATCCCATTACAGATGGCTGTGAGCCACCATGTAGTTGCTAGGAATTGAACTCAGGACTTTGGAAAAGCAGATGGTGCTCTTCAACACTGAGTCACCTCTCCAGCCCTATTATTTTATTTTCATCTTTTTATTGCGTCTTTTTGGGAGTTCTGACCCAGTTCTTTTCCAGTGCCCTACTGTAGTTCACTTGTAATTTCTTGCTATACACCTTTTCACAAATACTTGTCCTCAGATTCCCAATTAACATCTTAAATCTACAAAAGTGTCTTTCCAATTAGTAAAGAACTTAAACATAGTGACATACAAAATAGTGTTCTTCCCTCTTCTCTTGTGTTATTGTCAGACACAACCAATAGTTACACAGTGTAAATATCACTACAGTTTTACAGCATTGATCACACTCTTAAGTTTGGTGAGTGTATGCCTGTATAGATAGCACTTTAAAGATCTGGAGATCTAGAGTTTATAGAAAGCTGAACCTCTGTACAGTTTATTCACATGTTATTCTACTAACTGACCATGGCTCCTAGAACTTTGGGTCTCTCTAGAAATAAACTTTCCTGGAAAGCTTATTTAGTGCTCTCATCTAATCTCTCTCTCTCTCTCTCTCTCTCTCTCTCTCTCTCACACACACACACACACACACACACACACACACACACACACACACACAGACACACACACACACACACACACACACACACACACACACAGACACACACACACACACACAGTGTCTGGAATGCTCATATGTTGGTGAATTTAATGATCATGTATTTGAAAAGGGCTTAAAATATGTAAAGCTCAAATATTAGTCCAGGTGTCCTATTCAGCTATTGTATATTAAAGGACAGACATTGTGTACTAGTCTATTCTTGTTTGGAACTGTTCAATGAGTGAACATTTGGCCTGTAAATATTCAGTTGGCGCAAAGGTGACTGTGGCAGAGTTTTATGGACATGAAGAGCTGTAGTTCTACTTTATTAATTCCAGAAATGCAAAACATATCCTTGTTGCTAAACTCCAGAATATCTCTTTTTCTCCATGACTGACTCTGTTTTGATCCATTTCTCCTTGTGTGAATGTTTTATCCAAGCCTTAGGAACATGCTGTGCAAGCAGTGACAGTTTATAAGTTAATAAATATCCACAGCACAGCAAAGATGCTGGGTTTTTCATTCAGTCATCACCAGGTGCCTTAACCCTAATGTTTAGCCTCATGTAGAAGTGGAAACAAATGATTTTGAGAATATGCATAATTATCTAGACTGCAAAGTGTATGCAAATACTTTAATATGTTGTAGAGAAAACATGGGTAAATCATTAATTTAAGGAAGTTCAGAACTGCCTCTGGGAGGCACAACATGGTGTGTGTGTGTGTGTGTGTGTTCATGTGACATTTATATGGAAGGAATATTAGGGAAAATTATTATTTTTTTTTATTTGAAAAAATTTTTTATTGATGATAATATGAATTTTTTTAATTAGGTATTTTCTTCCTTTACATTTTCAATGCTATCCCAAAAGTCCGCCATACCCACCAACCCAATCCCCTACCCACCCACTCCCCCTTTTTGGCCCTGGGGTTCCCCTGTACTGGGGCATATACAGTTTGCAAATCCAATGGGCCTCTCTTTTCAGTGATGGCTGACTAGGCCATCTTTTGATACATATGCAGCTAGAGTCAAGAGCTCCGGGGTATTGGTTAGTTCATAATGTTGTTCCACTATCTATAGGGTTGCAGTTCCCTTTAGCTCCTTGGGTAGTTTCTCTAGCTCATGCTCTAGAAAGACTTGTGTGATAGATGAATTTCAGCTGTTTTAAACATCTTCAAAAATATCTACATAAAGATGATACTCTGATGGCTAACTTTCATAGACCTAGAAGATGCTATACAGACTGCTGGGAAAAGTCATCATCGTCTTATGTAGCTGTGACTATCATGGCAAGATACGTGTAAGGGTGCAATAGTGGCATGAATGTTATGGGGATAACCAACCTGTGCAGTATTGTATTTAAGGAACCCTCCATGAGCAGAAATGTTCTTCTAGTACTGAAATTCTGGACAAGAACCGATGGTAGGTAAGTTCATACATCTTATCAATGAACCTACTCTTATTAGTCAGCTGGATAGAGATAATATCAAGTGGCTTTTTAATTTCATCTTTAAACAGATAGATTAGTGCAACTCTTAAACCATATCCAACAAATTTGATTGTGTGGTGGACTGCAATTAATCCAGCATCTCACAATGCATCAAAGTGCAGAGAGTAAGTGGTAATGAATTAACCAGCCACAACTAGATCTATATCATACATTTTTCTCTTGAGGCTCAGCAACAATTGGAAAGACTGTAAAAGCTAGAGGTCAAGGAGGACCAGAGTGAAATAATGTCTCCTGGGCATGAGAGTACCTCTATACTTATGATGTCACAGCATCTGAGGTTATTTGACAAGACTTGGACAAGATAAAGCCAGCCAACAGTCCATCATGGATAGTGGAACTATTCACGTGAATGTCCCCACAACAAGGAATTTTTTAGAAGTATGAAATGGACTTGGTGTGTAATATGTATGTGTATATATATATATATGAAGACTGAAAATTGGGAAGGGTAGGCATGGATCTGAAAGTAGCTAGGGTAAATATGATCAAAATGCATAGTATAAAACGCTCAATAAAATATCCCCAAACTGAAAAACAAACAAACAAAAACCCAAACAGAAACCAAGCCAAACAAACCAACACCCACCAATGACAAAACAACCAAATATTTAAACAGAGGACTTAGATAGATCTCAGTAGTATAGTGCTTGCCAGCATTCACCAGGCCTTGTCTCTAATCCTCAGCACCACAAAATAATGTCTTTATAGAAAACAGACACCGTGCCATATGCTTTTATTCGTAGTTAATCAGGTGGCTAGGGCAGATGGATTATTTGGCTCCAGGAATACTATGTAATCTTTCTCTCTCATCCAATATTACTGGCAATGTTTTTAGTGCACTGTTACCTACAGTAATCTTAATCAAGGGGGAAGGTGCACCTGAGGTAATAGAGAAGTTGTGCATAGCAACCAAATAATTTACCGACAGGTATTTTTCATTCCAGGATAGATATATGCATCAGGCCATATCATAGTGCTATATTTTATGACTAGTTATGACAACTTATGTTTATATAAATATGAGTATGAATTTGGGTTTATAATGTCTTATTCTAGCTCTAATTTACCAATTCTTTTTGTAACTGGAAATCATTACAGCCCATTCTAGGTTTTGATACTAGCTAGGGTACTATAACCAGTACCTAAAATGTGGAGCTCACTTTAAATAGAGGTAGAAAGCATTTGGAAAATATGATAGACAATGTATAGATGTCCTTGTTGAGATTGTTGGTATAAAGCTGGATGTTTCTGAAACGTCCCAGTGAGGAGAGCAATTTCACCCACTAATAGTGCACTTCAGCATATGAGGCTTTTCAGGCACTTTAGGATGAAATAATTTGAAGTGATTATCTGTTCTGAGTCTACCACCACTTATGCACAGAATTATTATAATCAGCCTCCACAGATGGAATGATGATTTTAATAGATATTCACCCTCTCCACAAATAGATGGTTGGAAACATGTACCTGAGACCTCTTGCAGTACCTACAAAATTCCTGGTTGGTGAAACTGTTTTACTTTCAAAGAAATGCTATTAGCACGAAGAAAATAATAGTGTTCTTTCCCACATTTGATTCTAGGCACTATACAATGTACGAGTTGGATATACAATCCTTGGGAGTAAAGTGAGGTAAGGTGCTATGCCACTATGCATAGAACATTGGTTGTTGTTATTGCTGTTTTTACCTTTCTTAAACTATGACCAGCACCCACTTCTAGAGATTCCCTAGAGCCACTTTAAAACCATGCAAATGTATAATCTCTACGGTGGGATTTGGGGACTGACCCAAAGTGTCTACCCCTTTACTGCTGTGCTAATTAGGTGCTCTGTGAAAATAGGACTCTATAATCAGGTCTGTATATAAATTTTTTTTCAAAGTTAAGCAGAGTTCCTTATCTTGGGGTTCTGCAGTATGGAATGGACTCAGGCACTTTTAATCCAAGGAGCAAAACATGCAGCTTCAGTACCACATAGGGACTGAATAGAGACGTAGAGCCTCGGACCTATTATTACCACTGGAGGCAGCAGTCAAGGCCTTCTGTACCTCCCTGGCAATCCTGATGTGTGTGAAAGTCAAATAAGCAACAGTATTTGCAGTCTTTTGTTTCATCGTGGAACCTTTTTATTTATTTACTTTTTAAAAATTTCAGGAAGCATATGGTAGGATCAACATGTTCACCATGAAGAATGTGTGAATATATATGCAGTTGAACCCGCGCAGCACTGCCATTATTTAAAGATAGTTTTGAATTCTTTGTTTACTTTAATAAATATAACCTCTTCAAAACAACTCCAAGCAGATACAGGTGGACTGCAGTGAGTCCCAGGCCAACCTAGTCTACTACAATGAGGTCCAGGCCAGATATACCTACATAGTAAGACTTTTTGTCTCAACAAAACAAAACAAAACAAAACAAAACAAAACAAAACAAAACAAAACAAAACAAAACAAAACAAAACAGCTCATAGACAACCTTTCTGAGAGTTCAAGTTTCTTTCTGGGAATTTTGAACCTTCTGTATTTGCAGAGCTTCCCTGACCCAATGAAGTGCTGATGTTTATGACCAATAGATGTATGTTCCTGAATAATGAGACAATAAGCAGCAACCCCAACATCCAAAAAGAAACTTGAAGAGCTTGGACAAAGGGAGACAAGCAGAGGGAGCAGATGGAGTCTACTAGTGTTTGTATCTTGAGTTCAAGATAGACGAGCAGTCTTACCTCCTTCAGGCATAGCCACAAAGCAATTGGGCTGGGACCAGTGAGTGGATTTTGCTGAATTTGCCCCAAGCATTTTGGGA
Organism: Mus musculus; assembly: GCF_000001635.26. NCBI lineage: Eukaryota > Metazoa > Chordata > Mammalia > Rodentia > Muridae > Mus > Mus musculus. Next base: position 59,061,613 of record NC_000086.7, read on the forward strand.
GTCAGCACAATTATCTCCCTGAAAAAACTGTGCCATGGTAAGTATGCTATGTTTGCTTTGAAACACGACCTTTTGTTTGGTTTGCTCCATTCTTGCCATGTTGAGTACTCCAAAGCCTTCATTGTCACACATAAACAGCTCTGGGGAGCTAGATAAAAGGCACCCCCAGGAAAGAATGCTTATAATTTCCTTACACTCTCTGAGATGGAAAAGGACTTAGCTATTTAGTCTTGTGCTTTTTTTCTTCTACAGAGGAATGAGATGAGCTAAAGGTTGGGGTGTGACACTAAATGCAGAACATATGACTAGCTCAAAGATCCTCACACAGTTTGATTGCTCAATGACAAGGAGGACTCTTGAGGACCAATATGAAAGTTGAAGGCTGAGAGACACAGTTGAAAGAGTGTTCATGCGAACAGACACTGGAGCTTGTCTGAAGTCAGTGGCCTTATACATGAACTTTAGTATTAAGTCCAGTTTCTAATATAGTTGATAGCACATAATGGATAATAAACACACATTGAAGTTTTCCTTTTCTTTGAATGAATATAAAGAGTTTATTCGGTGCGTATTTGGGTATACAACAACAAATATTAAACAACTTTTTTTTTAACTTTTTGTGCACAGGGCAGAAAACTGCCTGTACATGCTATGTCCACTTTTGGAACACAGGTTTTAACAATTATTAATGCACAAAATCTTACATATCATGCAACTCTATGCCAAGATTCCAACTTTCTTCCATGCAACAGATATGAAGATCTAAATGGAAACCTAGCTAAGTCTTAAACACTTTTCCAGTAGCAGGTATAATATATGTTGTTTAGGGGGAACCATTCTTAACATTGCCTTGTTCACAATGTTCACGTGCCAAATCCAATGACAGGAGGACTTGTACATGTACAGGTGAGACACTTCTTATTTGAACAACACGAAAGACAATGCCACTGTTCCACAGTTCCTGTCTTTACACAAGAAGCCACAATAGATTAACATGATACACGAATGGAATTAAGAGAAATCTACACTTGAGGATAATCTTGTTTCAACTTATCTTACTGACTGGGATTGACGATACAACTCAATTTCTACGCACAAAGTACAGCACAAGAACTTGACCAGAATGCTACAGTTCTAATTGACAACAAAAAAGGAGAGAGAGAGAGAGAGAGAGAGAGAGAGAGAGAGAGAGAGAGAGAGAGAGAGAGAAAGAGAGAGAGAGAGAGAGAAAGAGAGAGAGAGAGAGAGAAAGAGGGAGGGTGGAAAGGAGAGGGTGCGAGAGAGGAAAACCCATAAGAACACGGTTACCTTGAACCTCAGATGCCAATTCAGATTCAACCCTGCCTTTGGTTAATATGGATTAAGTGACAGAGTCAATAGAACCATTAATTTTCAAAAATCATAAAGTTGCACTATATGAAAGTAAAGAGTACATTTGAATCAAGCAGAGATAGAAAACACGAAGCCAAGAAAACAGCACAGTTCACAGAATTTGTTTGCCCCTACAAAACATTTAAGCAGTTAACTTTGTTTTGTTGTTTTGCTTTGTTAAGAATAGCTGTGGTCTTTTAATTTTTCTTAATTGGGAAGCAAATTGACCAGCATTTGTGCTGTTAAATATTTTTGCTGTTTTATTTATCCCCAAAGTACAGGTGAGATCATGAGAAAATTTGGCAGTCCTTCTTCCAGGTTTAGTTCATTGATAATGCTTGGCACTCTTTTGCACAAGCTCAGAATAAATTATGGGGCTTTAATATGGGTGATAACAAGGTATAACGGCAGAGAGAATAGGGAAGTCTGCCTGTGTGTTTGGTAAACCTCACTGATAAGTTTGAACTTTTGGATGAAGGACTGCTAGAAGAATTCAACAGCACCTGAAGGTAAGGTTCTGTTATAGAGCCCTCGTTTTGCCCTCACTGGCTACGTTGATTCGTTGTGGCTCATGGATTTGCCTCCATTCAGTACACCAGAGACGCTTCTGCTCTTGGTCGGGGTCCCACTTCCAGATCGGGAGAACTCCGTGAGATCGTGCAGAGATGGCTCCTTGTACATGGCCACTGAAAAGCACAGAGATGGTGGAAAATGGCTTTAAAGGGACACACTGATGTATTGTAGTATTCAAAAATTCTACAACAGATCTTAGGTATTCTCACTTTAAAACTTCTAAGGGCAGGAAGCAAAGCTCATGGTAGCTATCTCACCTTAGCCATTCCACAGTGAATACATTTTTTATAATAGTATCTTAAACACAATAAACTATTTTTATTTATCAAAAGATTTCCTTTTAATAACTGAAAAGAAACAAAGACAAAACAGATCAAAATATTTTCTTTTGCTTACTAAGACAAACAAATAAGTACTTGGCAGAGTGCATTAGACTAGATTCAGTGAATTCTAGTCCTCATTTAGTCCCATGTAAGGGAATTTAGTGCCTAACTTCTATCACGGTGTTATATGCAAGGATTAATGAAAACACATTTAATAAAGCTCTCAGAAGTTTAAATATAATCTATAAAATACTATGAAAGCTTAATATCAATATTTTACACACTTTAAAACATTGATTTCCATCATATCTTAAAATAAAACTTTAAGATGAAAAGTATTTGCATGATTCCAGTACAATAAGTGGTAACAATTATTATTGTTGGGCTATAAATCACGGCACTTGCATATACTCATATACTTGCAGAATACATGATGCTAAATATTAATCTCACCATGTACATCACAATTTGTGCTTGTAAAAATGCTATATCTATATAATATAAAAACTCATTTTTTTCTTTAAATTTGAGATAAGGTCTGACTGTAGCCTAGGCTGCTCTTGCATTACTAGGTAGCCCAAACTGGACTCTAAGGCCTCTCTTATGCTAGCTACTAAGTGCTGGGATAACAGGCATGGGCCATCAACACAGTGGATATTCTTATATTGAACTGACAATCATGAGGCACATGTAAGTATGTAACATTTCAAGATCATTTGGTTAACAGTGGGGCATGGTGACAAATGTCTAGAATTCTGGCATTTGGGGAGCAGAGGGGAGATGACCAAGATTTTGAAACCAGTTGTGACCAGAATGCTACATAGTTGAGAAACTGTCACAAACGACTAAACCAAACACACACAATCCAACCATCTGGTTAGTGAACAATGAAGCTGAAGTTTGAATCAGGTATTCTGGCTCCAAAAAATGAGCTGTAAAACACAGTGTGACACTTATTTTAACATGTGTGCACGTGTGGGTAAGGAGATGGGTAGTTGTTCAAGTCTCTACTGTCATCTCCTATTTGGTTTGCATGCTCTCTTTCTTATCTATGTCTCCCTCTAATATTACCATCTCCCAGTTTTATTTTAATAGTTATTCTGGCTGTTTAATGTCCACCTGAAATACACTAGTATTATTTGGGAAAAGGGACCCTCAATTAAGAAAGTGCCCCCACAAGATTTTACTGTACGGATGTTTATGGTAGCATTCTCTTGATTGATGTGGGAGGGTCCAGCTCACTGTGTGTAGGGTGTCGGTACTGAGTTGCTCTGTTCCTGGGTGTGATAAGAAAGCAGGCTGAGCTAGCCAGTAAGTGGCAGAGTTCCTCCCTGGCCTGTGCTTTAATTCTTGCCTCTAGGTTCCTGCCCTGACTTCCTTTGTTGATAAACTGTGATGTGAAAATGTAAGCAAAATAAAACCTTTCCTCCCCAACTTGTTTGTAGTAATGGTGTTTTATCACAGCGAAAGTAGCCTTGACTAAATCAGAAATTAGTACCAGGTCATTGGATATTTCTGTGGCAGATCTGATCATGTTTTAGGGAGGACTGTGGAAGAATTTTGGAACATTTGGGCTGGAAAAGCCACTGAGTGTTCAGAGCTTAGTGAGATGCTATGGGAACAAAAGATAATATAGGCCTGAAATCAATGCACATGATGGAGACCTGGCTTGTGAATTTTCCGAGTGACGTTTTTAGAGTGCCTGGAAAACTCTATAGGGTCATTTGATATTTTGAATTAAGATCCACTGAAGTTTAACTTTTGCTTTGTTGGGATAGCTGATATATGTCAACTGGGACTAAAGAATCAAATGTAATTAAGAAGATAGTAGCATCAACTGAGGCAAGATCTTCTGGGAAGGGTTTCCTTAGGGTCAACACCCAGAGCTATGGTCCAAGGTTGGCCAAAGTGGTACCTTTTGCTGGCAGCCAAAATTGCTGTGTCTTTCCCAGGTGTTAGTAGTTTTAAATGCATGGAAGATTTATAAACAGCAGCTAAGGCTTTGCACTATGAGAGGCAAGGTGAATGTATAGCCTCAGTGGATGTTGAATGCCTAAGACTCAAGGGGCCATTGAGAGACACTGGACTGGTAGCATGTGTGGGGTAAGAGTCCCTAAAGAGAGGAGCCCAAGAGAGGCTACTGGTAAGGGCGCAGTGCTGGTGGAGTACAGATCTCCACATTTTGGAGATGACAGTGCCATTGATGCCCACCAAGGAGAGCAGCAGCTGTAGAGCAGGGCTGGCTTGAGCCTAGAAGATAAGCTATGTATGCTATGAGTGATAGCAAGGCTGGAGAAGGGCTGCTTCCAAGGCACTTCTGCCACAAACATCAAACACTGAACTTTTCCCATTCTTGAATATCTCTTTTCATTTGATTGAATTGTGACTATCCTATGGTTATTCCTTGTTATAGTAAGAAAATATGTAATTTGTTTCTTGAAACATTTTGTTGAAAAGACTTTGGAATATTATAGAGACTTTAGATATTTCAGAGAAACTTTGAACTTGAAAGAGATGTTGGATGTTGTAAAGAGACTGAACTTTTAAAATGTTTGAAATTTTAAAGACCATGGGACTATTTAAAGTTGGAAGACTTTATACTATGATACTAATATCAACATGACATCTTGGGGACAAAGGAAAAAGGAAAGGTTCTAGAAGAATAGTGATGTGTTTGTATATCAAGATGATAGGAGTCAATTGTGGTGGCTAGTTTTATGTCAATTAGACAAAAGGCAGAATCATTTCAGGAAAAAGGACCTCAGGTAAGAAAATGTCGCCATCAAACTGGATGTAGAAAAGCCCGTGGGGCATTTCCTTGATTTATGATTAATATGGGAGTGTCTAGCCTACTGTGGGCAGTACCACCCATGGCTGATGGTTCTGGGTTGTATAAGAAAGCAGGCTGGGCAAGGAGTAAGAAGTACTTGTCCATGGCCTCTACATCACCTTCTGATTTGTAGCATTTCTGTCCTGAATCCTTTGGATGATGGGTTGTGGTGTGGTAGTGTACAATAAAATAATTTCCTTCCCAAGTTGTCCTAGGTTATGGTGTTTTATCACAGCAGTAGAAACCATAAAACAATGGTTCTCTTTTTAATCTATTAAAACAATAAATCTATAAAACAATGGTTCTCTTTTTAATCTATTAATTTGAAACTAACAAAAAAACGAACAAACATAAACTATGAATGAAAGTTCTTAGGACTATATTGACCAAGGAGTAGTCCAATAAAGGTTATATTCTAACCTCCATGGTTAACCTCTATAACTATTTTGGTATACTTTAGGGTTTTCACTATGGGATAAATTAAGATGAGAGTGGATACTACTCTCAATGACTGAATGTTTGTATGATTTTTACAGTTTGGTCTTGATGGTTTTTAGTGCTGTGAAATGCTTGAAAATTTAAGGATATATGCTTTAATATGGAAGAATTACATTTTACATTCAAAAGCATGAGAATAAATTATTTAAATTAGTATTTTCTTGTAGTAGAATCCATAAACTTTCAAATTTACCTTTCAGTGGTTTGGGCAGAAAATGTGCTGCAGGCTTGTTCTTCTTCACATGGTTGCCTTTCATGATCTCTCCTTCTTTGTTCAGACCTAGATACCACCCTCGGCCGGATTGCTGCTGACGGTAGATCATTGATGAGTATGTCACGTAATAATTTTCAAACACTGATTCTTTGAATTTGCACTCAGGTGTGAAATGTTCCTGCAATAAAAGTAAATAAACAATGAAAGTCAATACTTATATGGGTGTGAATTTCAAGTAGAATAATTAGAATATGCCTTTCTGGAAGTTAGAACATACTAGGTTAAAGCTTGTATGAAGGGTATTCTATTTGAATAGGATAAATTATTATCATTGGAAATCAAAGGCAATTCATATGATATTTTAAGAGAATATTCTTCTGATTAGTGATTGGCTTTCTTTTCATTAAGTAATGGGAAGATTTAGGCAGGACTCATCAGTGTATGCTGCTGGACTAACTCAAGAGTAAACAGATTGGAAAGATAAGTATAAAGCAATCATATGGATCTTTGATTTTTTCAATGATAAATAAAAGAAAATGAACATTTAGTTTTGCATTTACTTCTTATATTACTATTGTGTGTGTATGCTTGCCCATGCGCGTGTGTGTGTGTTAGATGTGTATGTGCATGGCTCATATGTGGAAGTCAGAAAACATCCATGTGAAGGTGTTTTCTCCTTTCACTTTTATTTAGGTTCCAGTGATAGAATTTAAGTCTCTAGGTTTTGTATGGCATGGATCTTTACCTGCTGAGTCTTTTCTCTAACCATGTGATTGCTTTTCATGGATTTGGGGGTTATCACGTATGATGGTTGCCAGTTGCCTGAGTTTCAAAGCAGTGTTACAAAGAAGGTTGCCTAGATTTCTAAAATGATTCTACAATGAAAGTTACTTTCACCATAAGGTAAAGAAAATAGATTTTTTTCAGCTCATTGTATCTTAATTCAAAATAGAATTTACTTGTAAACTCAGTGTTTCCTTAAAGTAACATTTACAAGCAAACCAATATGATATCATGGAATTCACACTAATTCTACAAACACAAGAGGACAGCCCAGAGTTCTTTGAACCCTGGAGTGTGATTTTCTTGATTTGGACTTGGCTATGTTTTCTTTAGAATGGGGCATTCAAATGAAAGTCTGCTACCCAACACAGACTGCTTCAAGGACAAAAGTCAGCCATCCTTTTAGGCTGCGTGTTTGGACACACATCAACATAGAATAAACATACACTAAAGTGGCCATTACTGAGCTAGAGAAAACAAGAAGCAGATTTAAGTCCATAAGTAATCCATGGAGTAGCAGAGAGGGCACTTGGAGCACAGATATAAAGTTGATGTTATTAGACCTTTCCCCTAATTTGTTGAGTTGAGAGGTTATCAGGAACAAGAGTTGATCATTTTGCCTAGGTTTTAAAGAACCATTGTTATGCATATTTTCTAGGCCACTGGTCTCTTTCTACACAGTATCTCTGTGATTCTTCCTTCCTCCATTTTCATATTTAATATTATTCTCATCATACATGCCAGCTGAGCAACAACATCTGAAGTATCTAAAAGTTACTTTAGCCAAGGAGAAACACATTTCTCTGCATTTCTTTGAAAAGAAAGCATGCAGGTAATTTTATTTTCTTTTTTATTAAACACTACGACATTCAATAATATGCCAGATGCCCCTTTTTGCTCTGCAGAACACATTTGGCCAGAATATCTTTGGGGGTTATTTTATTTAGTGTAGATACACACCATAGCTCTCCTAGGAGTCAACAAATTCAACCTACTAAAGCATAAATGTACTTCTGGGGCAACTGTCACATGGCAGAAACTTAAAAGAGTTCTATTTATGGGTTGTGAAAATTTCTCCTTGTGGGGTTTTCTCAACACAGAGAAAGCCAAAGAATGTCTACAAAGACATTTGATGAAAAAAAAAAAAAAACTCCACATTTTCTCTAGGGATGAGGAAAATTTCTGGAGTTCTTTGTGAATTAAATCATCATTTGGATAAAGTATTCATCCTTAGAAAGTAGGTTTTCCTTCCATAAAAAGTCAGAAATCATTTGCAAGTAAATCTGGTTAATGATCCAGTTGATCAAGATGACGCTGTTCAACCATACAAACAACATATTCCTGACTGGAGAATGAGTGGATGGGATCAATGCATATTCTAAGTCAGGTTTTGAAAAAATGCTATGCTTAACATCCTTTGTGGTAGAATGTATCCATTAATTTCATACACATTTTCAGATGGTCAATTATGTATTTGAATGATACTTAAAAAATAATAGGTAATTAATGCATCCCATTAACTTACTCAGTATCTAAAAGGGTTGGGCATATAGCTAGAGCAATATATATGACGTCAGAGTTAATTCTAATGGTGGCACTCAGGATATTCTCATTGACAAAAGAGATCATTTTTTCTGAGTCCCGAAGGAAGGGAAAGATTTCAAAACAGAAAAAAAAAAAAAAAGAATAGCTGAAATGCAGGTCAACAGAACTTAATGTCTCCCCTACTTATCCCTTCATTTTTCTTTTAGTATCTAGAATCTACCAAGTTTCAGTTGCTCACACTTAAACCCAGAGGACATTTGCATTCACTCTTGTGCTCTCTGCTTTGTGATCCCATGGCCTTCGCCTTCCTTACTTATAGCCAGTGCTCTAGTGTGTGACTTTACTGTTCAAAGAATCCCCTAATTGGTCTTCCTTGTTCTCCTGATGTTTGCGTTTCTAAAATAAGTTTCTCTTCCTCATGAACTCTTAATGATTTCACCTTGCCTATAAAATATACAAATAACGACTGGATGTTTCCTTTAAAATCCTCCACCAATTAACCACACATGTCTTTCCTAATGTCATTCATTAGTTTAGTAACTACCCTTTTCTTTCTGTGTCTGATAGCTTTCCTTTTATTGCACAAGGTCTACTTTAAATATAATTTCATTTTGAATTATATGTGATTTCTCCCAATCAGACTGATTAAATCTATATTGACTCCCAGAGGCTCTATCTAGGTCACTAACAGCCCATGACTTATACTCGTGACTGTTGACTGTGAACTTGTATTTCCAAATCTATACAGTGCTATCCCTATCTCCAGCCCCAGCAATGAAAGGTCACATTACCTAGCTTATTGAAGACCAGTTGATTATTGGATCATTGATTAGTGTGACTGCTGGATTTCAGTGATTGAGACTAAATAATGAAATTTACATGACTTATTAGACTCAGATTTCAAAACGTCTGCAGGGAATTTCCTTTATACCATAGTATAAAATCAGCTATATTTATAAGGAGGTTGTCATTGCATGGACAGATCTTGCATGAGTGATTTAACAGCTCTGAAGGAAGAATAATGTGGCACCTACGATGTTAAGAGGAAATCTTGGCAATAGTTACAACTATTGGAAAATGACAAGGAGGGACTCAATGAACTGAATACTCTGTCACATCCTGGAAATTTCTTAGTCATTCCTACTAAATTTGGACTCAAATGCTCAGCAGAGAAGAAAATGGGGCCAAAAAAAAGCATTTTGAAGCAACCAAAGGAGTGTTCTGTTCTCTGTATGTGACACTGTCATTCTTATCCTATGTTTGAATGAGTAGACAGAAGAGTCTTGATTCTAATAAAATGCACAAATATTGAGCATCCCATATTACTCTGAAGAGCCCAACAAAAGGGACCAGTGTGAGGTTGCCTCTCTTCGGGACACATCAGCAATATAAATAATGGCATTTATATTTGGCACAAGCCAAGAAAGGCCGATTTTGAGGAGATGAGGTGGGATGTACATCAAGGATCAAATCTACATTGCTTGATTGTGGATGCCTGCTCACTGATGACCTGAAAGAAGGTACCATGGTGGTCTTGACCCAAAAGAGGCACAGAGTGAAGACAGCAGTAGCTGTGCTCTGAATTTAAAATGCAGTAGATAAATATCTGCTACTAGAATAGGTGTATGAACTAATGTGTGTCGCATAGTCCTTACATCGTTCCTAACAATTGCTTAATATGAGTATAAAGTAAAAGGGACTTTGGATCTTAAAACTTTTAACACATTTATTTTTCCTAAATATTGTTTACCTCTCATACTCATATATATTTTTTCAGATAAATTTTATTTTAGTTCATGAAATCTTTTGTCTCCAATATCTTCTGTGTTTATGATTTCTATTCGATTCCCTTACAAGTTCCAGATTTGTTTCTTTTTGTGAATGTTAAACTTTTTAACTATATGGAATCTACACTAACTGGTTACTATGATCATATTTTAGCCAAGGAATGAGAAATTTGGGCAATAATGTCTCAATATAGACTTTTAAGGCACCACAGGTCATCCTGGATTCATGCGCACATAGCCCCAAGATCTAATGGTGTGCCTGAAACACTATCCAAGAACCAAAAACTTGAGACTGGTTTAAACTGCTATTCTCTTTTAGAGTCTAAAGAAGCATCTCTGGCTTCGTTGCTACAGTCACAGTGGCAAAGCACGGGTACTGTACAGTATGCTTGACCTGCTTGAGTTGGAGCCTTGCTCAAAGGAGGCTTAGAATAGAACAGTAGCTGCTCTAAAGTGAGGCTAGTAAGGCTTATAGCTGTACTACCAGGAACCATGGCCTAAAACAACACAGCTTAATATCTCTGTGTATATTTGTCAGGCAGGTTCTATAAGCACATTTCCAGTATTAAAGCAGACACACCAAGATTAAATACCTTTCTAATTAAAATAAGTAATTTGGCAAACAGAGTTTTCATCCCCCTACCCGCACTGTGCTCTTGAAGTGTAAGCTGTTATACCACTGCAAGGTGACAGTGGGACATGTGAGTCTGTATTTCAGCAGGATCGGAAGCTTTGAGGACTGCCACACAGACTGTAAATGTCCTTTTTACACATTTAGCCCCCACATCATATTTTTAGGTAGGCTGCATAGATACTCTTGGATCTAGGGAAGCAAAATTGTCTACTGAAGTAGTTCCAACAAAAACTGGTAACATTAAACCTGGATAGCAAGAATGTCTTCACTGTTCACGAGTTTGTTACATCAAGGCCATATATTCTAGCATAGGCTATTGCTTTTCAATATATTTTGTTTAATGAACATGTGACACTTTTAAAGCAGGGAGTACAGAACACAGAAAATATAGTTTCTACATTTATGCATGGACATCAACAGAAACATTATTTACATCCCTGAAACATGTTTTTCCCCCAAAAAGTCCTATAAACATTTTTAAAAGATTTTTCTTTCTCTTCAATGTCCCCAGTGACCTCTTTTCCCCTTCTATCTGCCAGTGCACTTTCAGCGGACTAATCCTCCAATTAGGTTAGCAATTACTGTCACTACCAAGGGTTATTCATCTAATCCTGAGCCATGTTCTAATGATAATTAATTTTCTGGATTTAAAATGTGCAGGTTATTTAAGCAGGTCTGATTTGTATATGTCAATGATTCTGAAGCATACCGAACATCAGGAATACATTTAAATCAGAGTTTCAGCTCTTTTATAAGTAAATGGAATTTCAAGATATAAATTATACTCATGGGGTGGCAAGGTAACTACCTATATTCCCTAGATAGACCTCCCTTCCATCAGTGATCCCAAAATCCAGGACTAATTATTATATTCAGAGCTTTGATGTTCTCTCCCAGGGAATATTTGAGGCAAATAAACTTCATTATTACTGAGTTCAAAGCATAATAAGAAAGAAGTTGAGAAAGAGGGAATCAATGCTTTCTGTTCTGTTGCCAAACAAATACATTAAGTTATGATAAAAAAAATGCTGGACTAAGAGAAATTGAGAGCAGTTCTCATATAACACCTGATTTACAGCAGATGACCTACTCATAAGTGATGAAAAATATATGTAAAGTGTACTATCATATGGTGAGACCTTTGAGGCCTGTAAAAACTCAATAAAAAGGTTAATTCTGGCATGACACCTTCCTAATAAAGAGAAGGCTCTTTCATAGGATAGACAAGAATGACAGACTTGCCTACTAGGGTAGAAATAGAAAGTGATTAATGAGGAAAGAAGCCAAGAGATGAATCGTGTGTGTGTGTGTGTGTGTGTGTGTGTGTGTGTGTGTGTGTGTGTGTGTGTGTGACAGAGAGAGAGAGAGAGAGAGAGAGAGAGAGAGACAGAGAGAGAGACAGAGACAGAGACAGAGACAGAGAGAACATGTACATGTGTGTTGTATGTACATGTCCGTGTGGGTGTGTGCACATGTGCTGATTGGTGAAGGTTCAGGTATTTATAGGGGAAGATAGAAGTTGATGTTGGGTGTCTTCTTTGATGGTTATCTACCTAGTTGTTTTGAAACAGGCTCTTTTGGACCTATAGTTCATCAGGATGCTTGGCTACTGAGCTCCAGGAATCTATTCACCTCTTATCACCAAACTCCAGTGCTAGGATTAGAACTATACACTGTGTCTACTTACTTTGCACAAGCAATGCAGATCTAAACTCAAGTTCTTACACTTATATAGTAGGCATTTTACCAAATAAGCCATCTCCTAAGCCTGATAAATCTAATTTTCAAAACTTAGAAGGGGAGAGTGGGAGGGAAGAAGACAAAAGACAAAGTAGTGTATCTGGGGAGATGTACCAGCAGTGAAAAGCTCTGTCTGCATTTGCAGATGACCCAGAGTCAGTTCCCAGCACACATATATGGTGGTTTACAGCTATATGTAACTCCAGGTCCAAGAGACCCAATGTCCTCTTCTGGCCTTTGTGAGCACCAAGCATACATGTGGTATGCATACATTAACACAGGCAAAAACACTTATTCACACAAAGTTTACAAAAATCTTTAAAAAATAAGTTATAAAGACAAAACAATGCTTACACTGAAAATAAGACTAAAGAGAACTCCCTGCAACAAAGACATAGGCACACAATTACACTGTTGTCTCTCAGTGTCCAAATATCTAAAATGTCATTTGAATTACATTGGCCTTTCTTGTGAAATGATGAAAAAAAAAAACCTACCAGTCCTATCACCTTTATTATGGTTTGCCAGAAGATTCAATGAGAAGCTGTATATGAATGAAACTCTAATATAGGTTTTCTTCTGATAATAAATGACCAGAAGGCCAGGGCAACATATATTCTTTCATTTTCAGAGTTCCTTTTCATCTGGGATCAATTTCAAGGAATAAGATTGGCCTATGTGTATCTTAATAATATATTAGAATATAATTCTACCCCAAATTAGGGCTACAGATAAATTATACTTTGCATTAGTGTTCTCCTCAAAGCTTGGTTCCCAGGAAACTGTTTCGTCTGTCTTTCTTTCTTTCTTTCTTTCTTTCTTTCTTTCTTTCTTTCTTTCTTTCTTTCTTTCTTTCTTTCTTTCTTTCTATTTCTGTCTGCAGCAGGCTTAAATGGCTGCAGTGCTGTATTCCACAGCACTAAAAAAGAGAGAGGTATTTAAATGGGCCTTGTGAAATTCCATGCCACAAAAGGACTTAAAAGTACACATGATAATTAGCAAGAATTTGAAAAGAAATGCAAATTATGCTTAACAATATTACATAGGGCTAGTTTTTGCTTCATACTGTTACAACAAAATTTCTTGATGTCATTTTTATATTCCAAGATATTTCATGGGTACTTTAATTTACCCTAGGTTGGCTTCACAAAACAGCAAAATATTGCTTTTCCCCTACAGTTCATCAATAAAAACTACAATACTAGGACTATCAATGAGGACTCACATACAATGTTTTAGTTCCAGAGTTCACTTACAGATTTGTCCTGGTTACCCTGTATCTTGCAGTTCTACCAAGCTGTGTCATGCACTGGATTATTCTGCCTATTAAAATGTAAAAACAGAGCCAGGTAGGCCTGTATGGCATTTTCTTTTTTTTGTTCTTCATTTACATTTCCAGTGCTATCCCAAAAGTCCCCCATACCCTCCCCCCAACTCTCCTACCCCCTCCCTCTTCTTGGCCCTGGTGTTCCCCTGTACTGAGGCATATAAAGTTTGCAAGTCCAATGGGCCTCTCTTTGCAGTGATGGCCGACTAGGCCATCTTCTGATACATATGCAGCTAGAGACACGATCTCCAGGGGTACTGGTTACTTCATATTGTTGTTCCACCTATAGGGCTGCCCTTTCCTTTAGCTCCTTGGGTACTTTCTCTAGCTCCTCCATTGGGGGCCCTATGATTAATTAATGATTGAGCAGGGAAGGGTAATCCTACTGTGGGTGGTGCTATACCTGGGTTGGCAGTTCTGGGTTCTATAAGAAAGCAGGCTGCTCAAGACATGATGAGTAAGTCGATAAGCAGCAAAATTTTGTATAGAACTGTATAATCACCCCTTCTCCAAGAATCTAAGCCAATGAGAGAGAAAAATTTAAAAGAACTATATTGTCTGACCTTAAAATAAGGCTAAGTATCAAAAACGGCATAAGGTCCATGAAACAAATGATTTAGTCCTATGTTTTTCTTGTGCTTTATTGACCTTGTGTCTTTTATTTTTTTGATACTTAGCCTAAAAGTAGAATAAACAAAAGCAAAAAGCAACAAGATTCTACCACATGAACCTTCTGTACAATGAAGGAGATAGTGAACATGAGCCACCCTACAGAATAGGGATTAAAACATTTACAAATTATGCATCTGAAAAACGGGTTGATGATATTGAGATTATGTATGTATGAATTATAGGTAAAGGCATTTCTCAGAAGTCACAGAACTGTTCAATAAATATATAACAGTGCTCAGCATCACTAGTTAGCAGGCACAGGAAAATGTAATTCACATTCCTCTCTGGTAGAATGGTTATCACAAAGACATAATATAACAAACAACCCTGAGGATGCGCAGCATGGAGATCTCCAACACACAACTGGTACAAATATTAGTTAGTACAGCTATTAGAGAAAACACTATGGATGCTCCTTATTTTCTTTTAAAGTCCATCGAGATGGTTCCTCTAGTGGAAGTACTGGAAATGAACACTGGGTGATATAAATTTTCGTCCTTGGAATCTGTGGCAGAAGAAGACAAATGCCTCCTAAAAACTGTCCTCTGACCTTGAAATGTACATCCTGGCAGCTCCCCCCATGTCATAAACACACAGATTACACATACAATAATAAATAAAATCTTAAAATAGATCTATCATATGGTCTGGCAACCTAACTACCAAAAGGACATTAAAAGGAAATGAAGCCAGTACTCCTCATGGCATACATGTGCATCCTGATGTTTATTGCAACACAACTCATAGTAGTGAAGAAAAGGGTATACCTTTAGTGCTTATCAGCTGAAGACAAGATGAAAGAATTGTGGAACACATACACACTATGGAATACTATTTAGCTATCAAAAGGATGGAATTTTGCCATTTGTAAAAACATGAATCAATTAAAGAAAAAATGTTTCAGATTGTAAGAAAACAACATTATAATTTAAACTTAATAAAGGACTCCATTGTTTAACAGAAATCAGCAGAAAGATTTGTTTAATTGAGTAAAGAACAGTCATCTATTAAAATGTGTCTATTATGAGGAGTAAATCCACAAGCTATCAGTGTTGACTTACATGGTTTTTAAAAGAGATACATTTTATTTTAAATTGTGTATGTGTGTGTTGGGGGCTATGGCTCATAAGCTGTAATTGGAGGCAGTGTGAGTTTTCCTTCATGAGTGCTGGTAAATTTACGTCCTCCAAAAGAGCACTGGCTCACTAGTGGTTGAGCCATGTCTCCAGGCCCTAACATACATGTTTGAAAGGTGAATAAAAGTATCAGGGATTAGATGGGCCTGCTGGAATATGCTGGTAGGTTGAGCCCTTGGAAGTCTTAAATAGGGGACTTGCCATGGTTTGAACCCACCTTGAGCTATCCAGCTAAAAATGAACAGCAAGACACTGTCTTAAAGAAATAGTATCAAGAATGTTTTCTACACATCAAATGCCCTATTTAAGCCTTCCTTTACTATGATATCTGGTGCTCTGTAATTTGTGGCAGTGCTCCTCTCTGTAATAACTTTAGAATGTGATCTAAATCCATTTGCAAAATAATGACCTCTGAGGGACTTGTAGTCAGCAGGAGCGCAAGCTTAGTAGGTTGAATCTTTTAAAATAGTTTTTGTAAGCTCCTGACTGAAAATTAAAGCTTAGGAGTTCTGAAAAATTTCGCAAAGATCCAACAAACCAGCAGGGAAATGAAGGTTATGTGCTTCTATATAAACTGAAAAGGACGAGGATAGCCTAGTAAAATGAACAGCACACTAAGGTGGGTGTAAAGAATGTGTGCATACTTCAGGAAACTTCTGGAATCACTGGTTTGATTTGTGCTGGATAGAGGTTGTGTTAACTTGCATGGAGTCTGTCTTTGCAGGAGAGTATAGCTGAGAATAACTAAGAATCTGCTTCTTCAAAGCTTTACCAAAAAGATTCCTTATAATCCCACTTGCACAGGTAGGAGAGTAATGCAAGAGCAATGGGCTGCAGAATGTAAATTACTGCAATGTGTATCCTACTGAAAACACAGAGCCTGGTAAGAGAGGACAGAGCACAAAGACCTCTCTGTAAATGGAGGAACTAAAATAGAGTCACAGAGAGACACTGGATTGCTGCTACTTTGTAAAACATTCTCAAATTCTTTCTTTTATTTATTGTATATGTGTGTGTGCATATGGAGATCATAGGACAACTTGTGAAATTCAGTCCTCTGGCTGGAGAGATGGCTCAGTGGTTTATAGCACTGGCTGCTCTTCCAGAGGTCATGATTCCATTTACAGCAACCACACAGTGGCTCACAACCATCTGTAATGGGATCCGATGCCCTCTTCTGGTGTGTCTGAAGACAGTGACAGTGCACTGTCATATAAATAAAAATAAATAAATAAGTCTTTTTAAAAAAGAAAAGAAAAGAATTTCAGTCCTCTTCTTGCAAGACATGTTTCTGAAGACCAAACTGGGGCTATCAGGCCTGGTTGGTGGCAAATTCCTTCACTTGTTGAGCCATCACATGGCCCTTGATTTAATCTTAATAGCATTTAGCTTTGATCTTCATTTCTTGACACTGAAAAAAAAATCCACCTGGAAAGTGAGGAAAAACAACAAAACAAGCATAGAAGCAGTCATTAATAAGTAATTATATTCTTAAATTAAATATTAATACTGTTAACACAGAGAGAGAGAGAGTACAGATTCCATGGTGCATATGTGGAGCTCAGAGGACATCTTTTCAGACATCAGTTCTTTCCTTCCACCTTTAAGCAGTTCCAGAACTTGAACTAAGGTCCCGAGGCTTGTATAACAGGCACATTTATTCACTGAGACATCTTGCCAGAGCAAGTCATTTCTTTGTCAACTCGATTCTAAAACACTTCATGCATACACTAATTGTTGAGTAGCACAAACATATACATACACACACACACACACACACACACACGCACACGCACGCACACGCGCACACACACACACACACACATGCCTTTAATCCCAGCACTCAGGAGGTAAAGATAGTCAGATAAATCTCTGTAACTTTAAGGCCAGCAGGGTCAACATAGTGAGTTCCAGGATAGCTAGGGCAAAATAAAGAGATAATGGACCAAAGGGAAAAAAAAAACAGATTAAATCAGATGTTTAATACACAATTTTAACATCTGCTAGAGGATTGCCTTCCTTCCTATGTGTTCTCTGCCTTTTCAACATAGAAAACTTCTGATCAAATCTGCCCGCTTCTACTCTCTAGCTTTCTGACTTTGAGCAACTAATGTGTTTTCTGCCTTGCACCTACAAGATGGGAACTACATCATGTGCTTTACCTCGAGGATGGAAAGGGCATGGCAAGTGGCTAGCACACATGCTGGTGCTCAGGGAATCCTTTCCCTCCCTTCACTTTCAGTTTGCAGAATAAGCCATAAAGGACACCATTCTGTCCATCCCACTGTCAACCAGAAACTGCTATAGAAAAGGAATGGTTATCAATAAAGGCAAGTAGACTAGAGGAGTCCCTTTCTATTTCTGTGTGGGGTCAATGCCGTATATTAATTGTACAGATGAGACCCACTTTCAATGATTCCATGGCAAAGGTAACAATATGCAAGCTTGCCATTTAAGCCTTAAGATTGTAAAATTAAAATTATTATAATATGAACAAGTGAGCACATATGGTAGTAATGGTATTTCTGAAATAATCTAGTACTAATGGGCCAAATGGCATTTTCCATGTCTCATGTTAATTACTATGCTACAAGAAGTACAGCGTTAGTATCTTACTTCTTTTGTTCTACACTGCCATGTCATTGGATCTTCTTTCATAATATAGCTGAGTAATAAAAAACAATAAGGAAAAAAATCTAACAATACCTTATCTTTAATCAATGCCTACTTTTAAACTTTTCTACAACTGTCTGAAAAGTTATGGTATTCTGGTAACAGGTATGGGACAGCTTAATAATGATAATGATAATAAAGATAATAATTATAATGGATTTGGGATAGATTGGTAAAAGAAAATTACTCTCTAGAGTATATGTGTGTGAGTGTGTGACTGTGTATGTGTGTGTTGCTGAAAATTTGAAATGAAAGATGCTCACAGATCACAATAGCTTTGGCACAGGACCTTTCAACTGTGCCAGAAATCCCAAGCAGGGAAGCAGCTTGTGTAAGAGGAAGCTGGACTCAGTGTAAGGCAGCTGGAGTGACCAATGGCAGGCCCTCATGCTAAGGCAACTTGATCTGTAAAGCTAGACTTGGGTCCCCAGGAAGGTAGCAGTCTTTTTTTTTTTTTTTAATTTTTTTGTAATTAGGTATTTTCCTCGTTTACATTTTCAATGCTATCCCAAAAGTCCCCCATACCCACCCCCCCCAATCCCCTACCCACCCACTCCCCCTTTTTGGCCCTGGCGTTCCCCTGTACTGGGGCATATAAAGTTTGCAAGCCCAATGGGCCTCTCTTTGCAGTGATGGCCGACTAGGCCATCTTTTGATACATATGCAGCTAGAGACAAGAGCTCCGGGGTACTGGTTAGTTCATATTGTTGTTCCACCTATAGGGTTGCAGTTCCCTTTAGCTCCTTGGGTACTTTCTCTAGCTCCTCCATTGTGGACCTTGTGATCCATCCACTAGCTGACTATGAGCATCCACTTCTGTGTTTGCTAGGCCCTGGCAAAGTCTTAATGCAGATTAGCAAACAAGGAAAGCAGCCTTTTCCCATGCTGCCTCTTTCCACACCAGGGAGCAGCTTTGCATTTACCTCATGCAAATCTGCCTGTTTAACATTCTCCTAATCCATGCAAGAAATGGTCCATTCTTCTATTGAAAAATCTCAACCAAGTATTTCAACTGATTTGGGGGTTTCTTCTCCAATGAATTCTCCTGTAGCCTAGAGATTTTAGAGTGACTGCTCATGTATACCCTCAGGAGTTGATAAAAGAATGAAATTGAAATTAATCTAGGCAACCTCACACAGGCATGTTTAAGGAACTCACAGAGAGAACTAGAACGCAGAGAAAAGTTGGATGAAATAGAAAGTCTAAGCTCTGGCGAGGGACGAATCTGCCCACTCTGGGCTTCTCATGCTCAGTCTGCCCAAGCATGGAGCCCTGCTCTCTGCAAGCTCACCTCCCAGCTCAGAAGAGCAGTTAGGGTGCAAGAGGCCTCAGTCTCAAACTTTTCCAGGGGCCTAAGAGTGAAGGGAACTCAGCAAGTGGTCCTGCTGGTAAGCTTCCTCTGCCCTATCAAAACCCCAGGTGACAACACATTCTGGCGAGGATGTGGAGAAAGAGGAACACTCCTCCATTGCTGGTGGGATTGCAAACTGGTACAACTACTCAGGAAATCAATTTGGAGGTACCTCAGAAAATTGGACATAGTTCTACCAGAAGATCCAGCAATACCACTCCTGGGAATATAACCAAATGATGCCTCACCATGCCACAGGGGCACGTGTACCACTATGCTAATAGTAGCCTTATTTGTGATAGCTAGAAGCTGGAAAAAACCCAGATGTTCCAAGATAGAAGAATGGATAAAGAAAATATCGTTCATATGCATAATGGAATACTATTTATCTATTAAGAATGAGGATATTCTGAGTTTTGCAGACAAATGGATGGAACTAGAAAATATCATCCTGAGTGAGGTAACTCAGACACAAAAGGAAATACATGTAATAGACTCACAGATTAGTGGATATTAGTCATAAAATGTACAGAATACCCAAAATACAGTCCACAGAACTCAAAAAGTTCAACAAGCTGAAGTGCCCAAATAAGGATGCCTCAGTCTCACTTGGGAGAGAGAAGAAAGCAATCACAAGTGGGGAGGGAGAGGGGGACCTGGGAGGGAAAGTGGAGGGAAAGGGGAATCTGATTGAGTGAGGGAAAAGGACTGAAGCCCTGAGGGCCAGCAGAAAGGATGGAAACAGGCAACCTCAGGAAATAGGAGGTTGGGGGGATCCCCCATAATGCATCAGAGAGACCTGGGAGGTGAGAGACTCTCAGGAATCAAAGCTAGGGACCTTAGATGAAATGCCTGACAGTAGGGAGAGGGAACTTATACAGCCCAACACCAGGAGAAAGACAGGACATCAAGTGAGGAATGGGGTTGCCATCCCACAGTCACATCTCTGACCCACATTTGTTCCTGTCTGAAAGAATTACAGGGATGGAAATGGAGAGGAGCCTGAGGAAAAGAAGGTCCAGTGACAGGCCCAAAGTGGGATCCAGCTCAAGGGGAGGTCCCAAGGCCTGACACTATTACAGAGGCTGTGGGGTGCTCAAAAAAAGGGCCATGACTGCCCTCTGAAAGATCCAACAAGCAGCTGAAAGACTCATATGCAGATATCTGTACTCAACCAATGGAGAGAAGCAGCTTACCCCTGTTGTTGGATTAGGGAAGGCTGAAAGACGCTGAGGAGAAGGGCGATCCTGTAGGAGGACCAGCAGTCTCAATTAACCTGGATCCCCGAGATCTCTCAAACACTGGACCACCAACCAGGCAGCATACACCAGCGGACATGAGGCCCCCAACACACATACAGCAGAGGACTTCTGGGTCTGTGTTCATTCGGAGAAGATGCACCTAACCCTCCAGAGTCTTGAGGCCCCAGGGAGTTTAGATGTCAGGTGAGGTGGGGGGTGGGGACATCCACGTGGAGACAGGGGGGTGGAGAAGAGGTATGGGATGTGGAACAGTTAGAGGGTGGATGGGAGGGAATAAGATATGAAGTGTAAAAAATAAAAAAAAATATTAAGAAAGAAAGAAAGAAAGAAAGAAAGAAGAAGAAGAAGAAGAAGAAGAAGAAGAAGAAGAAGAAGAAGAAGAAGAAGAAGAAGAAGAAGGAAGGAAGGAAGGAAGGAAGGAAGGAAGGAAGGAAGGAAGGAAGGAAGGAAGGAAGGAAGGAAGGAAGGAAGGAAGTCAACACTATGTTGACTTTGTTTCTCCTAAGTTTATGATCCTGTGGCACCAAGGTTTCATAGAGTAGAAAGGAAAATAAGTTTTCTCCTATCCATTGACAAATATTGGTAGAAATCTTTGATCACAAGAACTAGCTGTGCTCAGGATTCAGTTAACATGTTCAGATGAACAACATATACAAGGAATCTTATTTCTTCTGGAAGATATCCTTTTATGCAATATCCCTTCATCTCTAAAAACAAACCAAACAAGAAAACCAGGTTTTTAAAAAACTATGTATTAGAACAACGTCATGGAAAAGTCAATTAAAACAAGACATTTTGAAACCTTAATGTCACGATCATAAAGTGAATTATATTATATTTCCACAAGGCACATAAAAATGCTTAGATGTGTCACTATGTTGCATTAAGCTGCAAACTGCCATCACTATGTTGCTGAGTCTTAGAACACCTAAGACCATGGGTATGTACAATGCACTGCAGTTAAGTCTCACCTCTGATTACCTGCTTTCTCTCTGTAGAGACCAAGTATGTCGTACTCATGACAGAAGTCCTAGTTACTCAGTGTTAAAATATCTTGCTTTATTCTCTTAAATCTGCAACATTTTACTTTGATATGATGTCTGTAAAAAGTGCTTTGTGATATTAAATTTTCAAAATAGGCAAATGATATTCTATATCAAAATATGCAAGTCAAAATTTCAAATATCTGTTAGCCAAGTAAAACTGTAGTTGAAAACAATAAAATAAAATTCACTCTAAGAATGAATAAAAATGATTAGTGCTTTATAAGCTTTGGAGAACTATTACCTACTTAGAATGATTTTCAGCATTCATTTTTAACAGTATAGACTTACAGCATTTGCATGTGAATTCAAGATGCATAAATTATCTTTGCAAGGAGCACTTAAACCTTAAGGTAATTATATAACAGAAATGGTTTCACAAAACTCAACGAACAAACAAATTTACAGTCACCCTTTAAAATGATTTCCTGAGCTACCAGTATGCTGCTCATGATCAATATATGCCCTTTCTTCACAATTAAATCCACAGGATCACTTCTTACTTTGTTCTTTTACAGCTGGCACTGAAAAGCTGCATGCTATAAAGGCCGAACTAGACAGTCAGGAGAGATGAATCTTCCAGTAATATCCTTGCTGAGAACAGATCCATAAAAAAATTGTTTGAAATAAAAAAAAACCACTCCCTTAATATATTTTATCATTGTAGGTTTTTACTAAACATGCACTAAATAAAGTCCTATTGTTTTATATCTCTCTTGCTCAAAATATTTTCCTGACTCCCTGCAACCCACAAGATAGAATCTAAACTCCTTGGCCTGGCCTACCTGGTCCTCACCAATATGGTACCTGCTCTCTGACAGCTCTAATGTGATATGTCTCTTCACCCTCTGTACTGGAGAAATAAGGCCAAAGCAAAAACTGGCAGATAATTTTTCCCCTCTGATGAATGGAAAAAAATCTCTTATTGATGGAATACAATTCTTTAAGGCTAGGATAGTCACTGTGGTTGTAGACTCCCTGGGTCACAGGAAATATGTAGCTAATCACTACTACATTTCTTTCATATGCTCTGCATTATTTATTCTTTAATCCTAAAAAAAAAAAATGATGTGCACTTCTTGAATAGCTAGGCTGCCCTGTGTCATGCTTCCCCAGTCTGTGATTTAGCAGCCAGTGTGCTTGTGCAGAGACAGCCAACAGGTATGTGATTCTTTGGAGGAGCTTTGCTAATAATTGGCACCTCATCATCCTCTTGCAGAGCCCAGGGGGGCAGGGGAAGAAAGAGTCAAATGTCAGCATGTCAGAAAACTTCAGGCTCAGCTTTGGCTGGAATGCAAAAGCACTTTCCAATTGATTATCTCTGAAGACTTTTCACAGCGTCAAGGAAGAGGGTAGTGAAACTGTATCTGAACAGAAGGAAGCTAAATTATTTATCTCAGACTAATTTTTACCAGATGGCTGGTGATGAAAAATCTTTCCTAGCAAATACGTTGTATATATTACCTTAAAGATAACCAGGGGTACTAAAACAGTAAAATCTCACAGTAGACTTGTATTTAATCTTTTTGTATTTTTTTGGTTTGTTTGTTTGTTTGTTTTGTTTTGTTTTGTTTGTTTGTTTTTGTTTTTTAATTGAGATAGAGTTTTACTGTGAAACATCTATTAGCTTTGGCCTCATGAACATCATAGCTATCCTATCCTCTTCCTTTGAAAAGAAACACAGAGTTGTTCCTTTACACTTTCGTGCCAATGGTTCACAAAGTGTGCATGCACTCATTCCAATCAGAGCAATGACTTTCAGATGATCTTATTTACCTTTCCTATTTCTATGAAAATCACATAAAGGTCCTTAACTCATAAAGGAATTGGGAAGAATTACAG